>NC_134659.1:1332895-1996842 GCF_030463565.1 Pelecanus crispus | reverse complement strand
AAGCTCTGCAGAATGATTTAGCCCAAATACACTCAAGAGGTGCAATTGGTCTGAGTCAGAAGAAAGGAGAAGGTGGGAGGAGGGGACTCTGGGTTTATTCCAACTCTGCCATTTACTAATTTAAGCATATAAGACCAGAATAGCCCCTTCAATTCTGCGTGCTCACTTGCATTTGTGGAACCAAGTCTCTCAGAGTGGGAAGCTTTAAGAGCATCAGGCAAAAAGCATCAAAGAAACTCAGAACTGAAAGCAGGCAAAAGGATGCTGTTTTTCCACTAATAAGCCACTGGCTGCAGGATGACTAGCAAAAGCAAACATCGCATTAGTCAGCCAAATGTTAACTCAGAGCTGCGAGGTTGCAGGCTGCGAACACTCCCAGCCGCTCGGGAAGGTAAGTGCTCCCAGCTGGAGGCACAGCAATGTTTATTTGAAAGACCTTGTCTTACCCCAGTGTCTCCTCCTCACCCTTTTTTCTTTAGTTTGAGCAGCTCAAGGGACCGACTCTTGTTCTTTCCAACTAACAGGGATCTCAGGATTGGCATCCTCTCCAAGCAGCAAATGCAAATCGCTCTCCAAGTTAGTGGCAATGACCAACTTAACAGGCCCCACTGCTTTTAATGAGCTGATGAGGGGGAGGAAGAGGCAAGGCGAACAATTACCACCTACAGTCGTGGCAGCGCTTTGTGCTGCCTGACTTGCACGCTTTACGGGATGCTCAGGCTGGTTTGCCTAAGGCCTGCAGGCAGGTTTATGAGATTAAAGCCAGGCACACAATAAATAATTTAGCAGCTTACCACAAAAAAAAAAAAAAAATCCCGCACTGTATAATAGCTAGGCTGTATGATGTGTACATTCATTTTAAATGCACATCACTTTCATCTGCATGTATCTATCTGATGCAAAGACATGTAACCGAGCCAGAAGGAACAACTGGGAAAGGTGACAGGGTCCCCGGCTGAGGTGCAGGCAGGGGACGATGGGACAAATGCTGCCGAAGCCACTTACTAATTATTGCAGGCCTGCCCGTGCTGCTGCCTGCACTCTCCTGTTTGCATGCGTGTGTCGGAGGCACCTTACACCCTCGCTCAGCCAATTACTCCTCCACCGTCCTCCCGTGGTCCCCGCAGGCTGCCCGGTAGGGACCAGCAGTGGCTGGCGGCAGCTGCCCTCAGCTCAGCGCTGACCGGGAGCGCAAAGCCCTGTGCAAACCCCACGGGACCGACAGCTTCTGGTGACGCAGCGGGCAGCTGCGGCCCTGCCGAGCATCGGCCCCTCTTTCGGCGGGGTCGCACGGCGTTTGCGGTGCGGCAGCACCTCAAGGCTGGCAGCAGGCCCTGGGGCACAGGACTGGGAAAAGGCTTGTAATTTATAGACAAGGGACGGATGCACAGGGAAACCTATCCATAAAGGAGAGCTGTCTGACGGATGGGACTCACCGCCACGTCGCCTTGGTCGCCGGCCAGACCTTTCTGTGACCAGACTGCAGATCCCTCTCAGCGTCCTCACGGCTCACTGAGCCCCAGGTGGGATATGGCCACGCACAGGGGTGTAAATCACAATGTGCAAATTCAAGTTATAGAGCAGAAAATTGCAAGCTTGAGTAACGTATTCAATGTCAGCTCAATAAAACCAGTGGTTAACATGAGAACAACAACGCAAGCATCCTTACCCTCACAGTACCAGCCCATTTCTCTCCCCCAGCCACTAGATACAGCTCCCTCCCTGCCTGATTAGCATCATCTGAGATTTTTTTTTTTTGAGGCACACCTGATGAATGACCATCATCTTCCAGCCTACAGTTAAGGTGACAGCAGGGAAAAAAAAAACCACCACCGAAACCTAAGCGCATGGAAAAACTGAACGCGTCAGACCCTCGGACAGCGTGCATGCAGCGGGGGTGGCTGGGAGAGGAGCCAGGAGTTGCTACCATTGCTGGTAATAAGCAGCAGTCACATTTAGACTCAGTATTTTGCTGCTCTTTTTGTCCAAGTCACAGCCAGGAAAGCCTATAGCCTCACCACCCACCCTGGGGAGCTCCTCCGGTGCAAAATTCCGCTGGGCTCTGCACTCCCCAGCCCCCGGGAGCTCCCTGCCGTGCGCAGGGGTTTATCTCCCTCCTTTATTGCTCAGGCTGGGCTGCCCGCAAAGAGCTCCCTGAAGGCCTGAGCAATGTAGGCATCTGCCTGTCCATGCATCTCGGCAGAAATGAGAAGAGGGTAATAAAAGGCAGGGGGAGGTGGGGAGACTATGCATCATAACAGGCGTAATGGACTCATGCTAATATAGAGACTGGCCGCATCCAATCCACGCCTGCCTGGCACATTCATAAATATCAGGCAGACGTTCAAGTGATGGATTTGCCTTCCCAAACCATGCAGTATTTTACAGCCCCGCTAACGCTGTCGTTGCCCTGGCCGGCAGCAAATAGCAACCGTAACAACAATGGGTAGTAAACTTGATTGTGGGATTGAGGAAATATTAAAGGCAGCATCAGTCAGATGCACAAGGGAAAGCCTAACAGCAAGTCCCATCACAAGCCACGGCAGCACTGCTTTTGCAGGGCATTTCGCTCCCCGATTTTCCCCAAATCCCAACCTATTTGCAGCAGCAGCAGCACAGGGGCCATGCCAGCACGCGGGATTCTTCCTGCAGATTCCCCCATCCCTCCCAGCACATTTGCGTTTTCCACATTTCTTTTTTTGCCTCAAGGAGGCATTTAGAGAAGCAACATAGCATGGTCTTCTCACAGTATTTCTTGCCACCCAGGGATTTAAGATCTTACAAATGGACCAAAACTCATGTTATTTTGACCTCTGAGGATTTTAAAAGCCTGCAGATAAATATATATATAGTAAAGAAAGCATGAACTTCTTGACTCATAAATAGAAAGGCAGGAGTCTAACACCGCCCTACCCCCCCAAAAAAACAACATCATCCAGAACGCAGCAACTTCTTCAGATTTACACTCAGAAGAAAGCAGGGGACAGTCTGAAAAACTAACATGAATTCACAAAATAGTTTGGTATTTCCTGATATTTGTCCACCAAGATTACTTCGAGAAGAAATGCATTACTGAACTAGATGAAAATGTAGCTCTGCTTCTAGCATGAAACGGAGGAGGAATAACTTCTGCCTCACTTCATGCTCATAAAGGAGATAATACCTCTTCTTATAAAAGGTGTGGGGATTAATTATCTTCTAAATATGTTAAAGAAAAAAAAACCATACGCACACAAGGGGGAAGGGGGGTTGGGCTCGATGATCTCTCAAGGTCCCTTCCAACCCAAAGCATTCTATGATTCTATTTCCCAATAGTTACTTTGGTAACTAGTCCCAAAGGGCTGATGCAGCTCAAAATTCCCTTTACCCTCACGTGTGCCTCTCTGAGCTTTATTCCTCCCTGCATAAAAACCCAAGAGCACTAGGAAAGGCAAGACATGAGACATTTTTCTGGTTTAAGACTCTGTGCACCTAAGGAAGGCACCAAGAGAGACTTCGTGTCAGACCTCCGAGGACGCTGCCCGTGCCGAGGGCAGCGCAGGAGCAGGAGGCAGGGAAAGCCCAGCAGCACCTGGAGCCACCGAGTCCTCCTGCTCCTGGGAAAGGAGCAGGAAACGTCCCGTGGGCATCGCCAGCAGAATTTGCCCTGCACTCCTGATGTTTGAGACAATCAATAAGAGCGTTGGACAGGGAGTGCCAGGACCAGATCCCAGAGGTGAATCTACACAAAGAGCTCGTCAAGAGAAACCCCGTTCAGCACGAGGAGCCCCTTGCCTTCGGGGCGCTGGTTGCTGCCGGTGGAGCTGGTGAGATCTGAGGCAGGCTGCTTGTCATGCAGAAGGCTGTCCAGCCACTTGCAGTCTTTACTAGCTCCACTTCGTTTGGAAGCAAATAAAATGTAATTGTTGCACTCAAAAATTTCAAGCTGATTTTTCAAGGTGCCCAAACCTGAGTAAGAACCAGAGTCATCGCCATCTCATGAGCCAAAAACCAGATTAAAGCAGAGTCTGAGCCCACCTGGCTCCATGTCACATAGCATTTCCTAAACACCTGCCCCTTAGCTCTCCAGCAGCTATAAAAATACATCCCAATTTCTCTTTTTTTCTTATTTTACTTGCTTTGCCAGGCAACAGATAACAGAACTAGAGAAGTAATGTTAGGAGAAAAGGAGGCCAATTTTGTGCCTTTAAGAGGGGGTAGGGACATTCCTGAACTGCTCAAAACCAGAGTCTAGAGGGACTTGGCAGCTCTGCCCCTTCTCCAACCCTGAAACACGCACGTTAGCGCTCTCCTTCGGCTTCGATCACTTTTCCTATTCCCTTGCACAAATTCCAATTAATAAGTAAGACTCCAACTTCTGCCTACTAACAATAAATGTAAGGGACCATCGGGCATTTTGGGAACACATTTCTGGGGTCACAGTTTGACAGCACCCTTTTTACACAGATGGAAGGAACCAAAAGGGAATTACTGTCAGAGGCTGGAAAAATCCTTGTTTAGGGAGAAAAAGAATCCCAGCTTCTCTGACCGTACCAGAGGAAATCACCAGCAATACAGTACCAAATAAATACCCCCTTATTTCACATCCTAGGGCAAGAAACAGAGACTTGTTTCTCAGACCTTTCAATTAAACATCATCTTCAGTCAAGCAAGAGTCATCTGCCATCTTACACCTCTGCTGGGACACAGAGGTCCGCACTCCGAGGGTGATGGATTGATCGCTGAGTCAGCAAAGCACCCGACCTCACAACCCTTAGCTAAAACCAGGCACCTCCTTTGGAAGGCGTCTGCAAACGGATGATTTTCATCTGTTCAATAACAGCCTGATGTCCTCTTGGCTCCTCTACACACTGATGCAACTGACTTTTTCCTGAAGTGCTACGGAATGCGTGCGGGGGCGATAATTAAGGATAAATTAAAAGGATGAGATAACCATCCACAGAATGAAGTCAGATAAGGACAGGTTCGGACGTATATTTCATTGTGAAAGACCCATTTTATTCCCACTAATAGAACAAATTAAATCAGCCAAGCTGAATAAAACTATCACATACCAAGACGTAACAACACACTTAAAGTTCGCCTTTCCCCTGACTGCGTAATCCAATCCGTTATCGCTGTCCCTTGCAAAAGCAGAGGCTCGCCATCGCTGAAAGCAAGGACAGACATTACGCACCATGCGTTCAGGCATTCAACAGGTAAACAGGAATGCATTCCCAATCACGAAAACTAGTTACAGCACTATGTAATTTTCTGCAGCACTTCTCTAGACAGATCCCAAGCAGCTCTTCACGGGTGACCTTGCATGCCAGAATTGATTCAAGCCATGTACAGCACAGCCACCGTTGGGACAGCGTGTTACAGGAATTCAGAACAATGCCTGACACCCATTTATCCAGGAGGATGGGGTGTGAATTGAGATGCACACGCTATCCTTCACCTCAGGGCATCTGAAATAACCAAACTTGGGTTCTTGCCTGTAGCACCAAAGTTTACACTGAAGACAGACAATGCAGAGCTTCCTTTGTAGAAGCAACCCCTGGACGCAGAGCCCAGCTGTCAGACCTAGCCTGGGCAGCTCTAATACACCTGCACCGAGAAGCATGCCCCACACCTCCGAGCATCTTCAAGCACACAGATCAAAGCCTTATCGCCACCCAAGCAACTCAGTGCTGGGTGAAAACCAGGTACAACGTCATCGTTGCTGCATTTCCCCGGGAGCCATCGCACGTGCCATGCAGGAGCGTACCCAGCTCATGTGAACATGGGTGAGGGATGGCCAGGCTGCAGGCTCCCACTGCAGGAACTGCATTTTTCCTACAGCAAGCATAAACAGCGTGATGGTAAAATAATACATAGACAGCACGCTGTCAGACATAGAAGAGACATTTATTTATTCTTGATCACAAACAATGTCCTCCATTGACAAGCTGAATGAAGGGCACTTCACTGATTTATTAGATCTAATAAGAAACACGCCTCTTGGGATGAAATACAAGATTGATTTTTAGTGGTGAGCCATGCTGCTATCCCAGCCGCTGCGCTCAGCCTGATGAGATGAAACCGGGCACACACAGGGACAGAGAGAGTTGAAACAGCATTGGGTCGGAGAAATAAATGGAAAGATTTGCACAAGGAAGGGGACCTGAAATGGAAACAAGGCTTGCAAGAGCAGCCCTTCAAACTGAGGGTTACTCTCTTCTTCCTGCAGTCCTTCTCTCCCACTAAGTCTATGTATCTTGAGAAGAGCTGCAAACTACTAGGAAGTTTAAGGGCAACTCCAGTGCAGTTCTTGGGAAACCTCCAAGTCAGACCCTTCCCATGCATCTGCCTTTCAGAGGAGCCCCTCTAAATATAGCAAGTATAATTTTCACATCAGTCTCAGCATCTAACAGGCAAACCACATTAGCTGAGTTCCGTGGATGCCGTTTTCCATCAGGAAAAAGACAACTAGCACAGCAGTGCTTAGCTTGAGGCCCTATTAATAGCAGTCCTAATTATATGGCTGCAAATTTAATTCATAGCAATGATTAGTGTCAAAATCAAAGGCATCACACATCAATATTGATGGAATTGTATGAAGCCCATAAACAGAACAAGCAAGCCGACACATCTCCCCCCAGCAGTTAGTTGCTATTAACCATTGTATTAATGTCTCTTCTAATTTTGCTCGATGAAAATTGTTTTATTACAGGAATCCACCATTCTGAACGATTAAGTCTCTAACATGATCCCCTTCCCCCTCGCTCCCCCAGCCACGAAGCCGAGACGCTTTGGAAGGAGAGCCAGACTACCAAGCTGCGGGGAGAACTGCATCCCACGTACCTGTGCTTTATCCGAAAGGTCACGGCATCATCAGCACATTTGCCTTTCACCCACTTAGATAAAACTGCTGAGGAGCAGTAGTTCTGCAAAGGAACGGGCTGCCGGGGAGCAGGCGGGGGGCGTCGCGGGGCGCAGCCGTTTCGTACGGTACATGCACCGAGCGCACGAGTGCCCTGCCCGAGGCATGCCCCACGTACAGGCAGATTGCAACGAGAGGCAGCGGGCTGGCCGAGACAGCGCTATGTGAGAAAATTCCTCCTCCAGCACCGAGTTTTGGTGGAGAATAGATCCATCGATTCATCCTTCTCCCCCTTCAATAGTAACGGGGGACAGACGATGCACTCAGCGTGTCACCAGCTGTGCGAGGAGCAGCTGGCCAGTCCAGGGCAGTCACAGCAGGTACAAGCACACCCTCAACCCCAAACTCAAACCCTGGCCCCAGCAAAAGCTCTGGTTCCCTGCAGGAAAGATGCCAAGTTCATTGCCAACTGACATATCTGATATTATTGACTTATTTGTCAGCAGCTCCGGCACCAACACCCCTCCGGCGCAGCATGGCTGTGCCATACTCACAGCCGGGCTGTGCCGACTCCGCAGGTGACCTGCCCAGGCTGCCCGCACCGGCCAGACCCCGCGGGGCTCCCAAACCTGCAAAGCTCAGCCTGGGAAAGCTGCCAGCCTCGCCACGGGGCTCCGCACCGCTCCCAAGCGGGCAGAAAGCTTCTCTCCTTCCTTTACACATCAGCCAGTGCTGGCTGCTGAAAGGAGCAAAGAGGGACTTCAGATGCGCCCAGGAAACAGAGAAGGGGTTAGAGCTAGCAAAGACGGGGCTGTAGCAGAAAAGTGCAGGCAGGGGCACGGGGACCTTCAGCACCCAGCTCCTTTGGAGGAGCAGCAGCCGCCGCTCTCCCAGGGAACGCCGCACGAGGCAGCTAGGTGAACAGCTAATGGGAAGAAGGACATCAGTGAGATAACGCAGCATTTTCAGTAATGAATTCTCACTGGGGAAGCACAGACAAATTTGAAAGATTTCAGAGCTGGCTCCCTGACTTCTTTCCTCTAGCTACACAAAAGTGTCTTCTTTGAAACCCCAGACTGAGCCACCAGCTTGTTTCCAAAGTAAATCAACAGCTGTGGGAGAGGGAATAGGTGTGACGTAGCTTTCAGACATTAATTAAGTAGATATGCAAAGTGGCGAGCTGGAGGAGAAAAGGCGTCTATCTGTAAATCTCTGGCACTTACAGAGATGCGTACATTTTTGCCATCCTCATTTCACATATGGGGAAGAAGAGATATGGAAACAGTCCTGAGCACTCATTGACTTCAAGACACGTCTGGTCTTGGAACACGCACAAAAACTGGAGACAGCCTGTTAACTTCCCACCGGGTCTGCAACGCCTGCTCTGCAGCGAGTCTCCCAAGAGCCCCACAGTTCAATGCAAAGCTGCTTCCTACGCTTCGTGTGACCTCTCTTAGGCCATGTAAAAGATAATCCCACATGTCAAATGAGAAAAGATTTACTAAAGTTGTGGATGGGACCGCAAGATAGAGAACACCACCGTTCCCAGCCCCGCGCAGCAGAGGACGGGACAGCGACCACTCCAGCTGATGCTAAGAGGAGGCATAGGTCTCCTCAGCTGCAGACAACTCCGATACATGCTAAATCGGGGCGCTTGGCAGATGCCCTGAAAGGCTGACTGTAGTGAATGCCTGGAATGAATTTGCTCAAGAGATAAACGAATTTTCTCAGCGCCTAGTTACCACTGGCTCAAACACAGGTAAAACGTGAAGGATTCCCCCAGCCCTCCTTCCTCATCTCCCCCAGCCCTGCCCGGCCGCCTGACTTCTGGAGTGAATGAGCATGAACAGATCAACCTCGCACCACAAAGGTAGGTGTTCAGTGTAGAACAGCACAAGGAATTAACCCATGCTAGAAAGACTGCTTCTTCTGTAATCCTACGTAATTAATGGGATGCGGCAGTAAATACCTAGCGCGCAGGCACAAGCTGTTTGCTTTAACTGCCTCTAAATGAGGCACTGCCCCTGTCCCCCCAAAACACTGCGAACAGCAAGCACCGGGCTGCATGGCTGGCTTGAAGCTTGATAGCGTATGCACTTGCAACATGCTGAGGACACCTCTCCCAGCCGTTTAGCCAGAAAAATCCCAGCGCTCCCATGTGCCGTGGCGGGTGGGGCGGGCAGGGAGGAGAGGGGCTCTGCTTTACAAGCCCACTCTCCCCCATGTTCAAAATTGCCCCTCTGACACTCGAGAGGCACCAGGGAGGCACCTAATTTACTAGTGCTCAGCACTTGTAAAGTGCTGAATGAATATTAATGAACTGATGTAATTAAAATGATGCAGACATTCAAGTGTAGTATCTGCCTGTCCTTGTATCTTCCTGGGTAGATGATGAAGAAATTCCCTGCTGCTTAAGGACACAAAAAATTAACAGCCTGCTGTTGATTACATTTGTTAACTCTTTCCCTGGTACAAAGAAGCAGCATCTGCATTTAGGGGGTTCACCGAATGCTATCATTTCTACCTTAGGTTAATTTGAAGGATTCTCAGCTTTCCAGAGCAGCACCTCTAAGGCTGGTTTTTCTGCAGCTGGATCTGGCTTCTGCAGACACTGATGAGCTGCCTTCCAGTTGCATCTCCACCTCTGAAGACCAGCGGGAGGTGTGGCAGGGTGAGAGGGTGTTCCCCTCCGCTTACACACCCCAAGGCCATTTCCACACTCATTTCAAATACGCAACTCCTGAGAGAAGACTAGTGAGGACCACGCTCAAATGTACGACTGGGCCTGACCAGCCCTTGCACACTACTTACTGAAGAGCGGTTCAGAAGATAGAGAAAGGAAAATCCCAGTTCGACTTCAAAATCCCAAAACCCACCAGAGCCCCCCCACCCCTGTGCTGGGGGAGGAAGCCAGCGGGAGCATCTCTTTGCCCTGGGCAACTAGCCCCAGCGTTTGTGATGCAGAGGTCGAGGAATGTTATCTCCCAGGGCTGATCAATCATCCAACTGTCAGAGGGAAGAGCAGCAGGTAAGAGGCAGAGAGAAGCAGGAGGACTCTGCCCTGAGGCTTGGTTTCCAAAAGCAGCCAAGTTAACCCATTCCTACCTCTCCATGACCAACTGTCCTGCCACCATCAGCAATTTTGCCATGACCGAAAGCTTTCTAACTCATGGTCTTCTACACAAGTTGGAGAAAGACTGCTGGGAAACAACTCAAAACTATTGCAAAATTTCTATCAGCATGTCAAAAAGAAGGAAAGATCTGAGACCTTGCTGAGGTTCACTCGAGCTCAGAGATTGCAAGCCAAGCTCCTCACTTGTCTCTAATCAGGCTGACCCATTATTGCCCTGATAATTTCTGCATCAGCACCACAAAACGCGCACACACCATAGTTTACTGAATGACAAAATGCAAAAAACCCCAGACTAACAACAGGGTAACGCTGTAAAATATACAGGCAGGCGGTGCACGCAAGAGCTGGCACGGCGCTGAGACCTGCGTTACCCTGCTGCTGAAGGAAGTCGCTGGCTGGAAGCACAGGAAGGTGCCCCCAGCCCGTGCAAAGGGATGCGCTGGAGCCATAACGCGGCAGAGCAACGGGAACTGCGTGGCCTCGTGTGGTCCGTTTTCCTGGACCAGGCTGCAGCAGTTTCCGCTGCACCTTTCCCAAGGCTTTGGCGCTTCTCTGCTTCAAAAGAAACCACAACACCACTCTGTGCTAACAGTGCTGATGGATGAACTTTGCCTCACCAATGCAAGGCTCTCTGTGACCCAAACCCTGCGATTTTTGCTCCTGACTGGCTCCCAGTTTCACGCTGGGAAATATCTGCGAGACACAGCAGCAGCTACGCACATCAGAGACTCCCAAGAGAGATGAGAAATGGATCCTGGCTCTCCGAAGCCACAGAAATAAGCTTACCTTCTTCAGCTTGCCAGTCTTAGTCCCCACGAACACCACGCTGTAGCTGTTGTAGACGTAGGAAGCAACAGAAGTCATCCGGTCCCGGCTCGAGGTGAAGAGCGTCACCCCATCCACCGGCGTCAAGCCTCCCAGGGGCTGGTTGATGTCGAGGCCGCAGAAATTGTCATCAATGGGGACTGGCTGGAAAGACGAGGGGTTTGGGCAGCTGTGAGTGAAACGCAAAGCACACGGCAGCCCCACGCACCCGGGCTCAGGCAGAGGGGAGCTGACAGCAGGCTGGGAGCCACCACCACGCAACCCCCCCACCCAGGGACCCTGCCAGCTTCAGCCACCCCCTGCAATGGCTTGTTCCCTTGACTGCCCGAGGCCAAGACACTCTGCAGCTGCTCCAGAATGTGTCTGGACAGGGCTGAGGAGGAACCTTAAGTCCAAAAGACACTTTCACTCAATTTTTAAATCCATAAGGTTTCTCATGGGTTTATCCCTGCTGCATGGCTATGCAGAAACACCCTCCTCCACTCATTTCACCTCTTCTCAGCCTGATTTCCAGAGGTGCCAAGTAGTATACGCAGCAAGGTGCTCAGCATCCCCACATCAGCAAGGGTTCCCCCTGAAGCCCACGCAAGCCCTGCTGCTGACAGTTCACAGCGGTGCTGGCACTGCCGCGCATGGGGTGGGACGGGCTCGGGTCAGTCAGCAGCCAGAGGACAGCCGGACACGGCGGATCCCACGCCGTGAGAGGAGAGGGTGCTGCTGTTCGCTCCTGTCGGGAGCGGCCACATCCGTCTGGCACAACCAGCCCAGCTCCAGGGCAGAGTTAAACCTTCCCCGCGTGAACACGGGGCTGGTAGAAAGCACCAGCCTGGCTGTCCTGGAAAGGTGGATGATCACACAGGGAACAGCCTCCGGCAACATAAACCACCCGAGTGCTAAGTGAGAAGACGCACTCTTGCTCGTTCCACTGCCCAGATGTGCACTCTCCTACAAACCACCTCTCTGTGCCTCAGTTTCCTTTCTACAACACAGGGAATATGGATGCTGGCTTCTCCCTGCAACATCGCTTGCCACAGGTAAAGGAAAATCATTCTGTCAACAGCTAAGTATTATTAAGCCGTATCAGCTGAGATTGCTCATGTGAATTCCTATGTGGCATAGGTGACATGGGTGGCCACTCGCCATCACACTGACTGCAATCCATTTATTTTCCACAAGGGACATTAACTACCAAATGCTCAGGCACATCTAGCTGCAGCTGTGATGGGATGACTCTCCCCCATGCAAGCCAGTGCTCAACCTTCTCTTCACCTTCCTTCTTTCTTTTCATTTAACTCACATTTCTCCTTTTCCAGTAGCCAAACTCAATATGCTTGGCAAAAGAAGGCCCCAGGGATTCCCAAGTCAGCCCAGGAAAAATGTACATGTGCATCAAGATTAAAGAAATCAGCTGAATAAAAATACAAAAGACACACCTGTCATTTGTATTTATCTTGTTAGTTTGTTGATACCACCCTCCTGCTCAGGGAAGGGCGAGAGCCTTCCTCCAGCTTCCAGAGCCCGAGGTTGGGAACAGCAAACACTTCCAGCAAGTTGCACACCTTTATTCATCTGCTTTAATGCTACCCCTTCCCTTCGTTGTCATCACTGTCTGATAACAACAGGGATTAAAGAGAAAAAGGACTACTGTGTCTGCCCCGTGTTCAAGGAAACTGAGGCACAGAAAAATCAATTCCTATTCTGCAAGCCCGTGTGCCATAGGGCCAGGCATCGATACCGGTTCTCAAGAGCTACCACGGCCAACAGCTGGATCATCCTCACCGCTTTAGTGCACTGGACATCCTTCCCCAGCAGCCAGTTGAGCTCCAGGTTGCCTTCCCCCTGGTAGCAGGACTGCAGGCGGTCCTTGATCTGAGCGTTGATGGTGCGAATGGGGAAGACACAGAGTGCAGAGTCATCGGGTGGCTGATGGTACTGCTTCTGTCCCTTGGAGAAAATGGCAAAGAGGACATCCTCCTGGGCCGTGATATTGAGGGACTTGGCCAGCACCTCTCCTGGCTTGGAGAGGTACGCTGCTTGCAGGAGGCGGTACTCCGTGTCCCCCTTGACGCAGCCAAAGGGCAGAGAGACATAGGAGTGGAATTTGGGGTCATCTTTGCAGAGACGGACGATGCGAGACGTGTAAAAGAGATCGCTGGCAGAGTTGATGGAGACACCCTCTGGGGTCTCTGGCTGGACAGTCAAAAAATAGACAAAGTTGCCACTGGCAAAACCATAGATGTAGAAGATGTCAAAGTGCGAAACGAGGGCCAAGGTATCTGAGGGGATTTTGATGAGGGATGAGACAAAGTCACTGTGGAGCTCATAATCCAACATTGCTGATGACTCTGGGTCCCGAGGAAGTTTGCGGCTGGAGAGGGTGGGGAAATAATCCTGCTTCCCATCCACCGCTGTGCCAATGAAGAGCTTCCCATCTTCACCTTCCGAGCGCACGATCACACCATACATTGTGCCCGTCTTGTTGACGCTGGAGAGGTAGTGCTCCTTTTTGTGCGAGGGCTCTACCAAGATGAAGAGGTCATCCAGGCGCAGCAGCTTGCAGACCCCCTGGTAGAGGCTGCCACAAGCCAGCAGCCGGTTCTCAGAGTAGTCAATGATCAGCAGCTTGTTGACATTGTTGGTGAGGGTGAGGATCTCGCTGCATGGCTGCACGATGAGGGGTGGGTAGCAGGATTTGTTGTCCTCCTCAGGACCAGTTTTATGAGCCACCAAAATGGTCAAGTTACCCGAAAGCTTATAAACCCTGTTGATAGCTCCAACATAGACTGCCCCAGTGCCTTGGTGGACAGTCAGGTGGTTGAACGTCCAGTCCCGGTTCTCAGAGTGGAAAGTGCTGAACAAGGCATTGCTGGACACATTTCGGGAGAGCAATGCCAGGAAGAGACAGAGCAAAGCCACCGACCAGCCATCGGAGTCTGGTACCCGAGGCCAGTTCTTCCTCTGATCCATCCTGGGAAAGGCAAACTTTGCGTCCCCCGCGTGTGTCCTGTGCTCCAGCAGCGTCCCTCACATGGTTCTGGGGAAAGAAAAGAAACACGCAGAGCAAAGAATTAGATCCAGTGTGCCCTGCAGATAAAATTCAAAGGAGGCTTTCTAATTACACAGTCCTTGAGATAAAGTGAGGATGTCTCTAAGCCCAACAAGAATTAAGCAGGTCTCCTAACTTATTGGTAAACAGTTCAGGCTTGATGTTTTGCCACTTGGTTCAGCCTCTGCGTGTTAATTTGTTATGTGGTTTAGCTGTTTATAATGTTTATAATGTTTATAATGTTTATAATGCTCAGCCATGGGATAATCAGCTTCAGCCCAAGACAAAGCCCGCAGCTCACACACCCAACCATCAATCTGCAGTCTTGGCTAAAAGGACGCCTCCTGCAGGGTATGTTGTTGGAAGCAACAGAGGAAACGAGGTGTTTTCTTCCTTCAAATCCTCTATGATTTAATTTGAAACCTGAGGAAGAAGTCTCATGCAGGCAAGTTCATTGAGCATACGCACACCAAAGCTGCCAGCATCTCCCCTCCACCCCTTCCCAGAGCCAGAAGTACCTCTGCGGGTGCTTTTCAGGCAGAAGCTTCTCACAGCCTTCACAAGGTACTTTACTGCTGAAAAGCAGCTGCCACCTGGGTGGGGGCACATGGTCAGATCAGCAACCCAACACTGCCAGCAGCACCACGTGCAGGGCAGAGACTACCAATCTGGGAGCCTTGGACAAATCTCCTGCTCTAACAAAACTTCCAGGTGGTGATTAAAACCTACACAAAGCAACAGCTTTGGACGCTGGGTCCAGAAGACCTGATGCCAACCAAATTGCCCATACACCCTTCCCGATAGCTCTCCGGATAACAGTCAGAAGTAGAGTCTCCTTCCACTACGTTTTCACCCATCCGGACAATGCGAGATAAGACTTGAGCTGGAGACCTCTGGCCAAAATCTATGTGGGAATGAGGAGTGGAAGACAGACAGGTTGGTTTGTTGTTTGTTTTATTTTTGTGGGTGCTCCCAAAGCACCTAGACCTCATTCAGGCCTGAGAGATGGCTGGAGCCCCGCTGATCGCCAGCCCCATCCTCCCCACTTGCGGCTGTCATGCTGAATTAGGAATCACCAGGCTGGAATTTCCTTAGGAAATGGGTGCTCGCCTCCGAGAGGCTCCAGCTGTGAGAGGCATGTTTACATCAGAGCTTTCCATCCGCCCTTCCGGACAGCGCGCACACGCATGCAGACACAGTAGGTGTTGAAGAGGACCCTTGTAGCCCTCTGCCTGCTCCACCTCATCACCTAGCACCTCTGCTGAGACGGCAGACTCCCCTAGCAAAAATATGAACATTAAAGACAATCCAAATCCATGTATTTCCATGTCTGTCTCATCTAAGTGGGGGTCCAGCTTGGACCATCCCACGCAGGAGGTATCAGCTCAGTTCCCAGCTCAGCCCCAGGCTTCCAGCACCACCTCAGGCTCCCACAAAGCAGCTGGAAGTGATGCCAGCCGAGCACCCTGCAAGGCAGCAAGGACCCAGCTCAGCGGAGCTGTGGGGCCAGCAGAACACTCCGAGACGGGTACCATGTAAGGGCCCTGAGAGCATCCCCACACTGGTGCTCTGTACCTCCCTTGTCACCACAGACATGCCTGGAGGTCACCGGATTGTGTCTCATCCTTGTTATCTCCAGACCTGACCATGACTTGTGCTCCTGGCTTGACCTCAGCCTTGCTCATCACCACGGAAGTGTCTGACCACCTAGACTCAAAAAACCACCACAAAGTTCTCCTTTATCCCAAATTATGCATTCCTTACGCACTCCAGGCTGGACGATCAAAGGAACCATTTCAGCCTGCCTTGGGGAGAGATGTTCTCGACCCCCTCACAGCACCACAGGGTCACATCAGCTCTGGTAAGAGGCTGAGGACGAGCTGCCTGCCTTCCCTGCACCAAGGTTCCGTCACCGCCCATCACGCTGTGCAAGCCCCAAGCACCCGCACCAGGGAGAAATTTGCATTTTTTGCAAATTTGAGTCTTCTCCCCTGCCCTGCGTGCAAATGCTGGCGACTGTTTCCTAGCGCAGCCCACACTCAGCCATCCTCACCTGTGGGCAGCCACCGATTTGATTGATGCTGATCTCCGTTCTGGTATTTAAAATAATTCACACTGCTGAAAACCTACACTGAGCTCATAAGCAAGTGTCACCGAATGGCCGCTCTTTAGGCTTGTTAACGCCAGGAGCCGGAGACGGGTGCTTCTGTCCCTGGGCTGCACGTCTCGGTGTCACTGACAAGACAGGAGAAAGAGAGCGGTAATGGGTTTCTCATTCTGCTCAGGGATACATTTCCCTGGCTGCTTGCTTCTTATTTCCAGTCTCTTAATTTCCACCTTTGGCTGAAGCAGTTTCTCTCTCCCAGCTACGACGCAGATGCTGCTGCATTCTTATTATTGTTTGGATGATTGTGGCAGAAAGCAGCCGCCCGCGCTGCAGACCTGAACGTGCCACACCAGCACCAGGGTGACCTCCCCAGCTCTTCTCATTAAATCTCTGAGTGAACATCCCAAAATTGTTATCTGAATCGAGAATCCTTCAAAAGGGCACAAATCAAACCGAGGATGTGCTCAGAGGGATGCTGCCCGCCCACCCATGGGCTGCTGGTGACCTGTGGTGGGCACCATCGACCTGGTCACGGGCACCAGGATCTCGGAGCAGCTTTGCTCTCGGATAACGCGCAGTGCAGCCCGAGACACCGCAAAGCCCACGTGTGTCACTGGCAGGAAGATGCCAGCCAGCAGCGCGGTGCCTTCTTGTAAACACACAGGGAGCTCCGTGCCATGGAAGAGCTCAAGTGCAGCCCAGGAAAGCCGGCATGAGCGCTACAGATACGGGAGCCCCGTGGAGCGGCTGAGGCAGCGGCAAAGCACCTCCAGATCGACACAGGAGAAGCCTCAAGCACCGCAGTGCCCCAAGCAAGTGCTCGGACACGGCACCAAACTGCCCCGGCCGTGGGGAGGGCACAGAGGCGGCGGCTGCGGCACCGCAGGGCACAGGGAACGCAGGCTCTGCCCTGGGCAGCACAAACGGGCTTTCCTCCAAGGCCAAAGCATCCCTCGCTCACAGGAGTCCAAAACTAAAGCCTACCCCAGCTTCTCATTCCTGACAAGAAAAGATGCTTCTGGAGCAGAGGGATCTGGTTCCAGAGAAGCCCAGAAAGCGAAAGAGATTCTGCAGAGAATGGGGAGGCTCCGCTGTAAATCTCAGCGCACAACAGCTTTCCTGCTGGGCAGCTTTCCAATTTTTTAAAAAGTTGTTCCATTGCGAAGTGAGAAAGGAACAGTGCAAGCTAGAAATTAAAATTTCATTATTTAAATTTATTATACACATCTATATGTATGGGACAACAGAAGCTCTTCACTTGGACCACAGCAGTTTTACATCTTTTGCAGCACCATTTTCATTCACAGAGAGTACAAAAGCCAGAGCCAGTCTGGGGCTGTTGTGCAGGAGAGCTGTCAGCTGAAGCCTAACTTCTCTGCAGCACCTTACAGTGAAGGTTTTGCAGAGTGTTTGTGAACAGTCACTGCCAAAGGCAAGAGAGATCAGCCAGGAAGAAGAATCTGTGCTTTCAAACATTATTTGAAGATGACATCGCATGGCCGGGAACTGACATCCTACCCGGACGAGGAGGATGATCCATCCCCGGCTCTGTGTCAGCCCCGCGGGAGCAGCTCCTGCCGGCTGCCCGCAACGCCTGGGTGCGGGACACGGATTAAGCGCTGTTCGGCGACAGAGATGTCAAACACCAACAGAAACCCCCGGCATGCCCCGCGGAGGAGCCTGGGGATGGCCGAGCGCAGCTGGGGAGTTGAGCACCAGGGAAACAGAGTGGGCAATTTTAACTCCGATTCTTAATACCATTTGACCAGTAATTTCTCCTCTTTTTTTGTACGCGAGTTTAAAATACGGCCTTAAAAAGCAATCTGAAGCTATTAGTAACGCAAGGTGAAAGAGAGAGTAAATTCAGGGATGCAGTGTAAACCCAAGCAGCTGAAAGGCCTCAATTAGGCTGAAAGGAGTTATCTGGTATTTAAATAATTATTAGATTGAAGGAATAATCATAGGTCTGAGCCGATTTTTTCCCCCACTGTCATCCTAATGGAGACTATAATATTATTATTCAAATGCCCATGATTCTCATTGATGGGGGGAAGAAAAAAGGGCTCATTTAATCTCCACGCGATGGGGCTTCAGGAGGCCCGATTAGTCATTTCTCTTATTTCAGCTGTCACTCACTCACAGGCACCACAGTTTGTCATTAGTGATATTTTATGCACATTAAAAAAAAAAAAAAAAAAAAGAGCAGCAAAAAAGGAAAATTAAAGCAAAAACAAAAAGAGACTCTCCTGTGGAAAATGACGGATCAAAGGACCAATTTTGATGTCACCAGCGCGGCAGCTGCGTTTGCTTCGTGGTGCCGGTATCTTTTCTTTTGGGGTAGGGTTGGCCTCGTGAGCAGCGATTTCTACATTTATACGCGGCCCCGCGCCAGCACCGCCAAGCCCTCACCCATCGCCCCTGCTCCGTCGGGTTGCACGCCTGGGACGCTCCATCCCCTCCGGAGGCGGCGGCTCCCACAGCCCCCGCACCTCCGAGACGCGGCAAACGCAGCTGCGCCGACCCCGGCGCCCTCGCCCGCGCCCTCCCGGCCCCCGCGCCCCACAGGCTTTTCCCAGGCTGTCCCTGCATCGCTCCCAGCCTGGAGGCCACTGCGGTCCCCAAGCACCCCACAAAACGGGAGCAGAGCAGGCGATAAAACCCACTACGGGTTTTTCTTCCTAAAGCCACGTGCATTTGGAGAGTTGCCTCGCAGAACGAAGCCTCCGGAGAAACGACTGAGCTTGCGGGGAGGGGGACAGCGTGCCCGTGATTGCGTCCTAAGCTGGGGGCGGACTCTGGCCTTTTCCCTTTCTATAGTCAAATAAGATTCATTGCTGCGAGGCCGGGAGCAGGGAGACCGGCTGGCTCGCACCACCGACCTCCCCTGCAGGTCACCGGGCTGTCACAAATCCCCCAGAATTATCGAAAGGGTCGCCGCAAGGGCAGGCTACACTATATAAACTAAAATACAAGAACAAACCATTTGGAACCACCTCACCCTTGCACCAGCCTGACCCCTTCCCTTTGCACTGCCTCCGTACCGTATCTGCCAACTGGAACGGGGGACAAGAGCCCAGAGCTTGGCCATTTCTTTGGAACAAGCGAGAACACACATGCCGGGTCTGCATCCCTCCTGGAGCCCATCGGGAATTTTTCTATGAAACGTTTCCAAGCATTAAAGCTGCCACAGTGATTTATTCCCTTTGAAGAAGTGATATTCAGGACACATTTGTCAGTTCCAGAGGAAGACCTTACAATAATTAATAGGGTTTTGTTTTGTTTTAATTAGACAAAAGCTCTGAGCCAAACTGCCCGATCTAAGCATCTCTGAGCTCTGGGACCTCTCCAGCCCGGATCGGAGGTCTGGGTCTCAGTCCTGCCCCCTCGGCCACGCCGCAGCAGCCAGATGAGCCCCACGCTGCCGAATCCCCGCCTTGCCCAGCAGAAACCCGCACACCCGCTCGCCCAAGCCCCTTCCCTGCTCTCAGTGTCTTCGCCTCTCTCTCCAGCAAGAGAAGCCTTGCACGTTCGAGCCCCGAGCAGAGGATTTTCCCAGCCATCCCGGAGCAGGGCTGCCGGGAGCCTCAGCGCCCATCGCACACCGCAGCGGCGGCGCCGAGGAAGCCCAAGGTGCAGCAACGGGGCGTTTTAAACCCAGGTAGTGCGAAACAGCCAGCTCAGTCACTGGCTTCAGAGTTTGACACCAACTGAAGTTACCAGCGCCTTGATGTAAAGTAATTACAGCTTTATAATACAAAGCAATGAGGAGGGCTCCTAGCGCTTTTTTTTTTTTAAGAATATTTTGACTCCAACAACAATAACAATTTCTCCCAAGTAGTTAGCGATAGGACAAGAGGAAATGGGCTCAAGCTGCACCAGGGAAGTTTAGGTTGGATATTAGCAAAAAAATTTCTTCACGGAAAGGGTGGTCAAGCATTGGAACAGGCTGCCCAGAGAGGTGGTGGAGTCCCCAGCCCTGGAAGTGTTCAAAAAACGGGCAGAGGTGGCACTTGGGGACATGGTTTAGTCTAGTCTACCCTTGATTGGTTTAGAGTAGACTTGGTAGTGTAGGTTAATGGTTGGACTGGATGATCTTAAAGGTCCTTTCCAGCCTAAATGATTTTATGATTCTATTCTATGATTCTAATAAGAGCCATTTGTAAATCACCAGCCAGGTGCCTGGCAGCAGGTCCGAGGTTTTTGCAAAGGGTACTGAAGCACAGGGACAAGAGGCACCGAGCCCTTCCTGAAGCATACCCCGAAACACCGAACCCTTTGGGCATCAGGCTGCACACCACCTTTATGCCTCGCTGTCCCGCGGCAGCGCCCGTCCCCAGCTCCGCAGGGCTGTGCTGGCAGCCGCAGGCAGGAACCGCACCGGGAGCTGCGTCCCCGCTTCCCCGGAGCTGCTTATTCACGGGGATGGCATTTGACAGGCTCGTCAGCTTTCTGAGAAAGAGTTAAGAGGGCAAAATACAGTATTGTGATTATTGCTTCCTCCAGCCCTGGGACAAGGAAGAGGAGGGGAAGAACGAAAGCCAGCCATGAAAAGGCATTTCCCTGATAACAAACACGATTGCATGAATTATGCACAAAATTTGTTCATATTGTCCAGACTTCAGATATTGTTTATACAATGCATACCGGATAAGCCACCTCTCCCCGCCATCTCCCTCTTGAGCACACACATCCCAACAGGCCCGGGGTAAAGAGAAACAGAAAATCCCAGGGAGAGACACGCTGTAAGCCTCGTCTTTGCAGCTGCATTTGGGAGAGCACGGCGCAGCACCCTGACCAGTGGGCTGACGTTACTCCTGGTTTTGTCCCAGACTTGCTGGATGGACCTGGACAAGTCCTGTTACTCTTTGCCTCAGTTGTTCCACCTGTGAAATGGGGACAGTGCTCTCATACATGAGGCACTCGGACATTCAACCGATGGCAGACTCAAAAGGGAGTTACAAGGCATAAACTGCTGTACTAAAGTACGTGTAAGAGACTGGTTTAGCGCTTCTTGGTGTGCCTCTGTTCATAAACTCTTTGAGCAGAGATTGTTCAGCAGAGCAGGGCTACTCTCCCCTGACAGCAGTGAGAAGCAAACATGGGCAGAGCTACCTCTGACCCCCCAAGGATGCCAAAACATCCCTGTGACACAGCAAGGAGGCATTTCTTTAACAATGACAAAATCATCTCCATCTCCAAGGGAGCGCTGGCTCCTCTGGCAAATCTAAAGCAGGACCACAGCTGTGGCTCTGGCATGGCTTACACCCAGCTGTGCATTGCAGCTGGAGACATTTAACCCACCAACCCCAAAAAGACATCCAGAAAAATTCCTAATCAACCTAGGACACCTAGGTGGCAGAAATTAGACACCTTTTTCTTTCCCTGTGCTGATACTTGACACCTGCTCTCTGAGAAACCCCAGCTGGCAGCTATTGATCTTCAAGTACACTGCTGTGAAATAGCTTATAAATTACCTTGCATCAAGAGAGGTGCTGGGAAAAGAGGACTTTATTCACCACGCGGTCCCCGAGGACAGACCCAAGGCTGGCGACAACACCATGCACTGGAGCACTGAGCAGAACAGACCCTTATTTTCCTGGTTGCCTTGAATTATGACACAAAGGGAAAATTTAACACTTCTTGGGTTTCGTAGCTGGTTTATTCAAGTTTTGGGAAGTCTCAGTTTCATCCAAACCTGTGTAAACAGGTCACTGGCTTTGGATAACACTAAATCATACAAATCTGTGGCCAGAAAGTTGTGATTCTCTAATCCAGTCTCCTGCTGCAAAGACCAGCTATAATCATAATTTGAGAGATGCCCCTCTCAACCATCCTTAAGGACCTCCAGAAACAGAGTCCACAACGCCTCCAGGCAATCGAGGTCAGTATGGCCCTTAGAAGGGGCTTTTTCTAGTTTCTTACCCGAGTCCTGCTGGACTGAGGTTTATCCACCCCTCTTCACTGGTGCACCTGAACATCGTTTGATTATTCATGGACTTTATTCTCAACAAAACAGAACTTAATGGATGGTGACCTTAGGGGCAAGCAGATTAAACGATTAAATGATTTGCCCAAGGCTAGTCAAAAGGTCCCAGTGGCAAAGCCAGGAGTTTTATCTCCTGAGCCTCAGCCCAGCACACTCTCCCCAGGTGACATCCAGCTGCAGTTTATTACAAGAGAATATTACAGTGCAGCATGAGGGAAGATCACAGAGCGGCCACCGAACTGGAGGAGAAAAATAAGCAGCAGCTTCTCCTGGCCTCACTCCAAGTGCACCACAGGCAAGTGAAGAACCCCAGCTTCAAATTAAATGGGTCCCCAGCCACTCCATTAAACAGAAATGCTGAAACAGAAATCCTTTGGCTGTGCCAGCCCTGTACAGCGAGTGGTGTTCGTTATCCCCAACACTCCCTACAGCAGCCAGATGTATTTACACAGTAGCCACAGTGCTGTTACCTAAGTAAACCAGGAAATTGTACATTTGTTAAAATTAGGTTCCGAGATGCTGAATCCCCAACTGCACAGCTATAGATTTCACTCAGCCAGCAACACTGAAATTATTAAGACCATGCCACTGCCTGCGTGCACGTTCAGGCACGTTTCCCCATTCGAGAGGTGTCTACTGGCTATGAAGCTCCATGCCGCTCCAGAACAGGATTATCTCTTCAGATTATGAGCAATAACCACCAGGTCAAACCTACGTCGTGCCGTCCATGACTGCGCCTTCCCCCATCGCACCAGGAGGGCAGGGTGGTACGGCACCAAACCGGGGCAGGAGCTGTCGGGACGAGAAGTGGAGAAGCACGCAGAGGGAGAGGTTCATCCCGGCTGCGTGACCGGCACTGTCGGCTCGCTGCTTTGCTACAGATTTCAGCTGCCAGTCACAATGCTGGCATCCCCACTGCAGAAGTGGAAGAAATTATCATCCAGGTACCACTGTGGGATCACAAGGATTTGGAAAGGCAGAACACAACTGCAAAAGCCCTTAAATTAACAGCAAAAGTGAAGCAGACAGGTTGATGCAGGAGAGAGCCACACAGCACTGAAGAACCCTTCAGGGACCATTAACCAGCCCTCGTCAGCCCTGTCTTAGTGGAAGCATGTGCTATGAACTGCAATCAACACCAGCTTTATCAACGACACGAAGGAAGTGCCTTTACCTCTCGAAGCCTCTTTACACAGGCTTGCCTGCCCTTTTAAGCACAACACTGGGGTGCTCGATGCAGTTTTTGAAAATGTTTCGAGGTGCCTGAATCCTGGGAGACGTAAAAGCATCTTCATTCCCTGCCCAGTCTGCTTCACCGAGCATGACAAGCAGCGACCATCGCAGAACTCAAGGAGTAATGGTTTTAAACTAAAGAGGAATAGATTTAGGCTAGAAATTTAGGAAGAAATTTTTTACACTGAGGGTGGTGAGGCACTGGCACAGGTTGCCCAGAGAAGCAGTGGAGGCCCCGTCCCTACAAACATCCCAGGCCAGGTTGGACGGGGCTCTGAGCACCCTGCTCTGGTTAAAGCTGTTCCTGCTCGCTGCAGGGGTTGGGCTGGGTGAGCTCTAAAGGTCCCTTCCAACCCAAGGCATTCCATGATTCCATGAACTGGCAGCCACGGGGACAGCGGCTGGTTGCTGGCAGGATCCCAGCGGGTCTCGTGCATCAGTGCCCCAGGGGCCCCCAGCCTTGCTCTGAGCTCCAGCCAAGGACCCCAAAGCCTGGAGCCATCTCAGCTCCATCCCACCATCAACTGAAAATCATCTCCTCCCCTACAGCGTTTGGACATCAATGTCTACCCAAGAAAGTGGCTTCTTCCACTCATCTGCTCCATGCTCCTCTGCCCTGCTTTTCAATTTCAAAGCTCTGGCAGATCACTGATTAATTCAAGCCTGTTTAATAACCCTTCTGTTTAGATGAAACAAGCTGTCTTGTTTTCTTTATTTTTAACACTAACTCTTGTTTCGTTGCTAAGGATCTTTCTGTCATTTAAAAACTTCTCTCTCTCCAACCAAGCTGATCATAGGATGGAGAAAGCATCTGCTTACGTCCGCATCTGACATCAGCCAGAAGTTACAGCATGAGGCCAGAGAGGGACTGGACACTTTGATGGGTAAAAGGTCCTAATATCCTGAGCTTGCCTTGCAAAATCATTAACATCTCTCCACTTGCCGTGGCAAATCCCTGTATAGCTCAGACCAGAGTGCAAACACCAGGGACCATGGGGCCAGCTCCAGACAACATGGGCAAGAGGAAAGGAGATACGGGAGCCAGAGCACCCAAACTCCTCAGCAGCTCATCTGCAGGGAGGGTCACCGCGCTTCTCCACCCTGCTGTGGGTGGGAAACACGCCTTGGAAAACCTGGAAGCCATTACGCTGCTGCAAGCTCTGCCCCACGCTGTGCCCCCGGCACAGCAATCGATTGGCGATGGTCAGGCAGGCGCGGAGCCCGGCAGCTGCTCCCACCACTGCAGCCTGGCCTCGCAGCAGCGCCGCGGCCCTCTCCCCTCCGCCGGCCCCCGGCTTAGCCTGCCGTCACCTGCTCTCTCGTGGTGTCCTCCCGCCGGAGGGGCGTCGAGGCATCGGCTGGTTCCCAGCGTGACCGCTGCCCAGCGGAGCCTCCTCCCTCCCTGCCCGCTGCCCCGTCCCAGCTGCAACCCCCAAGTGCTGTGCACAAAGAATAACAGACAGACAAGGACCCGACTCCCGATGGGAATGAGTTGGAGCCTCTCAGCTGTCTCCTGCCTCTTTGAATTTCAAAGCTGCACTTGTCTGTAGAGCAACTGAGTCATTTCCTTCCTATATCCAGCCTATCGGACTGGATCCAGCAGTGCCCGGAAAACAATAAATCCTTCAAGGACTTGTAAGGCCATATTTCACAGGAATGCAGCAAGCCTGCCTGCTTGGAGAGCTCCTCGCACACCCTTTAATTCAACACGCCTCTGTGGAAGCCGTCTCGCCCTGGTCCCATCCGAGCACAGCAGCGGGCCCCGTCCCCACTGCTCCCACCTCCCGGGGCAGCACTGCGGCACTGCAGATGCCCAAGCGTGGACCAGCACCCATGGTCCACATGGAGCGACACCGCCTCACCGCCGCGACCAGGTGCATCACCAAGGGGCCGATGGATTAAGATCTGATAATGATGTTTCCTTGATTCCATAAAACATACGGAGGATCTAGAAGCTACAGCTGGATTTGTTGCAGGACTTCACCAATACTTTGGCAGACCAAAGGAGGGCTGCAGTGGTAAATGAGTTTGCGCTATAGGATACAGCGGAACAAAGCAACACGTGAGAAGCAGCACGGGCTGTGGAAGCACTTTCAGGTGTTCAATTTTATAAGTATCACCTTTACAACCACAAATTGGTTTTCCAGATCCACAATACATTTATATCAAATTCATCAGGATTGCTGGGGACAAAACCAAGGCAAAATTCAATGACCTGAACTATACACAGCGTGAAAGCTGTAGAACTTCCACTGAAACAACAGGGTTGAGATGCTTGGTCAAAAAGAAACTCTCCACACCCAAATCTGAGTTTCCATGCAGCTCTGAGGGAAATTGGTGCATTTTCCAGGATCACATCAGTGCTGCTTCCATTGCTTTGGGCCTCTAAAAAGACAAAGCCCAACTGTTTTACATTAAGATTCGTAACACTGTTAACCAAATGATCCCACATACATCAGAAAAAATAAATGACACGGAAATTAATATTATATCCTCTTCAGTAACAAGATGGCTAAAGCAGATAATCTGGCAAAGTGTCATGTTTAGAATGGAAACTTGCAGAGAATGTAACAGGAATTGTCAGGAATGAACAAATGAGTCAATATTTTGCTTTTTCTCAAGTTAAAATTTGCACTGTTTGTAGGAAAAACACTCTTTTAAATCTTGGGAGGAGAAGGAATTCAAGCCAAAATTGTTTGGTTTTCAATAGGACTTTGCAGCTCATGTAAAGGACGGCGTGAGAGCAGGCACTGGCAGGGAAGAAGAGCTGCCCAAAGCCCTGTGCTGGCAGGACTCACACCCAGGGAGACCGTACCTTTACTTAAAAGAAAATTAGACCTGATATCAAGAATAGGAATGACACAGAGCTCATTTCATACAAGTCTACAAGGAACTGAATGGTTAAAAAAAACCCATATTGCTGAATTCACACTCAGAAATGAAAAACTCCATCTGCAAAGTCATTTCAATCCCACCCAACTTGTCACTCCTAAGGTTAAGCCTCACAGTGACCCAGTACCCTGGGCAGGGCTTATTTTTTTTTAAACAAGTTATACAACATCCTTGGAAGTCCTTAAAAGCGCCTCTGCTTTTGTTTCTATCTGAGAATTTGTTCTAACACTTCTCAGCTCAGCCCAAGAGAAGTTGTGGCCACCTTCAAGTCAGAAAATTTATTTGGTGGAACCGATGGAACAGATTTGCCCCCGTCACACAATTTACGCCTTGAAAAGCCAAGTTACGCAAGCACTTGTACCGGCACCTTATTATATCCCAGTGGACAAGCAAACGGGCTCCTGCCTCTTTCTTCCAGTGAACTCCGGAGCGCTTGCCCATGCTTCCTGGTTGCTATGAGATTTTAAATACAGTCTAAACCTGTGACCACCAAATGGGCCTTTAACACAATTCCTGCTCCATAAGGCTCCTCATCTGCCACTCGAGCCAGACACACCACAGTCCAGTGATCAGAGAAGGGCTCATCACTGCAGCTGCAATTAACTCCTTGCGAACTGCGGAGAAAACTTTATAACAATTAGGAGAGAAATAGCCTGCAGTGAACCTTTTGCTGCTGCATCGTATCTCAGCCAAATACATTACTTACTGTGGATGTTTTTCATCTGGCCCTTCCAGCTTCTATAACACAACGGATGATGCCTCCATAATGTTAAATTGATTTGGAGAAGGGCAGACAAAGGTCAGAATTTTTCAAAGGTTTCGGGCAAACACGGAAGCGCTTCTCATTCCAGCGTGGACTTTGAGAAGCTCTTACTCCCAATTTGCTTACTCCAGATTTTGTGAAGAGCTTATCCCCCATATAAGTACACAAGCAGCATCTTTGGAAAGCACTCAATATACATCAACCCGGCTCAGAAAAATAACAAAGGAAAACAGCTCTCACATCGCAGTCTGGCCCCAGCAAGCAATCTTGCCTTTCCAACTGCCCGGCATCTCCCAGAGTCAACGGCTGAACCAAGGAATGGATTTAGGCATCTTCGTTCTTGTGCCCTACCCTCAGCATCAACACTTAATAAAATGAAAACAGCAGAAGCAATGCTTGGGAGCCTGCAGTAGCGCAGGTAAAGTCTGCATCCATGTACGCTGACAAACCAGCGCTCTCCTGTGCCCGTGCAAGTTTTGATAAAGCAGGTCCCTACTACATCCACAAAATCACTTCTCATCAAAACCCAGGATAACCGAGGTGCTCAGAGCACGCACAGTCACACCCAGCTGGCCCCGAATCGCAGAGAATAACCAGCAACAGCGAAACTCCCCGTTGGGGTTTGGGGCTGGGACCTCCCTGTGCTCCTACACCGCGCGGTCAGAGCTGCAACACCCCAACCACGCTCGGGCCCTCTCTACACCCAGGAGGACAGAACCTCCCATATTTTAGCTTCAGCACAGATTTAAAACCTGTGAGATGTGAGAGGAAATGGGCTCAAGCTGCGCCAGGGGAGGTTTAGGTTGGAAATTAGGAAAAATTCCTTCACGGAAAGGGTGGTCAAGCATTGGAACAGGCTGCCCAGAGAGGTGGTGGAGTCCCCAGCCCTGGAAGTGTTCAAAAAACGGGCAGAGGTGGCACTTGGGGACATGGTTTAGTCTGGTCTGCCCTTGATTGGTTTAGAGTAGACTTGGTAGTGTAGGTTAATGGTTGGACTGGATGATCTTAAAGGGCTTTTCCAACCTAAACGATTCTATGATTCTATGGCAAATTTTCAGCATAAGAATAATTTAGCCAGTTCAGAAACCTACAGCCATGCTCCCTTTCCCTCCCCACCCCACCTCTTCGCACTTCCATTAAAAACAAAAAGGAAATTCACAGGCTTTTTTTTGTTGTTTAAATAACATTACAGGCTGTGACATAAACCAGCAAAGGCAGGAAATATGATCATGAGGGCAGTGCTCCATCCTCTGCTCCTGTCACTGTGACTTTTTGGGGACTTGGCAAATGAATGAGTAAAGGAGACAGCCTGCGTGTTTTATGGAGTTGAACTGTAACATCCCTGTTAAGCAGCCAACTTACCATTTCTCTGCTCTGACATCCATAAATCTACCCAGCCATGGGGAACAAAGCTCTTCACATGAACGGGCTACACGTGAATCCCTCGTATTTGGCTACCTGGGCAAGCAACCAGCCTGCTGTGGTCTGCGGCACTTGCTGCTGCTTTCGTAATATTCTCAAGAAGTGGGAAATCACCCGTTTCGGTAACACGACTTGGGAGGTTTGAATCCAGCTACCGATGCACTCATGTTCATTACAGCCCCTGCTTTTCCAACAGCCAATTCCCAAAACCTCAGCTTTCCGCTCCTGGCAAGAAAAACGGCCACTTTGGGCTACAAAGAAAGTCTCGACAAGGCAAACGCTGAAAACCCAGCAATCAGAAAGCAAATAAAAAGAATTCAAAGCCACTGCTTTAAGTATTATAATTAATCTCAAAACCTTGGAGCTCAAACTCACTTTTTGAGAGCTTGTTCCCAGGTTAACAAACTAAAGCGATGTTAAGCATGAACACCGAGGAAAAGCCCTGCACACCTCCAGATTTCCGCCCTTCTCTCGCTGGCTGCCCAGTTTCCTCCAGCACCTCCAGCGCACCATGCCGCACACAAGGGATTGCTCCAAGCTCTCTCCTACCGATGACATGAAACCGCTACGGAAGAAAAACTACACATAAATCTCTCCGGGAGGTATTTGTTCCCAGGCTCATTGAGCCTGGAAATAACACGAGGAACTTGTTCCACGCTGAGTCAGGGCCTGACGGCGGCTCCTGGACAAGCCGCGGTGGATCCGCTTCCTTCCCCGCGCGCGTCACGGCGGCAGAGCGAGCGAGCAGCAGCCCAGCTCTGCCCCAGAGGTTTCCTGTTTTCCCCAGTGCCGGGCGGCTTCCCGAGACACGGTACAGGGAAACGGGGCTCTGGAGCCTGACACCGAGCTGCTGTGGGAATTAAAACCGCTGTTTCTCAAACGCAGTTAAGAGCCAGCCAGGAGCTGAAAGCAAAATAACCCGCTTCCTTCAACCTTCCCTGATATCGGCAGGAATGGCCTCTCCAAGGACTACCACTCCCCCATCCAACCATCCCTTCACCGGGAAAATGGAGTAGGAGTTGCCTGTGCGTCCCAAGGGCTTCCCCCGCACATCCCGGCACTCCCATTGCCAATCCCGGCACTCCCGTTGCCAAGCCCCATGCCCGACTCGAGGCCACGGCAGGTGGGAGCCGCTGGTCCAGCCCGCGCGGAGCCCTCCCGTCCCTCTCCCGCGGAGAGGCAGAGGCCGGGTCCGTGCTCCGCTCCTCCCGCCTGCGCCCACTCCTCTGAACGGCCTCCTGCTCGCACGGCTTTTTGCCGGTGTAGCTGCTCCCACAGAGGCTTCTGCTGGAGCAGCAACACCCTAAGCCAGCACCTCCCCTCGCTCCCACCAGCATCAGCGGCCGCGGCTGGGCCGCGAGCGCGGCTACAGCGTTACGTGGCTCCGGCACCCACCGGGAGAGCCCGCGCCGCTCCCCACCGAGCCCGAGCAAAGGCCGAGCGAACGTCCACTTACTGCGCTGGGGAGGAGGCTCAGCCTCGGCGGCGGCCAGGAAGGAGACTGCCCTTCCCGTCCAGCTCCCAGCCGCGAGGCGCCGGGATCGTGCTCCAGCGCCGAGCCCCTGCCGCGCTCCGAGCGCGACGCCGAGCCCCCTCCTCGGCGGCACAGCCCCGGGTCAGCTGGCGGCTCCGTTAATGAGCCCTGAGAAAGGAGCCGTGGCGGCGGGAGGAGGCGAGGTGAGAGGTCAGTGTAATATTTACTCAGACATCACCTTTCACTTTTATGAAGCGGGGAAGTGGTGCCGGAGCAGGAAAAGGGCTGCGAGGGATGAGGGACGGTCCCGCCTGGGAAGCCGCTGTCACACCAAGCACAACACGCAGCCGGCTCCAGAGAGCCCCGGCCTGGCTGAGGCGGGAGCCCTCCACGGGACCCTCGGACCCCCGCGGGAGCCCCCCACGGGACCCTCGGACCCCCGCCGAAACCGCACTCGGCTCGGGATGGGCTCCGGGCTGTCCCCACCGTCCTGCCACCCGCTGCACAGCGGGAATGGCCGGGGCTGCCAGGGCTCTCCCAGGCTCGCTATCGCTCTGCCTTTTGGGATGATCTGGACCTTTTTTGTAACGCAACTCTGATGCCTTTTATCTCCTGCTCCGAATGTAATTTTAGCCCAGGCAAAGCAGGATTAAATTTTCATAATACGATACATTTATCTCGCTTTTCATCCCTCCCCGCCGTCACCACCTCCCAGTTTGACTTCACCCAAACAGAAGCAGCGATTACGGTGACAGACACGAGACGGGCTCTGTCCGATAACCGAGGGGAGGGCACCTCTCCCCCAGCACCCTGTCCCTGGCAGCCCCCCGCATCCCTGTAGCCAGCGCCAGCCTGACAGCGCTGCTCGGGCCCTCTGAATGCACAGATGGGTCATAATTCAGACTCAAAACCCAGCAGAGAACACGCAGCAAATTAGGTACATGACTGACATATGTTGCACTCGTCTGTTTGGTAAAGTTGTGCTTTTTTGGGAAAGTCCCACAGAGCAGACTCACCCCCACCTGAGCAGCTCCCAGCGCTTGGGCTCGGACCACGGCGGGCAGAGGAGCCACAAGCCACGCTGAGGAGCCACGCTTTCCTGGACAAGGAGCAGGGAGAGGCAGCCACAGCCAGCCTGCCTCGGCTGGGAACGTCTGAAAAGCACCAAAATCCTCCTCCCCCCCAAGTGCTGTGTTCAGCAAAGCGCCGGCTCAGGCTCGCAGCCCCTGTAACCCGCGCCCCCGCTCCGAGGGACCGGGGCTCCAGCACCGGCTGCGTCTCAGCGCAGCATCGCCCGTCGCTGGGTTTATGTTCATTTTTCAGTTGGGCTCCGCCAGCCTGATCCGGAGGATCCCCTCTAGTGGGATCAGGAGGAATTTCAAGCCCACATCCCACTCCCATCTCCTCCCCAGCGCTCTCTGCACCAGCCGCCGGCCGGCGCCGCTGCCCAGGGTGGGCGGTGGGCTGCAGCGGGGAGCCGGCTCACGAATTACTCACCCTGCTTTGCCAGAGCCCATTTGGGGCAAAGTCAAAACCAGGCTGGGAAGGCAGATGCCAGGGAGGCGGCACAGACGGGAAAGACAGGAGGGAAAAAGACGACAGCAGACATCAAGGATGAACTCCCTTCAGGGCAGCAAAGCGGGGATGACTTCCATCAGCAAAACATCTACCTTTGACAGCAACGGGCCACCCGGACTGACGCTTCGCCAGCGAGCCTGGGCGCTCGCTGCAGAAAGCGGGCTGGAGGCATCGCAGCCGCAGCCAGGTTGGTGCGAGGCACATGGGGGGCCAGCCCGAGGCACCCTGCTTGCTGGGCGCGCTCGCAGCCCGCTTCCCTCGCCGGCGCTACGCCGCACGGTATTTTAACCACATATATTTTAACTGCAGAGAAAGAATCTGAACGCAAGCCCCGGGCGGCCGCCTCTGCCGCCCAAGGACAGCACGTCTGCCCTCAATTCTGCTTTTGTTCCTGCTTTGCTTTTCATCCCCGAGGCTCCCTCTGCGCCACTTCTGCAGACAAAGAGCTTGTGGCCTCCGCAGACCAAAACGCCTTCAAGGCTCGCGCAGCGCAGCCGTGCCCTGGCCCTGCCCGGGCAGGGAAGGTGGGCACCCGATTAGCAGAGCCAAGGAGGTCGCGCACACGATGCTCTCGGTGATAAAGACGCACGGGATCCAGGCAGCGGCATTTGCGGCTCAGCCCCAGGAAGAGCTTGGTAGCACCTTTTCCCCCTTGGTCCCCCCTTGCCCTCCCCTTTGCTGTTGTGGCGGTGGCCTCCTAGCCAAGCTGGTTAAGAGATTAACACTCTAAAAACCACATTTACTCTAATTAGCCATGAAATCTTTGTAACTAAGTGAAAAAATGTTTCCCTTGAGGGATTTTTGTCCATTCATCACTGTTTGAATTGCCAGGGAGAGGGGTGGGGGGGGAAGAAAAGAGGGGGGAAGAGAGAAAAAACCCTCAGATCTAATGAATTAATAGCAGAATGCCCCGGGGGAGCAGTGGGCTCCTACAAAACACGGGCACCTCAAAGGGGGCTTTTCACAGGCTCACCAAGGGGACGCTTCTGAATTATTTCGAGTTAACAGACTGTAACACAATGCTCCGCTCCCTGCACGGGCTGGGCAGCTTGGCCAGCACGCTGCGCTCCTCCCGTCCCTTCCATGGGGACGGACAGACGGACGCTGTGCCCGGCCGTGTGTGCAGACACTGGGGGGGACGGGGCTCCGCTGGCAGCACAGCCAGCACCCCCCAGGTACTATTTTACTGGGGAAAACATTTCAGAAAGAGTTGGGGAGGAAGCAGAGAATCTTGCCACAACTTAGGCCCATAAATATTTCATATTGCTGGAATAAGAACGATTATATTCCTGCCAGCACTTTTCTTGTGTATTTTAAATGTGTCACCGCCTTCTACTTTCTCCCCCGTTTGTGTTTCTTGTAACAGGCCCATGAAATAAAGATTAGCTGAATAATCAAGAGTGTTTAGAAATGTGAAGGGGCCTGTCTCAGGAGCACTGCATGCTCAGGTTCATCTTTTTTTTTTTTTTTTTTTTTCCTTTTTAAGGATGCCAAACGCAGATGGGGGAGTGCAATTTTCACACGCTGTAAGAGACGGGCTGGAGCGGGAGCGAGCGCAGCGCCCGAGCGTGCAGGGACAAGGCGAGCAGAGAGCACACGCTGCCCCGTCAAAAATGACAGCCTCCACGCCATGCGGAAGAGGGGGGCACCCCCCCCATTACATATTTATTGTTCAAACTGCAGAGGGGCCAATTAAAACAGCTTGATCACTGCCACGTTCACACAGACATGAATATGCTCAGAGAAGCGGGATGAGAGAAGCAGGTGTGCGTTTTCCTGTTGCAATACAGTGCAGCCTGCTCCGCTGAGAGTCACCGAAACAACCCCAGCTGAACAAAGGTGCTTGGGAGACGCAGCCCAGCTCCCGCGGGAAAACATCATGTTGGCACCCAACGGCAAGCGCAGCTTGCCACCTTAAGGCTTCTTGCCACATGCCCCATGCAATTTCTCGGTATTAGCTTGTGCTTGCTTTCCTAGCTCAATCCTTCCGATCAAGCTGCCTACGGCACGAGACAGCCTGCACCTACACCTGCCCTAGCGTTTGGGCAATTATTCTAAGACATGCTCCAGACTCCCACATTCAGCTGCAACGGGAGTTCCCGAAGTAAGTTCTGGAAAGCCTTGTAGCGGTAGTTAAATTGGAGAGCTCGGGAAGATGCTGCAAATCACGTTTCCTTCCCCGAGACACCACAGGGCCTGCACAGCAAACTGCTCCAAATGTCATTTCCATTTAGCTGCTTTGCAAGCCAATTTGTCACATACTAATGCAATTTGCTGAAGAGAGTTAAAGAGCGCAGGGCAGCAGCAGTCACCTCTTCTCCAGGCACCCACCGCCAGCCCAGATCTGCATTTTCTCTTTCCCATCCAGCCAAAGTTCCCTTCTGCGGAGGGGCAAGGGAAGCTCAGGGTTAACACGGAGAGCGAGACCGAGCGTGGTAAGAGCACCGGGAAAAGCGGTTTCTATCATATTGGTGGATTGTGTGCAGATCTTACGCAGCATCTGTTACCTGTTTCCACCGCGCAAACTTGTTACAAGCCGGGGGGAAACTCCACGATTAATTACATCAAACAACACTACAGAGACAATGAAGAGTAAATTGGGTTACTTTATCTTCTTGCAACAAGCGCTACGGAGATGGTTAGAAGAGTTGAGAAAGATGACTGGTTTGCTAGATAAGCCATTTCACAGCAGCAGTTGTACATTCACGTTACTCATTGCTTGCACCAAGTTTCTTAAATCAAAGCTATTTTAGCTGGCTCCCTGCACCACCCCCAAACATCACATTTAAGCTCTGAGGGTCCTCAAAGCGACAACAAATGGCAAAAGGACAGCAATAAAGACCAAAAACTACTGCATTTTAAAGGATCTAACATCTCTGTGTTAAAGGAAAAAAGCTAAACATCTGCTGTGAAGATGGCACAGATTTCTTCCGAGGCATCTGTCTTTCAGCTGTAAAGCAGGTCATTCGATTTAACTTTTAGACACCGTATCAATGAAGCCATCCAGAGAAGGAGAGACAAGACCATCTCCCCAAGTCAGCTGAGATCCATTAAACACATTCAAGACACCAGTGAAGCGTCAAGTGCTCAGCAAATAACAGGGAAACCCTGTCAGCCGTAGGTTTTCGCATCATGGTACTCCGCTAACTCCACATTCTCTCACCTCCAAGCCAGTACCCTGAACTGTAGGTCACAGATGCACAGGCTTTTCCCCTCTACCACTTACTATTCACCTCACTTAATATTAACCTATTGACTTTCTGATACCCCTTAGAACACAGATTAATTGAACATCACTCACTTCACCTCCAGGAACATGAGAGTATTGGCCACAGCTTGAATGGAGACAAAGCCCATAATGCCTGACCGTGCCAGGTTAAACGCGGGTCACGGCGAGAGGACAGCGTGGCATCGAGCGCCCGCACGCAGCGGCCTCGCCGCGACCAGCACGCACCATCCCAGCAGCCGCGGGCTTGGAGAAGGCTCGGGCCATCACGCAGGAGTTCGGATTTCCCTGAAGGGAGCACAAGTGCCTTTTGCCTTCCCTCCCCTCGCTGCCTTTCAAAAAGGGTCTTGCGAGGATTTAGGGAAGTTTCAGTGGGGATTTTTTTTTTTTTTTTTTTTTTGCCAAGATTCAAGGGTGTTTTCAGAGAAGCCCCTCCTCGCCAGCAGTAACTTTTTATGGAAATGAGTTCATTCTGGTGCATCGGCCGCTCCAGACGTGACTGAGCGGTAACAAGCAACAACGGAATCGACCAGAAAATACATACATGTATAACGCATGTACGCACGGGACGCGGCACGGGCAGGCAGGAGGGGCAGGCAGGTGACCGGCAGCAGGGGGGCCGGAGGGGTTTCTCGATGCCCCTCTGCACGCCCCCCGGGGCAGCACCCCCGGGGCAGCACCCCTGGGTGCCGGGGCCCGCGGCGCAGCCTCCCCGGGCACGGCGGCGGGGCCAGGGCCGCCGAGCACCGCCCCGGGGGCTGCAGCCCTCGGTGCCACCGAGGTCCCCACGGGGAACGGGGCCGCGGTCGGCACGGAGCGGGGACACGCACGCAGCCCCCCCCCCCCCCAAGCCCAACGCGCCTCCCCGCGCCTTCCCCGCAGGACCGCGGCAGCGGGGATGCCCGGGGACCCCCAGCCCCGGGGGACCCCCAGCCCCGGGGGGCGGGAGCCCCTCGCCAGCCCCGGCCACTCACCAGCCCTCGCAGCTCCGCTGCCGCCCGGCTCACGGCGGGGCGATCCACGGGGCCCCCCACACCATGGAGATGCAGGGCCGGGCGCCCGCCTCAGCCCCCCGGCGCCGCTGGGCTCAGCCCCGCCGCCCGCTCATCCTCCGCAGCCGCTGCCCGAGCACCGCGGCCGCCGGCCCCGGCTCCCCGCCCCCGCGCCGCCCCCGCTGCCCGCGCTTAACCCTTCCGCAGCCGCGGCGCAGAAGCAGCGGCGCGGGGGAAAGCGGCCCCGGGTCCCCCCCCCCTCCCCCGTCTCCTCCCCTCCCCGCCTCCGCCGGAGCCGCCCCCGGCCCCCGCCGAGCCGAGCCGGCTGCTGGGGGAGGGCGCAGGGCGCTGCAACAAAGCCCGAAAAACGGCACGGGGAGCAGCGGGGGCCGCCTCGCCTGCAAAGGGGCGCGGCCCCCGGCGCCCCCCCGCCTCCCACCAGCGCCGGGGGGACGGGAAGGGAAAGGGAGGCTGCCGCCTTCTGTCCCCAGCCCCGACCCCCCCCCGCACACCGTTCTGGTGGGGGAGTGACACCGGAGCTCTCCGTGCCTCAGTTTCCCCACCCATGAAATGGAGCGGACAACTCGGGTTTCTGTCCAAGCCACGTCAAAAGCTGTACGCGCGCTGCAGAGCCCCCGAAGCCCCCGACCTTCGCGCCTCCCGGCCTGCCAAAAGCACAGGGGCCGCGGCCAGCTGGGACAGGGAGCCCTGCGCCCACCCGCTGCTGGGAACCGGGGGATCCCCCCTTGGGAGCGAGTGGCTCCGCACGGAGCCACCACCTGGCCTCTCCTGCTGGCCTGGCACAAGTGTTTGGAGAAGACCTGGAAGCTGTAGGGTACCCAAAGTGAGGAGCACCTTCAGCCGCCCCCGAGCCACGCTGCTCATCTGCATCGGCCTGCAAGGGCTTGGGAGCGCCTGCCAACAGGGAGGCAGAGCCGGCCCCGGCGCTGCGGCAGGACGGCGCAGCCACGCTGCTCCAAAAACCCGGACGCGCCATGGTCCGGCTAAGCCTGCCCCGGCAAGGCGGCACGGGAGCAATTTTGAGGAGTGCAACTGGTGGAGGGAACCAATAACATGATGGATTGCTGTTTCCCATTTCTTGTCATCAAGAATTTTTTACCAATTTATTTATCACACATTGGAATATTTATGAGAGAAAATTATAGCCATTGTCCTGGGCCTCTTCCCCAGTAAACCTAAGCAACGACACCAACCCAACCTACTTCGGAAAGCAGCACACAGGGCAGTTCCCCTCCCCTCTCACTCACTGTCGGCACGGCTGCAGAAGTGGCCTCGCTGCGTCTCCCCCCGTTCATCTCGTGGAGGGACGCGCCTGACGCAGCACTCGGTGCATGTTAGCTGCACCCTGCAAGAGCAGTTTGAGGGGAAAAGACCCAATCGCCGTTAGTTTTGCTGTTTGCCCCGTGTCCAGGGTTCAGGAGCCTCTTGCACAGGGGTCCACCAGGGAATGCCTTTCCATCCCGCTGTGCAGCTCCTGATCCTCCCCTGATCCGGGGAGGGCTGTAAAGCAGAGCCGCACTGCCCCCTCTCCAGGGAGAAAATGACAGGTTAGCTCGCCTGGGTTTCTCCCCATCCTCATCACGTTTGCCATCCTTCGGAGAAGGATTTCCTTTCTGCCACTGCCTGTCTCGTGGTCAGTGGAGCACGGGCTTACCCCTACACATCGCAGCCAAGCGCCCAGCCCCGCTCCCATAGGCAGGGTCCCCTCGACTTCACTGGGAGCTCTAGAGCAGGGGATTTTGACATCCTGGAAAGATACGTAGGTTGCAGCTGTTCAGCTCAGGAGAGGAAACAGAAGACACTCAGTGGATGGCAGCATTGGTTCCTTAGCAGGCTTTTCTCTTTCGCTGTTCTGTCCCTAACACACTTACTGTGTCATGCATTCACAGCGAATGGTACTAAATCCTATTACAAATACCATCCTTGGTTAAACGCGCATCCCACTAATGCAATTTCTCCCTTTGCAGAAAGCCGTACATGGCAGGTCAGAGTGTCTCAACAACCATTTCTCTCCTCTTTGCAGGACTGTCTGCAACCTGTCTTCTGTTTATTATTTATTGATGGTCAATTATGTTCCTGTATGGAGAGTCTGTCTCGAGCTAATTACAGGATTGCTTGGCTGGGGAGCCACCCCGAGACTTGCGGAGCAGCTCATGCACAGGGCATGTGGGCAAAGGGCTGTTCCAGCATGCGGGGAGTGAAACAAAAAAGGTGGAGATTCACCTGGGTTTGCTCAGGTGATGGATGTGCTGCTGGCCTAACGAGCTCCTCGTGTGCTTTAAATATTAGCAAGCTCTTTGCTGGAACAACTGCTGGAGAAATCCTTCTGTGGATATTTGCATTCACCTTTTCCTGAAAAGGGTGGGAGGCATAAGTCTTGGAACCAAAGTCTGGAGCCGTGACAGAAAAAAGAACCTGCCTCAAGTTCAATCAAATACATATGGTGGCAAATGTACAGAGATGCGCATACACGCGAGCGTGCAGTCCTATGTCCAAAAAACCCCACGCAACCTCCGCGCACGTGCATATTTACGCACGCACGCAGTATCACCGCAGAGACACAAACGGAACAGCCGGCGGCGCAAACGTTAGGCCACGCCTGACACTCCCCATCGCCGCATGTGTCCGAGCACCTGACGCTGGGGGACAGAAAGGGCCCCCGGACCACGCTGGGAGACAGCAGCGTGGGATCCCCCGGCGTGCCAGCGGCTGCGTCCTCGGCAGCCGGGTCGCCAACACGCGGACCCGCGGCTTTGCCGAAGACGGCGTGGGCAGCGCCGGTGTGGGCGCAGAGCCCCTCAGCCCGTCTCCCGGAGCGCTCTGCGCGGTGAGATGAAGCAAACCAGGAGCTCAACAACCGCTGGCCAGGCTGGAAAGGGCGGCTATAAAGCCATCTTTAAACTCTGGGCATGCAACTTCTCATCCCCCGTTCCTTGACATGGGGAGCTACGCCGAGCGCTCCTTTTCTGCGGGGCAGGATCCGGGCCACGGATGACAAAGCAGTCTTGAAGCAGCTGGTGAAGCAAGGCATCAGTGAAAGATCGGTCTCTGTTTCTAGCCTGTGTACTCACAATCTCTCTCTGTCCTCATCTTTGATAAACTCCCTTGCTTCAGAGCGCAGGGGTCATGAATCTGTCAGAGCCGTGCGAAGCGACGAGCCTCTCAATCCTCCCAGCACCCGCCTCTTCATATTCGCTAGAAGTCCTGGATAACGTGGCTTTATACGTCGCCTCTGGCACTTCTCTTGGTGCCCGCAGGTGCGGCAGGGCCCAACGTCAGTATTTGCTCTGCATTTGCCATTCCCAGGATAATAAAACACTTTCTGCTCTTCCCTGATTTCTAAAGCAGGAAAATAGCCCTTTCCCCCCCCCCCCCCTCCCCGTGTCCACTTAGGACAAGCCGCCGAGCTCAGGAAAGCACAGGCCAGGCCTCCGAGCCCCAGCCAGGGCTGCCTTGGAGCAGCAGCTGAAGCTGTGCGAGGGGAAGAGCACCATCTATAGGCACCAGCTATAGGCACCAGCTATAGGCACGGGACGCCCGGCTGCTCGCCGGCGGAGCATCAGTCGATAGCACAGATGCCAGCGGCTGACAGCTTCTACTTACTCGCATCATATCTACCCATGCAATATTCAGCAGAGCTAATAATTATTCAGCACTAATCACTACAATAGAAGAACCACAGGCAGTTATTTAGAAATGATTGTTTCCACTCAGTTATTACCTGTGACAGTGAAAGGAAATATCAAATAGTCAAACCCACATGTATATGGGAAGCTGAATGAGAGATCAATGGGAATTTAACCAGCACTTTACGCTATTCTTCCTCTTTAGAAGAACCTTGTCAAGTAATTTTTTTTTTTCGTTCTACTGTTCATAATACCTTCTTGGAAAATGGAAAGGATTTTTCTTTTCCTAATGCACCTTATCCTTTCCCCCCCTCAGATTTTCTCATAAATGTGAGCTTCGGTTCCTGCCTCTGTATCCTCTGGTTTGAACCGAGCTGAAATTAACTCAGAAAGTTTTTTTTTCTTTCTAAAACATTTTTTTGTTTTCATTAAGTGCAAGGGCAGGAGAACAGAAAGTCTCCAAATCCTGAGTTACAGAGTGTCTTGTTACTGTCAAAACCACAATTGCCAACAACGTCTGTGCTGAGGTTGTGTCAGAAATTCAAGGTGCAGACAAGATGCCATTTTTAATCTCCTTCCCACAGCTAAGAATTGCCTCAGCTGAAAAAAGGGGGATCATACAGGGAAGAGCACCAAAGTAACCCTGCAAAGATACCAGTCATATTTAGCGATTTAAAGAAAAACACAACACGAAAACATTGGTCGTATTGGCCCATGCGCAGAAGGTAACTGGATCGCCTTTGCCTGCCTCCTCCTTTGGCTCCGCAGCGTGACCACTCAGGGTCTGCCCACCGCGCAGCTCCCATCTCTTGTTTTAAATAAATGTTCTGCCGCAGCCTCGTGTCGCACGCTCCTGGGGCTGCGCATCTCCCTTCAAACGCACCACCAGGAGCAGGGAGCGGTTTCCAATCTCAGTCATATGCTAAGCAAAACAGTCCAAAAAAAGGTCACCCGAAGAGGCTGTCAGCTCTTTGTGGCACCCTGGTCTGACTCCGAAAGAACTGTTTTCAAAAGCATCGTCAAAGTGATTCGCGAGCCCATCGCCATCACGCAGAGCTGGACAGAGGCGTCAGGACAGACGCCGGGACCGGTGGGTGCCCAGGAACAGGGTCCTTCCCTGGAGATGGGCCGTGGGGCTGGGCACCCATGCATCGCTTGTGGAACTGCTGCCCGTCCCAGCTGCTGACCCACGATCCAGCTGTGCTGCCTCGGCGCCCAGAGCAGCCCCTGCAGCTGCCGGCGCGACGCTGGGGGCCGGGAGCGGCTTTGCTGGCGCCTCGTGGGGCTGCGCGGGGCTGGGCTGCACCTCCACCCCCAGACCGTGACTGCGCGGGCTGAGCGATTACAGCCCACCGAGCCAATTATCGATCTCTAACAAAGGAGTCTCCACGCAGCCTTTGACATGAAACAGAAGACCAGCGCTACTCCGGCCTGTCACGTCGAGAATTTACAGCTTAATGATTTCCTAAGGGCCAAATCCTGTTCTGACACGAGCGCGCCTGCTCCACCATCGATCAGAGGCACGCTCTCCAGCGAGGAAGGGACGGTTCCCTGCTCGTGGGGTTACTTCTGAGCTGTGCAGCCGCGCCAGCCGCGCCAACCGCGCCTGGTCGTCTTCGTCGGCTGAAGCAGATGCGAGAGAGACCGTGGGTTTTCCTGTCTTTGGTTTGTCTACGTTATTAATTATTTACTAATAATGCAGTTACAAACAAGCCCACTGTGCCTGAGGTGGCCTCCAAAGATATCCAGTCTGTGTTCATTCTAGTAACAGGGGAAAAAGTCTTCATTGCTCTGAACTCTGACACTCCCAGGCCAAGGCGCATTATCCACCGTTATTCCAAGATGCTGGTGACCAACATGGTCCCGTTTCCCACCACCTCCATCCCAGGCAGTTGTTGGTGAGCTCTCTGGGCAGCTTTCAACGTTCCTAGCACCCACAGCTAGGAGAAGAGCTGCACAAATCCTCAACAATTGCAGCAGGGCCCATTGCGACACAAACACCCAGTGTTTAAGAGATGGGTATCCAAGGAGGGGGGCTTTTAACAGCAAGCTGTAACTGCGGTTTTCCAAAATCTCTGCTCTAAATACCTGCATCTGAGTTTCCTCAGGACTTGCTGAAGTTTGTTTGCCAGGTTCCCATTTCCCCAGTACACCGAAGGCGTGTCTTGAGGGAGAAGCATCTCCACAGCTCAGTTACTCGCGTTGTGAAGCCTGAAAGGTGGTCGCTGTGATTAACAAGCTGTTTTAGCAATAAGTCTCCCCAGCACGCTCATTGCAGCACGTTCATTGGAAATCTTTAGTTCCTTCATCATAAAGAAATGAGTATTTCAGGCTCCCTGTCCTAATGAACATAAAATACGGAGCATATTGTCAGACACGCTTTGGCTCTGCCTTTTATTTGACAATAATCTTTTTCATTTTTTTGTAGGCAGCGTGTATTACTGACAATGCAAAACTAAATTAAATGCAAACCGAAATTATTTTAAACCTTAATTTCATCTCTTTTTCCCCTCTTGTCTGAGGAGATTGAGATTTTTTCCTTGCAAAATGGGTAGGACAGGGGTGGAGCTGGAAATCCTTTGATTTGTGGGTCTGTGACTGTTAATCTGCTGCTGTGACTTCTGCAAACCAGTTTGTAAGTGACAGAGGAATGCGGAGCCTGAAGTCTGCTTATCATTTCAGTCTCTTTTCAGTATTTCTTAGGATCTTTTTCAGGAAAGGGAAGGGAGGGAGATGTTTGTAGTCAAATGCAACCTCAGAAGTTTATAGCAACTCCTTTCTCTTCAGGGAGTTCAGCCGAAGTCAGAGGAAGGAAGAACAGGTACAGGTTCATTTTAAACATTCTTGTTATCAATCTCGATACAATCACGAAGACTACAGACTGCCAAAGGGAAAAACAACCAAAAAAGAATACTTCAAGAGCGCCAACCTTTTAATTTACCTCTTAATGTAGCAGGACACCTTTTCATCTAATCCGCTTCTCCAGAATCTCCTCCAGCTCTCTGGGTGCCCGTGTGCAGTGACCGGGCAGGGCCGTGCGAGGCAAACCCGCTCCGTGCCTCCAGGGAGATGTCCTGCTGGAGACCGGGCTGCCCAGGCGCCGAGCGTCAGCCGGGGCTCCCCTCTCCTGCCTTCCCCCATCGCATCTCCTCTGCAGAGAAGTCTGCCCTGAGTCAGAAAAGATGTGTCACACGGAGTGATTTATTTCATGTAAGTGATTATTGCAGAAAGGTCTTCGGCTTAATTGATGTGTTGGATCATGTATGATAAGTGTATCCAGGGAGTTTTCACATCACAGGCAGATGTATAGAGAGGGACCTCCTCTGGTTCCTTTCTTTGCCTCAATACCCAGCAAGGGGCCCAGGAATATTGGGGGATTAATGTCACAACAGAGGGAAAAAGTCTGCCATTCAATCTATTTAAACATTTTATTTCACCGGTGCACCAATTAAACATTGCCTGTCTGAAGAGACCACGGATTAAAGCAATAGCAATGCTGAAAAAAATAATAATCTCTTTGGAGATCTGTCTATGGACGGATCTTTTCTCTCAAATGATCAAGGAAAATATATGAAATTGATAAAAAAAAGACTTCTTAGAAGTAAACTTTAGGGCTATGTGAATAATTTCTCCTTTCCTTGTCTGTGCTCCCTTTCATGAGCTGCTATTACTTTCACTGGCACCTTCTCCCTCGCAGCCCATTTGCATTGCCTTAATTAAAGGTTGCTGGCAGCGCTGGCAGCTCTGCAGACGGCCGCCTACTGCCCTCGCTGGGGTCTGGGTGAAGCGGTTCAGATGCCAAGCCCGAGCGCTCAGGTCTGGGAGAAGTGGATGAAACCACGCTCCACTCCAGCGTGGACAGCCCTAGCCCATGCTGGGATCAAACCTACGACCACAAACCAAGGAATTCCACTTCAGCTTACACCAAGACCAGGAGAAAACATCAGGTGTCCTCCAGTGAGAGCCCCGAGAGCTCTCCCAGGCAGTCTCTGCTGGGCTGGTGGTGTCTTAGCAAGCTGCTCTGGTTTTAAGCAGTTTCCTCCTCACTAGAGAAGGACCAAAAGCACCGTTTTTTTTCTCCCAAAAGGCCACTCAAGGTGGTGGCAATGGCACCTCCCTGGCGCCAGCCTGGTGGGCCGCGTACCCTTGCTGAGTGGGATCTGTGATGAAGTACTGGGAATAAAAAAGAATAAAACGCCTGTCCAAGCCCCTGTGTTACTCTTACTCCATGACTGACACCAGAAGCAATACCATGTGGTTTGCAAGCTGTGCTCCTGCTGGTCATCTATTTAAAAGCAACTCATGATTTCAAAATGACAGGAATGGACTAGATAGAAAAAAGATGAAGTGTATTATTTTTCCCAACTCAAATCCTTCCATGGCTGTGCCAAGACCTACTTCCAGCCTCTCTCTCTTTATTTGGATAAGTGGAAGGTTTAAATGAGAAAGTTTTCCTTGGCAAATACGTATTGGCAGTGGAATGGGACCAGTTAAATATACCCGGCCCAGACAAAAGGAAAAGACTGTTTCTAATTACAAATGCTCATATTTTTCTATTCCACGATTTCTGATGTTGCCTGGGCCAGCGGTTTAACTCGGGGAGAGGAGGGAAGAGGCAAGGGGAAACCAAATACGCAGATTTGCCAATATCTGATCGACATCTCTGAATTCCTCAGCACCGCTGGCGCCGCAGCATCCTCAGGCTCCACCTCCCTTGGCATTTTCAGGGCTTGAATCATTTCAAATTATTCACGGTGACTCCAAAGCCAAGCCTTAGAGCCCATTTCTCTGTGGGATGGGGCAATTCCCACGCGAGCAGAGCCCTCACCTTGTGTTTGGCCACCCCGGCGCTGGTCCGGGAGCCCTCGCACCCCTCGCAGTGGCACCAGCAGGTTTCCCCTGAGGGTACGACCCCTCCCTCTCGCCTCTCAGGATGCACGGAGGAACAGAACTCCTTAGCCTAGAAGTAATTCCAACTAAATTTAAATAAGAAGAGACTTAAACAGACTATCCATACATCTGAATATGTTTTTTAAAGATTATTTTATCATTTGTTTCTTCTGTGGCGTTGGACACCAAGTGTGAGAGGTACTGGGTACCCATGTAGCAGTTATGGCACTTGCCATGAACAAGTAAGAATTTACTTTCTGTTAAAGAGGCTTTAGAAGGATTACCCCAACATGCTGCAGTGAACGTTTCATGAAGAATCCCAGCTGGGTCTATATTCTGCATCGATAAGCTCTGGGCTGTATTTCATTACATGGTATTTCTTAGTAAAAAGCAGAAGAGACTAAACCACCATCCTTTGCAAACAATAAAGAAACATCAGTCATTAACAGGTCTAAACAAAAATAATAAAACAGAGCCAGAAAAACTGAATGTGCTTAACACTGAAGAACAAAAGAAACAGGAACCATTTGTTACCTAATAAAGGAACTGGAAAAGAAAGTCTTTGACGGTGAGGGAGGACGATTTGCTCTCATGGGCCAGTGAACATCCAAATATATACAAGCTGTTCGCAGCAGACTGATTGCAGCTAGGCCATAATGCTATTGTACATGCTCTAAAAAAAAAAAAAAAAAAAGGAAAAAACACTACTACAGAGAGGTACTTCAGAAATAGATCATGGTCTATTCATTAAAACAGACTATTTTAGTGAAATCTATGTTTCCCCTCTCTTTATTGCCATGTTTTCTTTTATGTTAATTTTGCATATGTTTAAAGTTGAATTCCTTGATCTGCAACATCTTTAGCTTTAATTTTTTTCTCTTCTCCTCTTACCAGTGAAAAGAATTCAAATCATTTGCATTTATTGCAGAGAACATACAGCCTCATCTGTAGCCTTTAGTCTGACTGAATTGCTTTTCTGCTTCACAAGGCACACAGTGTAAGCTGGAGCATGCCCCCTCACCACTCTGCTACAGCCAGAAATAATCTAGTTGGCACTTCCATGTTTCTGTAATATTTATCATATTGATCATGTATAAAATAAATAAGCAAAATTATATTATTGGAAGCAATGATCTGATGAACCTGTGGACCAAATCAATCACTTGGCAGAAACTTATAAAAAAGCAGCAGCTTGCTCTCAACCATTTCCAAAGTCAATTTTCCTTACAAATAGGTTCCTCATCAACCTAAGCACCCTAGAGAGAGAATGTGTCCTTCCACTAGACCTCCTTTGAAACTAAGGGTATTACATATGGATGCTATGCCAAATCTAACTTCTTTGTAAGTATATACTTCCATTTCTTTAATTAACTTTAAAATCTTCTTTAAAAAATACTGTATTCATTTCATGGATTTAGCTTAAAGAGACCCAAAATACTCAGAGGGAATCACGACGCACGAAAACAGAGCTGGCTTCAGACTAGGCCTATTTGTTTAAATAAATTTGTAAAACCTATGGTTAAAAATACAGAGAGTTTGCACAGCTTGTATTACATTATCATCTCTGGTGCTACAGGAACAATATTCTTCCTGCAATCCTATATGGCAAACAAATAACTGCTGGAGCCAGGGGAAGGAAATCGGAGACCCAGATTCAGACAATATGAAAACTGACCTCAGCAAACACACCATTAACACATCGAGCTTGTTCCAAGCGGTTCTCTGAAGCTGTAAAGCCCCAAGTGCTCCATTTGTCAAAGAATCATAGAATGGGTTGGAGTGGAAGGGACCTTAAAGATCCTTAAAGATCCCTGCCATGGGCAGGGACAGCTTCCACTGCTCCAGGTTGCTCAAAGCCCCGTCCAACCTGGCCTTGAACCCTTCCAGGGCTGGGGCATCCACAACTTCTCTGGGCAACCTGGTCCAGTGCCTCACCACCCTCCTCGTGGAGAATTTCTTCCTTGTACCTAACCTAAATCTACCCTCTTTAAAGCCATTACCCCTTGTCCTATCACTACATGCCCCTGTAAAAAGCCCCTCTCCAGCTTTCTTGCAGGCCCCTTCAGGTACTGGAAGGCTGCTGTAAGGTCTCCCCGGAGCCTTCTTGCCTCCAGGCTGAACAGCTCCAACCCCTGCCTTCACAGGAGAGGTGCTCCAGCCCTCTGATCATCTTGGTGGCCCTCCTCTGGACTCGCTCCAACAGGTCCACGTCCTTGCCTCCACCAGCTTCCAGCTCCACAGTCCCTTCCTTGGAGAAACTGGCTCTGGAGCACAGAAGATGAAAATTCCTAGGAGAGGTTTAAATGGATGGCAGGGGAGCCCCGACGCGGCAGTGGATCCCCAAAGAGAAAACACGCTAGAGCACGAGCCTATGTTTAAGCACAGGCATTCTGTTACCTCTGGCAGATGCTGCATCGCCTTGGTAGATAGAGATGGACCTGAGCACATGCCCGAGTGCATTGCAAGTAGGGTCGAAACGGAGTGGCCGAGGCACACCGAGGTGGGTGACGACTGCTCCAGAGCATTGCCACCAACCGGGACCCACTGGACGGCCGACACCATCGAGGGGGCATTGCACAGGCTGAGGCCGATCCTTTCCCAATCCTTCTAGCAGCTTTATCAGCAGCAGCAGATGCTGCTGTAGTCAGATGGAAACAACACAAGGAACTTTCCACATGGCGTCTAGTCAAAGAGAAAAAAGAGGATCTGCTAGGGGCTGGCTGGGGATACAAGGGAATCTCACTGCGGGAAGCAGACGCAGCTATTTTCAGGTCAAGCTTTCCCTGCTGCACTGCCATGCACGCCACGGTCCCAAAGCGCTTTGGGTGCAGTATGAGGTCCTGGCCGTACCTCTCCAGCCGAGAGCTGTTGTATCTATTTTGTTGACAGAGAAGCGTAAGATTGAGGCGGGGAAGTGACAGCAGGAGGGGATGCAGACAGCAGAAAAAATCTGAACGTCTTGGCAATAATCTCATTGCGTATTCTGTACTTGTAATCTGTCTAATGCCATGGGATTCATATTTCCTATAACTTTCAAGCTGACATATTTAGAAGTAGCATTCACAATACCTCAAGTGACAATATCTTGGTCTTAATCCTTCTTTCCTATCTGTCCCTGCAAACCTGGAGTATCAGCCAGTGAACCGTGCCAGATCTTTTACAGTGTCAGCGAGATCCAAACGCTCTCCCCTGGTCTGCGTGCGGCCAAACTCCCACCAACGACCTTGGTTCTCTTCTCATATAGTCGGCAGTGAAGGAGAAGAATTCCATGAGAAATCAGCATGATTGGGGAAGACTCAAAGCTATTGATTCCAGTATCAGATGTACGCAATAGCAGTAATTAAACACCATGCAGGCTGTGCGCTGCTTGTCTGCCCTTGGGTTTATTCCATGAATAAACTGCAGACAGACAGACTGCTCCCCCAGTTGTGACTGCAGCCTGGTGGAGTATGAATAAATTAATCAAGCTTACCTCTCTTTGCAAGAAAGCCAATCAAGCTGGCTTTTCAAAGTATAACTGCTATAAACCCTGCATAAGAAGGGAAAAAATACAGCTGGGACATACACATAGGCTTTTTAACAGCTGTTTGTAAATATGTCTAATAATTCATCCTGTCAACATGCTCACTTTTCCATTACAAGGAAATATTCATAAATGGTATTCCCAGTGCTGATGGATCCATTTCCTTAATGAAATACACATAGTTTACTTTACAAAGTTTAATTGCTTGAAGATCGGGTGTCAGGTTTCTTTATTCGACCTGCGGTACTGAAATCCTTCCAGCTCACATGTACAACAAGTAAAGAAATTAATGGAGCTTTTGCAGCAGTGGCTTAGGAGCTAAGCCACCTTTAAGCAATAATCCCAGCAAATATAGATGGAGATGCTGGAATCTCCTGCCTTCTAGGAGTATAGATGTTAAGTAATATGAAATTCGGTCCTACTAATTGACTGAGCAGGGGATTTCTATAGGGAATGCCTATAGCATTGAAATCAAGTAATTGATTACATTTCTTAGCTACGAACGTCTGCAGCAGGACTGCGCAGTGAGAAATGCTGAGCTGGAGAAGGAACAAACTGGATGAGAAGTCGTCAGGGCCACGCAGGGATGGGGTAACAGCATCGTACGGGGTTACATGGGCTCAATCATCATATCAGTAACACACACACAACAAACTTCTGATGTTTGTCAGCTTCCACCTTTTACCCTTTAAATTTGTGACAAATGGAAGGCTGAAATTACTGGAGTGTCTCTGCAGCCTTGACTCCGAGTTAGCAGAGGAGAACACTGCATTTTCCCACCAGCAAGACGCCTGAATCTCATCAGGGATCTCAGATCATGTAAAACCGTCCCCAAATGGGGCAAAGCACAGAACTGAAGGTGTGTTTTAGCAACCGAATCACCATGCACAGGACCGGAACGCTGCAAAGCTCATTTCTGTTAGCGTTCCTGGCTGACATGGTTCTTGGTGTCTGTGTATCTTCCCACAGATGGAAATGGTAAGCTATGTGCACACACTACTAGTGATCTAATCATAGAATCATAGAATGGGTTGGGTTGGAAGGGACCTTAAAGATCCTCTGGTTCCAATCCCCCTGCCATGGGCAGGGACAGCTTCCACTGCTCCAGGTTGCTCAAAGCCCCGTCCAACCTGGCCTTGAACACTTCCAGGGCTGGGGCATCCACAACTCCTCTGGGCAAGCTGGTCCAGTGCCTCACCACCCTCCTCGTGAAGAATTTCTTCCTTATATCTAATCTAAATCTACCCTAATCTGACCCCAAATATGGAGAGACATTTAAATCGAAGCCTGAAACACATTGCTGAGCCAATCATGGTGGTGTGATTTTGAGAGACATTCAAAAATGTTACTAAAAGCTAAACAAACTCGTTTAAGCATGATCTCTCTCCTTCTGTATGCTAATATGGAAAATGGAAAGCAGCCTAGAAAACGTACGCTTTCGACAGCAGGCAGGAAGGTTAGCTGGATGCCAATACTTAAACACGATCAATCATCTCCAAGAGTAGTCTGGGCGTATAAGCAAATCTCCCTGCATGCCACAGCAGCTTTACATTACTGAAGTTTCTCCAGTTATATAAAATTAAGCTAAAGACTTACTACTGACTCAGTCTGTGAGGTATATGATGGGAGCATAGGTGCAACACATTTCCCATTAAAATGCAACATTACGCATTAAATCAAATCCTGACCACAGCATTTCCTGGTACTGCTCGTGACCTGCTAGCTGGACTCCTGGTAAGTTTTTAGATCGCGTAGAGATTTTGCTCCACAAAGTTCCAACTACTATCAGAAGAAAATGGATTTTATTTCTTTTTTTCTGTTTTTTTTTTTTTTTTTTGTAAAGTACTGTTGTTTCATGATATTTCACCCTGGAGAGGACTGTGTTGTCAGAATAGGTCCAAAAATTTGTTAGGATCTCGCAGGACAAAAAATGATGTAGACATACAAGTTGGTTCTTTCCTGCAAACTGCATGTTCTCCATTTCCACTTTGAGGTGGGCTCGGGAAGGGACAAAAGCCGATGGGCACATCCGTCTCCTCCCACCCTGCGCGCAGGACAGGGTCCATCTCCTCTGCTCCAGGATCAGTGAAGTCTGCGTTGTGGTTCCCCTCCTGCAGCAAGATCCAGAGAGCTGTGCCTCGCGGTACAGCGACAACCATGAAGCGCCTAAGTAGCCATAGGTTAGTTACAGTATTTGATCAATTTGTGCAACGTTCGCAGGGCTGTGAACAGCCTCAGTGAAGCTCTCGGGCACACGAGTAGTTTTAAGGCACTTTTTGGCTAAACGCAAGGGTTAGCGACAGAGGCTGCCTGATGAGCAAGCTTGCTGGACGCAATGGTGGAGAAGCATTTCCTCCAGCCCTGGCTGCTGGCGGAGAAGGAAGGTGCCCCACAGGCACAGCAGTTTGCCCCGCAGGTAAGGCTCACACGGGGATACCTGTACCGTAAGTACAGGGCGATGCTCCTGTTCTAGCAAATAAATATCCATGGAACCACCACGTTCCTGGCTGCCATGGTCCTGCTCCTGCTCCTGCCAGCACGGTCCTGGGCAGGTTCCCCGCGCGTGGCAGAGCACCAGCTCCCTCCGAGCCCTGCAGAGACCCTGCCAAGGGGTGACTGTGCCCCTGATGGGGTCCGGCCACATCGTCCCCCTGCCCAGCACCGTCTGCCGTGTGTCTGTCTGGCCCTTACGCAAGAGGAGGGAGGTGATGGATGAGCACCCCCGAGAGACAGCCCCGCGGCACGGCCTGGGGACTCGCTGCTAAGGGGGCCGGCAATGGGAGGGGACGGGCTCGAAGCCTCCACAGGGAGAAAGGCCAGAGGACTGTGTGTGAACCAGCACGGCGCTTGTACCGGGGAACAGAGGTCTGTTTGTTTTCACTTCTGTCCGACTCCAGCAAAGCAGAAGCTGATCATATGTGAAAGAGCCAGGATTTGAACAGGATCTCAGACAATAAAAAGGGCAAGGCAGAGGACCCTGCAGGAGGAAGACTGATGCAGTTTTATTCCCCCATGTCCAAACGGAGGCATTCTCTGCTGCTTCAGATGTTAAGGTCAGAGGAGGACAGAAAACTGAATTCCCTTTTAAATCTCATAAGGTGAGTGACCCTCGTGTAGCCCCTCTCTGAAGGGGACACACTATTTTTCCATGAGCACTTATAGAAGCACATAGCAGAAGCAAGGCTTCATCCTCTTGAAAAATCAAGCTACAAAGGCTTGCTCTGCTCAGGTTTCCAAAAAAGGGGTGAGAGATCCTCCCAGGACCTGGCTTCCAGCCCACACAGCAAAGCCGGCTGCGAAGCAAGGTGCCGCTCACAGCACTCCCCTCCTGCAGCCCAGACGCTCCAGCTACAGCCTGAAATAAAGGATCCAGCTCACATATTTTTGAAAAAGAAGTGCTGTTTAACACAACCAGCACAGGAGGCAACCTTGGCTGAAAGAACTGAGCAATCCACTGCCACCGACTGCAGCGACAGATGCCGGTTGCTCTGCCTCCGTGCGATGGTTTGTACAAACCGGCGCGGGAGCTCCTGCCTGCCAGCGCCCGCATCCACGCAATCCGGGAGGCAGCTGGAGAGGAAGGAGCTGACCATGGGGATTTTTGGAGTGGCCATCTACGAGAGCCACCTGCATCTTTGCTCCGGTGTCGGGCTGCTGAGCTGCCCGGGAGCTGCCCAGCGTGGCCCCACGCGCCTCTTGGCACGAGAGGGCTCCGCGCCGCTCCCCGGCTGCGTCACAAGTGCTCAGCGCCGTGCTAGGGCTCAAGGCTTGGTATGTTTGCTTGATAAGAAAAACGACCTGTTTCTGCCTTCCCCTGCTCCTACCCTTTCGTCCCATTCCTCTATGCTAAAGCGATGCCAACCCGCAGAAATAAAGCGCATCTGGTGATTTACAGAGAAGTAGGGGAAAAAAAAAACCCGCAAGTACTCTGCAGCCTGGGCTCCCAGATCATCATACAACGCAGCCATGAAGATAAACACATGCTAATGCTTGACTGGGTGAGAGCATCTGACAAGATGGATTTTTAAGCCAAAAAGTGTATCTGTTAACACAAATCCTGCCGGCTCTGCGTGATCCTCAGAGCCTCCCCTCCAACAGGCTCCCCGCACCAAGCAGGGCAGTAGATGGCCACCCAGCCCCGCAGCAGCCGCGGCTCCGGAGCCAGGCTCCAGAAGCCCAAGGACTCTCCATCTCTGCTGGAGCACAGGGTCACAATTTGGTTGCACGTGGAAACAGGTTTTCAGGCTCCAATCGGATCTTCAGGCTCATTCTGAGGCAAAGGGCTGGAATAACAGAGACCGATCATTTTTGCCTTCATTAGGTGGACACCTAAAGCTTCGTTAGGTTCACACAGAGAGCTAGTAAAGCTCTCCAAGTGCCTGAATACTTTTGTCAATCTGTCCCCAAAAATCAGACTCTGCTGTAGGCAAATGCTGCAATTTCCCAAGGAACCTTTTCATCCATTTTTTATATGGCGCTCTTTCTTCAAAGGCAGACTGGGGCTGCATGTAAGAAGGGAAACTATTATTTCACTTTCATTCTGTTGCATTTTAATACTGGAGCTTGGCACCTCACTGAATGCTGCCCCAGTTTGCCAGGGAAGACATCAGGCGTCAGTGGGTAACTGAGATCAGAGTCATTAGTGCAGAAGAGGACAGAATCTGATTAAGTATGTTAAAGGCTATTCAGGTTTTTTCCTTCCTATTTTAAAATCAAGCTTGCTGTTTGATGCTTCCCATACCATCAAGTAGTTGTCCCATTTGAACATGGGTGGTTAATTAGGAGCTATTTTGTTTTACCAAATAATACTCTTCACGGGAGAAAGAATGAACTGAGCACTGAAATGTTCAGAATGGTGATCCCTAACATTTACATAATTTAGCTTAATTTCCTTGGGCCTTCAGCAGGGCTGACAGATGACTAGTCTCCACCAGGAAAGGGCTCCTCTATGGTACGGCAAGGATAACGCTGGTAGTAGGTTTTATCTTTTTGGCTCTGGTTCCATACAAATTATTGTTCAGTCTGAGCAAATCTCGCCTTGGCGGCATGATACCGTATCAAAAGCCAGACGTGGCGAGCACACAGCCCAAGCAGAGGATTACTACACTGGGGACTGGCGATGCAGCTCGGCACGCTGCAGCCACCCGGTCCCGCTCGGCACCTGCACGCCAGCTGCGCCGGGGTCCTGGTTACCACAGACCCGTGCCTCTGCAAGTGCCTCCGGCACGCGATACCGCGCACGCTTCGGCCTCACAGCAAAACGAACGACGCGATCCTCGCCGGCTGCGAGCCGTGCAGCTCCGCTCAAGTCAGCAGAGTATTTATGGACGAGCGTTTATGCCAGCGGAGGATCTGCCCCTGCAGAAGCAAACCCGGGAGCAGCCAAATGCCCTCGCTCCAGAGGCGCTCGGGCCAGGCTGCAGCGTGCGCTGCTGCTGCTGGCAGGGAAAAGGTGGATTTGATGCGAGGGGTTCAAAGGTTCACAGCGCGCTTCTGTGAGTCTTGCAGCTTTGTTACGGGTTTTCCACTTCCCATCTTGGAAAGCTGCGTGTCTCCATCAAGACAGTATTTAATCGAAACAAAACCTGACCAGTAAGAGTTCATTCCCAAGGGGACACAGAAGCTAATTACAGTTTTGGCCAATCTACAATTCCCCCCCCCCCAATATAATTTTATTAATTTCGTGCAGACTTTCAGTTGTGGGTAGTGTGTCAATCTGGGAGGATATCTTCTAGCAGATAAGCTACTTAATCATTAAAAAAAATTGACTTTGTTTCTGGCTTGTGTAACACTTTAGATTAATGTCCTATCTCTTCAGTTCAGGAACCTCAATTTAAACCCTTTCCTGCTAAACTTGATCAAGAAAGAATCCAGTCTGGTCCCGGCACAGAAATTAGTCTGTACAGTCTATGTTGTTAAAAATTCATTTTACCTGATGGCTCCTCAAAGCTAAGTGAAACGCAGCCAGGAGTTGTGCAGAGCCCTCCTACCTATCACTGCCTTCTGCTGCTCTCCCTTTTCCGTTCTCATCTTCATCACTTCTCATGTCTGTTCATTTCTTTTAAAATGTTTTGGTTTTCATTAATCCCATAAACAGATACAAATAAACGCGAAGAAAGGAAAGATTAGAGTCTGTTATCTACTAAGTATAGTCTGTGTGAGATATTTTAGATAAATGAACAGAGCACGGCGTATCTACAGAGCTCATCATACTGTAATTAATTCAGCAACAGGGTTACACGCCGTGTGGGTTTTCACATTGGGCTTTTTTTTCTTCATGGCACAAATTTGTTACCTCCTTCCTCCCTCACAAAGAGCTTCATTGACTTCAACTCTGACCAAAATAAATCTTACTTGACCTGAGCGTTGTATTCACCTTTGTACAGAATTTATTTCTCCTGCCTTTCTGATCAGCATCACCACAGGCTTCAAGCACGCGGCTGGGAATCCGCATTCCTGGGTTTTATTGCTGTCTCCATCCCTGACATCTGACTTCTGATGGGCCGAGAGTGACTTCTCCATTCTCATCCTCAGCTTGTTCCCTTGTAAAATGAATTCTAATTAATAAATGTCGTGTATGTCAGCTTGAGTTCCTCAGATGGAAGGCAGTAAAGATCTACAAGGTGTCATTAATTTAGAATTAGTTTCAGAGACATCATTTCTTTAACTTTATAACTGTCTATCCCTTCACCAATCCATCTCTACGCAATTTTACATCATGATCATTTACCAAAATATCCTAGAGGCTGTTATATTTTAAGCCTTTTCCATTTTTCTTTGTGGTTGCTCTGATTTAGGACGTGGACTCTCAGGAAAGACAGATTTGCCAGGCAGTGAACGGACTCGCTGTCAGGCAAGAGGCTGTCGTCTTTAACCCTGCAAGGGCCATAGCAAGTTACAGGGCTGTGCAACCACACAGTACATGGCAATTGTTGTTTTTATCAAAACCCTGATCTATAATTCATCTTAAAATGCTTTCCCTCCTTGTCGGTCCCTTATGCATCCCTCCAAGAACGCTACGGTATGTATATTTAATTGGGGAACTAGAGAAGCGCTCACGTTCAAGGTGAGTAACTTGGAAGAATTGGAGGACAAGAAAATCGAAGCACACAAAGTTCTCGCACTTCTTTCCCAGACTTGCCTAAACCAAAGCAATAGGATGGGAAATCATCACACTCCTGCAAACAAACAAAATCACGTCAGAAGTTGCTAACATTAGGTAGGTAAAATAGCGGCAGTAAGAGCCTGTCGTAGCTATTCCCTTTTATAGGGGGCTACAGCAACTGTCTCAGAGCCTACGTCACTGCTGTTTTCCCTGCTTTTATTTGGTTTTAATAAACAACTTTTTTTTTTTTCAAAAACCCACCCAAATCTCTCCAACATTCTCCTACGTAATTTGAAATTCCTTTTGCTGAGTTAATGCTGAGATTCAGAATACTTTTCTTTTATAAAGTGACATCCCCTCCCTCTAGTTCCTAGACAAACTGGCTGTTGGAATTGACAAATTTTTTGCAAAATGTTTAAATTAAGTCTCCTCACGCCCCAAACCACTGAACCCTCTGCAAGGTGCTACAGGGGTTTGTTTTCAAAACTCCGCATGAGCAAACAAGCCTGTAAGCAGGACCAGGAGAGAAGCGAGGGGATTTGGAGAAGACGGAAGGCTGTCCCGCCCTGGCTCCCGTCACTCGGAAGAGATATTACAACACAAAACCCTTTGCGGAGCACCCTGACGTACAGACGTGAAACCAGGAGTTGCCAAAGCCCTCTCCCACTCTCTATTCGGTCCCAGCCACTCCGACGGGGACACATCAGCCCTCTCGTCCTTTCCCCCACCACAGCCACCCCTCCCGCCCACGGTGACCGAGCAGATCCTGGGGCTGGCCCGCAGCCAGCAGTGCCATTCTCTGCAGCCGAGTGAGGGGCACGAGCAGGACCTGGGGCACGTCAGCTTTCCCAACAGCCGATCTCATAGGAGAGCTTAGCGAAACCCAGCATTCTGGGATGTTTTGTCCATTTTTTCCTTTTTGCATGTTTATTTCTCTTTGGCAAAGCAGTTTTGGAGACAGCTGCAGGACGTGGAACAACGCACACGCGGCCGTGCACCATCCTGCCGCACCGAGGACGACCTTCGGAGAACCGCGGGCACGAGCCTCCGAGCAGTTCTGTTTGATGAGAGAAAAAATTGATGCTTTCATATCTCTTCAGTTGAGAGCTCTCCTCAGGGGGTTTCATCTCCGCTTCTCCAGGAAGAAAATCAGAAGAGTGGGAGGACTGGTGGGGATACACACGCTCCTGTTGATATTTGGAGGCTACAAAAATCTTTACAAGAGGAAATGCCCAAAGCACTTGTGCTCACTCCGTGTAGCAGGGACAGCAACACCTCCTTCACCCCACCGCTCCTTTTTATCTTTTTTCCTATTCTTTTCCTACCTCCCATTCCCCTCCATCCTTTGTCCCTACCACCATCTCACCTCCTCCTACAGTCTGAGAGCTCACAAACACAATTATTTTCCTTGCCAATTTTGGAGATTACATTTCCCAGCCAACTCCCAGGGAGAGGAAAACGGGAAACGCACCCAACAGGGATGCGACAATGTGAACAGGGAGACAAGTCACTCGTGCAGCCTGCCACCAGCGCTCTGCCGCACTGCCCTTCCGTGCTTGACCCTATCTCATCTTCGGATTTTAAAACAACTTAAGACCATGTAGCATAAATGTATGCCTAATCTCATTACACTAATAATTCATAGGTCTTGATCTGCAGGAGTTTTGCAGATAAACGGGGAGAGTTTTATAAAAGTGCCTATCATCTTTAAGAAGTTGCATTTGGAACGTGTCTGCTGGATCATCCTTCCAGCAACGACGGCTCTTAACCTGTGCCACGGGGCTTCATCCTTTCAAATGTCACAATTTAAAAAGCCCTTGAACTGCAGCAGCAATCAGATAGCACCTGGGCTCGCGTGTTGGCAAGAGCTGCACGCAGCTGCGCAGGGTGAGACCCAGAGCTTCCTTGGGATGCTCCGAGGAGTTCTGCTCACGCTTTGTAGTACATTTTATTCCCCAGCTCTCTATTCTCTCATTTATTTATTTTTTTATTTTAGGAAACAGATTATTACAACATCGAAAGTTACCTACATAGGGAAACCAGTAATCTTTGTTGTATGTTTCTCATGATTTCTGTGCTGAAAACCAGGCAAAAATTCTCCTGGGTGCAGTGAAACCCTGGGCTTGGGATGAGGCACCTGGGGCTCCTGATTTGGTACCTGGCTAATTGCTGCTGGTCAGAGGTTTTTCTGTTATTGCAATTATACAAAACCACCTGAAGCCATTCAGGAAATGCAAGCACATAAATTTAAAAGGTTGAAACAAAACTGAAGGACACTCAGCACGCACCAGAAATACCTAGAGAGACTTTTTTTTGAAAGCTGAAGTCTCCACTGGGGCTTTTCCTCTACTGCAGTCCCCAGCTCAGAGCCATTTATACTGGTGGGGGTGTGATTGCTCTGGCTGCACAGCAAACACCTTCACGAGACGCGAGCGCTCCGCTCAGCTGAGCAATTTGGAACTCTTCTTGCTGCTCACGCGTGCTCATGCTGCAATTCCCACTCGGTCAGGGAGGACGGTTACGGGGGGGCCGTAACACGCCCCGGGTTTGCCTCTGCAGACCAGCCTGACCCAGGAGAGCTGCTTGCATGGTTTGCTCAACACACTAGTCCGTTATTTATTGGCTTTACAGAAGGCAGGAGCTAAATCCTATTCTAACATCAGGACACACATGTAGTACAAGTGGTGTCACGTAACTGCCGCGCAGATAAGGCGACGTCTCGGCGATTATCCCGGCCCCAGCCGAGACCAGCCACCAACTGCAAAGTTGCAGGATCCATGGTAATTTATGTTGCCTGGAGATCGGGGAGTTTTGTCTGACTCAGAACCGGATAAATATTGAACAAACAGCTCAGGAATTGTCCCAGTAGGTGGGAATTATATTACAACCAAGCTCATAAAAATGTGGATATTAGTAATGGGAAAGCTGCTCGATTTTTTCCATTTCAGCCTCCCAGTCCTAGCCCTGGACGGTTTTCAAATGCCTTTGGCTAGCACGATGTGCACGCCTGTACATGTACGGCCACTTCCCACACAAGCCATACAAATCCCAACTTGTGGAGACACACAAATACAAAAGCAGTCAATCTACCCAAAGAAACAATTAAAACCTAATGTTATTAGCCTACATTAAAACTGGGTAAGGCTCAGAAATTGAAAAAGAAATTGCTTTGCATCAGTTTCTCTGCATGTCATCCTGTTCCTAGCAGGGTTTTAATAATAAGCATACTTATTTGAATAGTTTGCTGATCACACTCATCAATCCTAAAATGCAGACTCCTGCCAGAAGAATTTACAACCGTTCTAATACAATCTGACATGGGAACGCATTCAGACTCGTGTGAGGAGAGACAGGCGGCAGCGCCCCGGGCAGAGGCGTTGGCTGCCACCAGCACCAGCAGCGCCTGGGACACTCGGGCCTCTTCAAGGGAGAGGGAACGGGAGCCAGAGGGGCTCGTGAGGAACGGTGACGGTCACACTGGCTGTTAAAAACCAAACCAAAACCAGATTTTGTTGGTGGTGGTGTTGAGAGTTTGCCTGTGTCCTTGATGGAGACTTCAGAGGCAGCAAGAACATTTTCAGGCTCTTTATTACACACAAAATACTTCTGGGAAATAGATAAAAAAAAAAATCTTTGCTCTTAAACTTTATTTTCTTCTTAAGTGGTGCCAGTATAGCACAAAAACATAGGAGAATGGCCGCAGATTTAAAAAAAAAAAGTGGTCATGTATAGACCTGGAAGCAGTTCCTGGCTCCAGCGACAGCATAAGCATTATATCGCCCCATCACATAGAGCCAGAATTACTTGTCCCCACTGGCTTTTTTCCCCCCTCTTAATCCTTTCCTGCAGCTTTACTGTGTTCTTTACTTTCTTTTTATTATTTCCAGGGGCTAAGTCAAGTTTTAAGTCAGGCTTTAAAGGGCCTTATACTTTTTGTGCCTGTAATTTCTGGAAACCAACAAACGCCAGAATAAAGTTATTCGGACCCTGGAGGAGCTATTTGGAGGGGTAATTGGACATTCACAGCTGCAACTGATCCCTGTCATGTTTCCAAATAGTTGCAAGGAAAAATATTAATCCCCAGATGATTTGTATGTGCTGAGGTTCTACACCAAATTGGGATATTCACACCTAAAGATATTGCTGCTGGTGAAGGATCTCACCTCAAACCTGCTGAAGTCAGCAAGATCATTTTAATGAGCTTTCAGTCGCACAGCCTACGCCGGGGGAGCACCTGCTCATGGCTCAGAAAGGTGCCTGGTTGTATGGCTGGGCCAGATGCTATTAAATAACCCTGGTTTTAAATCATTTAAGAAGGTGCAGTAGGGTCTTCCTTGATCCAGCACTTCAGCAAATGCTTATGTTTAAATCCATGAGGCCCAGTGGCTCATGCAGGAGCAGGCACAACCAGCAGCCCCTTTCTCAGCAGCTGGCTGAGGTTAAATAGCAACACCACCAACAAGCAGCAACACGGAGCAAGGCACCCGTGTCAATAAACATACTTAGTTATTCCTCAGGTGTTGCTTATTTTTTAATTATTTACAAAGATGCTCCATACAATGCCAGTAGGTACCTAAGAGCCTATTTTGCAGCATGGCTGGCGGCCAGGTCTCTCAAGGACGGTGCTGTCTCCTCTCACATTTCTGCTCAGGAGTGGGAATAGACTATTGTTCTCCCTCTGATAAGTTATGAGCTCAGTGAAATTTGTTTTTCATGTGTAATAAAGTTGCCGGTGGTGTGCAATTTGCATTTAAGTTGGCTGTATGCACGCTGACTGGGACTTTTAAACATCGTTCACAGAGCTAATATAACACAACAGTTACCTGTCATTTCAACCCCTTCTAAAGAAAAGAATCCATGAGAAAATAAGTTTAAATATAATATCACCAACAGATCTTCTGTCTCATATTAGGTCCCCTTCATAGGATTTAGAGCAACTCAGAAATTGTTAATAACGGGCAAGCCCTATTTTGGGGCTTGTGGAGAAGCGCAAAACCAGGCTGCAGCACTGGGAGAACGAAGGAGCTGCTGCTGGATAATCTGGGACGGAGCTGAACCAAACCTGTAACACACGACCTGTGCCTGAGACCGAGCACGGCCACCCAAGAGCACCCGGGACAAGGTCTGCTTGCAGAATCGGGCAGCGTAGCACCACGCGGAGCCCCACAACAAACGGAAGAAAAGGGACCAACAGGTCCAAGAGCACCATTTTGCTCAGAATAATTATGCGCTCGTATCACAGAAAGACCCTGTGGTGCAGGTCTGGAGAATAAGGTCAAGACACCAACAACTGTTCGAGTTAGCGTTCCTGGGAAAAACCATAACCCCTGCTGCTGCTGGAGAACGTCACCTTGTCCTTCAGCCCAAACCACATCTGAAAGCAGATGAAATGGGGGAGAGGCGCTCCCATCGAACCAGGCCCACAGCCGAGAGGTTTCCTTTAGCGAGAACCGGACCCTGACCCACACAGGGTGCCGCTCGCTGGAGCTCTCTGCCCACCCCTGCCTCCCCAAGCCCTACCCTCTGAAACCATCTCCATTTCATTTGCAAGCTGATTTCCTGATGGAGCAGAAACGCCAATCAATTGTACAGCCATCAGCATGAGAGCATCCCCAATCTGCATTAGCCAGCTGGGCAGTTTTCCAGAGCATCATCTACAACACATGAATTATTACCCAAACATTACTGCTGTCAGCACATTCCTCTCTATACAACTTCCTATTATTTTTTTTTTTGGCGGACAACCCTGAAATTTTAAACAGCTCAATCTTGCTAAAGTAACGCAACTGCCTATTGCCTCCAGGATGAACTTTTCATAAAAAAATCAACAATAATCCTTCTACCGAGAATAGCAACAAAACCCCCCAAACAATCCTTTTATTTTTCCTTTGTTTGTTTTGGTGTCTTTAGCAGCTCTGACTTTCATTCTAATTTGCAATAACAGCCTTTTATTTGTCTTGCAGAGGAAAAAGAGACTTAAGGGATCCTTAAGCTTCAGTGACAGAGTATGAAGCAGCTTATAAATCAGGCCACAGACGGCAGGGTCAGCGGCGCTGCCGCTTGCATCTCAGCTCATTAAGGAAAATGCATGTTGAGTACCATTTGCTTTGAAACTATTTGTGCTGCTGTGATTCATTCAGAGAATGCAAGAGTCCAAAAAGGACTAGAAATAGTCTTAAAACCCCTGAAAATAGGGTCGGTAAATCTGTTACTTAGTCATTACTACTCCTTTCCATGACAACTGCAGAGACTGATGGTCGGAGGGAAAAGCGAGCCTTCGCGCAGTGCTGCGCGCGCGGTGCAGCAGCTTGGCGAGCCCCTGTCCGCGCGGTGTTTGGACAGATGCAAACACCTGCAGCGTCCCAGCCGTGGGCCTGAAAGTTAAGGTCAACATTGCAGTTGATACAGCATATGCAAACAGAATAGAGCTTTTCAGTACTACACCCAGATCTCCCAGGCATTCCCAATCCCCTGTGAAGGATCATTCCTTACTTCCCATGTCTTATTTATTTGAAAGGAAGAACTATGGAAAAAAAATCTCCAAGTTGTATTTACATAGAGATGAAGGTAGAGGTCTTGCCATAATTACATGAATCAAAGCTTTCATGTAGTTTCAATAGCAAATTACCTTGCTAACTCTTCTGGTTATGGAAAACAGATATATGTATTTCTTCCAGGTCCTGAGCAGCATATGTGCCATTACATAATTAATAGATCACACATTTCTTGTTCTAATCAATCACGGTTGAATTTACAAGGCAAACTTTTAGCATAACAAAAAACGTGACTGATTATCCAAAAATATTTATTCAGGATTAAAAAACATGTAGCATATGAATATTTTAATAAATATGAAATATTTATGTCTCCTTTCCAAAGCTTCCATAACTGGGCTTTTAATTAATTTGTCATTAAAAAATTTGTAGAGCCAGGTAGACTTTTAAATCTAATTATTAAATTATATCTTTAAGCTTCACATATTCACTGCTTCTTGTGCCAGCACAGGGCAGGATGAGCTCCAGCGATGCCAGGGAGGCTGCACCAGCACGGACAGATTCTGCTGCAGGCCAGGAATGGACGAAAACGCACTCCCAGCCTCTTTCACGGCAGTTTGTGAATCATAGGGATACACTTCGGCATGAATTAGTCGTTGCATTTCCCTACAGCATGGAAACGCTCCCTGAAAGCGGGAGGCCCTGTTCACTGGGAGATGCACGCGCTTGGAAGAGGCGGCAGCTGAAGGGCCGCAGTGAACGCCACGGTGGGCACGGGTCGGAGCAGCAGCCCCAGGCAGGGACACGTTCCCCCCTCCCGCCTTCTCCATCTCTCAGGGATGTGCTTTAGTGCCTCCTTCCCTCTGGCGTAACCTTCTCCCACCTCACGGAAAACACGAGCTCAAGGGACGGATGCAGGATCTGGGACGCATTCCCAAATTAATTTTTTAAGGAGCAAGGAGCTCACACTGGCTGTGCTGTCTATGTCTCTAGTCTATAACGCTGCTGCCGGCAGCAACTCTGCAGCGCTGCCCGGGCTCTGTGTGCTGCGCAGCGAGGAACCAGAGCACCCAGTGCTGGGGCCATCGGGTGCCCAACGCAGAAAGGAGGAGAAACGCGGTGAGGAGCAGCCTTCCCCGGCACAGCCGAGCTGGCCGCTCCCAGGACAGGTCGGAGCAATCTATTCCCTGCACGTCCACAACATCTCGCATCGCAGAGATGTCTCTCCACTGTTACAGTCACAGATTGCGTTCGCTGGGACAGCGATGCCCCGATTTGGGCTGATGACAAGGAGCCCAAGCTGTCTACATCTGCTTGATTGCACTGCGAGCTGGCACAGACGAGCCCTTCCTGCCGCCGAGCTCCAACGCCGCGCTGGCTGCCCCGGTTAAGTAGGGCACGTCCACCCTGCCTGGTGCGGCATGCCGGTGCCCGTGCCAGCACGCACAGCGCCCGCGCCAGCCCGCTCCCCACACCTCCCCGGCACCGCAAGCTCGGGCACCGGGCTTTGCAAGGATGCATTTTCCTTTTTGCAGCCCTCACAACAGCTCCTGGCAGGAGCAGCTCGGCGCCAAAGGAAGGTCGGCCAGAGCCCAGCTCCGTGCCCCGGGATCCGAGGAGACGACGCCATGTCTGAGCTCGGCTTGGCAGCGCCATGTGTCGATACAGCCTTTCGCTGCTTGCTGCAAACCTGCCTAAATTTCCCCAGCAAGCTGCTGCAAGGAAAACAGAAGTCACCTTTCCTCAAATCACAGCAAAGGAGCACACTCTGCTCACTCTGTACTTATTTGACCCGCTGGCAGCCACGGAGTTGAAGGAAAAAGAGATGGAGTCAAGAACTGAAATGCTTAAGCTCATTATTTTCAGGAAATTGTGCTACTGGAAGCCCTCACAGCTTCTGTAATCAACTCCCTGTGCCACCGAGCAAACTCAATTCAGCAGCAAAAGGTTGTCACAGCCATGTGAACGGACCCTGGGCTTTTTCGGGGGGATGCTGAGGAAGAGAGTGAGCAGCAGCTGGCCATCCTAAAAGAGAGAGGGACTGAGGTTTTAGTAAATTATTAGGAGACCTCCAGTCAGGTTTTCAGCATCTTCTATTCACTTTAGCTGGTGTTGGTGTGACATTTTGGACAAAGACAGCATTCCTCATTCCTTGCATTTTAGAATTCCCATCATCTGTTACAGAAATGATGTCACGTAGCATCCGAGTGCCAATGATGGGCCTCCAGAAAATCCCAGGCACTCCAAATGAATAGGTCGGCCCCAGTAAGAGACTTTGGGTCAACCCACAGAGCTAACTACCACATCACTGAGATCTTTTTGCCAAATGAGCACTGAAATAAATCCCTAATTGTACTGCCCGGCACATAGCTTGGCCACCTGGCAATACCACTGCCCTCAGAGGAGAGAAACAGATGCGCAGAGCCCAGATGCAGCTACGTGACTTCCCAGGAGCTCCACTGGTTTCCTCCTGTGGGACTGCAGCTAAACATTACATCAGCCTTCCACAAACTGGAGAAAACACGGCTTGAGATTTTCGGCTAATTGCAGAGCCACTGGGAAGTTTTTGCACAAGCAATCCAAATCTCTGTCCGTCCCTATTGATTTGCCTGCATGGAAGCATTCCTCCTCTTACACCGGCATTCCTTGCCCTGCCGGGGAGTTGGGACACTAAATTCTGTACAGACAATGTACATACGGACCACAGGGCAGCGAGCACCACGCACCGCGTGGTCACCTCCCCAGCCCTGCTCCACGCTCGCAGCCAGGCTGCGAGGAGGCGGCACAGAAGTAACTGCAATGAAGGAAGTCAAAGCTGAAGCCCCCCGAGTTACAAGGGCGGGCTGGGAATGGTTGAAGGAATCGCTGTTCATAGCACTGCTCTTTCCCCCTTGCTCCTGCTTGCCCGGCAGCAGATAACCCTCAGTTAATTGTTCCTGGCTTAATTACCTCTTCCCAGAATAAAAGAAAGTTCACTTTACACAGCAACTATTGGAAGCTTCAGGGAAGGAAACGTTCCTGCCTTGCGCACTGTGTACACCTCCTTTACGTAAGGCACCGTGCCTTATGCATAGCCTGCTTCCACTCCGTGGAGGATCCGCGTTCACAGGGTGCTGGCTGAGGTTCCAGCACGTTTTGCGAGGGCTGTCAGAGCAAGCCCTTCCCGCCCGGAGCGCTGAGCACGTCCGTACGCCCGGGGTGCTGCGGCCAGCCCTCGGGTTCAAGCCCACCAGTGCCCTCCCTCGCCCCTGCTGATGGCTGCGGTCCCCCCGCTCCCTCGGCTGCTGTCAGCACGCTCGGTACAGGCAGTTGAAACGGTTTGAATATGTCTTCTTGAATGTGGCCAACACTGATTTTATGATATACTTAACACCCCATCCAATAGCTATTAGTTTTACTGTCAGGCACACAATGTATGCGATCCATCTTTCTTCTCAGGCGCACCACGTGTCCCCTCTCAAATGACATTACGCTACGGCAGTCTTTATTTGTTACCGTGGGGTTTTTAAGCACCACCATTAAAGCTCTTATCTTTTTAGTTTGTTTGTTATTAACGGCACATTTTATTTAATCGGGATCTGCCCGTGGTTCCTGTTCAGACACCGCAGAGAATGGCTTTGATTTCCTCTTTGGCAAGCAAGGCTCTGCAGCAGAGCTCCTGCCACAGCGCTGCCCTGCGAGAGCAGAGCTTTCTCACTGTCTGCTTAGAGGGAACGATGCAGGGAACAGCCAAACCCTCCAATATCCCATGCGCAGGCTGAAAAAAACTTATTTCTTTTGTCACTGTCAACCCTCTTTCTCTGTGCATCGCAGCAGCGGAGGGGCACGTCACCATCTACGCTTTTCCCTGCAGCAGGCTTTGGGCTGCAGGAGTCCTGCACGCTGCTCGCTTCTGGGCTGTCCGGAGGGGAGGTGACAAAGCTATGGCCTTCCATCATCCTGCATGGTGGTATTAGTAAAAACCACCTGTAGCGACAGCAATTATGCCCCAATTTCAGGATTAGCCTGCATCACTTTGTGCCACAATTCCTAGAGAGAAAGGGGTGCTGGGAAAGCAGGGTCTAGCAAACCCGCACGTAAAGCTTTTCCTGCCCCCGGCCTAACCGAAGCTGTTTGCAGCAGGAATCACGCTGGTTCTGTTTACATGCAAAAGCATTCAAAGTTGTACAAATGTCCATCAAAGCTCAGTCTCAGGCTCCATTAAACACTAGGGCTGTCAGCCAGAACATGACCACATCAAAAGCCTCCATGAATTATTTCAGGAGCATTAACATAATAGTTCTCCTGCAAAAGTGTTCAGGCTCTCTGAAAACAGTCTTAAGAGGCATAGAATCTTACCCTTGCAAAAATAAGTTAACACCTGAGCGATCAGCCTCTCAATCCTATCTTCACTTACTATAAGTCAACCAACCACCACCGTGAACAGAGTTAAGACAATTCACGTCACGGGAGGAAGTCTTTGTTATCCCCATTTATTTTGCCATCCCATCCGAGTTTGTCTCCACTGAAGAGCCGCTCTACCATTGCCTGCATCAGAACACCCCGCGTGGCAGCCGACGTGATACGCTACAAACATCGCCGCACCTGCATACGCTATCGCAGTCTCTCATTTGCGGATACACACTTCTGTACCACAGACAAACCGTGCTGCTTCAAAGTCTTTTTACACGGAGGATGGTAGAGCAAGCTTTGGACAAAGTACTCTGATAGAATATTAAACTAAATAATAGCAATTAATTAGGCTTGTGTAAAGCTATTAACCTTCAAATCCCTATAGAAATAATAAGTAATGCTCAAATCCTCTGGGATGCACGTGATATTACCCCATTCCATGGAAGCAGCAGCGGAGATCCAGAGCAGTGAAATGATTTTTGCCCAGGGCAACGCTGCAGCGGGGCAGAGGGAGGCTGTAAGCATTTCCAGTTCCACAGACCAGGCTGCTGCTTTTAGACCACACTTGGGTGGGTGGACACAAGCGACACCTACAGATACAGGTGCACCGAGCACCCCATTTTTAACTGTTTATTACAGCCTGAAACACTGTGTTCGCAGAGTAGCATTTGCATCATAGAATCATCGAATCGTTTGGGTTGGAAAAGCCCTTTAAGATCATCCAGCCCAACCATTAACCTACACTGCCAAGTCCACACTAAACCAGTCAAGGGTAGACCAGACTGAACCATGTCCCCAAGTGCCACCTCTGCCCGTTTTTTGAACACTTCCAGGGATGGGGACTCCACCACCTCTCTGGGCAGCCTGTTCCAATGCTTGGCCACCCTTTCCATAAAGAAATTTTTCCTAATTTCCAACCTAAACCTCCCCTGGTGCAGCTTGAGCCCATTTCCTCTCATCCTATCGCTAACTACTTGGGAGAAGAGCCCAACACCCACCTCACTACACCCTCCTTTCAGGGAGCTGTAGAGAGCGATGAGGTCTCCCCTCAGCCTCCTCTTCTCCAGGCTGAACACCCCCAGCTCCCTCAGCCGCTCCTCAGAAGGCCTGTGCTCCAGACCCTTCACCAGCCTGGAACAGGTGAACCCTGCAATATTTTTCTTCTCTAATCCCCTCTGCAATCCTGTGCCACTGATGACAACAGTCTTTCTCCCCACCTCCTCCTGAGTGTTAGCATCGTACCCATATGGAAAATGAGAGATCTTAATCTTCTCCTAAGCACCTTCCCAAATGCCTTCCTCAACTTCTATAGGTAACATATAATAGAAAAAGCTGAGCATCAGCTTAAACTCAGAAGTCTCTCCAGGGCGTTACATCCACAGCACCAATAAATCTTGTAGGTTTTTTTGCATCGCATCTCTACAACTCAGCCTTCCCTGGGGCACTCAGCTAACCTGCTCCACGTTTTCATCATCTTGTAGCCTAATTATTGCAACAACCACAACATTTTCATCTTTGTTCAGAACACCAGTAGGTTTTCCTTGCATCGCCCCTTTCCGTGCATCTCTCCACTGGCTCATCCCTCCTAATTGCATCAAACACAGGTTGCCTCAGTTTTCAGAGCCCTTCGCAGCTTGTCCTCCCTTTCCCACCTTTTGTTCAGCTTGGCCCAGGGTGCCAGTCTCTATTGCACATTGATTATGGTAAAAGCTGCCTATAAATATCCACAAAGCCACTTCAGTGCTCTGCGTCAAATCTCATCTAAAACCTCACTTGCTGCGATGTGTGAAAAAGGCTTGAAAACAGTTGGATTGCCTGTGTCCTGAAATCATTCATTTTCATGTTGGCTCATAGTGCCATTGTTTTCTAGACTAGTTCTGTACTTATACTTATCTTCTCACAGATTATAAGCATACACGTAATTAAATTATGCCATTGCCCATTCTCTAGCTTGGATTTTGCACAGCACTTACTAACACAATGGTACTCCAGCCTGCGACTGGGTTCCCCATGCGCTATTACATTAAATGGGAAATTAATAACAACAGTCGCAAAAGCTCACAGTTTCCTGGGGTGGGATTGTCCCTCCAATGGCAGTAATGAATCCCGGGCTGGACCCGATGCTGCTGTTTACATGGGAATTACAGCTCCCAGCTGCCTCCCTCCCGCTACAGGGCAGGAGGAGCTCTTTGCTGGGGTACCTTATTTGCTTTCTGCAGTGGCTCAGCTCCCACCAGAAACAATGGCTCTTTCGTCAAAAAGTCTGTTCAAACCTACCCCAAAGACCCTATAATTAGCTGGGATGATGGCTTCCAGAAGAAAGGAGAGATACAAAATGCAGCTCAGGGCATCTTAACAAGGGGAAGACTCAGCTCTGAAAATCCTTGCTCTTCAGGGGTGCAAGATATCCTGCTTTACTGTAATGAAAGTCCTCTTGTCCAACGTCCTCCAACAATCTGCCTTTAATGGGGTTACTATTGCAGAGGTAAAGCATTTTATATGGAACCAGGTTTACATTATCCCGCTATTCGGAGATCTAGCTTGAAATGCTGTTCAAATCCTTTAATCCATAAATAGGATTCCAGCCAGAGCTGGGCTGCCTTCCAAAACCGTAATCTCCAGTATATGAATTATTACAAAAAGATTAGGGTGTTTCAAGTAATAACATTTCAAATAAATCAGCTTTCATGGAGGAACAACAAACTAATATCGGAAATAACAATATAAAGACATTTATATAGCCACTTGCTGGAATAACTTCACTAACCGGGGGGGGATTCTTTTCTCATTTGCATCGTTTTCTTTGAGAAACATACCTTTGCCTTTGTCCCTTCACTACCGGGCTCCGCTGCGGAGCAAACAAGGCGCCGCTGTCTCATCCATCAGCCCCTTCGAATCGCCAGCTTTCTGTTAGTCAGAGAGGTATGGTGGTGTTACTGCGGACGGTGCTGTTCTCTCCGAGCCTCCAGCTTTACATAATGCTGCGATGAGGATGGGCAGATAATCCCGAAGGCCAGAAACATTCCCCTAACTCCATTTTAATAATGGTGAGCTGTGAGTTTAATTATTATTCCTAGTGTGTTTGCAAAAGCCCTCCCTTCCACATACACAACATGTACATGCATGCAGGGAGAGCTAAATAACTACCCCTTCTCCATTATTTCCTGCTTCTTTTGGCAATACTGTTATATGACAAATTTATTGTGGTTTTTCTTCCCTGCAAACTGTATTGGCAGAGCAAGGAACCACATCTACGGAGTTCAAAACAGTAAGATGGAGAGAAATTAAGAGGCACGGGGTCCGGGCAGGTGAGATGGCAGAAAAGGAGAGATGGAAACGAGCCGAGCTAAAAGCCCACTGTCCCTGGAGCTACGCGGGGACAGGCAGGGGCACGGCTCGGTGGTGGGCAGCAAACCACGAGCGTCCTTCGGTCTGAAGGCAGAGGCTTGCGCTGGGGAAGCGAGGGGACGTGTGCTCAGCACCACCGCCAGCCGCGATGCTCCAGGTTGCTTAGTGACAGATCTGAAGTCCAAGGTGCCCATGGATTTATGGCGTTCCTCCCCGCCTTCCAAGTGCTATGAATAAATGACACATCTCAGTTCCTCATTTATCCATTTGTGAAGCTTAATGGGCAGTTCTAGAGAAGAGTATGGAGCCTTTTATGGGGCAGGGCAGGCTAGTTTCCTGATTTACACTTGCATCAATAGAGAGTGGAATACAGACTCTGCAAATCTTGTTTAGCTTTTCAAAGAAAATGAAGAAATCCAAAGAAACACTGCAAAACTGTGCATCCTAAAATATAAACTAAACCTGGTGCCAACTAGGAGCCCCTGGTTTGAATTCAGACCTGATAATACTATAAAAAGGTGAGAAAGCTCCTGCCAGATGTGCTCCCAGGCCAGCGAATGGGCTCGTTCCCTGCACGGACCCCACGGCAGCATCAGGCTCCGAGGCCGCAGCGCCCGAGGACATCGGGCAGAGAGCCCCCAGCACGCACACATCCAAGCACACGCTCAGCTTAACACGCTCGTCTGCCTACTGGAGTCAATGGGCCCAGTTTAAGAGGCAAAGTTAAATAATATACATAAATGTTTTCAAGGTCTGGGACTAAAAGTTAGAGGCAGTCCTTGCACAGTACATGGACCATGTTATTGCTGCGCGGCACTAATGGCCAGCGGTCCGTGCCGGGCTGCGGGGATGGCTGCCTGCTGCGGTTTGTCCTGGGACAGCCAAACATACGGATTGCAGCTGGGGGAAGTTATCTGGGCAGCCCATTTCTGTCAATTGTTCTTATTCTCATAAGCTAACCCCCTGAGACCTTCAAAATCCAATCACACCTAAAGCCCCTGAAATTAGATCTTTAATAAAAGATACCCAGTATACTATCAGAAACAGCTCTCAGACATTTTATCATAAAAAAAAAGTTTGATGGTCCCCATCATTTTTGGCAAGCTCCTTCAGATATTCAGCTGTGATTTACACAGGACATTTTGCTCTCGTATGATAAATTACACCAGGGCATGAAGGAGAGCGAATATCAAGTGATTCAGTGCATCTGATTTTCAAAGGTCCTATGGCAAGGAAAATTAGACCCAGAATTAATTATTTTCTTTTTAATGCTGTGGATTTAGGGAAAACATTAAGTTATGCATGTGATTTTCAAATATAGTACTACTATAGAGTGCTAAATTCTTCTAGTGCAGACCCTTCTTTTTCCCTCCCAAGTGGTCACGCCATCATCAAAACTATTATTTTTGCAAGTATCTCAGTTATTCCAGATTGAAACACTTTCAGTGCAAGCCTAAAAAAACTAACAAAAAACCACAGTGCCTTCCCTCCTTTTTACTTCCTAATGGACAGTAATGCAAACAATCCATAATCACATGAAATACAGGTCTTTTTGCCAGCCTATAATTTTTGCTGTGGTACATTAAAGAGGAGAGCAACACCTTGGTTAGAGACTGTCAGCACGTCCACTACACAACCAGCATTATTTTTCCCCTGGAATTCATCTTTCAACCATTTCAAATTGAGCTGAAACTTTGACATGCAGACTGTCAGTTCAGGGAAGAATTATTATTATTCCCAGAAAATTAAATAAATCAGGTCAAACTTCACGAGCAGCTTTCCCACCCACTGAGGATAAAACTCCCCGTTCTTCCCTCCCCCTATTCAGCTGCTTCCGAACACCTTCGATTTTAAACAAGGCACGAGTGCTGTTCGGGACCGGCTGAGGCAGGGTCCTCGATGCAAAGGACCGCAGCGCTCAGGGCAGCACAGGTCCCTGCGCAGGGCAGGCTTTATCCCGAGTCTGTACAGTCACTTCTGAATGCAAACTGCAACAGGAGCATTTCACAGCGAACAGGGCAATTCAAGCTAAGGAATTCAATGAGGAAAAAAAAGAAAGCCAAACCTCACCAAAACCCAGAAATCAGGAAGCACAAGTATCTGTTGTTGCAATAGCTGTAGCAGACCAGCACCAGCACAAGAGGTAAAGCGATCACCATGGGCTACTACCAGCAACCCAGCTGCCTCCATCCTTGTCCTGGTTTCGGCTGGGACAGAGTTAATTTTCTTCCTAGTAGCAGGCACAGTGCTGTGGTTTGGATTTAGGATGAGAATAACGCTGATCACACGCTGATGTTCTTAGTTGTTGCTGAGCAGTGCTTACACCAGTCAAGGACTTTTCAGCTTCCCACGCTCTGCCAGGGGCACAAGGAGCTGGGAGGGGGCACAGCCAGGACAGTTGATCCCAACTGCCCCAAGGGCCGTTCCATACCATACGGCGTCATGGGCAGTATGGAAACTGGGGGGGTTGGCCGGGGAGCAGCGATCGCTGCTCGGGAACTGGCTGGGCATCGGTCAGCGGGTGGTGAGCAATTGCATTGGGCATCACTTGCTTTGGATATTATTATTACTATTATATTGTTATTATTATTATTTTACTTTATTTTATTTCAATTATTAAACTGTTCTTATCTCACCCCAGGAGTGTTTCTCACTCTCACTCCTCTGATTCTCTCCCCATCCCACGGGACAGGGGCAGCGAGCAGCTGCGTGGTGCTGAGCTGGGGCTGAACCCCGACAGTCCTATTTCCTCCCAGCCCTCCAGCAACAGCCAGAGCAATTAACTGACAAGTCACCTTGCAACTTTCCAGGTTAAACAAGAGATGAAATGCTTGATTTAATCAGCTCTAGGCTACACATAGCAATGACTTCCTGCACTTTTGTATCTCATGCAATGAAATCCTGTACCCACGCAGTGATTCAGAGCATTTTTTGGTTTTTGCACACTATGATTTTCTCATACCTTTTTTGGCTGGAAGAGAGATGCTGCTACAACCCGCTCTCAAGCAAACCTCCATTTCTTCTTTCAAAAACTTCATCTCACCAAGAAATTCAGCACAACCCTCTAAGAGAGCTGCAGGACGGCGCCTGGCCTTTAAAGCAAGGCCCATTGCCGACACCTGGGCGCCTGCCGGACCTCCCCGAAGGATTCAGTGATTTATTCCAGCTGGGCTCGGCCCGGCCGAGGACACCCAGCTGGGGAGCTCTCCTTAGCTCCAGTTTGTTCATTCTTTCCTTGCAAAGCTTAGGGTGCTACCTCCTCTGTGGGGTGCTCAGGCTGCTAATGGTATTTATTATTTCATGGCAATGGTATTTATTATTTCACGGACAATGTGCACTGCAGCATTCAGAGCCCCTGTGCTGTCCGGAGCATCCTCCTGTCATGCTGGCGCCCAGCCCCTGCTCCCCAGTCTGTAGAGAAAGTGGCCAGAGTTGTCCTTGGCGAATGCGAATAATGTTGTTTTACTGGATTCGCCAGTGTTTTTAATGCCTATCATTATCTACTGATTGAACTAGATTAAATAAAAGCCACCTTGCTCCGTTTCTCCGTATGACTGCAGCCTGTTTCCACCTGACTTAGACTGCTCAAGGAGTCAATGAGACTTCTATGCATATATTACACTCAGATACGGCATTCAGCAAAAATAACAACAACATCTGACAAAGTTTATTGTATTAAATAGAAGGTTGAGAATTCTTTTAACCTACAGTACGTGCAGGAGCTAGCTGCACAGAAACAACAGAAAATAGCACAGATCGCTGTGAAATAATTTGCTATTCATTTAGCTGTCAGGTGTACTTTTGAACAAAAGTCCTAGCGCAGTTCAGCTTTAATAAATAGATGCTTAAAATACACTTTGTACTATGTAACAGTCTCCTTGCATTAAACTGAAAAACTCAATCAATAATCCAGAAAAATTCAGCCCAACGGCAGGCTGTTTTCCTATTATTGAACCTTTTTGTCCAATAACCTAGACAACTAGATTAACTGTAAGGTACGTGCAGTGTAATAATTCTCTACTATGACTATTGCATTGCTGGGATCCATTAGCATTTTAGACAGGCTGTAATTAGGCATGATGGAACCCTGTGGATTTTGGAGTTTAGGCTCATATCCAAAAATCCCAGGGTGAAATTTTTACCTAGTTCCAGAATTTTGGTGTTAAATGACAAAAGGACGCGCACAAAGCCTGCTTGCCCAAAGGAGAGCCCTGCCCTGCTCCAAGCGCTGGCACAGACGTGTCGTCCTTGCTAGGAGGACCGCCCCAAAAGCCTCAGCAGATGCTGCGTCCTGGGGAGGAGAGCTGGTGCTGAAAGACGTGTCTGGGGGTGAACCTGCAAAATAGTTAAGGGACAGGCTGCAACCTAAAAATCACCTGTGGAATTGCTGCCAGGTAACTATTAAAGGCCTGCCAGGGATCAATGCCCAATCTGGTTCTCAGTCCACGATGGGCAAGGAATTTTTCTTTCTTTATTAAACTTTCAGACACACTTCCGAGAAAATTAGGGGGTTTGAAACATTTTCTTTCCAAACACTACGACTTTGGTTTGAGCTGAGTGCCATAAGCTGGGAAGGTTTGGAGGAGCAGCCGGCGTCCGTTCGGACCGCGGAGCCCTCGCTCCATCATTGACGCCCGGGCTCTGGCAGTCGGCTGCTGGCTTCGGCGCGCTAGCTCGTCCGACCGCAAGTAAAATCAGAAACATGCCCGCTACTCCTAACACTTTGTAGCTATGTGGTTGTTTTGAAACCTCTTCCAGCTTCTCACTGCTGGGATTAAGATCTTGATTGCTTTTGAATCTGTTTTCCTCCTCTCCCGCTCCCGCTCTCTCTGATCTAATCTCTCACTAGATGCTGGCACTGCAGCTGAGCACTAACCGCGGGCGCTTAGATTTATGTAGCTGTACCCGCAGAAGACATCAAGGTGAGATCAGCTGTTCTGTGAATTTTTCATGCCAAACTTTAGCTTTGCTCGATCTGGCAGGGCTTTTTTCTTCTCCTAACAACTGGGGATGCAGCACAGAGTCTAGAGAGAGATAAATGTACTTCGTGACTGTGTGGTTTTCCACTTTTTTGAAGGGGACAATATTCCAAGGACACAGCTTTCAAAATATTGTCCCGCTTGCCACCGAGATTTCTGACTGACGTGTTGTATATTATCCAGTGCTGCAAAACCTAAGCGAAGTGGATGAGTTAAATTTATGATTATAGAATTTCTTGTGACCCTAAGTCAGTATTGAAAATGTCTACCTTTGTATTATCTAAACTCTCTTTTTATATTCTTTCACTTTTGTTGTGCAGATCAATCAATAAGACACATCATAACTCTGCTATCCCCCTCTTTGGCAGATTCTTCCCGTTTGCAGTTAACAGCGGTGCAAGGTGAAGCGCCAGCGAGAACGTGCCATACGGCTCTGCTCCCAGTTCCAGCCCCAGGAGCTATCAGACACGGCGCGGCTCGGGGCTGAGGGCTGACAGCACAAGCCCAAACTTCACGCTTTAATGTTACACGATAACCTCGTAGAAGGATATGGGGTACTGGAGATGTGCACCCTGAATTGAGGAAATCAATGTCCAGTCCCCAGAATGAGCTCGAGAGGTAAATGATAACCAGATGATAAAGCATATGAACCATTTTCTGTAGCAATAAACACAGCTCAGGGAGCCTCTTGCTTAACATCACTTCTGGCTGGAGTGGTGGGGAAAAAAAAATCACCCACTAACTTTGATGGCAAGTTTGCAAAAAGCTGCGTTCCTGTTTATCCTTTCACTGCCTCAATGACACGTCGTTAACACGGTATTTTCTGTGTGTACCTGTAGCGTACGTATGGGGCCAGGCGTGTTTGCAGCGGGAAGATGGACGCGTAAACAGAGCGAGCGCAGCCCAGGCCCGCGCGCAGCAGAGATGTATTGCACGGGGAGGGAATGCACACAACAGATCCCAGTTCGGGCAGCTTTTCAGGAGTGGGAAGCAGAGGCTGATGGATGACGAGTCAGCCAGTAATGCACTCACGGGGCCAGTTTTGCTCTGCATTACCCTGGTGTAAATCTGGAAGAAACACTCTTGTCTTCAGCGGAATTGATCTACCTCTGACATCTCCTATTCCAAACGTTAACACTGGTAGCGTCCTGTTGTTTACCGTCCAAAATCATTGCATTCCTTTCTCTGAATATTTCTTCCTGCGGTCATTGTGAATTACTTCCCTTCTTTTCTTAAAAACTCTCATAAGGAGATGCTCCGGTGCCCCCGCTGCCCCACGCACGGGCACAGGGCGAGGCGACTGTCGGGGCTCAGCCCCAGCCCCAGCTCAGCACCACGCAGCCGCTCGCTGCCCCTGCCCCGATGGGATGGGGAGAGAATCGGGGGAGTGAGAGTGAGAAACACTCCTGGGGTGAGATAAGAACAGTGTAATAACTGAAATAAAGTAAAATAGTAATGCTAATAGTAACAGTATAATAATAATAATAATAATATCCAAAGCAAGTGATGCCCAATGCAATTGCTCACCACCCGCCGACCGATGCCCAGCCCGTCCCCAAGCAGCGATCGCTGCTCCCCGGCCAACCCCCCCAGTTTCCATACTGCCCATGACGCCGTATGGTATGGAATGGCCCTTGGGGCAGTTGGGATCAACTGTCCTGGCTGTGCCCCCTCCCAGCTCCTTGTGCCCCTGGCAGAGCATGGGAAGCTGAAAAGTCCTTGACTGGCATAAGCAGTACTCAGCAACAACTAACAGTGTGTTATCAACATTCTTCTCCTACTAAATCCAAACCACAGCACTGTGCCTGCTACTAGGAAGAAAATTAACTCTGTCCCAGCCGAAACCAGGACAGCGACGCAGGCAGGGGAGCTCTCTGCCGCAGCCCAGCCTCCTCCTGCCCTGCCCCGAGACACCCCCAGCCCCTCCTCGGGACCCGAGGTTTTTGCTCGCCGGGCTCCAGCACGATGCTCCAGTGAAGCTCATGTCGTGGACGCCATCAGCCTTTTTGTTGTTAAATGGAGATGCTGTGTCGTGCGCCAGCGGACACGGGGCCGCGCTTTGCACCTTCCTTTGGGCGAGCCGTGCCTCCCCGAGCCGAGGAGATTCGGTGTATCTGATCCAGCTTTATGGCTTGCGTTGGCCCAGCACGGGGGTAAAGGCCAGCGATCCCTTTTATTTTAATAGATGAGTCTGAGCTTTTCCGACCTGCCTGCAACCTTAGAACTGACTGCAGCAACCTGCTGTCATCCTCAACCCGCTAATTGAATACTTGCCAGTTTTTTTCAGATGGTATCGTTATGAACATCTGAAGTTCTTTTTGGCACTTTCATGCATTTTTTCAGTAACTTTTTTCATTACTTAGTCTTTTTTAAGAGAGTTCATTTTCTTTGATCCTCACAAATTTTTCTCCCAGTTCCTCTGATAATTTTTAAAAAGAAATCACAGTAACTTTGAAACGCCTCTCCCCGTGTCCATGCTACACAGCATGGCTAAGTGAGATTCCTTCCAAACCTTTAAGAATTGTAAATGTGACCCCGCTAAGAAAATGCAGAAAGTGTCATCTCCTATAACATATAAGACAGTAAAAGACTGTAATTTATAAGGCTATGTACAAAGGGCTGTTTTTCTTTGAGCTAATTAACTGGAAGAAGAGCATAACTAATTAACTGGAGAGACACAGAAGGAAATACGAGGTTGTAGTGAAACCCTGTGACTTTGGATGCTCCTTTTCATCTTGCGGATGGATTGCTGGGGATAGGGCTCTGCCGGCGGCCGGTGCGTGGCCCTTCCCTCTCCTCCGCTCTTAGTTTGGTTCCTGAAAGCCACAGACCGGGGTGCTGTCCTCACCCTCCGGAGGGGATCGGGTTTGAAACCCACTGCATTTTAGTGAGTCAGACAAGCACCATCGCAAGGGAGATTTGTTCTTCCCAAGATGAGGTTGTAGTTAATTCCTGTTCAAGCATCCAAATAATTCCAGTGATTTCTTGGTACCTCCAAAAGTCAAGCTGCTGTTATTTTAATAGTTTAGCGCAGCACACGGCTAAGCACCAGGCTGCAGACCTCGGGGCATCATCTCTAGTGACAACACTAATTTGCGGAGTCATTATAAGTGAAACTGAGGAATTTCAAGTGGTCAATCTCTTCCCCTCCCTCTCTCCCCTGGAAATCCATTAAAAGACATGTTTAGGGGAATAGGCTTCAAAAATAAGCAAGCAGTGTGCATGCACCTGATAAGACCTACAAAATTAATCACAATAAATGACACTGTTTAATGGAGAAAATGGTGCCTGCTATGGCTGTTACCTAGCAAGGAAGCCATTCAATTAGAAGCTAGAGAGGTATTTAGGAATTTTCTAGGCAGATATAGCTTCTTGCTGGCTTCTTCCATCTGGCTAGAGCTGTTAAAAGGGCAGCAGAAAAATCCGTGCAGGAAAACCCCCTTGTCCTAAAGAAAGAATCATTTTCTGCGTTGCTGACAGCATGTATTTGCTTGGCATTATTACAGCGTGCACCGCGGCGCAGATGCAGCCCAGCCTCAGCGCTCACATGGTTTTTAATGCTGGTTTTGGATGATTCTGAGTGACTCTGAGCCTCCAAGTAATGTGTTCCCAGTGCACTGCCGGGCCTCCAGCCACTGCCTTTCCTAGGAAAAATTCCAAATCTCATCAAACCCTCTGAAGTTCTGGGCTTCTGTTTGCTTTCAGCGCCGGCTTGGCCGGGCAGCCCGTTAGTTAAATCCCCTCTCCCTCAGAATTGCTCTGTCAGTGCGACGCGCCAGTGTGGCAGCACGGTACAAGCGAGAGGATTACACTTTCCAATTTCAAGTTGAGCTCAACTCTAATCGGAGTTTCTCACATACAGTATATAACGAATGACTCTTTCAATAATGTTGTGCTGTCCAGCACACGCACTGGATGTCAGGTGCCATAAAAGTAAGAGAAAACAATATGCAGCACAAACATATCTCATTATTTTATGCTAGCTGCTGCAATTATTTTTTCTGTAACACGGGCAAAGACTTCCATAAATTACACAGTTATCACCCATCTGATCTGCTTCTGAGTCTGCTCTGGACCTGCTTCCAGTACTGAACTGTCAGACAGCAGAGTGCTGAAATTTAATGTTTGCAGACATATCCTGAGATGCCTGGGAGCAAAGCTGAGGCAGAAAGGTTGCTTGTTTAGAGACTGCTCTGCAGTTCCTCCAAGGACGTGGCTACATTAATACCTTTACCATGACTAGGAATGTGCTTAATTTCATTAAATTCATTAAATTGGGTAATTGCACTTGCTACTGAAGTAATCTTTCAAGGGAGTCACAGCCCAAGCCATCTCTGGGGCAGCGAGGACTCAAATAATCCCCAGGACAGGTATTTTTTGTGATGTCTCTGTGAGATGTCCGAGAGAAATCTCTGCAAAGGGATACGATACACAAACCTGGACTGCAAGATGATGGGAAATTTGATTTTCCCATTGCTTGGCGAGAAGGAAAAACAACCCAGGATCTCCCTGGGGAGAAGGAGAGGAAGAGGGAGATTTTCTCCTCTGCTGAATGCATCTCGGTTTGTTGAGAGTGATGCCACTCCTGGCCTCTCCCATCAGCCGGGGTCTTCTCTCGCTGCTAATGAGAGGCCAGGCGGAGTTGACGGCTGTGCTCTGATCTCATCAGCTGCCCTCCTTCGGCAAGAACGACCTCATTTTCATCTACTCTGACATTTTTCTTTCCATTAGTATCCAGGGCCAGAAACAATTTGTCCAGGTGCTTTGCCTTTTCCTTTTTATTCCCACAGCAGAGCAAAGTGAATCGTAAAAATCACCGAAATTATAGCAGAGAAAAGACCTTTTAGGCCATTCCAGTCTTCCCTCGGGGGTCAATGCAGGCAGGATTCCCACAGTACGTTTTCTAGTGCTTTAATCAGTTCAATTTTCATACTGCGGGTCACAGAGGATTAGACAAGAGGAAGGTCTAGGGAATCAGCTCATCCTTTGTTTTTATCAGCAAAATTCTGTTCTGGGCTAAACCAGCGGGAAACTTAAAGTATTTTGCTGAATGCTTGATAATTCAGAGTTCATATGCCATGGAGACAGCAAAGAGGTGTCCTGAATCTGAAACACTTGTTTTAGTCTGATATTATGTCTACTAGTAACAAGGACCGATCATTACTCGTGCTTCCTGCAAGGTTCAACGTGACTGTCATCGCATGGTCCCCCTGCTATGCTGGTAGCTGTCCCTGCCCCAGAAAAGTCATTAAAATCACTACAAGATGGACTACGGGTAACTTTGCAAAAGATAACTAAAGGATTTAGAACCTAATTCCCTCTGTCTGTCAAAACCATGTAGTGTCTGTCACTCGTGAGCAGGGGACCCATCCCCTGGACGTGCCCTTGTTGACATTCTTACCAGTACTGGGTTACAACTCCCACCCACTTCAGTGGGAGCAGCTTTGGGTCCAGGCTGGACCACACGCCCAGCAGCTCCTGTAGCTCCTGGGGTTTTCAAAGCTACCCAGGATGATCAGCGCTGGAGTCATATGAGTTGTATCAGAGCAAGTTATCAAAACGCTCTTTCCAAAGCCCAGCCTGAACTGTGTGGTAAAGAAAACGTGTTATTGGAAATGCCCAAGTCAGAAAAAGGAAAGCAATATAGACACAGCAGTGAAAAAGGTGTGCTGAAGGGCTGGATGCAAAGTTCACGGAAGATCATGCAACTTCGTCTCCTGATTTGAACGAGCGTTCGTTTGACTCCTAAACTTCAGGACCGTATGTACACTGGTAGTGGGAACTGTGTGCTGCAAAAGCCAGAGGAAGACAAGTTTCCTCCCCAAAAATGCTGAAGGAGGTGAAGGTGGCAGTGGGGAGAAGCGGTGCTTTGTGCCGGCTCGGGAGCAGCGGAAGGCAGCAACGTGAGCCGGATCAGCAAGGCTGCGTTTGGATTTGACAACTATCAACACACACTAACGAGGGTTTATGAGTCCAGATGATAAACAATAATGAGAGCAGCTGCATCCCAAATGAATCCTTCTTCTGAGAGAGAATATAGGAGATTTCGGCTTATTCAAGTAACATTAGCTTGGGGCAGGGTTAGATTGTTCTGCGTTTTGACCTGATTTTGTAATTATCACTCCTTCACAGAAAGATGTGTTGTTTAAATATCCTCTAATTTGCTTTCAGAGATCATAAACCCTTCTTTATTATCTGCTGCAATGTATTACAGACAGATAATGACTGACTTTTGCCTTCTTTACTAGGAAAAGTGCATTTAATTTTGTGAAATAATGGAGGCGTTTGTTCATCTTTAATACTATTTTCTGTGCTTCATTCCCTTTTACCTAATAAAACAGCCTCCTTTGGAGGGCCACTCTGTGTGATTACTCCTAGCGCAGAGCACTGTATACGGGTGAGGGCACCGATGTGTTAGATATTCATCAAAACCGTTGTACAAAACTGCTGCCGGAGTACCACACCGAAATGCCTAGTCTCAGGTTTAATCTGTTCCATTTAACACACGCATAGCTATCGAGACTTTTTCCAAATTACTCGTAATTAAGGTGTTTGTCATTACAGAATGAGGGTGCCTTTGGCCAGCACCGAGTCCGTATTTAGCAGAATGGACGATGGCCACGAGCTCGCTGGACAGCACCTCTGCGGACCGAAGGCAAAGCCTTTCCCCAGCCCGGGAAAGAAAGCTCAGCTACTCAAACCCCGGGATCATTCCAGGTTCTGCACAGTTACAACAGAAACCCTCCATCTACTCGTTCGTTACGTGCAGCCACACTTACTCCCATAAAAGAGGACTTCATTGCATCACTCCGAGCAGATTTTAGCTTCAGTATTATGCATGCACAGCACTTTTTCCTGGATATTTGCAAAGCTTTTAAAAATATGAAATAGTTACTGCTTGTGCTTTCTCAAATGTATCAGTTATTTTTAATTTCTCAAAACTGCTACAGTAGCATACAAATAGAGTAGAAATGAGAAGGGCCTTTTTCCTCAAGAACAGGGTTTAAGCATTCCCAGCCATATTCAGATGGGGGGGCAGAATCTAACAATAGCTTATTCCCTACATATTTTCATCTGGTTTTAATGCAGTTTCTGTTTATATATTCTATTATATGGCTAATTATTCATTCTCTCTCTGGCACTTGGAGACGCATTGTATATTTTATTATTATTTGCATTGTAGCGTGATTGTTTAATCATTCTGCAGACACACAGCAAGAGCCAGATTTGCAGGCTTAGCAAGCATTGGGCGACAGCAGCTTTGGACTTAGAGCTGCTCCAAAGTAAATGTTCACCTGCAAACTTTTACTTTTGGTAAAAGGCAAGTTAATGGGAGGGAGCTTACCCCCAGGGCAAGGAGGATTAAGGTCCCTTAAATTTAATGGGCTAATAACGCGCATACATAGCTACTGTGGAGCAGCCGGGGCACCCGCAGTCACGCCGTGCCTTGCCTTGCTCCTGCGGCCGCACGCAGAGCTCACACCCCGGGGCCCAGCACTTGCCCAAACCCTGGCTGGGGCAGGAGCCCGGGGAGATGCCGCTGCTCCGTGGCCGGCGGGGCAGAGGGAAATTGGGAAACCCGTACCCAGGCTTCTCGCAGCGCATTGCCCACTGATCCCGCCACCCCCTTCAGCTGCCTCCACTCCTAATGTTTTATTGATTTTGATGGCATCACACAAGAAGGCAGGAGATGGTATCAGTCAAAAGACTACCACGCTATCGCCCATTATCTCCATTTCATTTGCTGACTGTCCCTTCCAGTAATTTATTCGCCAGTAATGACATACAGCACAGCTGTCCAAGTGGCAAATGAGACGGAATCTCTGCATACGGGCCCTAATTCCTCTGCATATGGGAGAGGGGTCTACCTGGTGCAGTCCCCGTTACAGGAAACAAAGACCTGCAAACACCAACGCTGAGCAGCACGTGCGGGCGGGGGGAAGAGGAAGCTCTCTGCGGTGCCGTTAAGAAAGATAACGCCTCACATGCATATAACAGAAACAATTCCCAACACTTCTGGCTAAGTGACCTAGCAATACAGCTAAGAACAGAGATAATATGCGATGTTCAAACACAAGGATGGCATTTCCCATAACTGCACAGAAATATGGGGCACTTTCCCTCATTTTACTGTATGTAATTGATATGAGGCCAGGAGCTGCTGGCAGATTAAATTTTACAACCCGTGACACACCAAGGCCTTGACTCAAAAATTACTTGCACTCGACTCTAATTATTCACGTTCTACCAGTTCAGATGTTATGGATATATGCCATTTATTCTGAAGGAAAATGATTTGTAAGCCCACAGCAGAAAGAAACAGAAAAGCAGGGGCTTAAACACTGTGGAGCTGCACAGCCAGCAATGCAGGAAGGTGTGAAGGAGCGAGAAAAGAGCAAATGAGCAAGTATTTGACGTGGGGAAAATAATCAGAGCAACACAGCCCGCTAAAGCGCGTACCAATGGGTCTGCATCACATGTTGTCACCTCTGCTCTTGGAGGCGAAGCACGGGTAAAGTTTTAGCACACAAAAGCTAATAAAATTACTGACGGACACAGAACAAAATATATTAATAATTAAGAGGCTTCTTGGTGCTTGCGGAGTCTTGCTCAGGAGCGAACAGAGAGGCTTGAGCAAAGATCAATCATGCCAGAACACCCATATGCTCAAAGATTTCCCAAACAGGCACCCACTGAAATCCTGAACAAATGCACGCAAAAGCTGACTCAGCAGAATAGAGCTTTCTATACAAAATCGTTCTGAAAGCAAACAAGCTCCTACGCGAAGAGTTTTGCCGTGTTTTCCCTGAGCACAGGGAAGGTTGCCTCCCCGAGAGCCCTGTCAGACTCATGTTTTAAACCATGCTACAGGCCATATTGGAAATAATTCACAGCATGGCTCAGCTGGCTGGGTTCCTTGTTGTGTAAAAACACAGGATGGATGAGGCTGGCTTTTTTCTAAATGAAATTCAAAAAAAAGAAACTATAATTACACTAGGAGAACATTCATTTGCTTGTTAAGTGAAATTTGAAGGGGAAACGTTAATGATGTTAGGAAGAAAATCAGATTCTCTTGTTAAACTAAATTCCAAGAGAACTCTGTGCATATGCTGGACAGCACATTAAGCATCAAAGACTCATCAGTGATTCATAGAAGACTTTTTTCTCAGTGACGTGAATTATTTTAATGGGAAAAGATATGACAATATCTTAGATGAAGATGAGGAGTGAATTTTTTTTATTTCTGTCCTGGGGAAACAGATAGTGTATAAATAAACTTTAAGTTTAAAGGCCATTTGAAAAAAAACCCACAACTTTATATTTATTTTTCATTATGTTAACACAGAAAAATAGGTTCTAATCCCTCAAATTCAACTTGGAATTGCAAATAGGTTGATCTGTTTTCAACTAAGCCAAGGGAATATGAACACACAGTGCAAGTTTGTTTCGATGTTTTCTCCCTAACTCCTTTGCCCGCTTGCCTGCAGGACCGAGCACGTGCCTCCTGGCTGGGTGCAATCTGCTGCCGGCGCCCGGGCGCGGGCCAGCCCGCCCTCGGGTGCTGCTCATCGCTTCTTGCCCTACGGGTACGGATCACCTATTCATACGGGTTCAGCTGAAATCAGCACCAGTGGAATAATAATACTATTGTTACTAATAATCCTCTTTCTGAGGAAGGATCTTGAAATGTTAATTAGGCATGACGTTAATAAATTAAGCTTGACTTCACACCACCATTAAAGTATTTACTTACCATCATAGCACAAATAGGTACACTGAGGCAAGGACAGCTAGTCCACTTTCATTTACACACTCCTAATTCCAGAATAATTCCTTTGCAGGAATTACTAATATGCTTTGGAAGAGTACACAGCAGGCATCCATCAGATTTTGAAACCGTTAATCTGATTTTGAAGTTAAGTGAACACAAGCAAAACACATTTTCATGGGATTTGGCACATACGGAAGGCACAGAGCAGAAGCGGACGCCAGGATTCAAGCCTTGCCTTTTCCTTTCACCCACCCGCTATTCCCAGGCGATTCTCCCTACCTCCCAGCACCTTGTTTTCACCTCCCACCCTCGTGTCTCAGCTGCAGAAGCTCATGAGCTGCTCCGCTCTCTGTTTGCTCATCCCTCAGCAAAGCAGAGCTTTGATCTCAGAGGTGGATGCTAACAATTACTATAATACAAATAATAACTCTCAAATGCTAATGAAAGATACAATTAAAGGCAGTCAACCATTTATTGCTGGAAACATACTCATAAATCCCGTCACGCAGCTCCGATGAGTGGAGGACCATCCAGGCCGTACCCTGAGTCCGGCTCCGCAGCAGTGGATGCTCAGGAACGGCGGGGAGGGCTCCTCCCGCCCGGCCACGGGCAAGCTCGGCAAACTAATACCAAATATCCACATTTAATTCATTAACTGACATTTAGAGGCCAGTATGGTAGAAACATGACAAGCGAGCGTCAAATACAAAGGTATTTAGCGTTATCATATATCAGAGGTACCTCGTACCATTAATTGTGGATACTGCGGTCGTGCTGCTATCAATCAATCACCAAATGTCCCCCTCTCCCTTCCCCTGTCATCCATCACCGGAGGTTTCCAACTACATATCCATCACCTCACATTCCTCAGGAATGTCCATCATGCTGCTATCTGAGGACTGAACCATATGGGAGGAGGCGCAGCGTGAACTCCTGAGTGGGCAGATAAACCCTCTAGTATCTCGCCACCCCTCCTCCTTTTTTTAGGAAGTGCAGGGTAAGCTTTAGAGCGCGATTTCTCTCCAACAGTCTTATTCTTCCCTTCCCCAGCCACCATGCCTCCTCCCACCCACGAGTTATTAGATGACATAACATTCACTTTGGTGAAATATATTATTCAAACTGAGTCACTTAAAATTGAAATGCTTACATGGTCATGAACCTAGGCTGCAGTTAAAAATAAATCCCTTTATCTGTGCTGCATTCTCAGGCCTGCATTTTCCACGAAAAGTCCTTTAAAATACTCCAGACTCTGAGCCTGAACAAGATCAGATGTGACTTTTTAAAAATAGGATGCCTGGTCCTCTCCGCTTTCCTCCTTGGGTCGACAATGGGAGATAAATTTGCTCCACGGGAACCTTTTGTGGGCTGTGCTGCTGAGGCAATTTGCAGTTTGCTGTGGAAAAGGCATCTTATGCTACATTTATCACCCCCTGCCGCTGGCTACAATTCAACCCACTTGGAGCCACTGAGCAGAGGTGCCGAGCAGAGCTCCTGCATTATTATTCTACATAATAATGGGTGTTCAGGGAAGCAGGAGACAAATATAGAGTATATTCCAGAAAGGCTCAGCTGGGGAACGGAGGTAAAAGGGCCAGAGGGTGGGCTGCAGGGAGGGAAGGCAGAGGGGAGGAAGGTTAGCAAAAATCTGAATAAACTTGTTCATCAACCGAGGCCTTTCCCTCGCAGCGTTAGATGAACGCTTCTGCCTCACCTTGGGACGCTGGATGTCATTGTCTTCCAGCGGGCGCCGCAGCTGCCCGCACGGACACGAGCATCCTCAGTCGCGGCGTCGGGGTCTATCGGCAGAGGTGTTCCCCGTGTTCTTCCCAGGGGACCCAGGATGCCCCCTTGGCCAATTCCGACCTCATGCAGGGGAGGAGAGGTGACAGAGCTCAGCCAAATGCCATGGTGACGGGCTTAAAATAAGGACTTGAACAGGAGACAGCAGAACAGACTCGTCACGTAGGAGGTCAAGGCACTGAGAAGTTAATTAAGCAGCCTACAGGCATACGGTAAGTCAGTAAGGAATCCAAACTTTCTGTATTTTAACCCTTGAAATTCAGCCTTCTTCTACCATATACATATGGATCTATTTGCTCTACCATAAAAAGCCATTTAATGTATCCTATAATGACAGCAGAAAAAGCCACAAAACATGTTGTAAGCAGCTATAGATGATCAGAGGACAGTTCTGTACTTTTATATAGTTAGTTTTAAAGGTTCAAAATCAAAACAGGGATAACTTTTTAGTAAAGAGAGCTTGCAGGCAGATATGCCTTTATCTTGCCATCCTATACACTTGCAACCCAGAGCTTTGTTGAAAATCTTTGGTGAGTATTTTGGGTAGCAAATGTCTGGTGAGGAGACGTTCTCAGCATGTCAATTGTAGGAATTTTTCTCATGTGCCTAAACAAAATGACATTCCTCTCACGTTTCAGAATTTCACATCCGTGAGGATTTTATTTTTTTAATACAAGAATGAAATAAAACCTCCTGTCTGAAGATGTAGGGTTTGATCCTTCAATTGCTTCATCTTTGCTCCTTGCCAGTGTCCCTGTCTGACACTTGTCATTACCCTTCCTCTGCACGGGTACCCCCTTCCCTCACTGTTGGCTTTTACAGTTATGCCGATACTAATTTTTCTTTTCCAGAGTAAGTTGGTTAATCTAATCTTTGAAAGAAAACTTTCAGCTGGATATTTGTATGCAGCCCCTACACAGAAATGCAGATTTAAGGAGACAGCCATATGCAAGCATGAAGGGAGCAGATGTTGTACAATCAAGGGTAATTTGAAAGAGAAGGGGAAGGTGATAGAAGGACAAAATTAATCCAAAGTCAAGAATTTTTTTGTTGTCGCTACAAACACAAAAATGATGTTCTACTTTGCACCTTCAAGTCCCATGCTGAAAACACTGGTTGCCTTCTGGGTCACTGCCACCAAATGCCACCTCTCTCTTTACAGATGTTGTAATTTCGGAGCTGTGCTATTGCTTCTCACACTGAACAGAGAATTCATCTTACGCGTCTTTCCTTTCATCTTCCAGCCTCTTTGGAAGACAGAGAATACCTTGCTTTTGAGACATGACTTTGCACCAGACTCCTGGCAAACAGAATGCAAATGGATCACACCACCACACCTAGCAGGAGAGGCAAATAGGAGTCAACCACGCTCTAATCTATCATCCAGTCAATTTAACCCCCGTATTTGTTTTCTCCTCCCTCTGAAATGTATGAGCCCCATCAGTCATGTCCTATGAAAGACGATCTTAGAGAGGAGCCTGCGGGGACGTTGGCGTGCTCCATGGCTCGCTGCAGGGACCAGCCTTCTGCCAACGGCACCCGTCAGCGCTGCTCCCCTGCAGATGCAATGTTCCATGTGGTTAAGCCACAAACATCCCTCTGGCCATGCCGGGGCACAGGAAAAGGCAGAACTCACTAAGAATTGCTGTCCCTTGCTTGCTTTGGACAGAAAAAAACAGAGATAGGACTGGCTCCTGTGAAATCCAGGAACGATGAACTCAGCAGGTCAGGATGTGGTGAGGAGCAGACTTTTGTGTTGGCTCCAGATGCAAAAAGTCAAAGCAGCAGCTAGGACTTTGTCTCTCCACTCCACTTTTAGTGCTGTCAGCCTTTCACATCCGTGGAGATCAAATTTCGCCTTCCTTCCATGAAAAGAGATTGAAAAAGGAAAATAAAAGTAATTTTTTTTTGTAATTCAATGCAATACTAATCAATTGTGACAGGATCTAGAGAATATTTTCACGGTGCCAATTACTTAAAGGGCAAAGATGCCATAGTACCATTAAAGTAATAGCGCAGACAGCTCTCTAGGACATTGTGGAACAATGTACTAAATGTTGTTCAACTTGTTCAATGAAATAAAGTATTGGATCATTAACCTTACCAATGTCAATGTGTTGTCACTATCAAATTCAACTAAATGAGTGTCCAAGGTAATAGTTAGGAGCACACTTCCCACCGAGGAATGCATTAATACATTACTGGCTGCTAATAAAGAGAAACTGTAATGCAGTGTGAGGAACTTGGAGAAGAGCTATAAATGTGCATTAAAGAGAGAGGGTCAGCCTGGATGGGATAGAGAGAAGCCTGCAGGCACGGGTGGGTGTGCACACACAGATTTATGCGCTCACACATGCACGTTTACAATCCATGAAGTGACTAAACAGAAAATTTACGAAAGCAAACTCCAAGGCTGTAAACATGCATTACGGGAGCAAATGTTTGCAAACTTCCTTTGGAACTGGATTTCATATCGTGTATAAATATCTCTGACAAGCTGCTTGTGAAACTTCTCGGTAAGAGTCACTTTTTTTTTAATCTCTCCGATGGCAGCGCTGGTGGGGGGAGCTCTGTTTTGTTGTGTTTCTCCAGAGAAGGAGAATGGCTCTGACATTCCTGGGTGCCTGGCTGAGGTGTACGCTCTGGGAGCTGGTACATCGCAACACAAAGAAATCAATTCAGGTATCACTGCAGCTCAATAACCTCTTGCAGTGACATGTGCGAAGAGGAAAAAAAACATTACTGAGTAAAATGAATATTGTTCCAAAGGAAAATGTAGGTACTAAGAAAAAAAAGGATCAAAATACTTGGCCACTGTAACATTTCAGTATGAACTGAATTTTCAGGTAAAGGGAAAGGAAAAGGAAATTTTCCTTCCTGGTCGTTCATGGGAGCAGGGATAACAGTGCGAGTAGCCAATGGTTACGAGAGCAGATGTCCTTCGATACTTGCAATCCTATTTCAATTTTGTAATGACATGGAAGACAGAAATACATAGATTTAAGATATGCAGAGGTGGAAAAACCACCAGGATACCAGGCACCACTGCCATTATTTCTGGGCCCATTTGTATTTCATAATTAATAACTTAAATGGGGTAATTTAAAATTGTTAATTCTTTTCACAGAGTCTGCATGAGCTCAGGTGATGTCAGACACGCTGTCACCAGGAAGGTTAAATACTCTTGGTAGTTGCTAATTACCTAATCACCATTACTATCTCATATTAATTCTACTCTAAGAACAGATTTCATTACGACTAACCCGAGTTATTACAGAATGAGCTGTGAAGAAAACCCCTGTTGTCTGCGTTCATTTAAAGGAGAGGAAAAAAGCCCCTAAGAGCAGCATTTCTCCTAGGACGAGGCAACCCTGAAAAGCAGGAAGCGGGCTCCCTGCCCGGCGCCGTGCACGCACAGCAGCTCTGCTCCAACACCTGCTCCGCATTCCGGCAGGCGCAGGAGCTACGCTCGAGCACAGCACACCAGCAGCTTCCTGGCACCCTCTGCGCTCCAAGCATAAACATGGGGGGGGCTTTCGCCTTCATCAGGTGTCGCTTCTCTCTTCTAAATGCGTATTTTATTGACTAGCTGGTGAATACCCTTGAAGATAAACCCTTGAATCCCTGGCTAGCGTGGAAGTGGGACTGAGTGGATCTCGTTTGCCACGTTAGCCTCTGGTTCTCCTCCGCACATGGAGAGCTCCCATTGTTTGGATTGCCTCTTAAGTATGCCCTCGACAACGTCAGAGACGGTCGATAAAATCCGTGACACTGACTTAGCTGTTTTCAACATGGCCAAAACAGACATCGTCCCTGACTTTGGTGAGCCCGGAGTTGCAGAAATGATGGGTTTTGCTGAAAACCGTGTCAATCAGCTCCCTCCTGGGCTAATTCAGCATGTGCCTGCAACACGTGCACCGGAGGGAGACTACAGCTCTGCAAGATAGAGCTGCTATTTCACCATCTCTACCTACAACCACCCGAAGAAGTCTCATGATAGGAAACTTCTTGACGCTTTTCTCGTGCAAGTAACTCTATGTCTCGTAGCACTTATCTGGGGTGGAAAGCAGTTCCAGGCAGCAAGGTCTGGTCTGCACAGGAAGGTGAACATCCCCTTCCTCTCACCCCACGCTGAGGATGACCAGGGGCAGATGTGTCACGGATACGTGACTCGAGATTTTCATCTATTAGAGAGTTAGCAGGAACACTCCCAAGGCAGGTAGATTTTATGGCTTTTTTTATGCTGTGCTATTAATCCTTACATTTGATTCGAACTGTGCATTATGCGATGGCAGCTACATAGTTGCAACCTTTTGAAATGCTAATTGTCAAACCAAAGTTTAGAAAGACTATTTCAAAGCAAAGTTGCCACTACTTGTAGGCTGTGCTCTAAATGCAAGAGCTCAATTATCTAGAGTGTCAAACTTCTGACACCTTTGCTGAGCCATAAAAACAAGGGAGATTAAAGAGTTTTCTGGAGTAGAATCTCATTTTTATGCTCAAGGTTATTTACTGAATTATACATTGCGGCCAATCCCAAAGCCAGCTTAGTGATCAGGTCAAGATATTTATGGTTACCTATAGCACCCTAAGGGCGGGATAGCATGCAGTTTGTAAAAACACTTTCATCGTTTTCACGGATTTTTCTGAGCAAGAAGTCTATGTTTTTTAAGACCTAGAGAAGAGAGCACTGGTGACTCTTTCAGGCTTTCGACTGTCTTTTTAAAGACAACAAAGGATTTCCTTTATTGTTCCCTTGACTTTCTCTGCTATTAGCGTATGGTAGAGAGCATTAGTTTCTTAGAGGGATAGACACCGAGAGTTATGCAAAAGATGAAAGATACAGCATAAAAATGCAGTTTTGGTAGGAATCCGCATTTGCAATTCAACATTCTTCTGGGAAGCCGTGCCTGCCATATCTCCTAAAAGCAGAGGAAGATATCCTCGTTCCAGCGTGCAATGAGTTTTCCTGGTCCTGCACTAGAAACTGATGCTCCCCGCTCGCTGACACTGTGCATGAACAGAGACATAGCTCTGCCCTGCAGCTACAACTCTCCTTACCTCCCAGTACTTCGTCAGGGAAAGTAAAGGCATGACAGTTTAAAAAAAAAAAAAAAAAATTATCAGAGAACGTGAAGTGGAAAAGGTATAGCTAAAAAAATACTGCACAGGGCATAAGTGCTGCTTAAATCCCACTTGTATCAAGTGTATGATTTCAAATATTAACTGACAGCATCCTCCTCTGTTAAGTAAAAACTTACTCATGAGTAACCTTGCTGCTTTTGGTGCTATCAGCTTGAAGACAGTAATGAGAGATTCAGCCTAGTGCTAAGCTGGACTTCAGTGCTGTGCAGACTCTTTGCAGGGTGCTTCCAGCCTTCCTGCACATTGCTATGCTTCAGTCAAAACTACAATATTCTTATTCTGCTTTTGACTCTCGCCCTAAAATTTCAGCTGTGTAGTAGCCGGCTGAATTACGAGCTTTGGCTCAACTTAATTTTACTTATTTCAAAGAACATAGTATGATATCCTAATGCAAAAGAATGTGGCGGGCTACATTCCGGAACATTTGCAAGATGAAACACTACATTTTTGTCACATTCAGGGTATCACATTGCACTGGGTAGCATCTAAAAATTCAAAAGCAATTAAAGGTCATGAGCCACATCAGTGACCACATTGCTCACGCTTCAGTTGACCTAGAATTTGTATATTGTACTTTTGCTGGATGGTGCACAGGACATAATTTTTCAGAATGGGCTGTTTCATTTTTTGGTGCCCCTCTAGTGACGAGAAGGTTCCACTTATCACAGTGACCCCTTCTGAACATATGGCCTTCTGCCGTTCCCCTAGTAGAGGTTTTATCTGGATGGCAGAGCACCTTCTCATTTCACCCTCAGAGAATCACAGATCACTGATAAAACGGAGATTCCTTTGCCGTGACATGCCACCGACCTGGGGACTGAGGCGGACTTTGCTGCGATCTGCAAGGGCATGGAGAAGGCAGCGCAGGTGTAACCAGACGACTGTTTGATGGTTTCTATCTGTGGGAGTCAGGCAACAGACTCCGCTTTGTCATTCCAGCTGCGGTTGCGGAAGAACCACAGAATAAATCTGACTTTCAGGGAAATTGCTAAAGGAGGTGGACGCCCCAGAAAGCGCATCTGCCACGTACCAGCGCTACCCAGGCACCGCTCACTGGTTCCACTGAACACACCACACACAACGTGTCCTGGTACTCCATCAGTGTCAGCCCAAGCTTAATGGGTAACGGCAGAGTAGTTAAGTGTCAGGATTATTAATTAAGGGGTTAATATGCCTGGCTGAACTTTTGTCTCCATTGTTAAGAGGGTTGTAGATGCCAGGATTTGATTATCTGATTAAACGGACGTGCTGGGATACAGTTAGAGTGCACTCTCATCAGCTGGGTTACTCTATGTTACAAGAAGTTTCAGCCCTTTCCCAAAGCAGAAACGCAGGACCCAGCTCTCCAGCCAAACCCAACACAAATCCAGCCCTTTCAGATGAAACAGAAAAGTTCAAATACAAACGCAACTTTGTTGGCTCTCTTGGCTCAGTAGTTCTCCAGCTGACTAAAGATTCAGCTACATCTTTATTGGCCTTTATCATCAATAGCTCTTTTCTTAACGGTGTCTCTAAGATGGTTTTATCCTACTTGAAAAAAGACTGAAGGCGTCTTTCTCCATCTCTTTTCAGAATCCCTCCTCTGAAGCTCCTAAACAAGGCCAAAATGTCAACATCAGCTTTCAGCTCTAACCAACTCTGTGCTGCAGCCTGTTCCCTTTGCTTCCCCCATTCCTGACATCCACACTGGAGAGCCCTACGTAGGAGCTAGCTGTTCCAGAGAGCAAGCGGTGATTTCATCCCGCTGCGAGGAAAACCTGCTCTTCTACATCCCGGCAAGCCTCGCTCAAAGTCACCTCTGCTGAGGTCAGGTGCCGAAGCGGGGAGGAAGGAAAGCCAAGCGTAAGGTACGCTTGGAATTTAAAGCTCCTCAGGTTTCAAAAGAAATCATAACAATTTCAGGGGAAGCTTGGGAACTCCAAGTGTAACAGAAAGCTGTCATTTCCAAGGAAAGCTTAAAGCTTTCACCAAGCTGCACACAGGATTAGCAAATTGTCTCCCTTTCTGTTTTAAAATGCATAAACAGAGCTGATAGGTAACACTGAACAACTTCGAGATTGCCAAGTAATGCTATAAATCAGTTCCACACAAGTCAAGGACTTGAGCCTTTGGCATATATAATTTTATAAAAAAAAATACGCTAATGCTCTTCTGGAGCCAAGGCAGCAGAAGGACGTCAAACAGGGATGTACAATAGGGTTTAGACTGCCAAGTTTAATGCATCTAAAATGAATGACCTGCTTCAAAGATCCAATCAAGGCTCTGAATGCCCCTTTGAAACCCCACGGAGATGCTCCTTGTTCAGAGTAAGGTGGTCCAAACCGAGCGGGACTTGGCAGCGTCAGAGCACGGGAAGGCTGAGACCACTTTGTGGTTTGGAGTCGTTCCACATTGGATACCTCTAGGAAGGAGCATTAGTTTCAAATTAAAGTGTAGCCCTTTGCCCGGATTAACCCACCTCCACTCTCTGGGCACGACCCACAGAAAGGAGCTGGAGTCCCTGGCTTCAGCACCTATTGCCTTAACGAGGTCAGGCTGGGATACAGCTGGAGTCCGTAGTTATTGCTGCGTTCCAGTACATTTAACACCTCCTAAACATGGATAAATGGCAAACCACATAACCTACTGCATTTTGCAAGTGAAATGTTTTTATGATCTTTTTTTAAAACTGCGGTAGATAAACAGTGCAGTCCAAAAGAAAACTGATCTGTGCAAAACCACTCTCAACATTGACACGTTCATTTGCCCCATTTGCTACACCCCCTGGCATCTAACCTGCCTAGGAGCTGGGATGAATTGCAGCTGCGCCTCTTGGATGCGATTCTTATTTGGGATGCCATGATAATGTGACCTTTGGCTGGTGAAAGAATATCTAAAAAAACCCCACAGTTTTGGGGGGGAAAATAAACCATGTGATCACAGTCTGAGACTTTGGTTCCAAACCATTGCCTCTCTGCTGGCGATCCCGCATGTGAAATACAACTGGATAGCTGAGCAACTGCTTCTGTACATGGCTACAAAACTCAGCGTTACTTTTTCCATTTCTAAAGGACCCACTAGGCTATTCTTCCACTGTTATTTACAGGCATATTTGTTTTCATTTGCAACTTCACAAAGTTTATTGTCTGGGGACGCGCAGTAAATCTTAAGGTACTACGGGGAAACTCAAGAGTGCAGCTTGCTTTTCCAAGGGTGGGCTCTGCTGGTTAGGAAGCCCCGAGGCAGGAGTGCAGCGCACAGCTCGACTTCTGGTCCAGCACCAGGGCTGCGAGAGGTCACCGGCAAACTCCAGTTCGCAAAACTAAGGCAGGCGGTGGAGGGCTGGCTGAGAAATCCCATGTGCATCTCTCCACCGGCCTTGTGGAGTTATTCCTCACCACCTCCTCTGCAAAGTGCACTTCAAGAGCCTCACACTTAATATAGCATTAGATGAATGCTATAACAAAAGCAATAATAAAACAGACCATGGAAAATCAGGGGACAAAGGAACAAAACATTTTGAAATGAAGCTAGTGGCAGGAAGGAGTCTAAGGAGCTGTTCTCATGCTTTAAGATCTAATCCATCACCTTTTTTTCTTGCTGGCCTTTAATTTTATTTTTTTTTTTTTTAACAGGGCAATTTCATAAAAATAGATTTGGTGCTTTGACGTTACAGTAAGTGCCCTGGGGACAAGCAGATAAAAGGCAATAATACAACTAAAGGAAATAAACTTTACAGCATTAACTGGTCACGAGCACAGAAGAAACCACCAGCTGGTGGGTAAAAGATGTAATCCTTTTATTTTTACTTAATTTTTTTTCTGGCATACTGCATCAGTGCGTAAAACTTGGATGTTAAGGACACAGGTTTCCAGGGTACAGATAAGAAAGTCAAAATTACTCATTTCAGAACAGTGATACGATAGCAAAGATGTATGCTGCAACCCTACTGATTTACTTCTCATGCTAAACAAAGTGCCAGATGTTGGTCTAGTTTAGATCGGTATCTGTTACTTTTGCTAGATTATGCCTACTTACAACACGGAAGCGCAAAGACACTCGGACCTGAAGAACAAAAGCAACTTGTTCAATAAGGGAGAAAAAAAAAAAAAAGAAATCTCACTTTGGATTTATTGGGTCACATTTACAGATTTATATGGGGCATCTTTATCGACTTCAGTGCATTTTCACCTACTACCTCAAGAGAGGATTTTCTCTCTTTGCTTTCCCACAGCAGCAATGACCTATTCAGCAGAAGCAGAGCCGAGAGGTTAATCTGAGGAAGCTCAACAGGAAGAGCAAAGAGAAAACCTGCGGGGTCCGGACACCTGAGGTCACTTCACGAGACAGGAATTTGTGTGCCCTGTCCCTTTTCCCCATAAGGCAGCCATCCTTCTCCCGCCCACGTTGTCAAACACACACTAGGAAATAAAATATGCATTAATTTTCAATGGTCCAAACACAGGTACTGTTAATTAGCTGGTATGCAGTGCTTTGGCCATCGAAAGTGCTGCACTAATATTAAATGATTAATCTTTGCAGTGCTTTCCTTGAGATGAATTAGGAGGCCGTTATCCTACCGAGGGTCGGGGCAGATGAACCGGGACACGGAGGAGTGCGATTTCCAAGACGGCCACACTTCTGACTTTCATTAGGAAACAGAAAGCCGTAAGCCTGTGTTGCAACAGAGAGCTGGGGTCCGTGATGACCTTGGCATTCTGTCGGTCATCCATGTGTCTGTCCACCCGCCCAGTGGTGGTTACGACATTCAACCAGGAAAGGAATTCAGAGGGTGGGAGGAAAAGAAAAACATCCGCTCTGTCAAAATGATAGATTTGATATAAAACTCTATGACTTAAACATTCAACTTGCTCTGGTTTAATAGGGCTGTCAGCAGTGGACGGTTAGCTTAACTTATGAAAATCAAAAGAATGCCTTCTTGTTGCTTCATACATCATGATGAACAATAACCTGACAGGAGAAACAAGCCCTGAATAAGAAAGGAATGCTTTTTGGGGCATGCCAGTAATGAAGGATGAAGGAAATCGAAGACTTGCTGCTCACAGATACTAGCACAAATCCAGATGTCTTGGAATTATTTTTTTTAACCACAATAGATAATTCTTGAATGATGTGCCTAACAGGGATGAATCCTGCAACCAAAGGAAGCCATCTATTAAATTAACAAGTATATTTTCAATTCCTTCAAAACCAAACATAGTTTAATCAGATCTTCAAAGCCAGAACAGAAATATTAAATGTCTTTCAGAAGTGATTTCTGCCGAGGTGATCCTGGCGAAGGTGATCTGACAAAATCATGTGCTGTAGCTCAGAACCTCTGCTACAAACTGCAGAGCAGATTCCGACATCCACATGCACTTTTATGCTCACCTACTCAAGCAAGCTGCAAAGATTAATGTGCGGAGGTAGAAGCACAGTGCTGACGCAGCACACACGTCCCAGAGAACTTAAAAAAGTTGAGTCCAGGGCGCGTGCCTTCCCCACGGATGCTCATATTTAGGCATCGTCACCTATGCCTGTGATTTTCCTGCAAGCTCTATCCTGAAGTTCCTAATCAGAATTTTCTTAGTTGTGCAGAACTGCCTTGAGTTTACATCGGACTCCGGTGGCACCGTAAGTCTTTTTTATCACATTAAATTGCAGACACCAGGTAGGGGAGCGACACAGACGCAGCGGCTGAGCCACGGGCAGGGCGCTCACGCCTTCGCACGGTGCGACCAACGCGCAGACGAGGGAGATGCTCAGCGGGCGCCTCTGCCCGCTCGCTGCGGCAGCTGCACCCGTGGGCAGCCCCGCCGGCAGCACGCGTGGCCCAGAGCGTCGCGGATCCCAAAGGACGAGTGAGGTCCCCACTGCAACCCCCCACCCAGCGACGTAAACAGGAACCAGAGACGCAGCTGGTTTGTTGGCATGAGGACTAACCTGTGCAGGAGGGGGCTCCTCTGGCCTGTTGAACCCAAACCTTCATTCTCCCTACAAGAAATTTCTGCGTATTTGACATCTTGCAGAGCTGTTCCCCCTCCCAGGTAAACGACGCTGCTGGAGTGGAAACTAGCTTAGTCAGCACCAAGCCCCTTACAGAGGGGCAATGAAAACTGTTGGGTTTTTCCCCTGTGCCTGACAGTTTGCAGCAAAGGGGCCTGGGGCTGCCTGAGGGACCATCTGACTCTGCCTCAGGCCTTGAGCTGGGCTGCCAGCGTGAAGAGCAGCCTTGTCGGGGTTCAGCCCCAGGCAGCAGCTCAGCACCACGCAGCCGCTCGCTGCCCCTGCCCCGATGGGATGGGGAGAGAATCGGAGGAGTGAGAGTGAGAAACACTCCTGGGCTGAGATAAGAACAGTGTAATAATTGAAATAAAGTAAAATAGTAATGATAATAGTAACAATAAAATAATAATAATAACAATACACAAAGCAAGTGCTGCCCAATGCAATTGCTCACCACCCGCCGACCGATGCCCAGCCAGTTCCCAGCAGCGATCGCTGCTCCCCGGCCAACCCCCCCAGTTTCCATACTGCCCATGACGCCGTATGGTATGGAATGGCCCTTGGGGCAGTTGGGATCAACTGTCCTGGCTGTGCCCCCTCCCAGCTCCTTGTGCCCCTGGCAGAGCAGGGGAAGCTGAAAAGTCCTTGACTGGCATAAGCAGTACTCAGCAACAACTCAACCATCAGTGCATTATTGGTGTTATTCTCATCCTAAATCCAAACCACAGCACTGTGCCTGCTACTAGGAAGAAAATTAACTCTATCCCAGCCGAAACCAGGACAAGCCTGTCTGCTAAAGGACAGCCTGGGACACGCACACGTGTAAAATGCGCCGGTGGGGAGAAGAGACGCGGCACAGCACAGGGAGACACCCACCCAGGCAGCCAAGGAGCAGGGGCTCGGGGGGCTCGGGGGTTTGTCCTGCAGAAGCCCATCAGCGGTGGCTGCTCCTCTCCAGGCAGGGCACAGCTCCGCACGGCCAGCTCAGACCCTCACCGGCGCTACTGAATCGGAGAGCCGTGGCGTGCCTTGCGCAGCATCGTCTAGACCCGAGCGGAGCACGTCAGAGCCCGTCATCAAGAGTAATTATTCCAGGACGCCCGAGGCTATAACAATGGCTTTAAATACAGAACAGCAAGCTGGGTTAGAGTCTGTGTAACTTAGTTTGTCATTTCCTTCAGCTCTTCTCTTTAAAAATGGATTTTTGCGCTCATGAGAGTTCCCAGGCTGCATGCTCAGGAACCCGACGCTTGGCTACACTCAGATTAAGGTCAGCGGAGGCTCCAGCACAGCCTTCCCCTCCCCAGACCCTTTGGAAATCCACACACGGGCAAATCCCACCGTGCTGGGGTGGATGGGAAATCCCTTCCAACGTTGCTGTTACCAGGACTGCATCTAGCAGCATCCCCAGCCCGTAGCGCAGCTTGCTCAAAAAGGCAGCACGAGGCTGTCGGAGCCAAAAGCAGGCAGGGACCCTGGCTCTGCTCTCTGCCAGACCCCCTGGACTCGAGCTCAGCAGAGCCAAACCCCACTTCTTTGCTTCTCACCATTTCCATGCTCTCTCCTTCCCTCCCAAAGGGAGGATGAGAAACTCTCGTAGGTACTAAAAGCTCCCAAGTGATTAACTGCTTTTCCTCCGTGGTGGATAGCTACCCCCCGATCAGACTGTCCTCACCCCAAGGAAGGGTAAGCTGGAGAGATCTGTGCTGGCGGATTGCACAAAACTATTTGGAACAGAAAAATAGTAAGAAATCACTTCCTGATTAGCAGGATGATCATGTCATTCTGCAGATAATTCCATGGCTTTTCAAGAGGATGGCCTGGAATCCCTTTCCAGGAAAAGCAGCAGCACCACCACAAAACCCTCCCCAGTCACGAAGCCTGGCCCTCCCCCCTCTCCTCTGTAGTCCCCTGGCTACCACTTCAGTCATTAGCTAGCGCATTAGTCCTGGATGCAATCTGCAGCAGTGCTTATTTAGGCCTGCAGGCAATTCCCCCACCTTTTAAATGGTACTGGGGAGTGCTTAGAATTGTTTTTTTTTAAAAAAACACAAAACAAAACTATTTCAGTTAATTTAATTGTAGCTGGGATTTAATGTTTAAAAGCCATCAGCTTAATAAGTACCGGGGATCTGTATCATTGTTATCAGCATCTTTGAAAACTGCTGAACACTGCTTGTGCCATTTAGAGGATGCAGCGATGGAGGTGACAGATAGCTCCACACGGCTCCCTTCCCTCCCAGGCTCCCCGGCCCCCGTTCCTCCGTCTCTCCGGCTGGTTCCTACACCCCGGAGGTGGCTCTGCCCTGTGGTACAGGGACATTTGCACCCACCAGCTCCTACGTGCCTGTTCGATGCTCAGGCTAACATCACGTCTCTAAAGGTCAGCCGAACCCAGTGACATTTTAATTTATTTTGAGTCAAAGGTGTCTCGAACTACCATGTTTGACTGTGGCTGAACTTGAACTTGCAACCAGGAGCAAAGGCAGCGTGTGCCCAGTGAGTATACTGTGTGTGCCCACAGCAGCTGGCATCACGCCGTGCCAAAATCCCCCCCCAATCCTTTACCTGACTTCAAAACCGGCGTGGGATGTGCTGTCCTTCCCATTTCTGTGGATCAGCGTTACCTCTCCTACCAGCTATTACGGGGCGCTTGGTTCTCACATCTCCATTTGCCTTGCTGAGCTGTTTTTCCATGGGAAAAGTGGGTCTGATTCTCATTTACACTGAAGTCATGAATGCACAGCTCCTTACTGGCCAAAGCAGTTTGGAAACGACCTTCAGGCCCTTTCAGGGATAAGTTTAAGCTCTGCCAGAACTAGATTGCCTCCCCCCAAAACACACACACACAAGTACACACACAGATACTCTTCCTTGCTGGTTGGAGGGTTTTCCTCCTGCTTTGCCAAGGCGTAAATCACTGCACAAGGTGCAAGGCAGAACTGAGCTTAGCTTTGAGTCTAGAAGGAGCCTCAGTGCAGAAATGACTCTGCTGAGAATAACAAATTATCATCTTATCTCCACTGATGCTGCATTTTATTGCTTCTTAATATTTTTTCTGGGCTGTCCATGGCCTTTTATCATCTCTCCTGCACTTGATCACAGCTTTATGGCCTGCTGTTCCCTCCCCATTTTTTTTTCCCCCTGTCTTACTGGTCTCTATTTCTCTCTTCCAAACAATGGCTTTTTGCAGCCACCTCATCTAGTCTAGCTGCTGATATTCCTCAAGGTTCAGTTGCTTTCTGCATTGTTATTTGCAATTTATCTGATTCCAAAACCTGACATTATTCTTTGCTGTGATATACAGTTGCCTGGCTATTGCTAACCATGTGCAAGCATATTATTCTGCACTGACAAATTTTATTTATTTATTTAGCCGCCCTCCCAAGTTTAGAGCAGCATTCACTGAATTACAGATTTTGATGTCTGCAAATCATAACCCCATCACGCAGATAAGACAGAATTCATTACTGCAAGCCCTGCCATTACATGGAAGAATTTAGGTCAAACTGCTTTGTCCTTGGGCAGCATCCCCGGATATCAAATTCAGTGTATCTTCCTTTTATACAAGTTCTCTCTGGACCCCAAAGAACCAGTGATGCCACCAACTTCATACTGGAAACCTTTAGGCCCCCCAGCTTGGTTTATCAGGAGCAAAGCTTTGGCCTGCACAGAACACGAAAGCGGAGGATTTCTCTGCAGCCGCAGCGCACGCGCAGGGGGTCACTGCCAGCCCCCGCGTGGGTGAAAGGCAGCGAGGCCAAAGGAGCACGCAGCCGGAAAGGGGCTCGCACCACCGCCGAGCCTTTGGGCGCCTTCTCCGCGCAGCTAATAATGACGAAAAACCTCGGCAGCAAAGCCAGGGATTTCGAGCAAGAATTGATCCGATAACCAAAAAATTCCTTCCTGTCCTCTGCACTGGGGAAACATCCACTTACTCCTTACAACCTTGTCAGGTGGAGTTTTTTGCAACAGGCCCTACAAAATACCAGCTAACAAAAGTATTTTCTGTCTGTATTTTTCACCCATATTTTTCTTTAAAATGCTTATTAAGGTAAACAACAAGCATAGACACTGGAGATCCTATCAGAGCTTTCGTCTCCTGATTTGCAGATGGGAAGGCTGCAGCAGAGAGGCGGTTAGTGAATACAGGTCACAGATACAGTCACCGGGGACACCGTGCCACAGTACTAGCAGCGAACAGAAATGCCGTAGCTTCGTTTCCCTGGTCGTCATGCCCTGCCAGCAAGATCCTGGGTTCATAAAAGGATTACAAATGGGAACATAAGGGTTTGGAGGTGTCCTACCCCAATTCAAGTACTTAACTGAGGTTTCCAAGTTAGAAATCCAATGGCTAATAGCTGTGGAGTCATCAGAAAGACATCTCTGGAAGCTCTCCGGCTGCAGATGGGCTGAATTACCTTCTGGAAGTGCCTCACTATTTCTCTAATGGCAACTCTGCTCCCAGAGCAGCTGCTTCAGGTAAGTGCCTCTGACGAAGCAGGAAAACCCCACGGCAGGACGCTTACGGGGATCCCACAGCTTCATATCCTTCCTCATACGAATTTACAGGAACGGCGCAGTCTCCAAGTGATGCCTGCTCAGCGAGTGCCCAGTGCTGCTCCCAGGGATCTGGGATCTTGGGCCATCCGCTTAATCTCAGCCCTCCAGCGAGACGACCACCCCCTCCTCGCTGCTGCCCGTGCCCCAGCCGCCTCGACGGCAGCTCTGGCGGGGAGCGGCTGCCGCTTGCTCTGCGTGATGGGACACAGTCCTGTCCAGAGCTCCTGTGCGCCAACGCCCTAATCGTCTCATGACTTGATGGATAGCAGGAGCGGACTCGGGGGATCTCTCTTCATGCAGAGCCCCTAGATACCAATCAGCAACAATAGGTTTTATACAGACAAAAGAGACAGAGGGGAATATCTTTAAGGCTAATGTCTCCTGGTAAGTGGCAAAGCAATATCCCTCCCCTTGGCATTCTTCAGACACACAGCTAAGGCAAGTTTAGACAAAACCAGCTCCCATTGATCGACCATATGATAGGTTTGCTGGATTATTGACAAAGTGCTCTGTAATCATTCTGCTGTAACAAGAAAGGTAACAAGACAGGCCTGAGGAATGGGGAACAGATCAGATGTTTGTCACATATTAAAGACCCAATCACCAGAGTTGCACGCCCGATTAAAAGCATTAAAGGGAAGCGAGCAGGCTCCGTGCTTGCCTGCTGTCAGCTTGCGTTTGCGTGAGGGCCACGGCCATTCTCATCATGAAGATGTGATGGTGGTTTTGCTCCGCTGCCAGCTCCCGGAACTTACAGGGAAGAGAGATTTGGTTTCCTTAGGAACCTTCCCTTGATGAGCCTGGTTTGAGTGAGCACTGGCGTCCTGTTAGAGGGAATTTTATTCCCACTATGATGGGACTACCAGTTAGGCAGGCAAAAGCCATCTGCGTGTCAAGATGACCATGCTGTGTATCAGCACGTCACTGAGCCCTAAATCTCGGTAGAATTATCAGTTTAAGTGAACTGTGACAATACAGCCTCCAGATCAAAAGGCTTGGAGAGAAGGCAGAGTAAGCTTGCATTTCCCCATAAAATATTGTGTCAATATATCCACAATAACCTGCTCGTATGCAGAAGCTATGTCAGCTATGGAGACGATAGCAGAACAGAGCTCAGTATCATGCCTCTGAAAACAGTAAACAATTGACATCAGTTCTGCAACACCAAAGAGTGAAGTGTTTGCTCATCTCTAAAGGACCATCATTCTGCATGTCTGATAGTTCTTCCAAGCACACAACATTCAGAAGTGTCCTGGAGAAAGTCCATTAATGTGCAACATGTGCAATCTCAATTTCACACAGACTAACAAAAAGCCATCAAATGGTAATAACTTGAGCTTCCAGCTTGTGTTATATTTGAACTGGTGACCTTGAGGAGAAAGACGTTATCGAACCCTTGGGCTACTTAGTCATATATTAATAACAGATTTGTTGCTTCATGGCCAGAGCTGTTGTGCGTAGGTACTGTTAAACAGCCAGGGAATTCTGTCACACAGAACCCTGCATTGCAGTGATGAAGCAACTCCCTTAATGTAGATGTAAAAGTCTTTGTTAGTTAGAATTCAAAGAACAACACAAATTAAGATTATCATCAAGTACTATTGAGCATGAGGCAAGGAAAATAAAGTGTAATGCAGACGCTTAGTAAAGAAAGTGGCAAGAGAATTTGGTGGTAGTGCTGTCATTTCCTTGGGCTATATCACAGCTTTTACTCGTTATGACCTTCCAAAGTGAAATTTGAAGACTAAAGGCTCTATTTGCAAGAACAACTTCAAGCAGTGAGGTCATGCTCTTTCTGTACACTTTGCAAGCGAAAGCTGAAGCGAAAATCCCATTCTGGATTCACTAAGACGAGCCCATGTTACGCTAGAAGAGTCGTTAGCAGGTTACAGTAAGCATGACAGGAAATGCAAGAAAAGCGAGTATGGAAAGCATATGGTAATTTATACCAGCTAAAGATCTGGCTTAAAAATTAAGTAGTAAGATTAGCAATTAGAAATCCTCTATCTTTCTATAGTCATTATACTAGAACACGCTCTTCATTTTTTACAAAGAGAAGTTGAGCTAGCTCTGAAACCTCTAGGTAAGACCATTCTGCAACCCACATACAACCCACATACAGATTTTTTTTTTGGTGTGAGATGCAAAACAACATAAGAGCGAGCAGATATATGAACTTGAACAACTCCTTATATAACCACTTACAAGACACACCTTTTTTTGTTTGTTTGTTTTTTAAGGCACAGAACCTGGGAAAGAATTGGAATATCTTTCCTAAAGGACAGTCTGTATTTTTTACATAGTGTCCTGCATCCAAGCCTTCAGAGGCAATCCACTGAGAGACCTTGGAAACAGGCAAGCTTCTGGGTGGGACAGAGATGGCTGGGTAGCCCCCAGGACCCGGGTTGGGCGCGTATGTTCAGAGCGGGATGGGAACGGGGCACGTAAGGCTGCATGAGGGAAAGGGAATCGGCCTGCGAGCCGGACGGAGTGGCACAGGGACAGCTGGGAGGGCTGCAAAACGTTGATGACTCCCAAGAACTGCGCAACCATTTTATGCACTCCGGTTTACAGAAGCAAGTGTCTTGTTGCTAATTTGCATTTCTTATGACAGCCATCTTGCAGAAAATGTACTTAAAGCCAAGCCAAGCCAACAGATACAGTTACTTCCCTTGGTTATGAACAATTTCACTTTACTGCTTCGTGTGTATAAATTCAGAGCAGAGCGAGACCTGCACGGGAAGGGGAAGAACAGTCTTTCAAGAGTCTCGGAAGCAAGCTAATTGGTCTCTAACCTAAATCATTAAAAGACCTGTAATTATACTGCTCAGAATTAACACAGAGGGCTTCTAAAAAAGTCCATTTTTTAAGTGAATTTATACTATTATAAGACCTGTCACTTCTGAGCAATAAAAACAGAGATGTTACGTTAAGCTTCGTGTTATCCTGTTTGCTCAGATGGTGCTTATGCCAGCTGTATCCAGCAGAAAAGCAGTTTTCAATTTATTTTTATTGCTCCTCTCTAAAAGCATTCCATTACAGGAATATTACACTGTATGAAGTTTCAAACCACCATCGGCAGTTTATTTGCTTGTTTTGCTGGAATGGAATAAACATCTTTTTGCAGTAACTGTTATTACAACTTCATGCGTGCAACATTGCATCTAAGGGTCAATGCCTGTTTGCTCAGTGCACCCCACTTTTTCTCCCCCAAGGGGTTTAGCCTCTGCTTTGAGAAACAAAGTGGGTTGAAACTTTATTTTTGGTTTTGGCAGGTCGCACACAGGGGTGCTTTCGGCAAGCTGTTTTATGAAATGAAATTCCTCGGTCAGCTAGGAAAATTGAGAGAAGGTCCAGCACGGAGCTGTATTTGTTGACCCGCAAAATATTCTGACCAAAATGAATTTTTGTTGTGCTTTTTAAAACCCTATTTTTATAGAAGTATTGAAAAAAAGTTTCATTTTAACTGAAGCTCTGAATTTGTCAAAATCAGGTCAGAACTGGCATGGGTTCCTCATGCATGAACCATCCTGTCATCTCTTGAACTAGATTCATCGCGCCTACCTTTAGCTGTCGAGATAGTCGGCACGGAGCAGCGCTCCACGGTTGCAGCCCCCCCACCAGCTCGCTCCCGGGGTGTCACGGGGAGGAAGGACGCCAGCGCCGCTGCTTCCACTGCACCAGCCCTCGGGAGATTTTAGAACAGAATAGCACTGAGTGAAGCCTCACTGATTTCAGTGGTTGGATCTTCAATTCTTCAGCTTGTGAAGTGCTGAACAAAGCAGCTAGATGGTTAGATAATTGTCTTTGTGTTGCTATTCAACAAAGCAGCACCTTCGTGACCTAACTGTGTCTCATGGTCTTACTTCCAAGGTAAGGGGGGGTGCTGAAGCTTGCAATTAAACCACATATTTTAACTATTTTATAACATCTGAGCCTTAAATAAACCTGCAAACTTGGATAGAAGGTATTACAAAACTGTATTTTTAACCCAATTTACAAGATGTCATTGGAATACCTAACCTGGTCAAGTACGATATATCCAACTATTAATCTTGGAGCCAAAGAAAATATATAAAAGATTGCTTTTTTAATGCTCATACTGGGATTATTTTCCAAGTTGTTATGTGAAGCACAGAATCAGAGCTAGGATACTGTCCTGACCAAATTGGAAGGTTATACTAAGAGTAATTGCTACCCAATTAAAAAAAATAGAAAAATATACAGCCAGGTCCTCCTTTCCAAGTCTTTAAATTCCTCCATGAACTAATCTTTTTACTGTGGTGTTGGACACAACAATTTCATATTTTATTGCTTTTAGGGTCAGAAATTCACTCACTATATTATCAACTCAAGGGAAAAAATTGGAAGAAAAGATTTGTGTCGTCTTTGGACAGTAAAGCCAACAAATCTCTTCCACTGCTTGGTTAGAAAATACAATTAAGTGGACTGTAGTGGACTCTCTTGAAAGAAAATTGTCTGGATTGAGATGTGAATAGCCTAAAAGCCGAACGTGTGAAAAATCAATCCTTCCCAGTCCTTTGGGGCATGACTGTTTGGGAAAAAGTTTGCTCTGATTTTCCTGTACTCTGTGTGTGTGTGTGTATATGAGTGTGTGTGTGTAATTCTTAAAGCAATCAATATAAGTCCCTGAAATGAAAAATTGAAGCTATCAAAGCCTGGAACATCTCATAGACGAGGAGGGTTTGTACAGGTTTTCTAGGCTGGCTGTCAGATCTGATCCTCGGAGTCCTTAGCCTGACAAGCAGCAGCTTCGAAACAGATTGCTTAAGGTGGGCTTAGCTTGCCCCTCTGCCCGAGCCACCCTGCCCCGCGAGCTACGTGCCCTCCTAGGGTGGGGGACCGGTGGGCAAAGCCGACGGACCGGTGCCTCCGCACCACTCCCGCTTGCAGCAGCGCCCTGGGAGCGGAGCTCTGCGGGATGCAGGGGGCTGCGGGTGCCCCTCGCTCGGAGCCACTGCCACCCCGAGGGTGGTTTGGGTGGGGGGAGCCTGGGAGCACCCTCAGTTTTGGCTGATGGCAGGTTAGATACCAGATGAGTCCAGAGTCATCAAAATTATCTAAAGATGGTGGGGTTGGCAAGCCTCTTTATATATGAAGTACATAAAGCCAGAAAAAAATGATCTAATGGATTCTGGACAGCACATTCCAGCACTCAGTGAGGACAAGGCTCGATGGGTGAAATCCCAACCCCAACAGCCATCCTGATGTCAATGACGCCAAGCCCACACTCTTGCATTTCATTTCTCTATTCTCCTTGCAAGCACCGAGCACAATCAGCATCAGGATCTAGCCTCTAGACATTGCTATAATGCAAATAATAAATAAGGATAATGATGATGAATGTCAAGAATCCTGTCCTCAGGCTCTCACCTTCAGAAGTGGCAGGCCCAGTAATCTCTCTATTATGAGCTTGGACCTTTCATATTAAGACTGCACTTAAGGCTGTGCTGCTTCAGCCATATCACATTTTATGAATCATCAGTTAAATATATGTAAAAATCAATTACATTATATCAGTGTGCCCTGCATCTTAACTGATGCCATCTTTCATCTTCCTAATGATCCAGAAGATCTGGAAATAATTAAAAATCGCTCTTGAGGGTCCATCCTTGTCTGTCTTTTTTCTTTCACAAAAGAGGAATCTCATCCTCCACTAAGATATGACATTCTGAACCAGGGAAGCGGTGGTTTAATGATAGGATTATTGCCAGGGGAAACAGAGTCAGTACCTCAGCAGGACAGTCTGCCTTGATTCATCTACTCACTTCATTGAATTTTGAGGACCAGGGGCTTCACTGGGAGCAGACAGGGCATTTCAGAAAACACGAACTAACGTGCATTAATAGGAATTGTTGGACTGGTTTGAAGGAAGTTATATCATGTAGAAAGTGTAATGTAGAACGAATGTGGGGGACAAGTACATTTCAGAGGATTGCTTGTTCCCAGGTTGTTCTCTGGCCTCACAGCAATAAGGCAAAAATCGTAACAGCTCATCTGGGTCTTGCCCTGGTCTTCCAAGAAGCAATGCAGCAGCTCACCCAGGCATAGCTACGTGAAGCACATAAAGTACTCGGGACACCTGCATAGACAGAGCTGGTGGTAGAGACACAAGAACCCTCCTGGAGACTGCAAGCCATATTTAAAACCAGTAAAGTATAAAGAACGAACCGTGTAAAGGACACAAGGTTGAACGAGCCTGTTACGTGTACAGATGGATGTCCCTCCCTTTACTTCCCTGCTTGGCTGAAGCTTAAATCAGACTTTTTTTCCACATTCTTTCATTTCACTATCAATAATACCACCTTTCAAATAAAAGCAGTGACTGAAGACAGTGATCTTACACTGCTGTGTGACCCAAGAACTGCTCTCACGAGTAGATAGGTCTGTGTGGAAGAGAACACACTCCCCCAGGGACCTGCCTAGAGCCTCATTTGAGCATCTTCCTAAACACCAGTGGGCTTAAATCACCCAGATCCCAGCAACACGTCTTTCCCGCCCAGGTACAGAGAGACCAACCCAGCATCACCTTCCCCATAATTTCCAGGAGGAAACTCCAGCTCCTGTTGATAGCAAATGAGGCCAAGGAAGCTCAGCACTTCACATTAGTGCTGCGGAAGATTCAGCCCTTGTTTCATAATACAGATTAAATCTGACTGGAAAGCGGCCTCTGAGCGTACACAAGAACAGCAACACATTGACGTTAACTAGCACACAGGTAACAGGGTCTGCAAATCTAGTGCCAAATTGCCTTTTATGCCTGATACGCTTCCCTATTATCCCACAGTTTCAGCGAGATTCCACTGATCCAAGAGCAAAACATGCATTACATTTGGGCTGTGCAAGCATTTCTTGAGTTTTTGGGTTACATCATGGTGCTATTACCAGCTAGACAGAACCAAAGACCAAAAGACTGAACAGAATGGCTTCCCCAAGCCTATTTTCCTATTGCTTGGATAATAAATATTGTCACGAAGAAGAAAGGACACATACAAATGGCTGGTATCAAAGAGCTGCTCTTTAATGCCAGCCAATAATGTCATGGTCCTCAGTCTTCCTAAATTTAAATGATTAGCAATGACCAAGCTCTGCTCTCTCTTGATGCATCACTTAACCTTGTAATCAGAAAATCTATCCCATTCCTGGTTTTAGATTGATGATGTCACATTAAACTTGGCTTTTTCCACCAGACAGAGCAATCATATTGGAGCGAGCCAGTCCTGAGCGTAGCTGCCATGTGCCCATCACGAGCGTGATTAGTATCATCGATTCTATTGGTAAGTGAGCCGTGCACTGCAGAGCCTACTATATTTAGGACACATTAAGATGTCACAAATAGATTTTTTGCAAAGAATAATTTCATTCATCTCTTTAATGTTATAATTTATTGCAGGTTTTTTTTTTAATTTTAATAAAAGCAATAAAAAAAACTTTCTCTCCTGGAAGAAACTTTTTTATTATGGCAGCTGTAGCTCTGGTATGGCTGCATAGAGTCGTCCCCCTTCCCGTTCAGTCAGACGTCACTTAGCCCACGGACATGGCTGTGCCATCCCAGTATGTCCTGGACTGTACTTTGTGCAGCCGTTTGATGTTCATGACTTTAGTTTAGTACCTGGTGCTATTAGCTGTATCTGATATTTTCAACAAGATTATTTTGATTTTTCACATTTCACTTGGTAAAGGCAGCTGCTGCGCCGGTTTCCCTTCCTCTACTACGTACTAAGAGTGTATTTACCATATGCCTGCCTTTCCTTCTAGTGGTTTACACTTTCCTGCCAAAAGATGTAAATTGACTCAATTCTTTTACTTCTTTGTCTTTCTAAAGTGATGTTTGAATTGGGAGCTGCTGGAGTCCTCATTAAATTTGCTTTTCATTTCGTAGCAGGTTATTAAGGGACTGTTTGCGGAGCCTATGAAATATCCATCCCTAGAGGTCTTTAAGTGTTGCTTAGACAAAGATTTGTCAGAAACGTTTACTGGGATTTGGTCCTGCTTAGGACAAGCGGGCAGATCTCTCGGGACTCCCTCCAGCCCTGTTTCTGCAACCGGATGAGCATCCCACTGGAGCCCAGCCAGCGGTTTTTACTGTACGATTGACCGTCGCTTAGACGGGACAGATTACCAGCCCATCTAGGTCTCCTGTTGTATCTCCGCCAAAGGATGTCTTGCCCTTAACAATCCTAAGGTTGTACTCTGGCCTTTTTGGAGTCAGTGAAAAACTACCTTTTTTTTTTCCCCCAGCATTGCCACCTGCGTCATGAATCCCTCTCCGCTTCTGCCCAGGCACTTGTTTGCTTTTCTAAAAGATGCATTTGTTAAATTACGAGAGGTCTGAACACCCATTTATTTGTCCTGCTGCCAGGCAGCAGAGCATGTCTATTCGTGATGCTGGGAATGCCAACAGAGCGGCCCGGAGGGGCCCCTTCTGCCCACACCCAGCCCCGACGGCACCGCGCTCCTGCCGCGAGGCACCCACGCCGGGACGGCTGCGGGAGCCTCCCCCAGCAGCGAGAGGCAAAGCAGAACCCACGAGCTGGACGAACCGAAGCGAAGCAGAGCAACGCCCTCCTCAAAACACAGCACAAAGTCTTCCTGTTGGGATGAAAGGCAAACGTCCTGCTGGAAGGTCTTCCTGTCTGTTTGACCATCAAACATTACTTTGGAAACGCAACATAGCTTTGCTTCAGAAAATAAATATTTAAAATTGTTACCAGGTATAAAAGCCTGGGAATTGCTCGGAGTGACAACAAGAGAAACAGTAATTTGCACAAATTACTCCCTCCAGCGTAGCTGCTTCCAGAGCGGTTTGAGCCCGTAGTGCAACGCCTCTGCTCAGAACCAGGATCAGTGCTAACCCCGTAGTAACCCGGGAAGTTTTGTTCACAAATGTAAAACTCCGTTTGGGGCAATTCTAACAGCAGACATTTGTTATGCGGTGGGATCAGTTTAACCGCACTAAGTTTTGCTTCCTCCTTCAGCGTAAGCCTGATTCTCTTTAATTTCGGCTTAAATCTGGAGAGCATTTCTAGCAGGTTGGGGTCAACAGAATACGTCTCCAAAGAATCGCTCACAATAGAAATACACTGCTGCAATGTGAACTAAGAGGTGAATATTAGAAGGGAGAAAGGTTACTGTTTTTACAATATTTGTCCATAAATCTCCGTGATTTATAGACCGATGCCACTCTGACTTATCGGGAAGGATGCGCTGCCAAACGCGATACAAGTTCATTGGTGCGGTTGTACCCTGAGTTTGTCAACAGCTTGATTTTTTTCTATAGAGCTGTTGCAACGATGTAGCATAGCGATATGTACATTTATGTGTTTGTTTCTTTTATCTTCTTATTCACCCTCTGATAAAAGAAAAGCCAAAGAAATGGCTTTTTTTTTTCCTCTCCTGAAAGCCATCTGGGTTATAAAGCCTGACTTCAAATCAGTAGTGACCTTTTGTTCAACAGCTAGCGATGTAAAAACACATAAAAATGTCTATTTAGATATTGGTGGGGAAAAAGAAGTTCATTGATTTTCTTAGTTTGCTAAGCTCCCAGGGTTTTTAAGAGGCATTTGTTTCTGCAGAAGGAGACAGCACTGAGGGTGTGGAAGGGCATTCTTTATTTCCAGAAAAAAATTAAAATTCAGTTTCAAAATGGATGAGATGCCTGCTTGACACAGCACATGGGGTCCTCACAGAATTTCACTGGTGCAGACATCTTTAAGATATAGAAGATTTGTTAAATTAAGTGCTCCTTGTCCCATCTACCCAGAAAAAGGCTGCTTTTTGGTGGATATTTGTGTTTTTAACCCTTTGTTGTAGGAGAGAAAGTGTCCTAGGAACAGATTTGTTGACGATTCGCATTAATATTGCTGCCAGGAAGAACCAGTCTCTTAAACATTTGCCAAAAGACTGCCCAAAAGATGTTGAGAAAATTAGGGTGGTTTTTTTTTTTTCTCCCCCAAACAACTGTTGGCCAAATTTGGACATTACTGCTCTATTGCTACCCAGTTCTCACACTTGCTGTTCTAGAGGTAACTCGCAATATTTGTGTCACAGCAGCTCTTGGGCAGATATGTACACAGGACCCGGGAAAGTAGGGTAAGAGAAAGGGAGGTCAGATACAAAATGCCTTAAAGTCAAGACCACAAGATGGACCGAGTCAGAGAACAGCAGCGATACCCTCCTCAAATGGGGAATTGAAGCACGAGGAGGTAAGGCAGCGCGCAGCTTCGCTGCCCCTGTGGAGCTGGCTTTCACTCAGCCCCCGTCCCGGACGGAAACTTTCCCTTCACCCTGGCAAAGCCTACAAGCTGATCTTCAGGTACAAACCTGCTTTAGGGCCTCTGCTGCCTCACCACCAGCATCAACCACCACATTTAGACAGACATAAATCATCCAGGGATTTGACAGTTTATGTAGAGGCATAAATTTCTCATTGCATATTTGTTTATTTCCCCAAGTGTTCTCAGTTCAGCTGGTTTGCCAATGCCAGGATAATTTATTGAGAGCTCAGCAAATAAATCTAGATTTGACTCTGTTAAAGGCAACCTCTGAAACAGAGGAGCTCTATGGAGTAAGCTGCGGGATGCCACGTGCCGCTCCGGTCACTACAGCCCCGGCACTGCCAGGCTGGAGCCTGCAGCACCCGCGGGGCGGGGGGGGGGCTTGCAAAATGCAGCCCTGCTGCCTTCTAGAAGTCCCGGGGCTTAGGAGAACCAAGATGAACGAGATAAATAGTAAAGACTTGTACGCATTGGTGAAGGGGCCCTTACAGGAGAAGGAAATGGGCATCTCCAGCTTCCGCAGGAGGAGAGCGTGGAAGAGCCAAGCTGTAGACTAAGCTAGAAATACCGCCTCAGGCTGAGGAGCAGCCCAGCGTTTCGTTGTGTGAAGGGGGTGTTTGATGGCTACTGAACAGCTACGCTGCCTAGAACATACGCTAGCAAAGTACTGAATTTACACCTTCTTTCAACAACTGGAAAACTCAGAACAGACAGAAAGAGACTTGGTTTCAGCAGGCAACTCAAGTTTCAAGGAGATGTGCCTGTAGTGCTGCAAGTTCTCACTGCTATACAGATGAAAGCAGCCACCGCGGCAGAATTTTTTCTTATTAAATGCATTAACTAAAAGCTCAGATAAGAACAGCCTAAGTTTAGCATGGATTCAGAATTTGAATCAAATCCAAACTTTGCATTTGATCTCCATCACTCTAATGCACTTCAGATTTGGGCTAGGCAGAGTATATTAGGATGCAGGTATTTAATGGACAATAGCTCAAAAAGGGATACGTCACTGGAGCGAGCACACACGCCATTGGAAACATCTGTCTGTACTGCCTATGTGACATTTGCAGGGGTAAGATGAGGGAGTCTTAAAGGAATGAAAATACAGAGCACAGAAAAAAATAGGAAAAGAAATAAAAAAGACCAAGAAGATACTTTATCATTTGTTCTGCTTTTGTACATTGTATTGCATTTAGAAGAAATATATCATATCCAAGATGCTGCAAACAAATGCCCTGCAGGGGAGCAGAGGGAGCTTTAGCAAGGTTAGCGTCATGAAGGGATGCCTTTTTTGGGATGAGCAGACTGGGGCTCCTGCGTGACTTTGAATCGGGAGGTAGTATCTATATTCAGCAAAAGACCTCCTGCATTTCCAAATTGTATAACCCCAGCTCACCTCCGGTTTGAACTCCTCCATCTTCTCATCCGAACTGACGCATTGAATTGGCATTAATGCCAGAAACGGGGGGAAAATCCCAGTGGAGTGACCTGAACTGCATTACAAAGGTGGGAGGATAAGAACCTCTTTGAGGAAGAAGATTAATTAAATATGATAGCTACACCATTGCCCATCTGAGGAAATTTTACATTCCATGGGAACATGCTGCAAAATATTCTCAAAGGTTTTATCTTTCTATGCAGAAATCCAATTTATTAGAAGCATTCTTCTTTATGAAAATGTCTCTGGGCAGGATTTCTGTGTGGGTTTGGTAAGCGGTAAGATAGCTAACGCTCTGGATCAAATCTTACCTGGTGTGAATCAACACATCTCTGTGCATTTTAATACACTGCAGGGATTTCTGTGAACCCTAGGCCAGTTCTTTGTCTTTTCTCCAGTTGGGCTGGAGCTCAGGTTTGTGCCTACATGCAGAATGCAGTACTTGCTGCTTTTTACGTGTTTTCAGAGCTAAAGTCATTTAGCTCTAGCTTTTTTGGAGCTATTGGATCTGGCTGTTGTGAAGGCTGGCTATGACAACTGCAAATACTTTATCTCAAATAAGCATAAGACAAAAATCACACAACCCTTGTTGGAAGTGTTTCCTGATGGCAGGAATTCTTTCCCTGGTATTTGACTCATATTAAGCCTGTGCCCACACAGGGCTTCCCTTACTGGGGCTCAGGGTTGTAGAAAGGTGATGTATTAGAAGTCTAAGCACTTAACTCACCAAAGCCACTTGGGGCAAATGGGACCTCTCTCAGCTTCACTCATGAAGAGTAAATTTCGCACAGCTGTAGCTTAGGAGCCCAAATTTCACTCTGATTTTCAATAAGTAGCTTCCAGAAAACTTTACCCATAGACTGAACACCCTCAGCTACTGCATCAGTGGTAATATAAGCAATTTGTCCCTTCTTGGAAGAGTAAAATAACCAATTTTTTTTTTCAGGTGAACCAACAAATCCTGGCGATTTCAGTTACCCACATACATTTTCTTCAGTGAGATGAGAAGAGACAAGCAGCTCTGAGAAACCAGTTGCTTGAAATGATCCAGTGTTACTGCTAACTTGGATTTAAAACACTCTTGCTTTCCTCTAAACTTATAGAAAGAATATGGCACTGAAATTAGAGCAGGTCTGTCACTCACGTTTTCTAACAAACAAAAGAATAAGTGAAATTTGCCCCAGACGTTTCTTGAAAACCTGTATTTCCTAGGCAAGCTCAGTTAAAAAAAAAAATCAATACATATTAGATTAGCTGTATTTCAATTTTGACTCAGTATTTCAGACTTGGCCAGTTTTAGGCAGATTAAACTCACAGTATTGGATCCCCCTGAGTTTAAGGGTCACGCAGTTGACCCGCTGAAAGACCATGGATTATGAAATCAAAACAGCTGGAACGCATCACAGTTTCAAGGAGGAACTGCGATTGCAACACCAGTTCATAGCACAGTCTGCTCATTTTCTGCTTCTGAAAGCCTCAATTTATTTTTCCCAGTGCAGAAGGAAGGCATGCCTTTAAGTAGGGAATACTTTGGTGAATCCAAACACCTAGGCTTATAAAGACAGCTAGAAGGAGTTATCTGGAGTGATTTTAGAAACAATAAGAATTTGAAGTGTTCCACATTACAGCAAGCAAAATGAATTTTCAGGTTAGCAGATAAAGCTTAAAATTCTGCACAAAGGCTGAGTGCTGCATTCAAGATATTTCAAGGTACTTAGGTTTCTATCACCAGGTAAAACCAGTGGGAGCTGAAACTTTTCCTGCTGGCATTCGAAAAGAACTTGCTCCCCGCTCCACACTCACAAACCTGCCGGGGCAGGGGTGTTTCTGGTCAGGGGGCTTCGCTGATCAGCCTGCTCAGAACCCGGTCCATACTCCGACCTGCAAGGACCACAGACAAATGCTGCTGTCCATGGACAGCCACTCTCTTTGGCGCCTTTAGAAAAGTGGAGCACACACAAGGCTTTATAGAATGTGGCAGGTTCTTAATTATTGTTATAATTTATTTAGTGTTTACCGACAAGAGCTCAAAGCTCCTTTGCAGGAGGTGCTGAACACACGAGCCATTTTAAAAGGCAGCCACTGCCTCTAAGTGCTTCTCTGAAGAACACGGACACCTAGTGACCTCAGCAAATTATTTACTAAAAGTAACTATCAAATTGCTTTTCCTTCCAAGTTTCTTTCTTCTTTCAGACCCTCCAAGATTAAGTCTTGATTTTCTCAGATGCATCTACTCTCTCACACGCTTTGGCAGTATTTTTTTTTTAAACCAGTGGGTCAGTCATTCAGGGTTCTCCATAAATATAAATCATTTGGATTATATTGCTAATTTATGATATTATTCTTGCCCTATGGTTGGGTGCAACTACTGCCAGTATGAATAATTTCTCCAACAACATTTAAAATTAATTTTCCTTGAAAGCATCTAAATGCAACTTTGGAAATAAAATGCCAGGCTCACAAGTTTGATTACATGACGAGCTGATCAAGAACCTCTACACTTCATCTTGGCCCAAATGATATTTCATTAATTTGTAGATTTTTGAGGCCAAAATAGTCTGAAATTATTGCATCTAACCTCCTATACAACACTGGCTGTAGACTTTCATCCTCTCTCTCATAGTTTCTTTGAGGTTATAACCTATAGCCAGAAAATTAGATGAACATGAGAAGCAAAACTCTAGCAGAAACCCTGGGGATCACAGACAGTGACTCGCTTCTTGTATGACCTTCACCGAGTCATTTCTGCTCCCCATGTCTCAGTTTTCCAATCTGTAAAATGGTCCTTTCTCTCCTCTCTAAGGCACATTGAAAACTTTAAATGAAAACTAACAAATACGGCTCCTCCAAGCCGCAGTCGTCCTGTTACAGCCTGCTCTTTACACTCTCTGCTCCCAGCTACTAAGCAAGCTCTCATCCCATGACACTCAAAACAAAATTAGGCCAAGGTTTTATTCTCCAGTGGACATGCTGTAATTAATAAATTACTCAGTGGAAGAGAATCTGGGGAGGAAAGTGGCATTATGGCATTTCTTTCTGCCAGGCTGACCCAGGGAAGGAGCTCTGACCAGGCTCACCGGCTGTCACTGCCAGCAGGGCAATTCCCACTGCAATGCTACTAGTCATGCAACATGGCTTGAAATGAATAAAAAAACCAAACAAAAAGCCCCCCCCAACATTCAAATGCTTTACTTAAATTACTTTCCTTTAAAAAAAAAAAAAAGGCAAGAAAGAGAGAGGCAGAAATATTCTAATTGCATTTCACAGCACACACCATTATGCAAAAGTGTATTTAACCTGGATGCTACAGGGGTCACTCCCTTCTGTAAGTATTTGCATGGAAAGGAGTTTGGTTCACCCCAAGTCAAAGGATAACTTGGCCTCACCATGCAAATGTATTTAAATGAAATGTATCCAAAGCTGCTAAATTATATTCACTGGAAATAAAGTCCATCGGCTGCAAGTGGGTGCTTTGTACTCTTGATTGAAAATTGTTTTTGTGTGACAGAGAAGGTGCTTAAGAGAGTAAAAAAAGATCATTCAGTGAGTTAGAAAATTACTCCAACCTCTAGACCATGTCAAACTAAATATAAAACAAATAAACTATGGCAAACGAATGAATAATTTAAAGTGGCAGCTTATATATCACATCAGAAAACAGAGTTGTGGAGCCTGGCTGCTTTGTACTCACCAGCTCTCTCTGTGCACGCGGACGTGGGCTCCTGTGCCGGAGCCGCCGTCCTCTCACTCGGAGCCTGCTGCAGGCACAACAGCACCGCAAATTTGCTTTCTCCTGGTGGTTTTCGCAATGGTGAAAGGCAGCAGCCCCAGGCTGCAGGATGAGTGCAGCACTGCCAGGAGCCAAGCCCAGCTATGCACTTGACTCTGTTACTGGCTACAGACCTCACCATTTCACCTGCATTTTGTCCTTTCCTCACACCTCACGGTCTATTTTTATCCTTCGTACTGCAAGAGCTCAGTCAGCCTCCAGAGCCATTACAGAGAGCGGGCTGCTTCCCAAACCCAAGGCAGCCCTGCTAGGACTGCATCTCCTGCAGAGCTCCTGCAGCTCCCTGGGCAGCCCCCGCCGCGGGAGGCTGCTCCTGCCTCTCTGCTCGGGGCTTGCAACCCTCAACCGACCTGGCGAAAGAGGAGCTGTGCCCAGGGGGTGGGGGTTTCAGGGCAGAGCCAGCTGACGCTCGTTGAGCTCAGGGGCAGCGAGGTGCTGGGGCTCTAGCTGGGAGCAATGACGTCCTGCCGGGAGGAGCCCATCCGCGCCCCAGCTCTGCGCGCACCCTCTGCCATAGGGGCACTCTCGCTTCCAACGGGGCGATGCAAGCACGAATTCCATGATAATACTGGCTCTGTCTCCCAAGCAAAAAAGCATGTGGTGATGAATGAGACAACTGCCTTGCTCCTGGCGTTTTGGGTCACATGGGGTGACTGAAGGGTCCACGATCTACCAAGCGTTTGGTCACCCTGACCAGCACCGTGCTCTGCGGAGTGTGGCTGTGCTCTGGATACTCCTATTGCAGATGTCAAGGGTGCCAAAAAATATCAGGCCGCAGCTCCCGGCACTTCACAGGCTCTGCTGGGGCTTGGCGAGGTGGACGCAGGAGCCCGGCGCAGAAGGGAGGAGGAGAGGACCTGCCCCAGGCTCTGCGCTCGGAGGCAGCGACGTTCGCAGACCCCGAATCCTACTGTGCTCCTCTCCACATGATAACCCAAATATTCTCCTCCACGGCCACACGGAGTCCGAAGCCCTCGTCTACAGCAACCCAAAAGCTTGGATTTTTATAACTTTTACTCACTACTGAACTAGGTTTACTGAACTGCTGACCTAGCTGTGAAATGCTCCACATCTCATAAATTACCAACCCTCACAAGCCATCTCGTAATACGAGAAATGCTGAGGATCAGGAATATCTAAGATAAACAGCTAGAAATAAATAATCACTAAAAACAACATATAGAATAGATGGAGTAAAGATACAGAGTAAACATAGGGCGAAGGTTAATTTTTGTTCCCTTAGACAAAGGAACATAAAAAATAACAGAAAGAGGACATATCTAAGGAAAGAAAAGCATAATCCAAAGCTTGTTGAATTCAACAGAAAGATCCCTCTCTGCTTCAGCAGCTTTGAGCCAGACACGAAGATAAAGGAAAGGCACCAGAACCTGGGCTGGGATACAAACACGCGCCAGATGCCAGATTTCTTGTGGTAGCTGCCGGGGTGACGGGTCACTGGCGATGGATTGCAGAGGAGGAGCCAAGAGCGATGACAGAGGTCTTCTGGCTCAGGGCCAGGGGCTCTCAAGATTTTGGCTGAGTTTAAAGGCAAACATTCGTGCAGTGACTGGGGTAACTTGTCTGTGCCAGTCTGTTTATCAAGACAAAAATCCCCGAATGAAAAAACACAATCTCTATTACATGGTTGTGTGTAGCATTAATAATCTGTCAAAGAAAATGACAACATTCCTGATTAGAAAAATGGAAAGAAGGAAGGTCTCTGGGTAGATTTATTCAGCTCTGTTAATCCAGACTTCCCACGGTTTGCTGAACATTTACCTAATATTAAGCAAACGTTCCCGAACAGGTGGCACCTGCGAATTCAAACGCCACCCAAAAGGGAGAGTGCAGGGGAACTGGCTGAAGATTCACGTCCGCGTTGATTAGATGCTGGAAACAATATTAATGCACATAAATATTGATGGGAGCAGACACAGAAATCAATTTGCAGGCTCCTCGCTAACTGGAACGGGGACAAGGGGCTGCAGAACCCGGGATGAGCACCCGCGGACGCAGCGGAGAGAGCGGGGGGACACGACCCATCGGGGCTCCGCAGAACGAACGCACTGGGGAGGATGGCAGTCGATGCTGAACAAAACGTGGAAGAAAGGGTGGTAGGAACTGCCCAAAGCTAGAGCTGAGATGTTGCCGTAAATCATGTGTGCAGCGGAGACAAACATAAACCCCAGGAAAACAGCCAGCTAAAATTAAATGTACACCTCTAATACACTCTTCATTAGCACAAAGCCGTAAGACCATCAGTTTCCGTCAACAAAACATTAAGACAAACTTATCTCTGTTCTTATATTTATGATCTGAAGGAAAAGCAAGCTGTCTAAAAAGCTTTTAACTTCTCAAATAAAACAGCTACCAATTTCTAACCCAGCTAATACAAATAATTCTAGGTCTAAATTTCCCCACAGAAAAAACCCTCATATTTTGTTTTAAGCATTTCATTTTGCAAATAGATTGTTTTCTTCAATAAAAGCTGGAGAGGAAGTAAAGAGTGAAGATTAGAATGGACATTTAAATTAAGCTATAACTATTTGGCGTCCAATCTGTCCATAATAATAAGATGAGAATCTGCAGCTTCAGGAACTGTAGCATATACAGTTGCTGAGATTATGAGTCCTCATGCTTCGGGTTATGAAATGATGGAGGTCAGGAAGCAATTTTCTTGCATATATTGCTGACAGGCTAGAGACATTGCAGGAATTTTTGCATATTTTTTGAAACGTCAGTTATAAGTCACTGTCAAGAAGAAGATCCCAGACAAGGTAGATACTACTTTTTATATAAATGAATTTCAAAAGAAGAGCCTGCTTCTCCAGCTCTCACTGTGACAAAAGTCCTACCACAGGACAAAAACCTACAAATTACAAAAACACCGACCCCTGAACTATCTAGATGCTTCTAGAGCAGTAGCAGCAGCTGACCAGTTTTCCATCGAGCAGAGGTCGGAAACGGGAGGTACACGAACAACTTCAGCTTTGCAAGTTCAAGGGTACATACGCTCCCACCTCCTCCAGGGAATTACAAGTGGTAACAGCAACTGACCACGGTGCAGGAGGGTCTTGCAGCAGCGTCCTGCAGCCCGGCATGCCCGGCAGCAAACACGGCCCCGCAGAGACCCTGCCCAGCCTCCCCGCTGGCTCCAGCAAGCTCCAGCCTCAGGAGATGGTTGCCCCGCACCCCTGCATCCTCGCGTCCCCAGCCCCGACCAGCTCCGCAGCAATCGGGCACTCACCCCTCCGAACAACAGCGTCCCTTGCCGTGGTACGAGGCTGTCCACACGCGGCTGGGACCCTTCAGCGGTTCTGCCGCAGGCATCTGCCGGGCTTCGGGGGTGCCTGCCGCGGGCAGCCCCCGCCTGAAGGCTGAAGACGACCTACGACCAGCTGGGAAGGAAAACACCGGGGTTTGCACCTGTGAGTGTGGCTGTTTCTCTTTGAACAAAATCAACTGCATCACTAGAGTGGAAAAAAGGTTCTACTCTTACTTTAAACCAGTACTGCCTACTCCTTTTGTCATTTGGGAATAATTTATACCAGCACTGCCACTGATGCGCTGGGACCGTGCGCGCCGGTTGCGCACAGCCAGGAGTCCTGCCGGCATCTACCCACGGAGAAACCCCGACCCAGCCAGCGCTGAGCGCAGCTGGGATGGCAGAGAGGAGGCACAGGCACCCCGGCGTCGCACCCTCCACAGTCTTCACGGAAACATGGAATTAAATGATACCACTGGAGGTGGGGGGGGGGAATATGTTTTTGCAAGAAAAGGAATAATGGTTTATAAAAATAAATCTCTCTTCAAGTGAAGTGAGTCATTCACAGCAGCCTCTTCAACATGACAAACAGCTCATATAGCAAAACAAAGAGTAGATCATTCAGTCTCATTACCAAGACTGAATGTACTCTCCGAGCACTGAGAAGCACTTATGATTTACGCCCGTAAAAATCAATCGCATTTAACTGATTACCAAGATTAAGAAAAGCAAAAAAAGTTTGGTTAAACTTGGGGAACAGTTACACCTTCAGGTCTGAAGTTAAACCTATCTGGAATACTGACAGCTTCCAGGCTGCCAGGCAAATTGATCAGAAGAGTGGGCAAGGGTTTTGTAAGCAGAGCTGAACATTTCGTACGGCAACGCCACGGGAGTTAACTTTATTTTTGCGCCCACTAAATTTATGTCAAATAAATCACAATGTCAAAACCAAGGTCATTTATGACAACAAGATGGCAGAGATTCGCCCAGCTGTGTAGAGAGAGAAAAAAAAAAAAAAAAAAGATGTTTTGGCAGTTTTGGTTCGCATTTATAGTATTTAAGCACTTAGAAGTGTGATTCATAATTGGTGCCAGATGCTCTCAATGCACATAGGAAAAGACAGTCTTTGTTCTGATAAATTCATATTCTAAAAAGAGCTAGACAGTCAAAGGCTGTGGAAGTGAGAAGGATGGTTTCCGTTTGATAAAGGTGACTCGCCGGGAATCGCACGAAGCCTGCACCGCGGCGGTGGGACTGAGCCCCCGGCAGAGAGGTTCCCGAGACCACGGGAACCGGGGCCGTCCCCTCGGGCTGAGGAACGCGCCTGGCTCCGGTGGGAAGCGCGAGCCAGGTACCACCGCGTCTGCCGGAGCACCTTTCTGTTGTGCCGTGCATTTATTTTCCTCCAAGACTGCTGCTTGCTTGTTAGTTGTTAACGTGGAAAGTTGAGTATCGTACAAAAGATGTCTCAATGATCAGCCCCTGCTATCTAAATTAAATCTCGCTGCTATAAAATTCCGGGTTTCTCACACAATTTCTGCTCCTGAAAATGGCTTCTAATGCGGAGCAGAGTCCCATGAACGGTATGAACTACAAGGTCACAGCATTCAGCGAGTGAAAAAAAATCAGCAAAACAGGAGATTAAGTATTAATTTCAGGGCAAAGTTCCATTTATTTGAGATTACTCTATGCTGTAAGTATGTAATACCATGTTTCAGTAATTAAAGGTAGAATGATTTATACAGCTGCAAGATGTAGAGGAGATGTTGTTACTGGGCTGGGTACAGTTGGCTACAGCAGAACAAACTAAATTGGAACCATTTGTCCCAGGGAGATGCTTTTTTGGCTCGTCCCAGCCTCCTGGCCGAATTCCAGCGCAGGCAGTCTCCCCACCCATCTAACTCCCAGCTGACGCATGCACGGGGCCGGGGCCGGCTCACTCTGTCCTGACCGGAGCGTGTTGTTGGGTGTCCTGCCAAAGAGCGCTGCGTCCCACGTGCAGGGGCAGCTGCAGCTTTAGGTGGCTGCGGCCCCAGCAGCAAGAGGCTGGCCAGTGGGTCAGGGAACGGCAAACCCTGCCAAATACACACTGGCCTCTGCGAGGCAAGTGGAGGAAGTCAGACCTGTCTGCCCCTGGCCACCTCTGAAATATTTTCCCCTTTTCATCATTGCACTTTTGACTTTGGGGGCTCCTCCGTACCTACCAAACACCTGGACCTTGGGGATGAAGGGCCGTGGGTGCAGCCCAGCAGCCACCATGTCCTTCAGGCTTGCGATATGCCACAAGCAGCTGGGATCAGGAGTCGGAGCACCCAAGGCATGGCAGGAGGAAGAGGAGTTATGCCTGGGGATCAAACGGAAGGGGCCGATGGAACACCACAACACGAATCGCTGCTTGATTCAGTCCCTATTGACGTTCGTGTCTGCGATTGTGCGTAATGTTGTCTTTCACCTTTTTTTTTATGCAGCTGTTCAACACATCACGATGAAGAACACTGTTTGTGAAAGGCAGCGTGGCAGTAACAGCACTTCTGGGCTGGGTGAGGGATCCTTGTAGGAACAGCTGCCAAATCCCACCCCGGCAGAGGCTGCAGGATCCGTGCCTGCGGGAACAGCTGCTGCCTCACACCCTGTTGCGTTTCACTGATGGGTGAAGCAACTCCCCAGTGTACCCTGCGCGAGGTACAGAGGGTGCTTCATGACAAGGCATTTTACAGAAATTACTGAATATTGCATGTACACAAGGACTGGTAAAATTGAAATAAATTGCAAATAATATTTTCATGTTTGTGCGTTTTGCAAGTTCAGAAACAGTCAATTCTATTTGCATAATGTATTGGACATTTCTGACATTACATTTTGCATATAAAGTGCTTCTCAGTGCAGAGTTTGATAATACCGCGGCCACGTTAGCCATCCAAGTCGGTATAGTTAGTGCTGATACTTACTTAAGGTTCACTGAAGAACTAACAGGCAAACTGCCGGATGAACTGAGCACAGGCTACTCAGCAGTGGGTAAGGTACCCAATGGAAAAATGAATCATTCATTTAGAACCAAAATGATAATACATCAGTTATTTAATCAAATGTGCCATCTACTGAACCACGTACATCAACTAATGAACCCAGCGGATCCCCCAATGAGAGAGACGAAGCACCTGCTGGAAATGTTTGCTGTACTAGCCCAACGTGTTTAGCTCTTCATCTTGATATAGGAATCACAGCCTCTTTTATTATCAATGCTAAAGGTTTAGCAAGACTTTAAATGCTGACTGCGTACTTATATGGCTAGGAGGAATACACAAAGGCATGATAATGGAATTAAGGAAGATTGCCAGGACATAAGGCAGCCTCAAAATATTAAACCATATTTCCCCTGAGTGCATGTTATTCCAAGGCTGTGGGGTAACTTGCATTTTCTTTTAAAGCACTTTTGATGGTGATTATGAAGTTAAGACACTGCCTGCTGCCTGATTCCGCTTTTCCCATTAGCTGTTGACCTCAGAAACACTAAATTTTGGTACATGAGGCTTATGTGTGAGTTTACGCACTGCCTTACGAAGACACAAGCCTGCACTGAATTCCCTGCAGTTTGACACTTTCTTAGAAACATCTTTGTTTTAAATAGTACTTCTTTTCAATGTTTCTTGTAACTTGATAACACTACTGTACTTTCTGACCATCTCTTTTAACTTCAACTGAAGTAACCGGATATCAAATGTCCCACGTACAGATTTCAGTTCAAAAAACTAGCTTCTAAATGCGTCTGGCTTGGGAGTAGGAGTTACACACACGGGCAGATCATGTACGGAGATATTTTCCCATGTCCCTTTCATTTACTTAGCTGCTCCACATCTCGGCATTCAAGTTGATTAACATCACCTGCTGAAGTTAATTAAAGCATATAAGATGTAATAAGACTAATATGTTTGAGTTCTATCAATCACAGAATCTGGTGAGTCAATATTTGAAATGAATATATCACAGAGGGGAAAATCCTCAACACGGATCTGAAATTAAAGGAGAGAGGAATTGCGTGGTACAGGGCACTCTGATAAGCACATTTTGGTGATAACACGAGCGCATCGCCGCATATGTCCTGTTCCAACACACTGACAAACGTGGCCCGTGCCTGCACTCATTTGAAAGCCTCGTAGTGTATTTTTAGGGTATCAAGGACTAGTCACAACACTGCAGCTAAGCCTGTAACTCTGAGAGCCAAGGAAATCTGGGGAATTTAAGCCTTCGAAATTTCTTGCCAGGCGATATTTCCCAAGAAATATCAACTTACTTCACCTCTCTCAGCAGCTGGCATCTCCCCACAAGCCAAAGGTTGTACCCAAAGCTGTCTGGTGGTTCCCAATGCAGAGAAAAGCTCAGCCAATGGTGGCCTCTGCTTCCCACGGTGGTACTCGGTTATCTGGAATGAAACCCAGCGTTTCTCCTCCTCTGCTCAGGTCCATTGCAAATTGATTGACCATGAAAATGTCTAAGAAAGAAGAGCAGCGAGACTTCAGAGAAAGGACCAGTCCTGGCACCCGGCACTCATTTGTACTCCACACGCATCTTCTGTGTTTAGCAGCGTTTCACACAGCGCTCTGGGCCAGGTAGGCTGCATTAAAGCATCCCCAGTTCGGGCTGGGCGTCCCCCCGTTAAGGGCCCCGTTTAACCCAGCGGGGACTGCACCGCCGGCCTGCGCTGCCTTGGTTCTCATGCACGGGTGCTGGCACGCTGGTGGGGAGGACACCTGCAAAATCTCAAGTAATTGGGAAGGAAACCAAAAAAAAGGAGCCAGCATCCCCCCAGGTTTGCCCAGGTGTGGTAGCTCTGCAAGGTGCTCATGCCGCTGGCTGCAGAGGTGATTTAAACCAGCCGCCCCACGCGCCGCTGCCAGCGCCCCAGCCCCGCCGGACGGCTGCTTGCCCCACAGCACACAAGAGAAGGTAAAAAGGGCAAAGTCACCGAGGGCCTCCGCCACGTTAATGCCAATCCTCCGAAAGGGAAACGCTGACTGCACGCAGTAAGCAGCCTGCCGTTCGTCGCGGTGCGCGACTCCAGGGCCCCCCGGGAGCCGCAAGGAGAGGCTGGGGGGGGGAAGGGAGCCCTAGAGAAAGCTGTGGCCACCTCGGCTTCTGGCTCCAGCCCAGATTTCTTTGCCAGCAGGGCAGATGCGTTTTGCTCTTCAAAGGCTCAGTGACCCTGGTGCCGGCACAGCAGCGCGATACTCGGAGGCTGGCGCAAGTAGCAGCAACAACTGCCGGGAGGGGAAGGAGGGAGGGAGGGAGCTTGGGAGAGGGCTTTGCAAGTGCAGTGCCAACGTGTGACCGGCTGCAGCGTACCTGCACCCGCCGTCTCGTCTACATGCTGCCTTAGTTGCCTTTTTCTGCATAAAATATTTAAATACAATTGTATCAGCCACTCAAGTTGTTAGCTACAAAGATCCAGACCTAATGTACAGCGAGGACACCATGCATTAATATTTATTACGCTTGATTTGTTTAAGGAAATACATTGAGCTTTTTGGTGCGGGCAATTTCTATGGAATCAAACTGTGAAAGACATTAATCACCGTCAGTGATGTGTGTAGGGTACGCACAGCCTATGGAAATGAAAGGATAAATAAATACACGCTCTATGGTGCTTTAAGGACTGGAGAGCGCTGCTGGTTAGGAATTGGCAAGTGCCAGGTGGTTGTGGTCGGAGACCTGCTCTGCCAGACGACGCTGCAGGCAATGCCCGTCGGCTTCGTCTTTTGGTGCTGCTGATGGATGCAGTCAGCCAAGGCCGCCTCACCCCAGACAGACGGTGGGACACGCGGGGACGCTTCCTTCGTGACACTGACACGGAGGCGGCTGTCACCCACCGGCAGACGCCAATGGAGCTGGGATCCCCCCAGCAAAGGGGCCCGAATCCGCACGGATTCCCCGAGGCCAGCAGGAGAACAGCTGTATTCACCCCGCAGAGCACAGGGTGCGTGCACGGAGGAGGCTAAATGAAGTTATTAACGTCCATTTGCAAACAGAGATGAATTGAACATCATATGATTAGGTTTGCTTCCGCTTCGGAATGCAGAACAGAGGGCGATTTGAGTGGCTTTGTGCTGTAATAACTATAATCTGCCCAGGTGTCTGCCCGGCCTGCAAAGCAGAAAATGTCACCGTAATCCAAATGACCCGTCAGCACCATGTAAATACCTGACGGTATTTCCAGTGACTTGCCAGGGAGAAAAGGGGGGAGCTTGTTTGCACTGGTTAAAGGCTTGGGACTTAAATCGGTCCAGAGGCAATTAGCTCCTCTGTACCGATGAACGAATTTGTGTCCATTATTTTTGTTTCACGGGAAATTATCAAAAGATGCAAGGGCAGCCCGTCGCACCCGTGACAGCCACTGCTGGGGGCTCGCGAGAAGGACGGCGTCTGCCACGGCGCTGCGGGGGTGAACCGGGCTCTCAGCAGCGGGTACGCAGAGCGGCCCATGCTGGTGTCTTTGCAAAGAAGTTTTTCTTAAGTGGACTGTCTGCAACGCAGTAATTTTAGTGCATTTGCAATCGCAAATAAGGCTCTGTCCATATGAATGCAGAATGACCACTGAAATATTATATTTGTCGTTTCCATAGCAACTGTGTAAGGGGTTAAGGGGAAATTAGAGACACTTTCATTCCCCCCTCAACATCTATCTTTTTATTGCGGTTTAAATGAGAGAGTGCTATTAAGAAATAGAAAGGTTTCAAGATGTGTATGTTCACAGGCAACTAAGGTTTAAAAAGAAAAAAGTGTTAATAAAGCAATTTCAAAATTTAATCTGAGAGTTTATTTTCTCCTTTGCTGCCTTTTCTCCCCTGGGGCTAGATTTCTTTCTTGCCCTGCAAAGGATTTAGTCTGAAACCTTTTATTTTTCTGGAGCCAGCAAGAGACAGTCAGAAGTGAGAAGAGTTTAGCAATTCAGAGGTCAAAGAAATGATGGCTGCTGACCTCCTTTGTTCTGAGCCAGTGGCTTAGGAGAGAATATAAACAGATGAGGGACCTCCAGACTCTGAACCCAGCATTGCTGTGAGGTTCAGATTAATTTGGATAAAAATAATTCTCACTCTCTGTTCAGCTTCTAACACTTCCCGAGCTCATGGAATGAAAGGGAAATGAAAACGCCAAGTAAGGTGAGAAAGGCACTTTCTGCACATGTTGGGGCTGACCCCAGAAGGATGTTCTGGAAATCTTATCAAAATCCTGGTGAAGGGGAGATTTCTAGCTTGATGGTCAGGCTCTGATGAGGTCCTGACAAACAACTGAGAGTTTGGTTCAGTGTCTGAGCCTTTTGAGACCCGGCCTGCAAACAGTCCATTGCAGTATCACCATCAGTCACGGGGAAGTTTCTCCTGTTCGTAAGATTCAAAATGGTGTTTTTTCCTCACAGTGGCCCAGCTGAGGTCAGGCATGCAAGTCACAACAAACCCGCAGCGAGACGATGCAGTGACTAAGCTAACACAACCTGCCGGTGCCGGGGACAAAGCTCTCCCCGCAGAGTGGTCGTTCCACGTCGCTCCTTCGACGTGTGCCCTCGCGCCAGCCGCTGCCTCCTCTGCACTGCAGTCATGCTGTGGCACTCGCGGACCAGCTTTTTGGTGGCTGCAGCTCCCCGTGACACTGATTTCTGTGTTTTAAGAGAATGCGAACTGCTGTCAGACTGAAGCATGGTCCTGCCGGTGAGCAACCTTATTTTATGGCTTTATGGCACTTGCTTCTGCTACCCCACACCCTGTCTGTAAATCATATTCTGAGAAAAATTGCTACTGGTTTTATGCCATAACTCATAAATTACTAGATCCTGTATTTTAGATATATTCCTCCATTTCTCTTCAAACTTTCATAGTGATGGAATAATTAATTAAATTAAATAAAGCTCACACTGACTTTTGTGATAGTTGTGAGTACTCTGCAACTTTGGAAGTGAGACTTTGTGCGGAAGTAAATGAAAAACTACTGTAACACTTCATGGGTTTTTTCTACTGACATGTTTACGTGGTTTTTGGATAATGTTGACATAAAGAAAGGAACTGGACAACGCCATGGGAGCAGCCGCTTCGGCAGCCCTTAGCCCAGCTGCTCCTTGCCTGCAGCCAAGCATGGAGCCGAGTGCAACATCTGGAAGCCTGCAGTGAAATGGGAGAGAGTTATGAAACATGAAACAGGCTTAATCTGGAATCAACATTATTGGTATGGGGTGTCAGAGTTTTTAAGAAAACAGAGTGGACTTGGCCTTTGTAGGAAAAAGCCAAGCCAGCAGACCGACACAAGGTTATGCAAAATTAAATTAAATTGTTGTATACTGACCTTGACTTTAAAGTCACCAGATGCAATTAACAATCGTTAATGTGGCTGAAGACAGTCTGGAGTGACCTTCTCAAGGACCACGCGAACTTTGAGAGGTGCATATTTTGCACAGAGGCAAAGTAAAATGCAGGAATGCCAGGAGTGCAGTCATTTAGCAAAACAGCATGGTGAACTGCTGCCTAAAACTGTGTTATAGAGCAAAGCTGTTTGGGAGGCCTTGGAAATACATTTCTGGATAGCAGGTAAACCATGAGTATCTTTCAAGAGTTTAAAATGACTCTCATTAACTCCTTAAATGGGGAAGAGTGTCTGGAGTTTCAACAGTGTGCCCAGAGGAGCAGTAAGATTTAAGAAAACTTGAATCAAATCTGACTTTCATTTCAACTTGCACGCGATCAGGGAGGAAGGAATGCTTTGTGATTAAGGTATTAGAAGGGGGTAAAAAAAATCTAAAGCGCCCTAGAAATCCCATTTTAAAAGTGATGCTGTCTTAGGGAGGATAAAATCTATTTGGCTCCCACTGAGATTTGGACTCGGTAAGGACCTGATGCTCTTTCGAAACGTGGGATGAAGGATAAGGTTTGGGCTGCTGAACACTCAACCCACAGCGACCAGGGCTGGCGTAGCCTGGATGCAAAGTGATGCCAAGGGAGGGCAATGGGAGCTTTGCTCGGGTGGGACTGCAGCGTGCCTCGCAGTGCTTCCCGACGCAGGTCAGCGGATGAGGAGCTGTGCAGAACAGGGATGCCTGAAAGGAATTTTCTTAAAGTCTCTACATCAAGCCAGGACAGGATTGCCTCCTCCAGTATCCGCTTTAGTTCTAGCTGTGAGATGTAGGCATGATTCAAAAACAACCAGCTGAAAGCCTGTAGCCCGTGCTAGACAGGGGAAGGCTAATTGATCGTAATGATCCCTTAAGAGGCGGAAATCTAAGAGTGGGTAACTATCAATCTGTTTCCTAATGGAAAGGTGTGCATGCCATTAAAACACCCTTTGTGCTAGCCACTTTTCTCTCTGTCTGAGTGGTTATGCTATACTAATCACTGCAGTAAATAAAAACCCTGGGTGATAATTTCCAGAACTGTGTAAAGGTGTTTAGGGAAAATGAGCACTCTGCTACCCACACCAGACTTTTTTTTTTTTCCTTGTTGAAGACTGGAGGTTTTTACAGAACTAGCTTCACTTTCTAAAATTTAAAGAAAAAGCCATATCCCTCCAGCTGTTGAGTTAAACAGAGTGTTATTCAAATTATGTAGGGGAAAAAAATGTCATAACTTAATGAGAATCAAATGCTGGCTTCAGGCGCCTTCACTTTAAAAGGAGGACTTTAAAAAACAACAATAGCAACAAAACAGTTCAATCTTTTATCTGCCGGTAGAAAATGGTCATTTAAATACAAACATTAACTAATCTGGGGAACATTGATGTTGCGGTACCAACTTGTTTCTGACAGACAAGATTATTAAAGTCTTATTCTCTTTAATAGGTGGCGTTTTTAGAGAAAGACCAGCCCGTAACCGCTCCCTTCCCTTTGCTGCTTCCCTCCAGCCGCTCGCTTGCGCTGCGCTGGGGGCCAGGCTCTCGCCGGGCTCGGGAGCCGGGACCCCCAGCGCCAGGAAGGGCAGGGGAAGGGGGTGCCGCATCGGCAGCCAGTCAAAGCCCTCGGTTATCTCGTTTGGCTGGTGTTTATATGTAGGGAATCAATCTTCCAAACCTGTTTTCATTTGCTTTTGCAAAGTGCAATGTAGAAAAGCGGGGAGCCCCTCCGGATGGGTGGCACTGCAGAAGTCACCACCGAGCCGAGCCGGCAACACCACGCTCAGGCTCAGCCTCTCGCCGTCAGCGGGAGGGTGCCTGTGCCCCACGTCAGTGCTTCTTAGCAGCGCTGGAGCCCCGAGATGCGGCGGGGGAGCCCCAGGCGCACACAGAGGACCGGCGCCGCAAACCCAACCGCAGAGCATCCCGTCTCCGACGGAGCATCCCTCAAAGCGGGTCCAAAGGCAGGACTCGCTGTGCGACGGCAGCGTGGGAGGAGGAGCGCGCACACCGCGCCTCTCCTGCCTTCAGGCCGAGTACGTTTTCTGCCTCCGAAATCAAGAACGGCAAGTGAAGGCGGGCACCAAATGCATGGGAAAGACAGCTGACAGTGGGACTGAAAGGAACCGAAGTCTTGAAAACAAAGAACAGTCCAGATCTGTAAGCAGCCACATGAGCAAGGAAAGAAATTATTAATATCATTCATTTGATTCGCAGCAGCTACTTGAAGTCTAACCACAGTCAGGGAAGGCACCGAGTCAGCTCTGCACAGCACAGAATCAAAAGGGAACCGCAACACAAACATCTTACTCGAGTATCACAGGGAAAGGCTTTCCACGGCACTTTGTGTGTTTAAGAGAACTGCTCGGAAGCTACTGAGGGTTGAGTCTTACTAACAAGCCCCAGTACAAAACCTCCAGCCACGACGCACGCAGCTATCTCCAGAATCAAGTCCTGAATTTGAGGGAATATGCAATAGGGAAGAACAAAAGGATCCTTTGATGTGTTCAACCACATGATGTTTAGCAAAAAATGCAAATGTTCTCTCATGCTGGAGAACACTTATCAATATTAAGGCATACACAGAGGAGAAGAAAGAAGGAAGAACAAAATACAACACTTAACAAGAGGGTAATTTAGCCTGTTGGCAAGCACTTTAAGTCTGGTTCATGCAAAATTACTTGCACAATTGTTTTGCGGGGTTTCTGGGCTTTTATGCATAAATCATAGTATTGATTCAATGTGAGTATCAGACTTACTCAGGTGTACAACTGCATGTGGGCACAGTTAAAGCGAGAAAGGATTTAAGTGTGGAAATTGGAGAGGAAAAAAACCATCCCCCCTGTTGCTCCTACAAGCTCAGCTACAATTGTCAAACAGCTGGAACGCGTGCAGATTGTTAATTAAAACATGGTGGTGACCACCTTCTGCAGCGGTCTCAGGAGAACGTCCAGGCAGGAAATAACTACCAAGCTGAATTTTTTTTTATCCACCCATTTTTTTCCCCTTTTGAGATTGCATTTTCTTTTCTGATAGAGAAAAGAAAAAAAAAAAAAATAGAGGGCACTGGAAGCCCAAGGATGGCCAAGTGAAAGAGAAATAAAATCAATTACATGTTACAAACCACAACAAATATTGCAGTGAGGGTGAGGAAGGGGAGGGAGGGAAGTGTCAGGAATAACCTACAAGAGCTTCTTTCATGGTGTTCATATTTGCTAGCCACATTTCCGTACCTTAAAACAGAGGGAAGGGCTCCTGCGGCATTAGCATATGCACGAGAGGTAGCCACAGGGGAGGGTCAGCAAGGATGCTGTGCCAGTCAGGAAAACTGAAAAAAAGGCAAAGCACTGGAAACGAAAATAGACACAGAGAATCCGTATCACTGGCACAGAGATGCAGTAATTTAATCGCTTTCTAACCCGATTCATCCCCCAGCATTTCCTGCGTGTGTATTACATTCAGCATTCAAAGGCGTCCAGCTGGCCGGAGCCCCCAGCCTGGCGAGCTGCCTTCCTTGCCCCTTTCTCCCGTAGCATGGAGATGCAAAACAAAGGCCTAAAGAAGTGCAGGGGAAACAACTTACCTGCAGTTAAAACTTAAAAGTTTCACAGAGACTTTGCTTGTACCATGGAGAAATGTGGATAACACAGCACTAATCGCCCTCTCTAATGAAGGCTCTTGTTTCTAATTTGCACTCTACTCACCTTGCCGCTATTACTAATATTATTTACTCGTGATACCAATAATATTGAAGATGATAACGTGGTCACGCCAAGGAGCCACATTTGTGACCATGACACATCCCTCCCCAGCATGGTAACAGGTCTGCATCCTGCCTCAGCAGCTACCACACTATCCTTAAAAATCCCGCACAACTTTCCTGTTTGGCCGACACAGGAGGTTATTCCTGTGTCCAGTTATGCCTATTCCCGCCTATTTCTTTCAATCCTCTTCCCCTTCACCAGCCATAAAACTTGAGGAATTTTCTACAAGTCAACTAAAGCTGCAGCAGCAAATGTGTTCAAATCGTTGTGTTAAACCCCAGCCCGCCCAGCCTGGGTTCCTTCTCTCCAAAGCCAAGCTCTGCGCTCGCAGCTGTAGATCACTACCAGCCGCTCAGAGAGAGCAGCCCCATGGGAAGAGGTCAGGTTTTATGCAAGAAGGTTTAAACCCATAATCAAGCTTTTGTTCTAAGTATGTCTCTTGCACTAAAATCTTAATAAATATGAATTAAATGTTCGGGCTATCCTAATTTAATTTGATCAGTTTGCTGCTTTCGAATCTAAATAAAAAAGTGGGGTAGAGTAAGGGAATTATTTGTATTATTATTACAATAAAAAAATAGCTATCTGTGCCAGTGTCTTAAATCAAATTAATGCTTTTCTTCTTGTTCCAAGGTTACAATGAAATTAAGTTTTACTCAAATACCTAGCCACATTTATACTACTTTTCCAGTGGCTGAGAATTCAAGCTGTAGCAGTGCTGCTAAGCAGGCTTGATGGGGCAGGATGGGATGGGAGGTTCAAACAGCCCGTGACGCAGTGCTGACACCAAACTTCCATCCTCCCTGTAATAAAACTACGCATTTATTTAGCACTTTTGATAAAAGGCTCGCTGAGCGATCCAGAAACACTCATTCATCGCCATCACCCCTGGCGCAGGTGGGTATTATTGTCCTTACTTGGGAACCGGTTCCGTTCGGGCGCAGAGCGCTCGACCACGAGGATGCGCAACGTCGCTGGCAGAGCCGGGCGCACCGCACATGGGGCAGCCCTGTCCCTTGCTCTTGGCCACTGGTCCCTCAGTCCCTTGGCCACAGTGCCTGCTCCAGGATGTCCCCAGGCGTGCCTGAGGCCAGGCGAGACGTCCGGAGGACAGACAGCCTGGTGGTAAGGGTTGCCATGAGGCTCCCCTTGGAGCCGTGGTGTCTGACCAAAGCTTCAACACGTGCTTGAACTTAAACCTCAGCTCATGGCCCTTTCCTGAACCCGAGTGTTTAGATCTCCAATCAGCAGAACACAAACCATGTGTCTTGCAGCAGGCACACGCTAACCACCCTCATGCCATTAAACCATGCATATGCTTTAAGTAAGGAACGCGTTTAGTCTTGCTGTTTCAAGGACCACACAGAGAAATGTCTGTTCCTGTACGCTGATTCTAAATTAAAAAGATGGGAAATACCTACGGGTCACCAGTTCTTTCCTAGCAAATGCAGTATTGTTCACTCTGTTCAGTATCTGCTGCTTTGGTGAGCCCCACATTAAATCACTCAAGATTGACAGAAATTTCGCTATTTCCCCTGGGAGGCCCTTTCACAAGCTATTGGGCTTTAGTGTGAGAATTTTCCCCTTTGTAGTCACCCTTTTTTGCCATTCCTATTGTATTATCCGATTACGCATGGCTGTATCTCCTGGCAAAGCGCTCCTTCCCTCCTGATCTTCGCACTGGTCGGGTGCCTGAAGATGGATGGCGCAGAGCAGGACATCTCCACCCGCTGGCGTCTCAGGATCAGCCTTAATCTGAACTAATCAAATGATGACAGCCCCTCTGAAAAGAGAAGTAATTACACAGTATAGATTGTATGTATCTCTTAGGAGATGAGGACTTGGATTTGATTATCTAAATTCTCCTTAATGCTTTATAATGAAGTTAAGGATGAATATTGCTTTGAAAGCAATTCAGCCAGAACTTCCCCATAGAAAGAAAGGCCTGAAACATGACACAAACGACCAAAGTCAGCAAGAAGAAATTGTCAGGCTAAGGTTTCTGTTCAGCTGTCTAAGATACAATCAGAGAAACTGATCTAAGGTAGCTGGAAGTGAAATAATATCCCACCGAGGTAAAAACAGGTCGAACTAGCCAAAATCTGTCCCCTCAGGTGGCAGAAAAATAAATGAAAAAAAATAAATCCCGCATTTTCTGAAAGTATTTAGTTTTGTTTTCATTCTTGACCTTAGCTGACAAAAGGGAGAAATCAAAAATTTCAGTAAGTGACGTCTTTGGTGGCCACCTCGGCTGGCACCCCCAGGGAGAATAAAATAACCCTGCGCTGGGTCTGAGGGCCGCCGATTAGACAGCCCGCTGACTCTCGTCAAGCACACACGCACTTCTAGGGTCTTCTGAAGAAACTGAAATTTTCACTGAGCGTTTTCTGGCCTCCAGGTGGACTGAAGGTCTCCTTCGGAAACCCTTTGCTCCAGCCTTTCCTCAGAAGCAGATCACCGCCAGCAGCTGAGCACAGCCTGAGACACCGCCCGCAGCAGCATCGTGACGCCCGCGCTCGCGCTACGGAGGGCTTTCTCCTGCATTTATGTGATCCTGCTTCCAGCCTCGCGCAGAACAGGCTGCTGGTGCCACGGTCCTCCTGCTGCGCAGCCCCCGGCGTGGAAAGGCTCCTTCAGGCTGGAGGTCACCGCTAATGCCGCTGCCCTCCCCTCCTCCCCGCTGCATCCTTGGCAGGCAGCTGGAGAGAAAGAGCTCTATTTGGATCCTGTTTAAATATTGATCACAGCGTATTTTCACTAAAACCAAAGTCTATCGATTCGCCTGCGAGTCTGCAGCCTCGATACTTTGCTGAATGTTTTCCTGGAGATGGAAGAAGGCTCCTTGAGTTATGATGTTAATAAGAGAGGCACGGGAGGAGTCCCTGATGTTCCAACCACAACTTCAGAGAGAACATTTTTCATTGGCGGGGGCCGCTGGACGCTCTGTGCTTCTTAATGTTTCTCTATCAGCTGCGCTGATGAGCCTTTAATATAAAGGCTTTGGAAATGAGTGAACTGCAGCTCCTGCAGCTCTCCAGAGCCTGTTTCTGTCGTGATTCCAGGCTCAGAGCAGCCAGCCATTTTAGAGGCGTGCAGGAAGAACCAGCACCGGGGATCTCCCAGTCCCTGTGTCTTGCACACAGGCCCCGCTCCAGCACTCTGCTTAAGCATGCAATTAACTCAACGCGTCTAAATATTGTCTTGGGCGTCATCAGGGAGATATTCGCTGCCCTGAAGCCGAGCAAGTGCTGAGGGGTTGGGGCTGTGCACGCCGCAGCGGGGCTGAGATGCCCCGCGCCCGGTGGAGAGCCCGTTCTGCGCCTGGGCGGGCGAGCAGCGGGCACGCCGGCTAGATCACCATGGGTATCACGAGAGGGAGGGCAGAAGATAAAAGCAAACCCCACAGGGTATATATATACGTATCTACATATGCTTTTGCATTAACCGCTAACAATAAACAAAGAAAAAATCAGCTATCCTGAATCACTACCCAGCTTAACCTGAAAACACAACAAGGCTTTTCTGATACCCAGACTAAATCAGGCAGCGGCCCGATGGGACCGGCCACCTCCCTTTCAGATGGAGTGCGCTAGCTTGATAGCAAGAGTGTCAAGTACACAGTGTTTCAGAGAAAAACAAGCTGCCCCCCCCACGTCCCTCTGTTGCATCTGACATCTTGCACCACACGCTGCACGGGGGAGAATAAATCCTCCCTGTCCCATGCAGCGTTTGGGCTACCATGAAGCATGAGACTTGTTTCATCTGATTATTTCAGGGACAAATCTCTCCTGCACATCTGTGGCTGCAGAGGTTCTCAAGGGAAAAGCCAAATTAAATTATGCCCTTGATAGTACTGTACGCAGGAATGCAACCCGCAGTTACAGCACCGGACTGCAAGTCTGAGGCTTCAGTCATATCTGACATTGATTCACTGTTCTTAGAGCAAAGCACTTAAATTCTCCATTTCTCATTTTCCAATCTGCAAAACAGGAATAAAATCACCTACTTCTCTGGGAAATCCTGGGGATGTGCCCTGTAAAGGGCTGCGTGCCCTTGGGTGAATGATACTGTTACAGACAAAAGTATTTTTGGGGTATTTTAAGAGTTCACTCTCAGAAATGTCAGTGATTTGTGACTTTCTGTATTTGTGATGCAGCATCTCCTTGCCCCATTTGCAAGAGAGACCAAATTGCAAGGACAATCACATCCACTTCTGTTACCAACCCTAGGACAGGATATTAGGTTTTTGAAAAGAGAAATAGAGCCAAGGCTTCTCCTTCTCCATCAAATCCTATTTGTTTTGGTTTTCTTCCTAAAATAACTTAGGGCTATTTAATAGAAGTGAAATCTGTGATAATTTTTAGCAATTGCCAGTCTGCAAGAGTATCTCTTTATGCAGAATTTTGTGATTCACCAGCTACTGCTTTTTGAGGGCAGGAAAAGTTTTTCCTTTATTTTGTTTTATTTCTAAGAGTTCGCTAAAGTTGACAAATCCAAATCATTGCCAACACGTAGTCATTCTCTTTTAAAAAAAAGAAAAAAAGAAAAAAGAATTACATCATCGGCCATAATCACATCCATCTTTCATCCTTTTTTCATTTGTCTCAAATAAACAAGTTTGCCAGCAAGAACTTTTTTTGGAAACAGGCTGTCTTAAATGAATTTTGAAGACTGTTCTCAAAAGCAGATTTAAAATTAATTGCAACACATCACTTTAAGGTGTTTTCAGCGATCGCCTTGCAGAGCTAGACCACGCAGTCTCTGTATCTAGTGAAAATACTGCGTACTCTCTATATGAAGTATTTCCCACCGCCTGCTCACAGGCCGGCCATCCGCGAGCCTGGCAGCCCTCGCCCCGCTCCTGCGCACCTGCATCGCCGCGCTCCGGCACGTCAGGAGGACACATCGCCAGGCAGCCCCTGCCAGGCCTCGCCGCCGCCTGTCCTGTGAAGGTAACGGACCAGCTCCAAACTCAGATATCCCCTCATTCCTGCTCTGGAGTCCGACAAGGGCCTTATTTTCTAAAAAAGTCACAGAGAGCTGCTGTGCTGGGTCGGACTCTTGTAACGCAGCCTCTCACCTGAGCTCTCTCCCCCAGGAAAGCTCCCGGTGCCGGTTCCAGCGCCCTTCCAACCTGCGCTGCTCGGCGGTTCCGCACCAGGAACCCGCTCGTCCCGCTCCGTCTCCAGCAGTGCCCACACCTAAACGCATATGGAAGAACAGAGCTCGCTATTATCTTCCTATTACGCACATCCAGCTTCCCATTTAGGGCCTTGTTCACCCAGAAACAGCAGCCAAACTGTTTTAATAACCACTACTGACTTACTCTTCATCAATTTGCCCTATTCCTTCCCGAACTCCTCTGTACCCAGCATCGTGCACTCTCTGCAAGATGGCAGCGGCAGCCAGTTCTACCCTGCACGTGCAATTACGGGGTGTGTGACAAATGACCTCTTCTTGCTTCTTTTATACCTGCTGTCTGAGAATTTCCCCGGGTGCTCTCTTGTTCTTGCAATGAAAGAAATAGAGAAATGACTACGGTTCCCGTGCTCTTCCAGAGACAGGCTGTCGCTATTACAAGGAATGGCACTGGCAGCATGTTTACTGCTCCTTCTTACAAAGTTTGCTAGGTTTCGTGCTTTTATGAAACATATTCAGCCACACTTGCGATTATACTCCAGTATGTTTCTAACATATCACATATTGAACCATATCGAAACTGTAGATGGGTGTCAGAACAGGCTGATTTTTAACATATCTTAAACAAATTTTTCCCTTCATTAAAGTAGACTAATTGTCACAGCACAGCGTAACTTAACGTCAAACGTAGCACACACGCCTATCTCCCCTACCAAAGCAATTACAGTTTAAATCTATGGTCTGAGTTAAGTTTGTTTTTTTCAACACATGCAAGGCAGCATCAGGAGTCATTTAAAATGTGGTTTTATTCCGAAGTGTGCTGGGACGCGGGTACTCTGCCAGGGCGAGCTGGGCGCGAGGCAGCAGCGCTGTCCAGCCGAGCGCTGGTGGGATCGCGGGACGCAGCCCCTCCCTGCTCCCGCCCGGCGGGACGTCAGGAGCCGCCGCGGTTCTGGCACCAGTGGTCTGAACGCCGGCGTTCAATGACACCGAAGGGAGTATCTGTTAAAGGGTGATTTTAGCTTTCTGTAAATGACGCCTTGCAAGAAGCCTCATTTGAGAGCTGAGAACAGGGAAGCAGCGTAAAAGCAGCCTAGGCAGCCCACTCAGAAATGAATTTTTCTATAATTAGGCCACAAAGTGGAAAGTCCTCTTAACACTACATTACCGAGCACCTGAAAGGAGAGGATAAAATGTTTCTCAAGGGTCCACCAAACCTGGAAAAGCAAATCACTGAGGCCAAAGAAAATGAGATTAAATTGAACTTCTAAGATGCAGTGTGTCTATTGACCTCCCTCATACCAAGTGCTTTCTTCATGTTCTTGTTCTTAGAAAAGGGGAAAAAAACATCCAGGAGAATGCATGCTGTTCAGAAGATAGCTGGAGGCTGAGTTGGATTTGAATTTTGATCAAAGTTTTTCTCATTTGACATGCTTTTCTGTGTCTGCATTCCCAATCTGCCTTTTTTGCTTAAAATAATGCTTCCCATACAAGAAATCTCAGCCGCCACATATAATAAGAAAACCTGGGCTCATGAAAGCATAGTTTCTGCTGGCTGGTGGTCCTTCTCCAGAATGCACTTTACTGGAACAGGAGCATCAAGAGGCCTCCTCCCCGCACACCAGCGCTGTTCAGAGCGTGCAACCTGGCGCAGGCACCCTGCACCACAACGTCTGCCTTTCTGCACACCTAACTTCTCCACGAGTAAGAAAAATGCCAATTTACAGCCAATTGCACAATTTCCTCATTTGTTTTCCTCCCTTGAGTTGGAATAACACAGCGCCCAGTCCTCCTCCTCCTCCTCCTGTTCTTTTTGCGGCACAAAGAGAAGGGGTCGGAATGAGCACGGTGGCAGAGGAGCCATCTGGGAAGGGCCCTCTCCAATTCCTGTCTACAGGGATTAGCATTCGTGCCGCGTCAAATCTGCAAATTGTTTGTTTGCTTTGAGGAAACGTCCAATATGGTCCAGATTGCTGATGCAATTGTTTCATAAAGCGTCCTCCTTGCGGCCTGTGCCGTCGTACAGCCTTCTCCTTACACCGAAGACAGCAGCCCAGTAACGTAACAGCTGCGCTAGCCGAGGCCAGGGGCAATATTGAACAAAGACGTCCAGCGGTCAGGAGAATGAGATGGAGGATGCACCGGGCCGACTTGCTTTTTGCTGTTGGTGCTCGTGCCGCGGTGTGACAGCCACGTGCCCCGCCGTGGCACGGGGTGCGCCCCGCTGCCCTTCGGCACGTCTTCGGCTGCGGTGGAGGGAGGAGGCGCGCGTGGTTCCACCCCCGGGAGCTGCCGAGCGTGGGGGCGAGGATGCTGCTGCCCCGCTCCCCATCTCTGCGGGCGCCAAGGTTCTCGCCTTCCAGCTCTGCTGCAGGGGATTGGGGCGAAGCGGCCCCAGTGCAGACCGTCGGGCATTACGTCCCCTTCCCTGGATATCACCCGCAGCGTGGCAATAGGTGCCGGAGAGTCTCGGTATTGACTGAAGAGCGATTCCAGGGGGACCAGGGTTAGTCCGGATTAGCGCATCTGCAGCCGCTTGGTTCAGTCTGCTAGAAGCCTTGCACGCTCGGGTACGTCCAGCGCAAGAGATGTCAGCTTCCCACTCAGGTTGTTCACGTCGCATTGCAGAGGAGAGCTGTGAGGCCCAAAGCCTTCTGCATAAAAAATAGGTAATATTGCTCCCTCTAAACACTGCAAAGCCACTGCAATATTTTAAAATATGGATTATCTCCAGCTTCTGCTCCTCTTGATGGTTCCACCTCATTTGCCTCGCTACTCTAATTTCCTTAAATGTGTGTTTTCTTTACAGGCTACTAACTACAGAAAACTTGAAGCAATCAACTGAAGTTTATGCATTGACATATCACTTCGTGAGCTGTGAATTCATTTCCAAGGGGGCAATGAACTTTAATGAAGTTGGAAACTGAATCATGCTGTTGCGTTTAGGGACATGCAGGAATCTAAGAGAGGGCTGTCCATCGGAAAGGCTCCTTGACCAATTTAAAAATTAAAACACAGTTTGATCAAGCATCCTTATTTCTTTATGGTATTCTTCCTCTTCCTGAAATCTTTGCTCCCTGGGATTCTATTCAAAAAGAAATTTTTCCAGATTTTCTGAATTTCAACCAGTTCTTGACTCCTTGCAATGACCATCGCAGTGCCATGGGAGGCATTGGAGACTTGGAGAGACAGAAGCAGCAGCAAAAGCGAGCTCTGCAGGCGTTCCTCCCAGCTGCGGTCTCTCCTCTCCCACGTTGCATTTTGCTGTGGCCATTTCTTGGCCACGTTCTCCTTTTCAAAAGCAGCACCAGACCGACCCTGCTGTGCCACCTAATTGGAAATGCCCACAGAGCGCTGGGGGGTGTGTCTGGGCACGCGTGCACTTTTTTCTTTTTTTTTTTTTTTTTCAGATGTGAGTGACATTGCAAATGCAACTTTCATCTTGGAAACTCGGAGTGTTGCCATAGAAATTGCAGTGGGGGAGTCACCAGGTTGTTAGCTCGTGCCCTTCGGGATTACAAATGCTCAGCAGGGACGGCTCCCCAGGGCGGGCTCCTGCACCCAGACAAAGAAGAAACCGCCTTGGTCCACAGGATTAATTTCTGAGCAAACGTGCATGTGTGCATCCACATTCACTGACAGAAATTACAGTAGCTGTTGGAAGAAGAAAGCCATGTGCCTGCTCAGGAAAAGCAAATCTAAATAACTAAATGAGTGTTTATTATAATAATAATCATTATTATTGCAGCCTCTCCTTGGGACACCATGCAGCTGCATACTTATTAGTAATTGGCAGCTCAGCGGGTCAGGTAAGCGGTGTTACTCCCATTTCACAGATGAGCAGTGAAATGTGTGAGAGCAACCAGAAGCACTTTGGGGAAGCAGGGAGCGGAGGCCGGGACTGCGGTGCCCTGTGGCCCTGCTCGGTCCCTTGTGCCGCAGCTCTTCCCCAAAGCTGAGGCCAGATCTCAACAGCCCCGTTAGTTTTTTCCTACTGAACATGCTGGAAAGCATGTCGTCTCAAAATGCACTGCTAAAAACGCAAAATAAATGCCCGAGGCCAGCAGTCAGTGACTCTCAGGGGCGGCGGGGTGCCGGCCCTCCACCGCACCACTCAAACCAAGGAGCCGGTGAAGGGGAGCCAGAAAAATGGTGTTTGTTGAAGGAATTTGGCTCACAAGTGGCACCCTCCTCTCCCTTTGCCTCGTCTGACAGATTTTTTTCTTTTGAACAACCGCGTTTCTTCATGGATTTGTTTATTCAGAAAGGTCAGGGTACTACATTGTACTCCGCATTATCTCTTCCCGTGTCCCCCGTCCCCGCAGCAATCATGCCTTCAGCACCTTTCCTGCGAGGCTTTGACACTCCCAAATCCAGCTGAGACTTCTCGGGACTTTAATTAATGAGATAACAAAAGGGAAAACACCCAAAGAGTGAACCCCCGAGTTGAAGACTTTATCTGCTCTTTGCAGCTGTATCTTTTTTTCTCCCTTTCTTTTTTTTTTCTTGAGCTGCATTCCAGGTCCGTCAATACTGTTTCCCATTAAATTAAATAGCTTATTGACTGGTGTGAGACGTAGCCACAAGGCCGATAGGATCCGAGCGCGGTACTTTCTCAGTGCAAACAATCACAGGTCACTGCACAGTAAATCAGTTGGTAATGGAGTTTGAACTCTGAGAATCAGTTCTGTGTACCCTTTTTATTTGTTTTTAATTTGTATCAATGGTAATTCTGTCGGTTTCAATTTATGTGACGGTAGCAGGTTGTGGAGCAGCGGAAACACCATTTTTCTTCTCGTTAACCATTGAGTTCACAGCGCCGTGGCAGCCAAGCGCTTCTGAGCTCACAAGCGTTAAGGCTTCTTGGCACCAGCAGCATCCTGTGCTCTTTTATTTTCCTCTGGCTTTCTATTCCATCAGCGATACCATCAGAATCGGTTCCTCCCTGGAAGCGTGCGCCGGCCCACGCCGGCTTCCCACCAAGGCGCCGCATTACAGAGCTGCCGGGGGCTGCAGCGCCGGGGCCGGCTCTGGCTCTGCTGCAGACGCTCCTTCCCCGGCACCTTCCCCCAGCTTCCAACCGCGCAGGGACTTCCACCTGGATTTGAGAACCAAGTATTCATTAACGACTCCACGAATTTATCTCATCCTTTTTGGAACCCGTTTATACTGTTAGCATCTGTGATACCTGGTGGCACTACTTAATTACAAATTATATAAAAAAATTACTTCCTTCTGTTGCTTTAAACTTACCGCTGCACAATTTTGGCAGGTGTCTCCTAATATTTGCTATGCAAGAATTAATGAATAATCATTCCTGACGCTTTTTTTTTAAAATCCTCATCCATCGCCTCTGCTCCAAGGAAAGAGTTCTGCTCCAGCAGTCTTCTCCGAAGCAACCTGGCTGGTCCCTGTGACATCCCTATGGCCGCCCGTTGTATCCTTTCCAGTTCGGTGGTGCCCTTTGCTGCTGGGAGACCCGAACAGCGGCCAGTGCTGTCCCTGTGAGCATGCCAAGGATTTATAAAGCTGCATGAGGTTTCTTTTGTTTGTTTTGTTTTCTATTTCCTCCTCAATAAGTCATATGGTTCTGCCCGCCTTTTGGCCTTTGCTGAGGCTTCAGCTTATCGTTTCAGACAACTATCCACAAATACGTCACAGGCAATTTTTTGAGCAGCAATGCTTAAAACAGTGTCCATGCTGCTCGTTGCTTGTACGCAATTAGGGCCCCGTTTCCCATGTGTGATATTTTGCACACAAAAATCACTGAATTTGACTTGCTGTTTTTGTCTCAGACACTCAATATGCCAAGGTGCTCCAGGAACCACTCCGGTCGTGCCTCTCGGCTTAACCGGTGCTGCTCTGCTTCACTTGCATAAGCACCGCGGCTCTTTCCCTGGATCCAGCTTTGCCAGCCCAAAGTCCTGGCGCAGTGGAGCTGCCACAGCGTCAGCGGCCCCGTGCTCCCGCGCAGCCTCCCCGCCTTTCACCGCAGGATGCCTTGCCTTGCCAGCGGCCGGGAGGGAGCCGGCATCGACGGCGCCGTTCCTTCCCGACACCTGCCTTTCCCTGCGGCCGTTCAGGTGCTTCGGTCCCTACGTCCACACCCAGGAACCTTTTTTTCAGGCGCAGCATTTTTGTGCCTATGGAATATCCACACTGGTTTGCTGCTTGCTTGGGGTTCAGACTGAAGGTTTTAAACAAACCCAAACAGAATCCCTCCTCAGTCGGCAGTGATGTAAGTTTGCCCCCTCGTTACTGATGCATCCAGCTCTCAAAAGCCTTTAGTGCTTAATGGATTCATTGAAGTGATAATATGAGGTGACTCGCATGTCAGGTTGTTAAAACAGTGATAAGACGTTGCACTAAGACAACATTATTGCTACTAACTGCATTATAATGGTCAGGGAACCTCTTGTGATATTCCCATATACACCAGACGAGTTCGCGGTGTCTGGGATGTTGGTTAAAGCCGCTGCCAGGACAAGAGGCACCGTTTTGCCCGGGCGCGTGTTTGCCTGGCTTTACAAAGGGGATGTGCAGAACACGTCTGTTCGCAAAGCCGCATACGCACACGTTTCTCCTCTACAATATTTTGCGAATCTACACAGACGTGTTAGGAAAACTGTCACTTGCATAAACTTCTTTGCAACCGCAGTGTGATTTTTTTTTTTTCAGAGCTATTAATCAAAGGCTAGAGTGGAACCAGCTTGACAAAAAGAAAAAAAAAAAAAAAAGAACACCCATGGACTTATAAAATGTACCAAGAAAACACTTGAATGATGCAGAGAGGTGCACTGAGGAATTTATAGCTATATAGTGTTCGCATTCCCCAACATGAGCTACAGGCTTCAGAAGCTGTCCTAGAAGTGTGGGAATGGGAGGCTCCCGAGCGGCCGCCGACGCTCCCAGCCTGCTCGGCTGCTGTGGGTTTCTCCAATATTTGATTCTTCCCCTGCTCTTTCTTTCCTCCCTGCCACTTCGTAAGTGATCCTGGGCGATGCCTCCACATTACATGAAATCTCACCATGGCTCTGTTTTGCGATAGAGCCGATGGTGTGCTGCGAGCGCTCCCGGGGCTGGCACCCCGACACCGGGCTGGCACCCCGACACTGCCCCAGGTTTGCTCCCGGCGCGGGGCCCCTGCAAACAATGCGCGCCTTGCATTTGTGTTCACGAACAGCGTCCCTCGCTGCATTTTGTACAAGAGTGATGATGTGCCCTCAACGAGAAAAACAGGTATTGTTAGCACATTAGTCAAACAGAACTAAAATCCAATATTGGTAAGGCAAACTGTAATTTTAACAAATTAGTCAGCCAAGGTAAACCAACAAATGAGGTAGGTAAACAGCCCAGCTAGAGCAGACTGCCTGTGACAGCGGCACACGCGTTACGCACGCACCTTTCCTCCCGGGGAAGGCAAAGCCAAGCACCCGGAGCATCTCCGCAGGGTTCCCGGGACATGCACCGACTCGCCGCATCCCTCGCACCAGGGCACGGGCAGCCCGGCTCGGGGTCCCACGGCCAGAGCCCGGAGCACCGTTCACCATCCACTCCAAACCTGCCCCAGCCAGCACAGCTCACGGCGCAGGGAGAGGGGCTGCAGGCCAGCGGGCAGCATAAACCAGAATAGATCATTCTCCTAGCTAAATACCGCCTTCCCTTCCCTGCTCCTACACGGCAAATCCCTCACAGGGAGAATAACTCCACCACCACGGCGAAGGGAGCATTCCGGGCTCAGGCAGGAGGTGCCGAGGGGCACGAGGAGCAGGGATGGCGCTGGGCGTTTTCCTCGGGCTTGTGTTCATCTGTACTGACCGGGCAAGGAGGGCGACAGGAGGAGGCTGAGGCAGCTAATGAGTGCCTGGAGTTTGCAAGGAACACTACTGCAAGCTTGACTGCCTAAAGCTCGATGTCTATAAAGATTTCGTATAAGGACGGGCTTGAGGCTGGGCTGAAGCATCCAGAAGCGGAGACGCTTCCCACTCCTTGCTTTTCCTTCCTTCTTTGCCACCCACTGTGGGCTCAGGGATTCAGGTGACCCCCCCCGGTGCCAGCCTTCCCTCCACCGCTGGACAACAATAAGAAACATCCTTTAATTACACATGAGCTATAGGCCACGTGGGATTTATTCAACTTCATCTAAATGAGAGATTTTCTGTGGTTGTACAAGCCTCTCCAAGCAGACCAAGGAAGCCAATAGATTTTGTGATCGCTTCTATCACACAGCAAACAATCACGGGTCACAAAACTATAAATCAGAGGCTAATGGATTTTCAACAATGGGCTTTGGCTCTTTGTACATTTTTTAATTTGCTTTTAATTTGTATTGATCTTCCCCCCTTTTGCTCCAATCCCTGCTGTGTCAGCAGGTCAGAAAGCGTGCCGAGAGGAGAATAATCTCACAAAAATACCGAGAAAGGTAAAACAGGCGTGCGGATGCATATGCACGTGCTTTCTAAACATGGCCGAGCCTCGGTGGCGGGGCTCACCTGGCAGAGCCCGCTGCCGCGGGCCCCGAGAGCCGGCGGCTTGGGGCAGCACCGCCTGCGGAGCGGCACCGGCGGGGCACCGGTCACCCGGCAGCGGGCGACTTCCCTGGGCCGGGAGCCACAGCGCTCGGCGCTGGTGGGGGCTTCACCCGCCAGGGAAGGACCCTGAAGAAGCAGGAGAAGGAAATATTGCTATTTGAATCCTCAAACCACTCTCAACCCAGAACTCCCCCAGCAGTCATAAACATTTGCTTGTTTCTGGGTTTTGCTCTGGTTTGTCTGCACCAATTTCTTACTTGTTCGTTGTGACCACGTCAATATTTTTAATTTCTTACTGCTCATCAACAGCAAGTTTCCAGCTTTCTGTTAACTGCAGAAAGAAAAGCTGCTTGATGGATAGGCGCAGGTTGCCTTGTGCAGCCCGAGCAGAAGGGCTGCGGGAGAGGACTCGGCTCTATCTCACAGCTCCGTGCTACCCATGGGACGGTCTCTCTTCTCTGCCTTTCTTCTCTCCTCACCTTCGCTCCCAGAGAATAAATCCTAGATAGGAAGTGACTGATTGAGTACCCATGATAAACCATTTACAGCTCAGTCCTAGCCATGCAAAGTGCTGTCAAACAGTCCTGAATAAGAAGTGTATTAATAAAAATCATGATCCGCACACAAACAGAAAAGGGCTAAATTCTTCAAATAAATGACTCACAACAAATAATTTGACCAGCTCTCATGATCGGCTTATGCCCTGAAGCATGAAGATTATCAGCCCCATGTAATTTTCTCCTAGCTGATATAGCCGCAAAGACTATTCATATTCATATAAATGTCTGATGTCTAATCCTCTAATCTAATCCTTTTTTTTCCTGCTTGTGCTAAAGCTCCACAGCCTATACTCAAAAGCCCTCTGAGCAATGGAATTATTGATAAATTACTGCAGAGAGGAGGAGCACCGCACATACGCCAAACCCACCAAGCTCTGCCTCTTCTCAAAGAGTGTTTATTTGCCTGTTAAGAAGTCAGGGTGTGAATTTGCAGGGCAATTGCAGGTGTTTTTCCTCCCTGACATTCTGCACGTCCTTGCCTAGCGTCGGAGTGAGGTGATTATCCGCCACTATGGCTTTCAGAGAGCTTCAAGAGTGGTGTAATTCCACCGCCATGTCAATTAAGCTTCATCAGGCAAATGATACAGAGTCTGTTGGCCATGTTATTTATGCTCCCTGAGAGAGTGAAAATCTCTGGACCCTGAACCTGGCACAGACCTGGTATTATGAGTATGAGAAACGAAGTTTTGTCCTTTGTCACTGTGTCGCTCACAGAGGCGCTCTGGGCCAGCCGCGGCGCGAGCGCGCAGCACGGCACCTCGTGTCTTGCACGTGTCACAAGCCAGGACGAGAGAGGCCTTCAGCATTCAGATGGGATGCGTTTGCCAAACTGAAATAACGTAGCAGAAACATGGCTGAGCATCCCAGCGCGACGGCCGCTGCTGCCTGCAGGCTGGGGCTTTGGGAGGAAGAGTCTTGCGTCAGAAACAACCAAGTACCTACTTTAATTGCCCGCTTTATATAGCAACTGGTAAGATGCATACCTATTTTATACCAGCACAGAGGAGAGGGTGGCTTATAAGAATTCTTAGCATCATTTCCTTCTCTTTCCATCACAGTTTACATGTGACAATTTGTCCTTTTTATTTCCAGCGTTATCAGATCACTGGGATGACAACTGCCTGCTTCATTGCTATTGTTTTTACTATATCCCTGACAATCTCAAACGAATGTGCTCTACACCGCCTGGAAACCCTCCTTCGCACGGCACAATCTGCCTTTTGGAGACAGAGCACACGAAAAATTCTTACAGATACATTCACGCAGGAACCCGTGCGCACACGTGGACCGCGCCTTCGGTGCCGCCGGGGCTGGGAGGTCCGGGCAGGGTTTGGGAGCCAGCCCGCGCGACATCGCGAAGCTTCAGCCCAAAGGGATGCGGGCGGCCGGACGACGGGGCAGATCACCCGCTGAGCAGCACAAGCACGGCTCCCCTGCCCGGGCTTATTTATGCCACGGCCTCTCTGCTGCTGTGTGCGCTGCACCGCATTTGTTTATGGATATTTAGTTTGCACACACTCTGGGGTACAGATTTGTACCGTGTACGGGAATTATAAATCCAGACACAGACTGTGGCCTCTGAGCATTTTTATAATAAAAATTATAATTTTGGAACTGGTTTTCACTCAGAATCAGGCTGAAACTCATCAATCCATTATCTCACTTAGCCCAACAAATAAGCATCAAATGGGAACTTCTTTCAAATCACTGTGGACTCGGACCGATTTTGAAACGCTGCCCTAAAGCAGAAAGACTTAGTATCCTATTTATTAGTCCCCCGAGGCCAGCCAGTTTCTCCATTAACTTTTAGCTCAAACTAATAGCACATTCATAAGCAATTTTGTGGGTGACTGTATCTGAGACTTTAAGCTGCTATATTTTTTTCCCTTAGAAATTATCTTTTTGCTTGATGATACGGAATTATTTAGATGACAACTCCCATTAAAAGAACCTGTGCTCTTATAGGCAAAGACATATTTTCCCAGACAACACTGCTATAAAATTGTTCTAAATCTACTGACTTCAAGGGACAGAGTTTTGCCATGATTAAAAAGGAAGACTTTTTCATTTGAATATTGCCCTTTTTAATAGCTTAAACAGGCATTTCCACGTCAATAGGTTTTTAGTTATGTTGTCAGACGAAGCTGTTCTGTATTATAATTCTTCCATACGCTTTTCAGTTACTGAATGTTTTGCAAATACAAATTATTTTTAAAATGTTTCTTTCTGTCCCTGTTGTATGCAGATTTACTGCTGTTTAAGCTCGGCTACAGACAGAAAGACAACAGCTCCACTTGCTTCTAGGGCTCTTTTTCCTCAGTAACGCAAGAGAGTTTTTGTGTGTATTTGTGCGAGAGTGTTAAGATACGCACGTGTACTTCAAAAACATATGTAATGCTTGAGTCAGCTTTGCTGACTCAATATAATGCTTTGGGAAATTCATTAAGAGAAATTTCACCGTTAATCCAGAGAAGAAATGCAGCTGAGGACATAGACATCCTGCAGTATTCTCACAAGTTCAGACAACAAATTAATTTATTTTCCTATCTGCTGTTTCTGCTCCACAAACATAGCTAACATGGTCATTTGTATTCCACTTGTTCATTTTGGGGGAGGTTTTGCTGGAGAGGCTGCATGGTTCAGACGCATCGGTAGGGCAGAGACAGAGCCTGTCCTCGGAGGTCACCAGCTCAGCCTGGCATCTCTGCAGTGCAGAGGACAGGTTTTACAGGCGGTGACTGCTCAGTGCCTTGCAGGAACTCATTTGGCATTTCTGATTTCAGGTCCAGGAGAATACCTCTGCAAACGCCTTTTAGTGGACCCTCATTATCAATTTCAGCAACAAGTCTAAAGGTTAAATCCCAAGCCAGGCAAGCAGCTAGCCACAAGCTGAAATTTTACGTGTGCTGACATGCTAAGCTCACCATAAGTTAATCATATTTTCAGCTGATCTCCTGACCCAGGATACTTTTAGTGAATTACATCTGAATGAAGTAATGATGCTGAACCCCCGCCCTCTCCATAGCAATGTGCATCCTTGCTCATCTTGGGCAGATAACACAGTACGGAGGGGAAACGCTGGTAATACGTCGCCAGAACTTGGTAGTTGCCGGTAGAAGAGGCCATCTCCCCCAGAAATATGAGTGTTTCACCATTCCCCAGACCAAGTGATATAAATCCCTGACTATGAGCAAAGAAGCTTTTCCTAGCTGAACTAAGACCCTGGCGGTGTCTTAGCCGTGGGTTAATAGGGCTTCTGCGGCTTAGACAGTAGAAGAGGACCGGCGAGATTGGGTTATGATGTTGTTTCGCTTTTGAGGGAAGCTTTCGTTCGCATTTATATGTGACGGAGGTCACGTATAAAACTAAGTTCAGGTCTGAAAGCGCTCTTTGCCCGCACGTCCAAGCCACGCAGTTCTTGCCGCCCCCCAGCCGCGGGCTCACGGCGATGGGGCTGCTGCTGCCGAGGAGGCAGCTCCGCCGCCCCGTGCGGAGCCCCCGCCGCACGGGAGCTCCCTTTTCTGCCCCCCCTCAGCCCTCAAAGCACTTGCATATTTAAAGGTTACAGACCTGCTACATGCGCTCTGTCTAGTTAAGATGAAAATGCGTGCTGCCCTGATAACCCCTCCGCAATGGCTTTATTGGCCACTCTGTCCCCTGCTGATAGACTTATTAGCTCGTACCAAAAAGGGGGAGCCTTCTCTCACGTAACTGTCCTAAGCACCTTATCGAACCTGAGCCAAGCCAAGGATAACAATCTGAGACCCGATTAATTACTCTCTGAAGCGGTACTAATAAATAATCATGAAAACACTGAAGCAGTGTCGGTGATGCTAAAACTGAGGGCTCCTTGCAAACACAGCCTGTCAAGAACAGCTCTGAAATCTGCTCGTTTAAAGCTACTCTCCCTTCTCGCTCGAGCGCATCGCAGGCTGGCCGACTCCTGGCATTTGCCTGCTGCACCCCAAGCACACCGACCCGTGGCACAGCCTCACCCCTGCAGCGGCAACTGATGGGGAGCACTCGTCACGACGGAGGTGACGGAGAAAGAGCCCAGCTATGACAAACAGAAACCCAACGCAACGCGTCCCAGGAGGAACAGACAATTCAAGCAGCGGAGAGGAAACCTCTAAGAATAAGTGCTGGCAAAAAGTAATGCTGGGCAGCGACGTTTTACCAGATCGACTGCTGAAAATGAGTTAGAAGGAAAAGCTGCTCGCACGGCAGTCTGCTGATACTGGGAGAAATGCCTGGTGCACCATCTAGCATGAACGGATGGAGAGGAATCGTGTCCTTCACTCGGAGCTACAATGGCAAGACAAGAATTGTCTGCAAGAATGGCTACAAGAATTGGAACAGGCTGCGCAGAGAGGTGGTGGAGTCACCATCCCTGGAAGTGTTCAAAAAACGGGCAGAGGTGGCACTTTGGGACATGGTTCAGTCTGGTCTACCCTTGATTGGCTTAGAGTAGACTTGGCAGTGTAGGTTAATGGTTGGACTGGATGATCTTAAAGGGCTTTTCCAACCTAAACGATTCTATGATTCTATGGCAACCCTTACGAGGAGGGACAGAAAGGCAGTTCTCTAGGCAGAACCAGTAAATGACTTCTAATGGCTCCAGGTAAGGTCTAGAGCTCTTGTCTGAGTTCAAAGGAAATAACTACCGGAGAAGATAAAGCTGCCAGAGCCGGGTCCACTAGTGGTGCCTTCAGAACAGGTCCTTTCTGCACAGACGCCGAGGGTTCATTGTCCTGCAAAGCCAGCAAAGCCTGCAGGTACTTGACACTTCTTAACCTCCGTCCCTGGGCCTGCAAGTGGGAGAAGAGCGTATTTATAGGCTGGAGATCTCAAAAGCACTTCAAACAACTCAGAAGGCCAAAGCTCACTGACGGTTTCTTGGGTACTTTTAAACACCCTTCTGACTGTTTTTCAAACACTGACCTTTGACTGCGTAAGGAAATAAATAGACACATATATAAAACCAGCCCATACAAAAAATAAAAATGTTGACATTAATAAATCATTAAAGGATTTTTATGCCCAACAGCAAGCACAGACCTTTTATCCCCTATTTCTAGCTTTGCATCTGGCAACTAATCCTGTGAAAACAAGAACAAATTATTTACATTCTTTTAGTATTCCATAAATCAAATATTGCTGTAAGGATTGAACTAATATTTTGAGAACTGAATATGGGATTTGGTCTGGCTTGCTACATGCGCTGAATTTTAGTCTGCTGTGATATGAAAAGGCCGAGAGATATGAAATCCAGAAAAATAAGGAGTCTGAAATGTAGGCAGCAGGAGGAAGTAATTTACCATAGCATTGCCCAGTTTGGCTTTGTATAGTGAGTTATGAAATGTAGTTATTGTGCTTTCTGTGTGGCACTTCGCTTTCAAATGCAGATAGTGGGAATCTATCAAAACACTATTTGTTTGCTTGTTTCGTTTTGCCTACATATGAGAAGACATCAATATAGTTTAACTGCAAAAATACATCCATCCACCCTCTGCACCTCCTTTATTAAGCTACAGTCTAGCAAGATAAAAAAAAAAAGGCCATATAGAGCCACTTATGTTTTAAAGAAACAGCAAAACCAGAAGCTACAAAACTTAAACAGTCCAATCTGATTTACATCCCGACCGACAGTCTGTAAACCACGCTACGGCAGATGGGTCCTGCGAGCAGCCAAGTTAGAGCCACCTGAAAAGCAGGGTTTATAAAAACACCGACAGACCTTTAACTGGAGCTGTGTGAGCCGCGAGCGCTTCTATAAACAATATTTTATTGATTAGAATAGGCAGAAACTCTGGTTATTTACAACAGACTTTTTCACGGCATTTATCGACGTTCCTAAGGCTCAAAGGGGAAGGAAAGAGACCTGGCAAATATAACAAATGGACCCGATGTAATGCCGAACTGCTCCCGTAAAACAGCCCTGTGGAAATTAGCGGGCAAGCCACAAAGCGCCCTTCCTGCGCGCCAGGCAGCAGCGCGGGCACCCGCACGCCTGGCCCTGAACCGGGCGCTCCCGGCCGGCGCTTCCCTGGGGAACTCCTGCCTGGGGCCAGAAATGGGAGAGGGCTTCCCCCCAAAAAATAAACAAATGAGCAGTACGAAGGAGGGAGCGCGTCGCGCTGCACTGCGATCTCCAAGCACCAGTGCAAGGCAAATGGCAAATTCAGAAGCGGTGGGAGGGAAAGGGCTCCACGGCACCGTGGGAGCCGCCGCCACGGGCCACCACCAGCAGCAGCCTGTGGAAGAGCTGGGACTTTTCCATAGGAAACAACCGTTATTAAAACTAGAAAAATATTTTGAGGCGATAGTGAATTTCTGCCCTTCAGAGAGCAGGATGAGCTCCTAGCTGGTAGAAATCTACCACCTCTCTCACACACTCCTCTGGAGCATCTCCTCCGAACGCAGCTGGTCCCAGCAGGCTGGGAGGAGATGTCCCACGTGTGGATTCCCCGCTCTCCTCGTGCACCTCATCTTGTCTTCACGTGGACAACCGGTGGGGGAAGGCCCATATTTTTGCAAGCTGTGTGTGACACCCCTCACCGCAGGGGCTGAGCATTTACTGCGGGTAACTCTGGGAGGGTGCCGACGGCCCGTGTGTTCGCACCCAGCTAGCTCTGTAATTAAAGGCTCTCCCGGGTACCTTAATGGCAGTGCGCGAATACGCCGTCCTCCTCGGAGCTGGGAGCAGACAATGCAGCGAGAGGAAACGCAAACCCATGCGTTGGAGAGTCCTCATCAATGATTTTAGCCTCCTGACCTGGAATGAAAGAGGTAATTTGATCACCATGGAAACCGGGTAAAGGCCTCTCCCCAGCCAAAAATGTCACTCCCATTAAACTGGGCTGAATCATCCGCCTCGGCTCCGCGAGATGGACAGGACAGGGATAACGCAGCCTGTGGAGGAACAAGCTATCCTTAAGCATGATAATGATGCGTGACAGCTTAAACTTTGGGTCATTCCTGGTACACGAATTGTCAAATATTGTGACAGCAGAAGCGGCTCTCCGCACCCCCGCACGCCAGCAGAGAAGAGACGTTTCTATGGATTTTTATTATTTCTTCTCAGCAAGGACCTCAGAAATGCAAATGTTTTTGCAGCTTCTGTGGGGCTCCAGGGGAGGGAATTTGCTGGGGGCTTTTGCAGGAAACAAACCCTGGTCGTTCACAATGTTGCTGTGAAGGTTTTAACCAGCCCTGTTCACAGTGCGTCACTTTGAAGGTCTGGGATGTCCTGGATGTACCGGTCCTCTTTGTAAAATGGAACGAGACAGAATTTTTCAGGCCATTACAAAATCCCACCCCTAAATGAACAACGCTATAGGTTAGTATTAACCTTAGTAATGTAAGTATTAGCGCTAGTAATACTGGAGTGCCTGGAGATCCCCGGTGAGAGCAAAGCTTCCGCACGTTAGGGACCGTCCGTGCACATAACATTGAGAGAAAATGACAAATTGCCTTTCTGCAGCTACAAATTCAAGTTCACAAAGACTAAATCACCGTCCTGTGGTCAGCTAGGGAAACGGTGCCAGCATCAGGCATAAAAGCTTCATCCCACGTAACAGGCCCACCCAAACACAGCCAACCCCACCGCCACATAAATCTACTCCTTGGCCGCAGCGGCTCTGCGCGGCGGCGTAACAGCCCCCGAAAAGCCGCCGGCATCCAGCAAAGGCACAATCTGCTCATCCCATTGCACCGCTTGAAACCACCGTGCCACGGCCCGGAATGGTGGCACGCTCTGCAGTCAAGTCAGCAGCACGTGAAACGGCTCGCATGAAGGTTTGTTTAACGATTTTTAATTAATTTTAATTACTTACAATTTTTTTGAGCAGTAGCTTAACCTCGCTGAATCTCAGCCCCTCTGATCACTCTGGGACTTCTGCCAGCTTCCTCATTACAGATCAGTTCCCCTAACGCCATTTGATAATGAAATGGGTTTTAAAAGAAAGGGACAGAGAAAAAAAATCAAATACCTTCAGCAGAACCCCAGGGAGCTGGAAGAGGATTATGATTTGGTGTGGAGATAAAAATGATAGTTTGGGGGCTTGCTTTATGAATAATGTGTACCTGTGTTGAAAGTGCCCTACTTTCAAAAGACAAAAGTTACGGCCTGTAAGGACTTTCTACCTTCACGGCTTCTTGCAGGCTGCCTTCCACAGGGGCAAGCGATGGAGACAGGCAGGAAAGCGACGGCGAAGGCTTACGCCTCGCGCAGCCGAGGGGGAGCAGGTCCGCCACCCTGCCACCAGACGCGCCTGGCCGCGTTCCCTATCGCACGCGACCCGACACGCCTCGGAGCGTCGCCTGCTGGTTTCACCCCGTGCGCTGGGGGTCCTGCGCCCAGACAGCCCTGCCCAGCAGAGCTCTCGCGTCCTCCGGGGATTTTTCCAAGTATGTCGCGTACTCCATCCTCCCGTGACCAGCACATCCTATCCCCGGTGACCATTTACCTGTCTCCCCCAAGCCTCGGGGTTATTTGTTAGTTTACTACAGAGTTTACTCCTTTTGCTTTCTCCGATATCCTCTTTACATCTTTGCGTCTTCCTTCCAGCTTTTTAAAAAATTATTTACTTATTCGCTGCCCCTGGGATCCTTTCCCACCTGTATCCTGATCAGCATCCAAAAGATCCTTCTGCAACAACAGGCACTTGCAAGCTGCATCTCATTCCCTGAGAAACTGCACGGGCTTTATCACAGCGAGGGTGCAGATGGTGGAAGTGCCGGTAGCACTGGAGTGTGCCTTTTTTCCTGTTTGTTTTTATTAACGCACACTGCTCCAGTTCACAATTCAAAACTTTCTCCCTGTGGCTCTGATCTCAGCCCAGCTGATCTCCTGCCCAGCAGCCCTGGGCAAGCTTCAAAGGATCTGATGTTTGGGCAGGGTACAGAAAGGAATCTGTAATTTTTGGATGCTCTGCTAAGGCTTATCTGAACCTCGGTGCAGTCTCTAAAGCTGGGCTCCAAGTCCCCTAAGAGCACATTTTCATTAGAGATGGCTGGATGTCAGAGCTGGAAATTCCTTTCAAAATTTAAGTCCTTTTGTGGCCTCGCACCTCGGTTTGTGGGCAACAAGGAAGCGGAAAGGAAGAGAAGGATGTTGCACATAAAATGTAGAAAATGAGCAAAACGCTGCATGTATTTATTACAATTACTGCCTGCATCAGGCTTTACTAGCAGAAATATTGCTGTCACCACGGTCACCACTGGCCTGGAAGGGTCACGTTTTCAACAGGCTCCTGTCGGTACGTATCACACACATCCTCACGAACACGAATCAAGCAGGCGGGGCGGCTGGGAAGCCTGCAGCACCGACGTGACCCTCTCCAGCCGAGGAGCTGCCCTGAACCGAAGCCGAGGTGAGTACGAGCCCCTGCAGACAGCCCAGCCGGCCACGAGGGCAGTGTCCCCTGCCCGGAGAGGCGACGGGCAGCGGCACCGCAGCCATCACCAGCCGGAGCGGGAACCAGCGTCAGAGAGGAACAGGGACTGCGAGCGAAGGCGAATTGGACGGGGGGACTGGGACCGTTTCCCACCTCCCAGCCATTGGAGGGACGTGCATAATTCATAGGCCATAGATTGTGTATATCTTATTCATGAAAGTTTAAACAGACTGGTTATTACTATTGACCATTAAAAGGCAATTTTTCCCCCATGTGCGACAAGGACTATTGACATTCCTATATGCTTGAAAAAAAAACTCGTTGATGTTCTGACATCTCTAGAGTCTCACGTCACTTGTGCACACATCTGTTGAGGCATCCGGGTCTCCGAGCCGGCAATGAGTTAACAAACAAGCCGCATTAAAAAAATATTTCTGTCTACTTTAATAACTATCAACAAAATGTGTCATTAATGCACTATTAAAAATTGATAATCTGATCTTACGCATTTAGACCTAAAGTTTTATTACTAAAGAAGTGAGGCAGGCTTTTCTGTCTGCCATAGGCAGCATGGTGGTGTTTAGCGTGGGCTGAATTACTTCGCTATTGTAACCCCACCGAAACACCGCTGTCAGCATCCACCCCGACCCGCTGCGTGCGTGCGCACGTGTCTCCTACTGAAGCTTTTCCTGGGGGCTTCCGTTGCGGGGATGACCGCAGGGCTGACATGCAACACGGTGAGCAAGGGCGCACGACAGCCCTGGGCAGAGACTTCAGGGTGTCTGTGTGCTCAGGACTTCAACTCCAGATCTTAGTGCCATTTGGAGCCTGGAGCCCCAGAGAGGTGATGCTTTGAGTTGTCGCAGGGAGAAACAGCTAATGCTAAGATAGGGAGGCTGATTCTTCTTCTCTCTGCAGCCTGTAAGAAAATTAAATTCATGCCCAATGGGCCTAAACACTCTTGGTAGCACTGAAGTGCAAAATTGAGCTAATACCTTTCTGATGTTTAAACAAGTACTCATGATATTTTTATGCCAATCTAGAAGCTCTAAAGCTTTTGGAACTGCCATCACAAACTGAAAGTGATGTATAAAAGGAAGGGAAAATACTTTTATTGGTCATAGGGAGTTCTCTGGATAACACAAAGACACAATGTTATGCCAGAATGATTCTTAAAGCTTCTACCTCAGCTGCAGAATTCACTTTTGGGACCCATATGGGTAGGACAGGATCAGAGGGTGCTGGCCACAGGTGTGCTGGGTCTGTCGGGGGTTCTCTTCCCTACTGAAGCAAACAAACAATCTCTTTCTGCAAACGCAACAGTCTGTTGCCGTTCTGACCTAATCTTCATCGAGCAACTGGAAGTGTGCTTTGTACCTACAGCATGGCAAAAAGATCAGAACTAATTAATAAGCAAACAGTGGCCGTCAAAAAGGTGGACACAACCTAGAGAGAAAGGAAAGAGCTTTGAAAGGTTATTAGCTTCATTCTACCTATTGCCTGTTCAAGCACATATGGGAAAAATGACTGTCTGCCTCTGACGTTTACACGGAGTGAATCAGGAACAGATGTAAGCTGGGCACTGCCGACTCCAGCAGATAAAAGACAATTACAAGCAGAAAATGGAGCATCTGATAGCATGCAGCTTTCACTTGGGATGTTCAGTTTAGCTAGTGAGGGGGAAAAAAAAAAAAAAAAGAGAGGGTTGAAAACTAAACTCCTGACAGCAGCCGTCTCTTGCTGCAGACCTGCTGATTCAAGCATCGCACAGCTCCTTGCAGACGTATGTAGAAATGTTTAAAGGCTCAATTTGAGCCATTTGTTTCTCATTTTTGAGCTCTCATTAAAATAATCTGTTCTGATTGTCTGTGGGAGCTATTTTTTGCTCCTCTAAACGGTTGCAAAAGACAGCACAGATTAGAAAAGAAGAATCAACCCTGTTAAGCCTGTGACTCATCAAATCCAGGCTCCTGTTCTGTGCTGGCTTCCAAAGCAGGCAGAAGCCCCTGTAACGTGGCAGAGAGAGGGGCAAAAGCCCTGTCTTGCCCTCTGTGAACAAGAGGTTGGAAAATTTTACCTTCGTTGAGCCACAGGCAGGGGATACGGGCCATTCTGTAGTACCTGCTGCAAGCCACAGGCAGACGATGCCTTCTGGAAGGCCAGGCTTTCTCCCCACCCCAGGCAGTGTCCTGCTACAAACGCTAACTCGGGATGAAGAGGTCTTGCCTTCCCTTGCAATTCTTTTATTCTTGCATACGGAGTCCCAAGCTGGAGAGGCAGAGTGCTGACAGCAAAGGGATGTGTATCCAACCCAGAGAAAAGGTGGTTCGCAGGAATTTAACACCTGAACAGGTGTCCTGGTTTCAGCTGGGATGATTTTCTTCCTAGTAGCAGGCACAGTGCTGTGCTTTGGATTAGGATGAGAATAACGCTGATAACGCACTGATGGTTTAGTTGTTGCTCAGCACTGCTTATGCCAGGCAAGGACTTTTCAGCTTCCCATGCTCTGCCAGGGGCACAAGAAGCTGGGAGGGGGCACAGCCAGGAGAGTTGATCCCAACTGCCCCAAGGGCCATTCCATACCATACGGCGTCATGGGCAGTATAGAAACTGGGGGGGGTGGCCGGGGAGCAGCGATCGCTGCTGGGAACTGGCTGGGCATCGGTCGGCGGGTGGTGAGCAATTGCATTGGGCAGCACTTGCTTTGTGTATTGTTATTATTATTATTTTATTGTTACTATTATCATTACTATTTTACTTTATTTCAATTATTACACTGTTCTTATCTCAGCCCAGGAGTGTTTCTCACTCTCACTCCCCCGATTCTCTCCCCATCCCATCGGGGCAGGGGCAGCGAGCGGCTGCGTGGTGCTGAGCTGCGGCTGGGGCTGAACCCCGACAACAGAGTTATTTGCTATTCAAACCATATGTAACCCAGAGAAGTGCCAGGAGTTATAACACAAAGTGTAACTTGCTTCTTCCATTCCTCCCTCTGTGACTGCCCCATACCCCACTACCATCGGGTATCATGGTGTGCCTACAAGACAATTTAAGTTCCTGTAGGTTGTCATCACCTCTGGCGTAGACACCGAGCTGCTCATCACAAGAGCAGTCTGCGAGGCCTGAGCTTGCACTCGGGGCTCAGCTTTTCTGCAGCCCGTTGAGCATCCCTCCGGGCACAGGTAGGCAGCATTTTCAAGGGATGCCAGAATCTGTCGTTCCGGTCAGGCTTGAAAACGAGCTCAGGAATTCCAGTGCACGTGGGGCTAAAGTCCGCCCCTGCCTGTGGGTGCTGAACTCGGAGCCCTCCCAAAACAATTCCTGCCATTTCACTCCCGCAGGCACACCCCACGGGAGACTGGGACACCCCGGCTGCACCTCCCAGGCTCCCAAGTGATCACCCAAAACTCTGGGCAATTTGAGTGACAAGACGCAAGATGCCCAACAACCTCTCCCATTAATTGATACACAGGGGTCGGCACCTTCCCACTTCTTCAGCACAAAGGATTTAAAAATCTTACTCTATTTCTTCTCACCCTTTCTCTATAAACTTGCAGAAAATGCCTTTTGTTTTAGTGCCATGCTACAGTGAATCTGTTTGTTCTTTGGGCATTCAAATGTTCTTATCATTGACATTTTTAAAGCTACGAAAAAGGATTTTAATTGGCTGAAATGCTGATTGCCATAACAACTGGCTAATGAACCATCTGTTAGCATATGTAATATTTATTTATACATTTAAAAAACGCAGCTAAAGATCAGGACGGGCTCTTTTTCAAGGACGGGGGCAGCTCACTCCCCGTGCAGGGGGCAGGGAGGCACGGGGGGGAGTTTTGTGGCCCGCAGGGACCCCCGCGAGCCTCTGGCCGCCCCGTGCAGAGACGCCGGCGAGCTGGGAGCTCGTCCCCCAGCCGCCCCTGCCGCAGGCTTAGCAGCTTGTGCCGGGCGACCAGGAGGGGAAGCGCCCGCTCAGCGGCACAGGGCTGCCCTGCCCCGGGACACCCTGCCCTCCTCCAGTGCGTAGAGCGGCATCGGACAAACCGGCGCAGGAAGATCTGGGAAAATGCGAATGTGGGACCAGGCTCTTCGGGAGCAGCGCTTACGGCTATCCTCCTCCCAGCCCTCTCTCGGGGCAGGGGCACCCGAGCCCAAGCGCTCAACGGTGACGTGAAAGTTCGCGTTACAGATGAGCAATAGATGGGAGCTCCCCTAGAGCGTTGCACCGAGCCTCCGTCCTTAGGAGGTTGCATTTCCAGGGGCAGCCTCTCCCTGGCCGCTCTCAGCTCCGTCTGCCAGCGAACGCCCCGCGAGGGAAGCGCCCTGGCTTCAGGCGCCGGGGTCCGATCCGACCGGAGCCCAGGCAGCCGGCGCTCCCCTCCGTGGCAACGGCTTGGAGGCCGTAAACCCTCGCCGTCCAGCAGAGCCCAGGCCCACGATCCCCCTTCACGACTCCCGCAGGATGACGCTGGAGATTCGGCGGGGGAGACGTATTTTTAGACGGCTGACAAAGGGAGAGAAGAGGGGAGCAGAGAAAGCCCCGCTCCACAGAAGTCACGTGCATATGCAAACGGAGTCTAATTGCCCCTCTTTAGAAACTAATCATTCGGGATTTTACAAGCCACATTATAGAACCTGAGATGCTTATTTTTCCTTTTATTATGTTTGTAAGCAGTGATCCTATTGAAAAGAAAATCAGACCCTATTTTTACCAGTCACAACCATCTCCCTTTTTCTTTCTGCCTGCTTTATTTTATTTTATTTTCCTTTCTTTCCATCAGTTGAATAGAGCAGCATTTTCACGTGTATTAATTGCCCCGTAAAATGCCCTCAAAGTCATTAGAATTCCCCATTCGAAACTATTATCTGTGCCATTATGTCTTTGCATTATATTTATTTAAATGTGCCTCTTCTGAATCAGCTTATTTTTAACAGCTAGCCATGCCTGAAATATTGTTCCAGGCCAAGCTGTTCTCAAATCTTTATTTTTTTTTTTAATGATAACTTCAGAGAAGCTCTTGATGCTTTGTCCTGAGTGGAATCATAGTTTTAGGCTTTTAACGCTCTTTCCTTTTCCTTCTCCTGTTTCAGAAAGATAGGCAACAGCCTTGCAGAAACTTTTTTGTGAACCCACAAGACTTTCTTACACCAGAACTGCAAGAATTACAGCTACGCTTCATGGCTGTCACACGGATTTAAATCTGTTGATTGTGAAGATGATTAGAAGAAAAACACACCATCATTTCCTAAATGTAATGCAAAGTTGCTCTCCCCCCTCAAAACATCCACGCATGATTTTCCACCCATTCTGACAGGTAATTTTGTCAATACTTAAAGCCTACCATGGCTTGAGTGGCTGGACTTCTGGAAGCACCTGAAGGTGAAGAATTTAAGGCAGCGCTCCCTGCCCCCAAGAGTTGCTTCATGGAAATATTTCTTGCTTGGAAGGGAAGGTCCCGGAGCGGGAAGCTGGTTTCCTGACTGACCTCCCTTGCTTTTTGGCCAGTGCCACCCCAACACGGTCTGCGCTTTTCCAGCCGAGAACCTCACGTGAGGCTCGGACACCTCCGGGCTGAGGTCTGGTCCCAAGCATGGGAAAGAGCCCTTTATAAAAATTAGAGCCCAGAGACTGAAACCAGCACTTCACCCCAGAATTTCCCCTTCCCTGCTGTCCGCTCATCAGGGTTATCCCTGAGGAAGGAGCCAGACCGGCACCGCACCAGCATCCTCCCCCCGGCTCCAGGCAGAGCTCTCCTGCTTCGCACCATTTTCATATTTTAATTAGACCAGCCGTTCTGCGTCTGCCTTCATTAACTGACACCCGCAATTACTGCCTGTGTGGATGTCGAACCAGCACATCCCCGCCCCAACCCCCCCCGAGACCTGGCTGCGGGGCTGGCCCCCCGCTTTGTGCTCCTTGTTTAAACATTCACGACGGGTCCTCTCCTACGGCAGACACGTTCGCGCCTGCGACCGCGCGAGCCGCCGTCCCTTTGGTCACGCAGAAGGTCCTCCCCGCCTGCCAAACCGCGCCGCCACCTCTCGTTATTTCATCCCCCAGGGACCATTCCCCCTTTCTTCTCATGTCACGCTCCGGGGTAGCCGGCAGCTCCTGCTGAATTACGGAAGCGGGCAGCATTGACCCGCAGTCTTACCGCGGTAACTTCCCTGCCTGCCTCTTCTTGCCGACACTTTGTGCTTTGACGCCAAGTTTTTAAGGGCCGTAACGCCCTCCTCGGTACCCTCCTTTCTCGGTGCGCTGCAAGGAGACAGCCGGGGATGTCTGAAACCGTTCCCTCCCTCTGGGCTGCAGAAAAACCCTTCATCTGTGCACGGGGAAGGAAACATGTGCTTGCCGTAGCATCTAAATTTATCTCCTGTTAACAGCGAGGCTTGGCCAAATCCACACAAGTCCTCAGCTGGGAGCCGGGGTAGGTTATCAGCCCCAGCGCAGTGCAAAGATCAAACAAAACCCGGGTCCCTTTGCCACACCGCCCGGCCGAAGGGACGGAGCTCAGCCCGAGACCGCGGCCAGGCTGCAGCGAGGGCAGAGAGCTCGCACCAGGCTCAGCCAAAAGAAAACACTCACGAGATCTCGTTTGAAAGGAACGCTGCAGTTTTCCCCCCAGCCCATCTTCCTGCCTTCCGGCTGCAGCGGCTCGGTGCAGACGGGCTCCGCACACGGGCAGCAGTGCCCGGGCGCTCGCGGGGCGCGGACCGCAACGCCCGAGCGGGGCTGCGCGTTCCTGTTCGGCCGCGCTGCGGAGCTGCATCTCCGACGGCCACCAAAGCAGGGGAGAACGACGCATTGTTGTATTTTATAAACATCTTTTCCACAAAGCATCAGCAAAATCTCACCATTTTAATCCCATCCCTCATAACATTTCTTTTGAATATTTAAGAGCAAAACCAGTGCTCAGATCCTATCTGGTGTTATATCCTCCTTCATTTCCTTTTACAGCGTCCAGATAACGCGGCGACCCATACGGGCCGATATAAGCCTACGGAGAGATGGACAGATACTTCCGACACACAGAAAGCTTCTGCTCTACCTCCTAGCAAGCATCCCCCCAAGGCAGGTGAGGCGCCATCGCTTTATTGCACACCCGCCTTCTTATCTGGCGGAACAGCGGCACCACGGGTTTAACCCTTCCAACAATGACCGCTGTCTGGCTCGCCGTCCGGACGGGCTCGGGAGCAATTCAGCTCAAGGTTCCGGACAGGCTTGGGAGCAATTCAGCTCAAGGTTCCAGTTGGCATCAGAGCAGCTTTGCCCATCTCTGGGGCAGATCAGCTCGGATCCAGACCCACCAGCTTTCCCACCATCATAAAACAATTTTTTTGCCACTAGATGGAGCTTAAAAAGCCTAAAGAGGACTTGCCCTTTCCTAGCCCATGCCCGTACCACCCTGGGTTTCGGCAGGACCCACAGCACGAGCTGTTGGTGCTTGGGGTCTGGCTTGTGGGACGCGAGGCGGGGAAGGGTGGCAGCTCTCCGGAAGCTCAAGGTTTGGCCTCTACTTGCACGTGCACGAAAAGCAACGAAATAAAACGCAACGCGCGGCCGAGTGCCGGGCCCCGTCTCTGCCTTTCCGCGTGGGCAGCCGTGGTGTGCCGGGCTCCGGGGCAGAAGGGGACGGGAGCTCCCCGCAGGCACGGAGCAGCCCTGCCGCCGCGCTCGGCAGCCCGGGAGGACAGATTTGCCCCTGCACGGCAAACGCGGCTGGAGCAGGGAGCAGGGAGCGGGGCCGGGGGCAAGGACGCGACCCCCAGCCTGGCCTCAGAGCTGGCCCTGCCCCGCGCCGCTCTGCCGGGCCACCCCGACCCGGCAGCAGCCACAGGCTTTATATAAAATAATAAATATCACCCACGTGCGGAAGGATATTGATCTGCAGATTTCACTGACATTTACAAATAAATGATGTATTGCAGTTTTCATTTTGCTTGCTGGGCTGACCCTAATGGCCTTTACATAATTTACTTTTGATTAAAGAAGTGCTTTGACGCAGAGAACTTAAAAAAAAAATATTTAAAAAATCAATACAATTATGAGATCAGCTTTAAAACAATGTGTTATGGCAGGGGGAAAAAAAAAGAAGTCAAATCCTTTGAAGATACTCGTATTAAAGTGTGATGCCTAAAGACAGTTCGGAGATCAACAGATTCTCTACTTGCCGAGAGCTGAAAATCAGCTACGTACAGGTTACGAGTTTCAGACCGATTGAGTTTAAGGCCAGACTCCTGGCAGCAGGTTCAGAAATGGTCGCCCCTTCAGCCAGGTCCAGGGCAGCACTTTATATTCATAGACAGACATAACTCACTGGCATAAGAATGCGAAGGAGCAGGATCCACCGTTCACTTCCATACATTTAACTATTCAGCAGCGTGGTATGCAATGTAAACAGTAGCTACTGCAGCTAGTGGAAAAACAATTTATCTAGTTTAAGAAAATAGGGGTTTGCTTTAGCTCATGTAGTGCCATATGTTCATTAAAACACCACAATGTGCAAAATAACGGTGACAGTAAGTTGAAGTAATATGCTGGTTAACAATACCCAAAAATATATTTTTTGGCAACTGAACTGTGCACATCATGCATAATTAATGAGCGTTCTGGTAATTAGTATGCCCTTGCATAAAGGAAATGACCACAACCTGTTTGCATTTGTGAAGCATGACAAAAAAATCCTTTCTGGTTTGTTTTTTTTTTACTCCTCCTTCTGATCAGCTATGCCACACGACTCCAACCTATTTCGTCTTCTAAGAAAACTGGGGAGGAAACCGTGTTCTTTGGAAACAACTCACCGAGATTGCGCCAGACTAATCATCGATATTCCAGAATAACGGTGTGCACTGCCTGCCCTATTTTCTTTCTCATGCACTCTGAAAGTGAATAACATTGAAGGGGGGGCGGGAGGGAACAAAAAGATGTAACTCCGGGCGACACCATGGCTGTACCACGCTTATTCAGAGCGGCAGGCTGACTGCAAGCTGCAGGCGTTTTGTTTTGCTCTTTTTGCATTGTTTAGCAAATTCAAGGTCTGACAGAGGGGAAAAAAAAAAAAAAAAAAAACCAAACCAAACAAACCACAACATCCAAGCCTGGATCTACGGATGGGGAACCAAGGACCCTGCAGTGCTAAAGTTAACAGAAAACTTGCTTTTGCCATCGGTGGGCACAAGATGGAGTCTTAGAAAGTACTGAACTGCACAGAGGTGGCTCCCGTGCAAGTGCGCAAGCCCTCGCTCAACGCCCCGGCGCAGCTCCCGGCGCAGGCAGAGCCGCTGCGGCACCCAGCCCCGGCACCCAGCCCCGGCACCCAGCCCCGCCGGGAGCCGCGCTCCGCGCCCGCACCCTGACGTCGGCTCCACGCGCCTCTCCTGCTTTTGATGCGGTGATTTAACCTGGCATTAGGAGACGAGAGAATTAGGCTCCGTGTTATTTATAATGAATAACTCACATTCCCTGAGTAATAATGCTCATTCATCCTGTTATTTTTGTTATCCCAAGAATCAGTACTGTGTAAACTCTGCATTGATGTTTAGGAAAGATAGAGCTGCTTGTAATCCTATCTCCCTCACCAGAAGTCATGGTTGCAAAAAATCCCAGACAAAACAAAAGCCCCAGAAGTACATACACAAAATCAAATAAATAAAAATGCAATGGCACTGACTGATGTGAAGAAAAACAATCAACTGTGAGCCAGTTTATTCAATCTGCCTAATGTAAGAAGGTTGCAAACATCCCACTGTTTATTCTATGACTTTTTTTTTCCTTTTGGCAGCAGTAAAAACAAATAATGCAGAACCGCTCGCTATTCAATTTGAGGTCTGAATACACCAGCAGAACCGAAAGCCAGCAGCGGAGGGGAGAAGAGCATCTGGCCCAAACCCTTTTTGCAAGGACTCCTGCAAAATCTACTCTTTGTAAACCGTATTTAGGAGGACTTATTCTAACTGTGATGCCCCAAGATTTGCACAAAGCTGATGCATTTTTTTCTTGATTAACCATTTGAATAATTTTTTTAAATCTCCCAGGCATCGGCTCCTGTCATACCTTTCTCCGCTAGATTAAAAAATACTTTGTACCTAGTAGTTTCTCCCTGTGAACATATTTAAACAGCACGATCAGGTTGCTTTCTAATCTTCCCTTTGATAAGCTAATCAGATTGATCTCCAGAAGCCTGTCACCGCGAGGCACGTTTTTCAAACCATGGAATACGCCTCGCACCTCCTGACAAAGCAAGCGCCCGTCCCGGGGGACCAGTCATCCTCCAAGTTTCAGAGACAGGGTGGAGACCCTCAAGGCACGTGGCGAATACATTTGTGGCTCAGACTAATGGGTGTCTCGGCCTAATCACCTGAGAGCATCTTGTTCTGAAACCAGACAGATGACACGGAGCCCGAGCGCTACCCTTAGAAATTGCATCTGCTCTTTGAACTGGCAGAAAACCACGAGAAAGACTGCGCAAAGCTAAGCGCCTACGCAAGTCCCGCCTGGGCTTTCACAACTGGGTTTAGGTAGTACTAAACAGAGGCTTCAGGGAAGAGTTCCCCATAGGGGAGCGTTCTGCCCTCCCAGAGGGTGCGAGGATGGGGCCGGCGCTGCCCTTCCCAGAGCCGGACCCCCCGCCCAGCCTGCGGAGCCGACACCGCGGCGGTGGGCGGCAAAGGGAGCTCCCGGGGGGACGGTCCGCCATTTGGGAAAGACTACAAACCCAGCACAGCCTGAGAAAGGTGTTGCCATCAAGAGATAGGCAACGATGCTTAATACAGAAGTTATTTGATAATATTCTCTTGTAAGGTCCTTGTAAAGCAACGTTTTAAAACGAACTTGGTCAATATAAAGAAGCTTCCAAGAAATGACTTCTTTTCACATCCTTTATTCAGTGGATCTTAGTCTGAAAAACGCACAAGCTCCGGGATAACTTTATACCCCTCAGCTGTCCCACTGAAATGAATTCTGAGGTACAGCTGATCAGCGCCGTGCTGCTCGAGGCCGTGCTCGGCAGGCGACCCAGGAAAGCTGTGACATTTGCAGCAGGCTACGCTGGTCTGCCGCAGCTCATGCAACGGGACAGCACACAGATCTCCCAGGCTGCGTTTGTGGTTCTAAACACCGCTCTGGCATCGTTAAGCCACAACTTTGCTCAGAAATCCTTGCCTTGCATCCCAGAGGAGATGAAATGCAGTCACTTGCAAGTGAGAGAACAACAATAAAAGGAGAATGAATGCTCCCTAAGTGCTTCCTAAAACAAAAAAAATTGATATGCAGCCTGTGTACCCACGCAATTATGAAGCTTCTAGCTCTGAGCTGTAACAGATGGAATTTTTTTCCCCTGTCTCTCTTTGGTGATAAGGTGAATGGTTTCCTCAAGGGAAGAGTAGACAGAGTTGCTGAGTTGGCAAGGCTTGTGCCAAGCAGCTGGTTGCTGATAAAATTATGGGTCTGGATAGGCATGGTCGGGGAGGGAGGCATAAGGGCCTTTCTGTCACCAGCCTTTCCAAGGAAGAATTGAAACAGGTCACGGATATATTCATTAAAGCATGTGAAATGGGAAAACAACAGAGCCATGCTACAAAGTTATCAGAAAATGATGCAGATTTCCTTTGGACCTTTTTGTACTGCAGCTTATAAATTCAACTTGAGCACTCGATTCCTGGGACAACTTACAGCCTCACCAGAGAGGCTGCTGCCAGGAAACAAGGGAAGGAAAAAAAAAAAAAGATGATGACGGTACAGTTTTATTTTAGAAGGTCTCAAAGCTCTGTGAATATTAAATCAGTTGGTACTTACACAACCCTTTACTTGAAATACGCACGTATTATTAACCTCATTGTACAAGGATGCAAACAGAAGCACCGAGATAGTTAGCGATCAGTCTCTAGAGATAGGTTTAGGTATTTGCATCTTTCTTGCGTACACATCAGCTTCTACCTGTGAGCTCACTATTATCACAATTCAATGTACAATGCACGCATTTGCACTTGCAAACTGGGCTTCTGGACAAGCACATACCTGATCAGATGCTCAGTTAACATAGGTAAAGCTTTCAACATCTACGTATCCCCCAAAGCAGAGTATTGCAAAACACATTTACAAGCGCTCACCAGTGTAACTTTGTATTAACACAGTGAAAACCTCGCCCCTCTCAAACAGCAAAAGGAGAAGAGAAGAATGCAGAGGAACTTGTGCAAGCTCCAAATTAAAACCAGTTAGCTCTGGCTTCCAGTTCTTTCCCAGCTACGATCATTAAGCCACACTCCTTGCACCGAAGATCAGAAAGCAGAATATTAAAAACCAAACCCGGCTAAGCTTTATAGGAGAAACGATTCTTAAAGCTCCTCTTACACCCTGCAGATGCTCCCTATAGGCTTGGTGATCACCACAAAACGCTTTTTCTTTGATATATTGGGTAACACAAGAACTCCTTTCCCATGGCTCCATGCATTGAGCCCGCAAACAATACAGGGGGTGGGATGGGGGAGTTCAGGAGGAGATTTTGGGACCCCGCGTAGGCTGGCAGAGATCTCCCCGCGTACGCAGAAGAGGGCTCTTTCTCAACAAGAAAGCCAGCTGGCAGCCCTGAGCTCGGCTTAAATGGGCAGCGGTGGTGAGCTTTGCCAGCGCGACAGAGCTGCCCCTCCTCTCCCAGGTTATCCAGGTTTGAATGACAGACTCGCAAATTTTAACTTTACAAAGCTCGTAAGAAACAAAGAGAACAAACACACACATCCTCCCTCCATACACTTTTTGGAAAAGAAAACCCCACATACATTTAAAAATCTTAATCAACTCAATGGCTGAGTGAGCTGAGACTGATCTTTCCAGAAGAAACTGAATAATTAACTTTGACAAATGTTAGCAGACACTTTTCAATGGGCTGAAAAAGATTAAACCCGTTAGCCGTGCAAGGAATGACATAGAATGTCCATCTTCTAGTGGCATTTGTTTTGTTCACTTCTTCCCTCTCTCCTTTTCTTTTCCGAAGCCAGAACATCTTGTTGTCTAATGCTATTTTCACGCGGTACCCATCCCAGTTGCTCCTCCACCCATCTCCGCAGAGCAGGGCTTTGGGGCAGTTTAGACAAGCATCAGCACTCCTAAATGCTGATTCAAACCGGGCCACCCACCGTGCTGCAGACCGGCCTGTCGAGGGGACAAAGCCGCGGTGCTCAGAGCAGAACCAGCTACTGGACATCCCCCGCGGGTCGGCGGGCAGAGCCCCTTGTCACCAGGCTCGCGATGGCCAAGGCGGTGGCACGGACGCCAACGGCACGCCCGCGCCCGACGGAGGCACGCACGGCAAAGCGGCAGGGAGGGGACCGTCTCCGTCGGAGAAATGGACTCTGTCTGCCTTCACCGAGAAATTGTTTGCCGTCTGCAATGTCAGGGGCTCTGCCCTCCATTCTTTTCCCAATCATAACACAACAAAGCCATTTGGAGTTCTGAAATGTCACTGTGTCTACCCAGAGACCTGGCTCAGACAAGGTAATTATCCCTTCCTGTCACCCTTTCTTAGTCCGACTTGTTTAAAAAGAAGTGCTTTTACTAAGTCTGTCAACCAGCGTCCTAGGAAATGTTTCTGGCTTCCAGCTTCCGAGGCAAAACAGGACATCTGCAGAGACAGCACCATGCCAGGACACGGTGCTGCCGGCGCCCCGGCAGCGCGCACGAGGAGGCTGAGCGTGGGAGCTGCTCAGTCTCGCACAGGAAAGCACGAGAACAGACCAGTTCAGCCTGCAGCACCCCACTGCACTGACCTGGGCTCTGTTTCAGTCTCAGTTCAAAGGGATCAAAGAGGAGGGGTTTCAATACCTGTGCAGGTACATCCCTACAGGAAAAACGCTCTACGGTCGATGTTCATAAGCTGTTCGACACCCGGATCCTGTAGCGGGGAGACCCAAACAGCAAGGGAGGAAGGTGCCCGGTTCTCATGGATGTCAATGGGATAAGGGCACTAAACTTCACGGGGCTTGCCTGAAAGACGCCTTGCTTGTAACAATCATTCAAGTTAATACTGACCACAGTGATTTCCACTTATTTATCGCAGGGCGTCCCTTGGTTCTCTAGCAACAACCCAACTGAAACCCACAACTCGTTTGCTCTGGTGTAAGAGCGACTCGGCTGCGGTCTCCGGAGACCCACAGGCCAGAGCACGTGCGTGGTTCAATCAGAGCAGCAACAGGGCTTTTAATCCCAAAGAAACAAGAACAGCAGCGCAGGAACTAATGAAGACCAGATTTAGACTTCAGACATGACTGACACAGGGAAAATAAAGGAATCATTACAGAAAGCAAGCAGTGAACGATCGTGAATGAGCTAGAGGTATTCCAGTTCTGGAAGCCTGTTTAGGTAGCTCTCAACGCATATGAATTAGGCTAATTACTAAAATAAGATTATCTCTTGCTTTCCTGCCTTGCACACATGGTAACAAATTAAACTGGGGCCGAGGGAGCTGGTCAGTTAAATTCTCATCAGGCCTGGGGAGTAGCCTCTGCTGGCCACTCGTGCTGAGCACTGGGACTTGATACTAACTGTAAGCATGCGGCTGCTTTTTGCTGAAAAGCAGCACATTTTAAAGGGGAGAGATCTTATCTTTCATTTTATATAGATCAGTTCTGCAGCATCTTGATATATTTATAGTTTTAATACATAACCATAAATGCCCCCTAAACAAGGGATATTGCACCTTTAGATTACTATTATTGCTTTATTGCTCATTGTAACCATAAATTAACAGCTTCCCCCAGCAATGCTGAAAGAGTACAGAATTAGATTACAATGTACATACACAAGAGCCTATTAAGGCATTGCTATTCCATAAAAGTCTTTATAGTTTTTAAGTGTACACCTGTAAGTGTTTCAATTAAAGAACTACATGCTTGCCTAGTAATTGCCCTCCCATTTGAGATAGGGCTTTGCAGCAAAAAAGAAAGAAGCAAGACTAAAAGGTGGAAAATTGGAATATAAAACACCGAATATGAAACTGCCATAAAAAGAAAACCATGGGTTTAAATTATGCTTATTAGAGCCATTTGCATGGTTTAACTCTTGCAGTCTGGTTGCTGTAAGGCATCTGTTGTTTGTTTCTTTGGACAGAAAACCCTCTCCTTCTGTGTCATGAGTTCTCAAGCCTTGTAAGAAATCAGTCATTGGGATAAAATGGCTTGCTTTTCCGGAGAACAGCTGCCAGCATAAATCACTCTGGAATGACTGTAGAGGTCCTTCAAGGCTGGAAGACACGACAGAAATATGAAGTCCAGACTCGGGATTCCCAGAGCAGAAGACAGACACGGTGACAAGAGCCGTGTCCCTACCTGTCGGAAGGATGACATCTTGTGGTAGGAAGGGTCAGAGGACCAAGAACTAATTAAATACAGTAAATTAAGCTAAATTCAACATATTGCAAGGGGGACAGGGCTCTTGCAGACCTTACAGGTGGAAAGGAGAACTTCAATCAACTGCACTCTGATTTTCATGACTTTAAACTGCAGGGAGGAAATTTATCGTTTGCGCTTTGGTAATCGCCTCCGAGTCCACCGGGCAGGGAGATTCTCCAGCTCATTGCAGAGCCTCCTGCGAGCTCTTCTCTTCCCCATACAGCATTTCTGCATGGGCATACTCATCTGAAAACTGAGCCTGGGAAATCGGTAGAGCTGGCCTTTGGGTTTCATTTCAGACAGAACAGTGGTTTTCGCAGCTTTTCAGCTGCACGCTATAACCCAGCTGTGCAGAGGGGGCACAAAGATGAAGTTGAACTTGGAAGGTTAGAGAGAGGAAATTAATAAGGAAACTCACTGTATCATCTGCACGGAGTCGCTCTCCTGCTTGCGTCTGCTCTTGAAAATGGCCTCAGCTGTAGCAAACATGGGTTTATTGCTAACCTTGGAAGAAACAGCTATTTGTATGACAGAAGACTGTGAGGGGGCAACGGCATCAGAAATGTAATTTGACTTCTTACATCCTGTGAAGATTGCCTGGCATCAGTGACAGTCTTTGCAGCATTTCTGTGTGCAGTTCTTCAAGAATTAAAGAGTGGGGTGGAAGGTAGAAATGGGTAACATTCGATAAGCAGCAGACATTAATTAATGCTACATTACAATGGAATTCAGCTGAAATAATGTATGGAGGCCACATGAATAGTAAAAGGAAATTCATCATGGTTAATGTTATTACACTGAATGTCAAAAGAAACAGTGATGATTTGCCACTTACTGTATAATGTAATGTAATCTAAATGCAATTTTGGTTGGATAGCCTTGAACATCCATATTAAGCAGAACTGGCAGAAAACCCAGGATCCAGCCCCACTCCATGGGTAGTCTACAGCACCCTTCACTTGCAAGTCCAGCTTCTGCGTGATGCATCTGTTTGCCAAGACATGACCCGGACAGATTTTAAAAGACAGGTATACTGTGTTTGTCCTCCCTTTTTAAGGTTGACTGTAACGTTTCGGCATGCTTGCATTTAGCAGACTAGGGTCAGATTCTGGCATTATTTTGGAGCGACCTTGAAAAATCAACTTTTGGAGGCTGTTTTCTCCTCTCCATCCGTCATTTGTATGTTATCATCCTTACCAGCAATGTTCTAATCTACAGGTTTTGAAACTTTTTCCAGTGGAGGTTCAGGTGCCCACGTAGTAAAATTTAAATCTACTTACAGACATCTGGTTGGTTTTAGTTAAAATTGATGGGACCCTAGGAAGCGGTCTACAGCCTGTGAGATCCAAAGCAGGGTGAGTAGTCGGAAGGAATCTATTAATCTCCTTTATCCTCTAGAATAAAAGTTTTTTCTCTGTAAAATAACATCTATGCCAGATTTTTCTTGACAATTCTTCAACACAAAAATGCTTCTTTTGGAGTTTAATATTAGTTTTGATTGTTTAAAGCATTCCAGAGCAAAACCCATCTACCTACGTTATGTCTGTAAGGCATACCAATCAGCAAGTCCACTTACACGTAAAAAGCCTTTTGCATGGAATTGTGCATGATTTATACTATTCTTTCCCCAACCAATTACGTGTTGGGTTTCAGTAAAGACTGTTTGGTAATAGAAGTCTGTTCAACATGTTTTTGTAAAATCTTATTAATTTTCCCTGCTACATGATACTACAACTTTTAGCATGAGAAATACAATTCTGTAGAGATTGCCTGATGTAATATTATTCTAAAGCAGTGGAAGCCATCATTACCCATTCCCTTTTGAAATAAGAAAAATATACAGGAATTTTTTTTTTTTAAATATCTATAAATCAGTATTCATTGCAGCACTATAGATTCTAATTCTTTAAAAGAAATCGTGTATAACACTTGCAATTTATTTCACCGGAGTCCCAAAAGGCTGTTCTACTGCTGTTTTGTCATTGATATAAAAACATTGAGTCTTCCATTAACTTTAGCTTACATTTATGAAAAGAAATACACTTACGTATCTTTTAAAATATTCTAAATAATTATTATTTATTTATACAACCCTGGAAGCGTGCTAGGCATTTCACAGGCACGCAAAGAGAGCTTGCAGTCTAAACAGTAAACAAATAAACCCAGCAGAGAAGGGAAGGAGAAACAAACTTTCTCTTCTCGGTGCTGTTTGTGTCTGACACACTGCCCTACCTCTTCCACTTCATCCAAATTTTCATCTTACTTGCAACTGCTTCGCATCTTTTCCAGCATCGCTTATCTCAGAGGAACTAACCCTGGTTTATACCAAAGCAGGGGCCACCGCGGCACGGCAGGTAGGAAAGAACCTGTGCATGACGGCGCCTGCAGTAAACGTCTGGTTGCATTCAAGGCAGGCGAACAGCATCCAGAGCGTGGCGCGCGCCACCCAGCCAGCTACCGCCCAGGCACGGCAAGGCGCGTCCGGGAGCGACACCCGTGAAGCGGCACCGCCGGGCGACGGGCTCGAGCCGGGCACCACTGTACGCCCACCAGAGTTTTGCACCCTCGGCCTTGCAGCTCGACCCGTCAGACGCACCGGTGCCGGGAGCGCGTGCCGGCGTTGGCTGTTGGTCCTGCCAGCCGGACAGCCGTGGAGGAAGCTTCGTGCTTCAAGGCATTTGTCTCTGAATCATTCACCATCGTGTGGGGAAGGAAGGGCTTCCCTCCACCAGACGAGATCTTTGTAAGTGCAGGTAGCAAGCCTACCTTTCTAGATGCACAGCATTTTTGTCATTAACCTTTACAGTCAGTTTACAATTAATTAGCTGCCCAAGCAGGGATGACTGGCTATGTACACACAGGTTCCTAACTACACAGACAGCGTTCAGCATCATTTTCCTTGTGCTAACACCATCTCTGGAACAGACCTAAAGCCGGCTTGTTTCCCCAAAAGCTTGTCCTCTTCTCACAAGCTTCCTCCCACCATCTTCTTTTGACCACTTAAAGACCAACTAAACTGACTTGCCGCATACTAGATAAATAAGAAGTAATGAGCTCTTTGCCTACTTTTATTTACTAAGAGTTTGAATTTACAGACAGAAATGAGAAAGAGAAATCAGGGAGAGGTTGAAGTTCTATCTCTGGGGAAGAAATTTCCATCTCTTTCAGTTCGGAAAACTGAGAAGCGTCTGAATGTTTACTTGGCCCTTACTTCTAGACACTGCAGTGTACCCGTACTTGTCTTTCCCACAAATGTGTTAGTTTACTTGGACAACCTACACAGAACAGCCTGAAATAAATATTCACAGCCCACAGCGACCATCACGGAGGCGGCTGTTGCCAGCTCGGTCACGTACCAGCCACCAGCACCGGTCCGGCACGGCACCTCCTGCGTGCGCCATTTCCTCCCCTTGCACCAGCGCACACCTGCACCACAGAACTGCGCTGGTGCGAACCTTGGCCAGGTCAGAAATGGGTCTGAAAGCCTCGCCCAGCTCCCCCGCACGTAACGCCAGGCTGCCGACGTGGACGAGCACAGCTCTCGACGGCATCCGCACTACGCATTTACGCGTGTGGATTATTTGCTGCATCAGCCGCTTTGCTGATGCCAGTGACAGCTACGAGCACGACAGATTCTGCAGATAAATTATGGGAGTGCAAAAATCATGTGCGTGCCAGTTAGTTCAACTATCAACAACCACGTTTAGGATCTCCTTAAAGGGGACAGGGCTTTCGCCAACCCCCACGACTTTGCAACCCAACTTCACTAGAAGCACCCGGCCCACCCAGCGGTGTCCCCAGTGGAGGGAGCTGCTGGTTGCCGCATTAACGGGTGCTGGTCACGGGGTTTTGTCAGTGCTGCACAGAGACCTTTCCAGAAGGACCGGGTCCTTCCATACGTACACAGAGCAGCCTGGGGAACCAGTGCCCTCCATCCGGCTGCCGAGTCCCCAGGCTCAGGGGTCTTCGTGTCTCATCCTGCAAAATCTGTAACATTCCAGATGATAAAGCTGCCTCTCTTTAACGTTTAAGACTATTTACTAGCACCTGTGCTCAAGACAACCTGCCCATGCCACGTGCCACAATGCAAATGAAGAATCATTATTTTTTACCCCTTTCCCCATTTAATTGTTCTAGGTGTCTTCCCCACCCTGCTGTCTGCAGCCTACAAATGCAAATTTTTCTGTAGAGAATGCAAATTTTTCTGTAGAAAATGAGCTTTTTTCCCCTTTCTTTGAAGGAGCTAACAAGAGCCAGGGTGACATTTATGGAATAATTAAAGGCAACATTGATGAGGCCAGTAGTCGCAATTTTTCTTTTCAATTGAAGAACCCTTTTTAATCAGTGTCATCACTGGTCACCAGGCTTTACAGCTGTGACAAGTAATTTTTACAGAAACACTATTAGAGGTTGTAAACTTTAATGACCTTTTTCTTCCTGGGTCCTTGTTTTTCCATACCTGTAATTAAGCAGTGCTATATACACACACACTCTTGAAGGATTAAAAAAATTCATATTACTATAAAAATCATCTCTGTGCTCACCACTACAAACTTGAACAGCCCTGCAACCACAGATTCGGCTGTGGCCAACAATACAAGAGGAGTCATTACTGTAACTAAATTAGACCGTTTGTTTTCTTTCCCTCAAATCGAATTGTGTAGGAGCTGCTTTATTGCAAAACAGACATTAAAATTCCAGCTAGACCTCAGAGAGAAAGTAATTTCTATTTTATCAGCACTGTAAAGCTGTCTTTATGTTCTGAAGCAGGAAATATTGCAGGGATATTTATAGCTTCAGCACCAAAGCCAGTTTGAATAGAAATGTTACTGCGGTCGGCAGAGCTGTCACATTGCTCAGTGGAGCAGGGAATTTTAGTGAATTTGTGAATTACCGTTCCAGTCTTGACAAGTCTTTCAACGAGGCTGGTGTGTATCTGGAGCTGCTTTGTGGTTTCAGGATAATGATTGGAGACTTGGATCACTTTAAGAGGAGGTTTAAGTGGTATCTCAGAGATAATCGGTTTCCCTCAATGAGACCCTCTAACGAAGACCAAGATTTCCAAACTTTGCTGTGCTCCAGCAGCAGCAGCTCAGCACCGGGCTCCCTTTTGCTCCTCCCATCTGTCTGCTGCTTTGACAAGCGGGGTGCACAACTGCGTCGCACAACTCTACTGCGCTGTCTTGGCCTTGCAGCGCCAGGAACGCGTATTCTGCATTGCTGCCCAATATCTCCACAAAGGATTAGCAACTTGTTCCTTCCATCACCTTTGCAGTGCAGGCAAGAATTCTGCCCTATTAATCTGTGTCATCGTCCTCTATAGTGGATTTAATACTACCATTATACAGATGAATAAACTGATGCATGGAGAGAAAGGGATCATTTGTCTTGGCAAACTTTCTAACTTCGTGGCAGAGCCAGAAGAGTGTACCTTGGATTTTTCATGTATCTGTGACCGCCCCAGCTTTTGTAATTAAACAGGATTACTAATAGGCTACACTAGGGGAAAATGTAAAATAAATACTTTCACTCCCTGATTAAACCCATCCATTATCATATATATGGTAATGGATTGTTTCAGTGATCCACAGCGGAAGTATTGCAAACGCGCTGCAGAATTTAGCCTAACAAATGTTCCTATCATGCTGTAAACAAAATAATTTGTATTGTGGTGGTAAAACACATCCACACCCAGCAACTGTTGAGAAGGTCAAACTGAGCCTTGCGTTGCTGTGTCAGTTCTAGAGGATTTCTTGGAGACAGTGGCTCTTGCCAAATACCCCAAACCAGCTGGAAGCTCCTGCCTGTCCTGCCTCTAAAACAGGCTGACAAAAATCAGACGGATCATCTCAAGTCTCCAAACCTCACGTTGCACACGACAAACCCAGGCTCTCCAGGTCACCTCCTTTGCAACCTTCTGGCTGTCCTCACTACTCCCCCGCCGAGCTGCGATCAGGAGCCGCCACAACCCACACGGCACCCACTGCTCCCACAGGTGACGCGGTGCCCCGAGAGCCCCTTTTTGTTTCAGCTGTGATGACAATTAACACCCCTGTGAAAGAATACGGTCAACTCCCAGACGAATGGCAGCCCCAGGGTCATTTCAGGCACAGGGAATCGTAGAATGCTTTGGGTTGGAAGGGACCTTGAGAGATCATCGAGCCCAACCCCCTGCAGTGAGCAGGGATTGAACCTGTGAACGTGGCGTTATTAGCACCATGCTCTAACCAACTGAGCTAACCCCGCTAGCAGCAGTGCACTGCCATGCAGCAGGTAATTCACCGTAGCTGGGTTCCTGGCCCCGCAGCACATTCCCGCCCATCGCTACAGGACTTTGCAGCCCGGGGCTGCCTGGGCAAGACTGAACGACACCGCGGCGAGCGCCGATCGGTGCACAAACGCCGAAACAGTCTGGAAAGCAGGAGCGCAGGCTCTTGGTCCGCAACTTATCAGCGTCTTAACAACCTTGTAGAAAGACACTGCTGCTTGCACTTGAGCTTTTTTAGTGATTGTTTCATTGAGTGGACTTTGATCAGAGTCTTATTTTACGGAGCTGAATTGTGAAAACCAGTAAGTGGAGAAAGCTGGCGACAAAGATCCTGTCTGTCCAAGGCTGTGGAGCAGAAGCAGCATGGTGCGTTCCTAGCACGTTTCTTTCAGCCCTTAAAATCTTAATCCAAGTCAGCTCGGGCCTCATCTTGCCTCATGGAAATTAACTGATTTCATTGAAGTAGAGTCTTCATAGCGGCCTGGGTCACACGTCTGCACCAGGAGGCAAGCAGGTGCCTACCCACCGGGTTCAGAACCACCTTTTCCATGGCACGCTGAACATCTCTCCTCTGGTTTTACATCAGAGCCAGCAGCAGGGAACATAATGATCTTCTGAAACATGAAATACCAAAAATATTGAAGAAAAAAAAAGCACCGGGGGGGTGGATTCTGTTCATATTGCCTCTACCTGCAGATACCCGAGGCCCTCCTTTCTCTCCAGCGATAAGCAGAGAAGCGCACCATGAAGATGGGATCTGCATACAATATCAGCGCATTACCTTCTAATAATCTCAGGCGCCTCACCAAGACTATGAACATTATGGAGCTTCTGCCACTGAAAATGAAAGACAGTAGCTCTCTCCGTAAGCTGGATAGTTTATCCATAATTGGAATTTGTAGTAGTGCATTTCTCTCCCCCTCATCTATAAATAAAGCTGGTGTTTTGGCAATTACTGATGTCTGCTGTCATTTTGCAAGGCTGGGTTTTTGATGAAGCATGTGGTGTTATAGGCTAATATTTCTCATTTCTATCGTTCTCCAATTCTATTTTTTATGGAAATTGAGCTACAGTTTTATGCACAATGATTCTTTCAATTTTATTTTATATATCTCCCCCCCAAGAAATGGGAGGGGCACAAGTGATGGAGAGAGAGAGATTTGGCTGAGTGTGCATCCTGGGGAAGGGAGGAGGAAAATGAGGCTGCACACAGCACCTTTCTGGGGGATCTCTAAAGGAGGGAGTCCCCCAGCACCCTCGGAGGCTGGCAGCAGAAAGGCTGCAACAGCAGAGAAGAGGAAAAAACCCTTCAAGAAAGTAGAGAAGTGTGTTTTGAGACGCAGCAAGTAGGACAGATCCCTGAACCCAGACAGGGCAACAGCTACATTTGTGAACATTATTTCCGATGGGCTTCCACTTCTCTCTGAGCTTGATTTGTTGCCCGATTTGAATTTTGTTCCAACTTACGATTTCCCTCCCCTTCACCTTTTATACTTCTGCTTCTTTTTCACCATCCCTCTTTTTCTTCTATAAATCTGTGGATTTTTTCCCCTCTCTTCCGTGTGAAATTCGCTTCAGCCCTAAAATTCACCTCTACCGTCCAAATCCTATTCCCACTAAATTCCACTAAATCTCATTCCCATCAAAGTTACCTGTAAACCATCCTCCCTGTCCTCTTCTCTGTTTTTTTTCTACCCCATGATCTTTTTTCTGCGTATCTATTTACACTACATTTAATTGCCTACTAACATCACAGACCTGATCCAGTTCTTCCTGAAGTCAGTGAAGACTCCCATTGCTATTAATAGGTGCCGAATAAGAAACAGAAGCTTTGTACCTAGAGGTGATAAATGTCATTTAGAGCCGAGAGTACTCCAGAAATAACAGGATCAGGCCTGATGTCTCTGCATAGCTAATGCAATCAGTCCTGGTGAAAATAAATGCAGAAGCATTGCCTTCTGCTGTATCGGGCCTTCAATGGACATATGTCTCAAGGATGCTGATAATAATCAGTTGTTTGAAAGGAATTAGCTGGCTTTTCATTCTCTCCATCTTTCTATCTATGCTTCATGAATTTTCTCTTGTGTTTAGTAGACCCATTTATAAAATATAGATTCTTATTGATTCCCAAGGAGAATGAACATTAATATATTCTAGTGTCCATCTGTTTTCTTCCCCACATGGCAGAAAAAAAGATTTATATGACTTTTCTGGGTAAGCTGCTGACCTGCAATTGAGTCAACAATCAAGTCACAGTAAATTAAACAAAGATGTATTTCTTTTCCTGGCCTACACAAGAATGCTCTGCCTGTCTGCCTCCGGGGGAAGGCACGCATCCCCTCCCTTAGGTCAAGAAAAGCCAAATTCATTTGGACCAGAACTAAAAGCATACGTGAAGATCACCTGACCAGCTGGACACCATTTACCAACAGCAGCTTTGTTCTGTTTCAGCGTATTTGAGATACGACCTTATATACCTATATACGTACAGGAACAAATATATGCATAAATATACATGCATATATATGCATGGGCATGTATAAACACATACATGTGAATACACGTGCTTGTTCCACCCACTTCCATAGATGCCCTTCATAATTAGGTGAACTATTCATCTTCAGTAATGACCAGTAAGCTGCTTTGCTTTCAGCAGGTTCAATAAGACACTATGCCACAGAAAGAGCTTTGAAGAATGAAAAATGAAAGACGCCACAAAACATCCCAAGATCAATTGCTGTAATTATTCTTTGAATAATTTTTCAGCCATTATTCAGGCCCCGCATATTTACATGAAAGGCTATTTTCAGGCCAACCAGAAACTCTCTAGCTGTAGGATTTACAGCTTATTGTGTACAAAAGATTTAGCATTGCACCCTTAGGAAATTCATCTGTAGATTGTTGTGAAGATAAAGAAAAATATAAGTTCCTTTAATCTTAATGTCCTTTATCTGCTGCTCATTACCGTTCAATACATTTTCTAGGAAGCCCGTGACAATGACAGACTCGATGGCTTACAACTATACAACTTCTTTTCCCCGTTTCCAATAGTGACATTTACAAACTGCCAAGTAGCCGGGACGTATGTCCTAGAAAGTAGATCCTCATCCTTCTTGCATTAATTCAAGGTTCAGAGCCTCACCGCACTGCCAAGGGAAGGGATAACAAAAAGGACAGCAAAAGGTTCATAAGCTCATAAATATGTGACAAGCCGTCTTGTCTTATTGCTCCTTTTAGCACACTGTGGTACTGAAATTGATAGCGTAATAGACTTTCTCCCAAATACAGTGAAAACCATCATGAGGCTTTTCATTTTTATCAGACCTAATTTTTATGCTGACAGAAAAATTATCAGTGAAAGGCAAAGTGTGAGCTGTTTGCTACAGCATTAATTTTAAACATCTGGAATAGGATATAATGTATGCAGATGTTTTGTAATGAAGACAGGGTACAAGGAAAATAAAATATATTGTGTGTTGCCGTTGCTCGTTAATATAAATTGACATCTGCTGAGTCTGGAGGTAAACTCTATGTTCTCCTGCCATCCAGGCTGGAATAATACTCCATCTGCTATGTTAATGCAGCTGAACATCATTTGTCCCTTAAGTCATCCTTGATAGGTATAGACCTGGAAAGACTATTTGCGATGATATGGAGGTTATATATCGGACTTACCTAAATATCTTCTTACGCTGCAAGAAAAACTACTGAAAAATATCAGCTTAGGCTGTTTAAGCCATACTGGAAAATATCTCATCCACACAGAGCTTTCACATTCAGACACTCTGAACATAATTTGAATTTATTTCCAAAGGAGCTATTTAGTAGGAAGCAGTTGGAAGCTACATTCACAAGTCCAAGAATGAAGTCTGCTCAAACCTGTTATACTCACCGATATATAATGGGCATGATGAACCCAAATGCTGATTTTTCACACATGGAGGCATTTTCCACTAATTTCAGAAAATTTTTTTCCTTTGCAACAGAGTAAGTTTGTGGTCTTTGGCTGAAACTTGTGCCAGCCACAACAAAGACAAGGGAATTTTTATAAAAAAAAAAAAGGAGCTCCTTTGCCTAAATTCACCAAACACGAGCCTAGACACATTTAAATAGAAGGACTAAAGGAGCTAAATTTTTAGTGTTTGAGAAATTCCCTGTTCAGGGCCTGATTTAAGACAGCTCATCTCAAAGATCAGGAAGCCTGGCACCTCTCCAGCGCTCTAACAACCAGCACAGAACCCTCCTAACGCTGGAGCGTTCTCCACCTCATCCCCCTTCACGCCTTCGCTTCATATCAGCGTTTCCCTATCATTTCTAAAAACTTTTGAAAACATTTGCAAATATTTTCAAAATCTGCTTGAAAATGGAAAGGAAAAATCCATGTCGGATCATTTGAAATCTGACCACGAAGAACGTTTTTCGGAAAGCATTACCCTGAGCCGTGCAGGAGCAGCGGAGACCATGTATTGTGAGGCTATGAAATACTTCTACACGTCCCGGTGTCAATGCAGAGTAGTTAAGGAGAGCGTACGATAGCGATTGCGAATAGCCTCTATACCTGGTAGCTTTTAGTGCCAGGGAGATGCTTTGGGGCTTTTATAAGCGTTATCAGTTTACGGAAATGCTTGGTCCGGCTGCATGTGAAGCGTACCTTCGCCCAAGCCATTAACGTGACGGGCGCAGGTCTGTTCACACCTGACTCCGTGCAACACGGTCCTCACGCGGCTCACGGCGACCCGCTCACGTTCTGACCAAAGCCGGGCGGCTCTCGCACTTCCCAGACGTTCCCGTCTCCAGCCTGGCATCAGGGCAGCGCAAACAGCCTCCACAACAGGAAAGCCAGAGGAGGAATGGGGAAAGCACGAGCTTCCTTACAGTTTTCTGATATCCTGGGATTCCTTTTTTGGGGGAACATCTCCAAAGCCACACAAACGATGTCCACAATCTAAAACATCACCGTGGGGTTTTCTCCTCATTTGCTTTTAAAAATTGTTCTCTGATTGAATCCACAGGGATCCTGAAGGCAAGAAAATGTGTTCTGCATGATGAACTACTTAAATAAGATTGCAGTGAGAACAGGACCGGTGCCTGCACCACTCGCACATTGAAAGAATTCGGTTGCACGTCAAACATTTCAAAACACAAGGAAAAAAAATAAGCTCAAGGCAGCTCCTGGAATAAACCTTTGGGGACCCAATAAGAAATTACCACCAAATGAAAGCATTACAAGAAAACAGATGGAGAATAAGAGAGGAACATCAGAAAATCAAATGACATGTTTAAAAGGGCAAAACATCAATACTACCCAGAGAATTGATAAAATGTGTCATTTTAAAGGATGCTGTAAAGCAAAGAAATCACGAAATGCATTATGACTATGAAAGGGAAGGAGAGGAAAAAACCAGCACATGCATCTACCCTTATAGATAGCACCAGTACCCAAGAAACCAGATTTTATTTTCAAGAATGAGTGTGTGTGTATATATATATATGTAAATCTATAAAGGAAGATGCATTACTGTTCACAAAAGGTTTGAAGTCATTAGAGAATGACAGGATGTGACACATGAACATAGGCAAGATTTGTTCGTTTACCTTGGTAAAAGTTACAGGACCCACTGTTTGTGCTTTGAAATCCCTCCGACCGGCGTTTCTCCCTGACCCGTGCCTGTTGCGACACTCACCTGTTTACGCACCCTCTGTTTGCTTCCTTCTGAGCCTCCTGCGTGCGGGAGGGGGATGCTCTCTAGCGTGTATCTACTGGCAAATTGACCATGAAAACCAAACGAACTAAAGTACTTTGAGCATTATATTAGATACTGGTTGTTTACCTACAGGATCCTTGTGGGAAGAGGCTCTGACCACATTATCTAGAATAACTACTTTAAGAAACAAGACATGAGGCATTTCAAATACCTATCAATTTGCTTTTTTCACGCTAGAGGGGTTAATTCTTCCTTTATTTCTTCTACATGTAACACTCTTAGAAGTCAAACTATATCCCCAACAGGAACAAATAAGGACAGCTTAAGAGTTAGAATGGCCTGCGATGTTCACTGGACTGCTGTTAGATGCTCATCATCTTAATTTATGTCAGCAGGACCACTACCTAGTTCATCAATCAGCTGCAACAGGTACTGTAGTGCTAAGCACTAGCGGGGTGGGGAAGCATAAATCCATTTTTTAAAGTGAATATTCAGCCACTCCAGATGGGAAGTGATGCTCGGACAAGCAGTATTTGTTTCAACGAGTGGGCCCCTTGCACTCCAGCTACAGAGATGTTGACAGCCTGGAGAGAAGGTATCACAGAAATTGCAGGAAAAAAGTATACAGTGAAAAAGTTTTAAGCTGAAGAAAAATCTGAAGTTCTCAGGAAGGGTTAGCATGGAGACAAAAGAATATTTAAAAAAAAAAGTGGAATTAGATTCAAAAGCCTTAATGTTCAGTACTGATAATGGCACTGGTAACAGTAAGCAATAATCAGAATTGTAACTTTAGTAACGATCTCTCCTAGCCCGAAACCAGAGAATAGTCCCTTGGTTTGTACTTCTAGAAACCGGGAGGTTTTTTCAAAGGGTAGCTGAAGCATTTGTTTTTTCCAAAATTGGGGTAGGAGTGGAACAAACCGGCCTTCTCCTGTCAGTGCATTTCAGTGTTCCAGTGTTTTGGATCAAGGCAGAAGACAGAGGTATTCAAATATTTTGAAACTGTGAAGAAAATGCTGCGTGGAGTTTGTCTGCACAGATGAGGGAGGATGAAAGTGGAGTGATGTCTTTTTTTTTTTTTTTGGTCCTTAATCACAGAAGATTCATAGTTTGCATAAAAATCAGCCCGCACTCTCCTCATTTGCAATCCCTACACAGAGACAAGAATCAAAGCCGCGTGCTGATCACTAACCTGGTTCATCCCTTCAGGACAGTCCTGCTGGCTGGCATTAGAGAGAGACTTTGCATAAAAACCTCGTTTGGATGCTCAGCTCATGCCTGGATTAAGAGTATAGGGTATTTGGCAACCAGAAAGGTTTAGGTGGATCGCAAGCAAATTGTACAGAAGTATTGAGTCTTCATGAAAAATAAGCTGGTTTTGCTGATAATGCACCAGAGTAGCAAACAACAAAGAGGAAACAGCAAGATCAAATGAAGGGCTCTGAGTTCATATCAAAGGCATGGAAAATGGCAACACGCAAGGACTTGAATCTGCATCCTCTTGGAAAAAAAAAAAAACAATAATAATAAACAGCAACACTGCTGTGGATTCCTAGGCCAAAGAGCTCTGTTCACATTTCCGAGCAGATGTTCTACGCCTCCCAGGAAGGGTCCCCAGCCATGAGACAGCAGCTGCAAGTCCCTTCCCAGCTCTGCCGCTGAAGACCTGGGACATCGGGCAAGGGCCTGGGCCTCTGGTTCCTCCCCGGGCTTCGTCCGTCTTTTCTGTTTGTAAATCATTCCGGGCAGCCATAGCTTTTTTCCAGTGCTTGACAAAAGGGTCTCAGGTTGGTCCCTTATGCGCTACCATAAATACAAGGTTAGGTTTCTTTTCTAATTGCCTTGGAGAGAAAGCTCTCTTTCCCAAAGGAACAGAAGACATTAGGGAGCCCAAAGCTAAGGTCTTCACGGTGTATTTTATATCCACGTACTGTACACTCCGTATTCCTTTGAATGGCCTGAGAAGGTGAAATACAACTACTGAGTTCTCTTGGTGGTTTTTCTACTTTTATTGCAGTACTAAATATTTATCTCAGTAATACCCCAATTATTCACCGAAGCCATTGTGCTGGTGTGGCGCAGCGATATAACAGAGAAGGCCCAGCAGTCCAAGTTGCCCATCACAGCAGCACTTATTGCTAGCACCAAATATAAAGAGTAATGATCTCCCGAATTTTTGGCTCTTAGTGTTTTCATGCCTGTACCAAAATTATCTTTGTGATAAATAAAAAATTACGTGATTAGTTTTTATATCAAGGTATACTTTAAGTGCCAAGATTTTAAAAGAATTGACTCAAAGTCTTCTGACTTTTCACCACAATATTCCCAAGTTCCTCAGAGCAGAACAAACATATAATCAGAAGTAAGCTGCATTAACAAGCGACACTTTTCTCGCTTCTGAACTATTCAATGGGCTGCCTCCTCTTTTTTCTTTTTTTGAGTCCCATTTGTTTATGAAGTAGATGAAAATGTAGATATAATTTTGGAATAATTGCATGTAATCCATTGGTCACAGAAGAATAAGTCACACCATTTTCTCTTTGAAACTTCAGAACCGGTTTCGCAGCTCACGGGGCCGTGAGCTGCTCTGAGCAACGCAGGGCTGCACGGCGGGGATCAGCTCCCACGGGCTCCTCCCCGGCCTGATCAAAGGCAGCGCCTCGCGCAAGGGAGCGGAGAGCAGCCGAGGAAGATCCAGAGCCAGCAGCGAGACAGGCTCCTCGGTCTGCATTGCAGGGACACGAGCAGCAACCAAAGGCAGAGCTGCCTGGGGTGTCAGTTCGTGGTTCTCCTTATGCCAGGAGAGGGGACCTTACAGAACTCCGAACCATTATTCTGCAGCAGCGCTCTTTGGTTAATGCAGCCATACCAGCAAAGCTCTGTGCATCCATCCTCTACGAGCTGAAAAAAGACTTTTTGTCCAGCTTTGCTGGTCAGACATCGGACTTTTTTTATAGCACTAGCCACTGTCTTGAAGAGACAGACATTTAGAGTGCACTCTATCCCAAATTGTGGGGACAATCAAAGATGGCACAGAAAGAGCTTCCAGAGCTGTCTGCTGCTTGCAGGTGCTGCTGTGACACCTGGCATCTTAGAAAGGATGGGAAAATCTCAAGAGGACATCCTGTCCATCACGCTGCCTAGGACAATGGCAATCCACCTTCCAGTTGTCCATTACTTGAACAAATAAATGAGCAAAATAATCAGGATATCAGAAACAAATAAATTCATGCTCTTACTACAGTACCATTTCACTTAACTCCTAATGTTTCACTGCGTCTCCACTTTCATTCAAACATCACGATCGGGTGCTGTTTATAGGAGAAGGACTCTTGCTACAAAGACCCAGTTACTCTGCATTTTCCTCACCTTGCTGGGATTCCTACCAGTAGAGCACCTGTAAATATTTGATGCAATTTTAGCGTAGTAAGCAGAGGGAAAAGTCTTCCCAAACAACTCCGGTCTACCTTCGTGAAGCACTGCGTTGATGTGCTGCGCTGTGCAGCCGCGGCTGCTCTGTCAGGGATCTGGCATACTGGCAGTCTTGAAAGCGGAAAATAAGGAACTTGCACACTCTGATATAAAATTATGGAAAGCAGGTCTTTGTTGCTGCTCACGCCTGCCTGCCTGGATCTCATAGGTAGCTAGAAGCGTACCTTCACATTTCATAATAGATGAGATGTAAAACTAATTTTAAAACAAACTATTACCATGAAAGTGTTTCACTTTGTCTCTGTATAAAGACTGCTTTTCACATCCCTCCTCAGCTGCTGCACAGCAGAGCTGAAAGTCCCAGCAAATAATTTATAAAGAATGCATTAGAAGAGGTATGTACTTATAGCTCTTGTAAGCACCTGTTTCAGAGGCCTAACATTACCTTGCAGTAATCTATCATTTATTGAATCACAGAGGAGCAATCATTGGCCAACTGCTGGTGTTCTTGTGACTGAGCGTGTCACACTGAAATCCTGTTTGTCTCTGAATTATTAAAATATGGGAAGTTCTAAACGGACTTACAAATGGGACATGTAGTAAATCTGCACGGGCTTGCATGCATCTGCTTTTTAGGCCAAGATCACATGCCAAGGCAATGGCAGCATCAGATGTAAGATAACCAGGCATAGATTAGTACTACGGAGCAGGTCAGGCACCCAAGCTGAAATCAGACTTCCATACAGCCAGGGCAATTTAAATCCCCAAAAAGAGAATCAAAAAATTGGTAAGAAAAACCCCCTAAGAAACAGTGAGATTAAGCATGTGTCCACAAGGAGATCCATGATACACCTCTCCTGGGAAGAGCCGGGCAGAATACGTTCTCCTGTGCTGTAAACATTTTGGAAATAACACACCAGTTTCCCCATTCCACATCAGAGTGGTCTGAAACATTACAAAATCCACCATGGAAGGAAAATAATAAATAAAAACTCAGACAAAGTTTCTACCACCCAACAGAGATTCTCTGAGCTATGGAAGAACCTGCTTTGAATTCCTGTTCCCAACAACACGTAATTATTTATGGTTTGGGGTTTTTTTTGTTGGTTTGGTTTTTTAACCAGGAATTCTATTATAGACCTAGGTTTCATTATAACTGATTTGTTCCTAAGAAAAACTTTGATTTTTTACAAGTAGATATTCACTGGGAAAATACACACATCCCCAAACCCTGACATGATTCACATGATTTTTCCAGGGCCAAACTTCCCTTCCATTTTATTTATAATGCTTGCATGTGTTTACACCCATCCTGTACCCTACAGTCTTGGGAGTTCCGAACTGAGGTAGCTCGGGGCTGAGCTGCACGGACACCTGGGTCTTGGCTCAGGCCAGCAGCAACCTCACACTGAAAAGACTCATCTCCAGGCAGAATCACTGCAGCCCTCTATTCCTATGTGTCTGACTGATATCCTGGATTATACTGTTAAGAATTAATTTCAGAAGCACAATTCCAGCATATAAACTGTGCTGCTTGTTTTCAGATGCCATCATTTAGAGAATGTTCAAGGGAATTGTAAAACAGGATTCACTTTACGATGCGGATGAAGTCGGCACTGAATTCTAAATGAGCTGGATACCGCATGCTAAATTGTGTCAGCAACACCTCAGTGAACACAAATATGAGCTTTTCTCTGTCTCTTTGAGACACCTCTCCTCGACTGATCCAGAGAGTGGCATCCTTATCAACCTAGACAGAACAGACTAGATTTTATGACAAATCTGTCAGTTGTGCAGGGTTTGAGATACATTTCCAGCTGGGTGTAGTCAGCAGGTGTAACAAGGAGCTGGGCTCTCAGATCAGTACTTTTCAGGGTTGTCGTTTAGTTTTAATATATTAAAACTATCTGAAACATGATTTCCCATTCCCTGTAGAGATCAATATCCAGTGGAGCTCTCAGACCTGAAGAGTTTGTAGCCCAGTTTCCTCCTTGCTTTATCGCAGTGAAGAGCTGTAACGCTCTTCCCCACACCCCGTCTACCTTTCCTTGTATTGCAAGTGACCTGTAGCATCCACATGAAGAATACAAACCAGGAGGCAAGGTTGCAGTGCTGACCCTAAGAGTTTGTAAAGCAAGTGATCTGCAAGCAGTGGTCACAAGAGCGACTAAATGGAGCTCTGATAAATAACCTTTAACGGCCCAGCTACGCCTTTCCCCCAGGGCTATACATCTCCCAAGTACAGACATGCTCATGCGACCCTGGGAATCAGGTCTGTAGAAAAATACATGAATTACAGGTTTTTCCATATCACAGCATTTGCAATACTCCATATACTTAGAATGAGAAAGAGCGTAAGTGCTAAAAATAGGACTAGCTCACAAGCACTAAGGCTATGCCTACTCAAAGCACTCTCCTCTCAGTAGCTCAGGATTTGTGCCCTGCTCAGCTGTGCAGAAGTAATCAAAATGGTACCTTGCATCTGTCAAAAGATCTGAGAGTACAGCAAGTTTTGACTTTTGAAGTTTGCGCATGCAGCCATGGAAAGAAGTAGGTGATTGCATCTGGCATGAAAGTGATAGATTTTCTTAGGAAGACTTTGACCTGAAGTACCAGGATGCAAGCAATTGATAAAAGCAGCGTGCTTTCACTTTGTTTCATCTCTTCCTCTCTGCAGCTTGATAGACCAGACCCATGACTAAGATGTGAGGCACTTAAATTTCACTACCATTGACACACACTTGATATGTCGTTTGGGCTTTAGCATTGCAAGGTAGGATCTTAAAAGAGCATACTTTATTGTATCTAAATAAAAGGCAGTGTGGTCAAAATAGCAACTGCCAATTTGCAGGACAGTGTGGGTTCCAATCTGTCTGTTATTTATGTTATAATGGAAACAGGATGGAAGAAATGACAAATACATTTAGCAGATATGATGAGCATCCAGACGGAAAGGCATTATTAGCAAACATTCATTTAGCAGAGGCAACTACTGCTGCTACAGCCTGGGTAGTGTGTTGGACAGAACATGAGCTTGGAACAGGAATACCTCAAATGAACATGCAGAGAAGAAAAATGATGAAGGAAAATATCACTGGCGCGGCTGCATATGGCAGCAAGTGCCGTGCCAGGACTGGGATTCCTTCATCCACCGAGATGAGCCGAGTTCTGCATCCAAACATCGCGATTAACTCTTTGAATGTCCCTCTGGGATCTGGGGAGATTTAGGAAAACGGGACTTCAGACCTTGCCTGAGGTAATGCATCGTTGAAAACCAAGTGTACGTGGCCAGATGCAGACAGCTGTGCACTAATCCTGCACAGGCTGGCCTAGAGGAGAAGGGAGAGGAAGGGACAGGCTCCAGCCCCAAGGCTGGGTTTCTCTGCTGGCACAGGCTGCAGCTGACACCAACGGGTTTGCTTCTCATGCCTCTCCCATCTTGTGCTTTCTCGTTCCCATAATGCACATGCTACTCTTTAGTCTATAATGAAAACATACAGAGAGGAAAAAAAAAAAAACAACCACAAACCAAGCAAACCACCAACGCAGCCAGCATCCTCCTACCTTCCCTGCACAGGGAATTTGCTGCTGCCCTGCACACGGTGTCAGCTCTTGCTCCGCAACGCCGATTCCTACAAACCCTGCACTAAATCCAAAACGATTTACTGGCTGACCAGGCAGCAGAGCCGGGCTCTGCAGGGCGACGTGCAGCTGCCTCGCACGGTGCTGCAGTGGCTCTTTCAGGCTTTGCCTTCACCTCTTCAGAGCGCCTACAGCCCTTCACCGTCCTGCCTCCCAGTGCTCTGCGCAAGCCACGCGCATCCTCGCAGCAGGTTCGCTGTTACCCACAAGAACAATAATTCTAACAGGACTCTGAAAATCCTAGCCAGAGAGATGCTGAATATTTTAAAGTTGTCATGTTCAAAAGCTTCATTTATGTCAAAAAATCTAATTTAGTACAGAGTTTTCAGGCTCTGGTGACAAGGCCCACTCTTTTCTAGGGAAAACACTGATGAAGAAAAGCATCTCCTGCTCATTGACTGCAGGCTCTTCCTCGAGGAAATGACGGTCCCCAGGTGTTTGCAGAGACATTACCATGACAGGGTTTTGATCTCCACAGAAATCTTTGAGTCTACCTCTAACACAAATGATAATAAAATAAAACTTAACCTTTTCCTTAGGAAAAGCCAAGTGGGTACTTCTCGGAGCTTGTGCTGCTCTTGGCAGGCATCAGCCCTACCTTTCTCTTTTTTTCTAAAACTAAAGATGAAGCTGGAAAAATGGGGACCCAATCCTTAACTGTCTCACCTCCCTTTCACAACTCAAATCAGATGCAATGTTTTGATGAGGAAGCACTAGAAGAGACCACCACCACCTCAGCATCCCTCTGTTTCACCCCCGCTGCCCTCCGCCAGCCGGGTCCCACTGCCTCCTGCCCTCGGACTGACGGCTACCGCCGGGCACACAAGGCCTGCACCCCCACGTCCGATTCCGAATTCTGGACAGACCGGCTGCCCTTCATTTGTATGCCTTCTCCTGTCAAAGCAATGGTGACATTAACAAGCATACTCAGAGGGGGACTTTGTGCCAATTAACAATTTCTCATTAGCTTAATTAGGGGACACATGTTTTTAATCACAGCTAAGAATGTGGACTGATTGAAGAATTGATTCGGAGCTTTTGAAAGCATCACTGTCAGTGCATGGAATTTAATTCGGCAGATGTGGTTAAAGAAAGAGAGCAAGGGCCTGAAATGACTTTGGCTAAATGAGCTTAATAGCAGGCTGAAGCACAAGGAGCCACAGTTACTTGGGCACTATTTTCCTATCATCACCAACGACAGTCTACTCTGACTTTTCAAGACATTGAGAAATGTCTGTAAAAATACCACCAACACCACTGATTTAAATTTCTGGATTGGTATCTGTCATTTTGCAGAATACATCCCGTCTGCTGCGTGCTATGCCTTCTCCGAGCAGGACATACTCCCTCCCAATCTTCTCCTCTATGATTACCTTCCCCAAAGATAGAGGAATTACAACCACCTGGTTGTTTTACCTCAAAACATTTCAGTTTCATTCAAAACAAACAAACAAAACTTCTCCTAGACTCTTAAATGCAAGTGACACGTTACTCTGGGCCATCACTCGACCGGGGGTAGGTTCCTACGTGTGCTGAGCAGCTCTCCATGCCATCCAGAGCGGGCGAGACGCTCCTCCCGTGAGGCTCTGGTCGGGCCTCCTGCTGACACAGAGCTCTGCAAACCAGACGCAATGATAACGGCTTTAGTCACAAAGAGGTCAGTCCACGTCTCCTTGGCCAGAAGTCAGCCCTTCTATTACTAAACAGCTAATTTGAGATCCCGGATACCGTAACTTCCTTCTGCTCAACGGCTTCACCCCCTACAATACAATCCCTTTTGCTTATCGCTGTAGAGATGATCGTCTGAACACTGACCGGGCCAGTGCCCTCTCCTGGACATCAAGTTCCGACTACCTCAGACCCCACTTAGTGTCAGAATTGTGCACGCTCTCTGCCTAAGTTAACCCCAGCAGTTCTCAAAGGAGAGGAGAGCAAGGAAAAGGTGTTTTGGAGTCACCCATGTTAAAATTCTCTGTCAGTAGACATTTGAGCCAGAGAGTCAGCGCCAATGAGGATCAAAGCTGTGACACCCGAACTGGATGTTTTGAAAAAGTAATTGAGGCTTCACTTATTTTTCTATAGGGCAATGCACTGTGTCACAGCAGGAGATGGAGAAACATAGACCTATCAAAAGGGCTTCATCACAAAAAATGAAGATGTAATATTCTTGCTGCTGGAAGTAAATGCAAATACTGGCATCTCTCTGCCTCTCCATCTTCCTGATCAGCAGTTGTCGTTCCCCTGCTCATTGTAACTCTAGCTTTCATTTAATAGCGTTACTTAACATATCCCTTTTGTCATCTTATTCTGACCTTGCCTTTGAAATATTGGAACATAACATACTGTAGCATTTGCACAATGCAAGAAATGTCATCATTTTCCAGCAATAGTATATATAGGAATAAAAGCCCCAAGGTCTTGGATAGCAGTAACAGTATTTATGCGAGTGCTAAAATGAGCGGTTTCAAGCAACAGAAACACATGAATGGAGCAATTGACAGTGGGGGCTCGACCAAACGAGGTTACCTCTAATGCAGCTGGGTCAGCAGATCCGAACCCGTTTCTACACTACCTCTACAGACCATGAGTCTAACCAGAAGCCACGTTTTCTCACCCAGTCTTCTGCTTTATAGACCGCATCGCTGTCTTCTCTATAGAGAGGAGGAGGAGGTTAAACAGCTGCCCAACTGTACATACACCTGAAAACTAATTACACTGCAGACTTCCATTGCCTTGACACTGAGGTGGCATTTGCACTCACCATTATAACTTGGCACCATTTTACATGTACACTTTCAATGACTGTACACAGTTTTGGGCGACAGTGTTCACGAACCACAGCTTTGATGAATACCTGTACTGCCCCGCGTCTCAGCCGCTATGAGTCAGGTCTGCTGTTTTAATGTACCCTCATTCTGCATCCACAAGCCCATTTCTCTTCCAGGAAACTGAGCTGAGCAGCTCTGTTCTAGAAGATGTCTTGTCTACTGGTTTCATCCATCAAACTTCGGAGAGTCACAAGTTTTTAATTTCTTTCACATCAGCCACCTCCAAGGAATTTCCTTATCAGGTTGGAGGCACAGCGCGGGTATTACAACAACAAATTCTGGTTGATTCCAAATCGTCTCAGAGCTGTTTGTCACAGGCTTACACTGACCTTGTTAAAGCTTTGTTGTCTTAACAAATTTGGAATATGTCATCTAAAATGAGAATGCGTTCAGTGTTTACTAAACGTGCATGTAGATATCTTGTTTCTCCCCTTGATTTGTTTTTTAATGTATTCTCCTTTTTCCCACCCAAATATAATAAATATTGTGGAAAGGTTAAGGTCAGAAATAGATGGATTCTCTAAGCTAGTAGACTGGAAATATTCAACGAATGAAATCAGCAGAACTGAAGCCAGCTCTAATAGCTTTCATCTGTTATGTTTGCCTTCTTTCACTAATCTAATGCCCATGTTTTTGTAGGAGAGGAGTTAAACATAACTTTTTTTTCTTCCCGGATTTATGAGTAATATGTAGCAAATCAGGCAGATCACTCATGCAAACAGTAGCTTTCCAATTCTCAGAGACATTCATCTTGAATAAAAAATGTATGTGGGATTCTTCAGAAATGTCGCAGCCCTTGCGTAAGCACAGCTATTGATTTCACCTTTAGAGTAGCAATTATAAGATATATATGCTATGTCAATGTTGTTGTTAATGAAACTTATCTTTCCCTACTCAGTATTCCGCTTATTTTCTTATATATAGAAATGGAGGGAAGTTAAAAATCATGCTGCAGTATGAGTTGGTGATGTATTACAAGAGATAATCATATTTTACAGAGCATCGTTCATCCTGAGAGATCCCAAACTGCTTGTGAAATATTTGCATAGGCACACATTTTCTAAAGCAGTGGCAGAAAAGAGACATTATGAGGATCCCTCTGCAATTTCAACCGCTACACAAAAGTCAGGAGGCAACAGGTTTTGTAGGAGTCAAGTCAGCTTGTGGGGCTGTACCAGCGCAGAGCAGGTCGCTCGCCACTCCTGCGCTCGACAGCTTAGAGCAGGAGCCCTTCTCCAGCGAGGGGGCAGGCAGCCACACTCCCTGTGCTACATAACATTGCAAAAGACAGACTACGATTAAATACTTGAGGAGAAATCCCTAATTTTAATGGCAAGCGTAACATAGGATGGACCTTGTATTTTCTTACCTCCAAAGCTGAAGGGTTAGGCTATCTTACTGAGACCTGTATTTCCAGCAGACTTACATTTATCACATCTGTTGATTCACCCAGCTGGTTTTGGATGTCATGCCCTTTTCTCCTTCCTATTTCTGTTTACCACTCTGTAGCTAACTTTTCAAAGTCAAATTGATGATGTATTACAGAAGACAATTGCATTTTATACAGCATCATGATTTCTGAACATCTTTGTCACCCATACAATAATTCCAGTGCCCTAGCAATATCAACGGATACCTCCCCGAGGCAATGCTAAAACAGCCCAGAGAACCTTCTGATGAGGGCAAAGCAGTTTATGGGGTGATCCATCAGAGCAGTGGCCGGAGACCCCAGGTCTGACAGGCTACGGCAGGCAGCTCTGCACAGCCAGCAGCGTATGGCTGGAAGGGAACACGCTCACGTTCTCTACTTTTCCTTTTTGCCGTGAGCCTACAGCACCAGGCAGCCCTCTGGGACACGTACCCGTGGCATTCAGCCATTTTGTGCCACCTGGAAACACAACAGCCCTCCAATTTTTTTCAGATTCTACATTATTATGTTTCATAGAGACATTCAATTTTGGCCTAAAGTAAAAGGCTATATCACTTCTCAAATCCTTTCTCCAAGACCAACAAAAACACCAGGGAAAGTCAGCGAAGTAGAATTACATACCTCCTGTAGCAATCTGGTTGAAGTAAATGGAAGACCTTCATTCACAGAGGACCTGCTCAGCCCTTGAAGGCCCCATCCCAGCAGGGCCATTGCTGGCTGGCACATACGCACGACATGCAAGGCTTCGAGCAGGCTTGCTCACACACCTAGCTCTTCCTCATCACTTTTCAGAGCTATCTACTACTTTAGGATCTGTTCTGAGAGGAGACCTCTCCCTGAGCTGGATTACTCAGCAGAAAGACAAACGTTCACACACGTGATGAGCAACATCCCACCAGCATCACCCACAAAACCCCAGCTCCCTGACTTTACAGCTCAACTGCAGCAATTTTGGACACACCTACGAGCATGACTCACAGCAATTACCATGCAGGCTCCATAAATTATAATGATTAATTGATAACAGTAACTTTAAGCACCTGCAGCTTTGAAAAATAAACAAACAGTCAATTAGAGAAGCTTACAACTCACACCTGAATCGCTGCTACCCGGCTTGCTTTTTTTTTTTCCTTCCTTTTTTTGGTAATAAACCTGTGATGTTAACCAGAACTGATATTCAGGCACTGCTTCGAATGATGTTGTCATTATCAGCGTTCAATTCAGAGGATGAGGCCAAGAAGTCAACGGCCAAACCAGTCTGTAAAAGCAGGTCAAGGAGAAACAATGCACCGGGGAAAATTAGAGAAAATTATCTATTATCTTGGGGCTTGAATGTCAGCTGAGTCTTCTGGGCAATACAAGTAACAGCAATGATCAGTAGGCTACCAGGCTTCGGTGCTTGGAAAATGGCTGAAACTCACTGGAAAAAGAAGAGCTTTTAAAAACACTGAAATATAGTAATTTTTATGAAGAATAAAATTAGTTTAAATATTTATAGAATATGAAATAATTACTGCAAAGATTAACAAAAAGAGGGAAATTGTTAAACAAATAAAATTACTATAAACAAACACATTTCTCAAAGAAGTAAAAGGATTACTGCAAAGCTTGCCTGCGAAAATTGATAAAAAGCCTTTTTCTTAATTTCTTTGCCACCCATTAAGAGCTACCCATGTGGAGAAATTATTAGAAGCTGTAATATTTCAACCTGTATTTTTAATCAGTCATTCAAATTAATGCAAAGCAGATGGAATGGACCATATTTTCCTAAACCACACGCATTAAAATATGTAATTGAAGTTTTTGAGCATGGAAACTAAAATATACTACAGTCACGGTCCCAAGTCGCACGCTATCTACCCTGACCTACCAAATCAAGGGCAGGTGCCGCGGATGTGTGACACGTCTGGAGCACCTCCTGTGCCATGCTGTGGATGAGCCCTGTTTTGGGGGGTCCTCATTTGGAAAGGATTTGTGGAAAGTGGGGCTACTAACAGCGCGGTCCATATTTTTTCCCCCAAAAGGAGAAGACTAGTCTGTCTAATCTATTTTTGGCAGATATTCGTCTACCTGGTCATTAAAAATCATCAGCGGCAGTTCAAATGCAGGCTGGAGATTCGCGTGACATGGGGCACACGGGCTGCTCTCGTGTGACCGCGTCAGAGCGGAGCCATCGATCCCTGCCAGGCCCACGACGGCCCCCGTCTCCCGTCCGCAGCTCCTGTGATCCTGAGCGCTCCCGGTACGCCCGGGGGGTGCGCGGTCCGGGCTCGGACGCCTGCAGCCCGGCGGGTCCTGGGGCACGTGCGAGGCTGCAGCAGCACCCGGGGAAAAAGCAAGAGCATATGCACCACCAGGACAAACACGTCTCCCTCTCGCAGAGAGTGTCTGGCAAGAGCTCGCAGAAAGGCGTGAAGAAAGTTGCTGCCAGGATGTAAGAAAAGAGGGGAGAAGACAGCTGGCCTCTGAGCACAAAGCACGATCTTTCACGCAAGCGGCAAGGCCGACAAAGCCTGTCCTCCCCCCGACGCCCCTTCTGCTCCTTCCCCATTCACGGGAACCAGCAGCCTTGCCGAAAGACTAACGAAGGTTTATGCAAACTGCTGCTGACATTTGGAGACCAATTAAGCATATGTGCATCCACCTATGCAAAATACGAGTGTAGGAAGCTGTGTAACGAGGCACCCTCTTTGGAAGGGGCGATTCTAGGACATCCTCCAGCGAAGCGCGTCTCGATTAGGACGCGGTTGGTCGTGCAAAAGCCTCTGCGGCTCCAGCAGTGTCAAGCATCAGCGTCTCTCACCGAGTTGTGCCTCCTTTCCTCCACACAAAGACACTGCATATTAGCCTGGGACATAGGGTCAATGTGCAAAATAGAAAACTTAATGATCGTTACAATTATCACATTTGGGAGAGGCATGCAAACATGCCACCATTCATCTGTAGCAGTTGATCAGAGTATTTTATTTGGTAGCTTTGGTTTGGACTAAGGGAGAGGGAAGTTATTTTTCCCTACATTTCCAAACTCTTTAATGATCAGAAACTCAAAATTTCCATTCCACTTCAAATGTTAATGGGTTTGCTTTCTGATTTGCAGAAATTGCCATGTTTATACACTAAATGGTAAGCACTGAGTGATGATAGATGAAGATGTGCACTGCGAAAAAAATGAACTGAGATGGGAAGGCTGGGTTAAAAAAAAACAAGTCTGAAGGAAAAAATGACATCTCCAGTGAAAAACAGAATTAAACATGCCACAGTATTTCCTGCTATTTCTATCAGAAACCCCAGATAGAATCCGTCTGTGTAAAGGGGTTCAACATTCACTGGAGATCGCTTTGAAAGGAAAACCAAACCTTCCCAGTGAAGACAGGTATGTTTTTCACCACAATTTTGCCCTTTAAATTACAACCTAATAGTTAATTAAGGTTTTCTAAAGTGATGTAAATATATCCATGTCAATCTAATGCCACTTATTTCAGTACTCTTTTCAGAGAACTGCTCTTCTCTTTCATATCAAATACAGATTTTCTTCCCTATTGGAGTGGGCTTGATTTTATTGTTCCTAGACCTGTCTGCATCCCCTTCTGCAGATGAAACAAAAGCTTTCCCTGCGCAGTTCAGTTTGCTCCTTGTCACAGCTGGCAAAACCTACACAACAGCAGCGCTGCCGTCCCCGGGTCAGGCTCTTCCAGGAGTCGCCTTCCCTTGTTGTTGCGAACCTTGTGCTTGATTTCAAAGTATTTTCCTCCTGGCAAAATCAAATATTCTTTCCAGGTGAGTCTGGGGAGGTAGGCAGGCAACGGCAGCACGGCTCTCCTGACTTGCAAACGGCCGCGCCGAAGGCTGTGAAGTGAATGGTTTGGTCAGTCTGGCTGCGTTTGGAACAAACCCCGAGATAAACCCCGCAGTTAATCCTGCAACCACAGACTCCAGCCAGCAACGAGCAAGTCCCCTCTGCTGGGATAAATCCGCAGGCAAGGAGCCAGTGGAGCTGTGATAGCGTACACTGACTGAGAATCTGGTCTGCTGTTTCCAAATAAATAAAAAACCCACCACTGACAGAAGGTTGGCTACGTGCGTACACAGCCAGGGAGGCTTCAAACAGATAAATCTGGAGGAAAGCGCAAGGTCTGCAGGGGTTTTTGATGGATTACGTTGCATGTTTGAACATAATACACATTAAGGCTGGAGACACTGATGCTTTGAATGGTGTGAAATTCCATCTAACGTGGGTTGTTTGCCTGACACAAACACGTTTAGCACGAGATGGAACAAAGGCGAGAAAATCACAGCAGAGTTTTTGAGTGATGCTTGAAAAATTGTTTGCTCTTCCTCTCCCCACCACTTTAAAAATGCTACTTTTTTTCCTCCAGCCCCATACCTCTCCCCCCTTTTCTGGTAATGGCTTAGTAAATAATTCAGAGAAAAAACAAGAACCAGAACTGAGCATAATAAAAATGATGTCTCTATCTGCTGTTGAGGCGCATCGTGCCACTTAAGTAAGACAGATGGGAGGATATGCCGTACTTTGCTTAGTAAACTGCATTGAGAGAAACTGAATAAGCCTGAAATTAGAGCAGAGGGTGAGATGGGGGTGGATGTACTGGTACAGTGTTGCCTGACAAAGATGCAGGGAAAAGTAATTTACTCCGAAATGACAGTTTGAAGGGGGAAGAAAAATAAACACACAGGAGGGAGCTTAGACTCATTAGCAGCCCAGCCTCAGTATTTCATCATTAATAATAATAAAGAACCCAGCTGAACCAGTGACTCACAATAACACTCAAGTCTCTGGGTCTCCATTTTTAGTTAACACATAATAACTGGCAGTGCGGCGGGGACGCGGGATGAGGAATGGGGCGGATAGGACGTGGGCTGCTGCCCCCAGAGCTGCGGAAGGCACGGGCGGCCTCTTCAGGGAGCAGCACTGATTTATGCCAGGCCGAGGCAAAGGCAATTAGAGCTGCAGCATTCCGCCACCTTTAATGTGTCCCGAGCACTCGGGGAACCAGCCCAGCTACGGCGGCAGGGCTGGCTGGGGCTCCATCGCCCAGGCGACCTCCGCTCGGTTTTATGAATATTCCCCTTAATGTGAAATACATTCCCTGCCTACGGGAAGCGGGGAGGAGCGGAGACAAAGGGAAATAGCGGCGGTGGCGTGTGCGCCATGCTCGGAGGCCAAGACAGGGGACGGCAACGCGGCTGCAGCTTAAACTGAGACGTGAGCAGACACAGCTCTTTGATCTAATCCAAGTTCAAGGACTAGGGTTAGTCAAAATAACGTTTTTACCATTCAACATTCAAAGTATTTATCTCACTTACAAACCTTCCTGCTGAAATACGTTTTCCATTTTGTCTTCGCATCACGCTGGGCTGTGGTCTTCTCAGCACTGCAAACCAAACAAGCGCTGGCCTGGATCAGCATTTCCATGGGAAGCCGGCCAGCGAAAAAGAGGATGCGAACGGTGTTCATGCCTCAGTAAATGGCCTTTTTTCCACAGTCAGTAACGAGCCAGTATCTCAGAAGGACAGCATGCTATGTTTATCGTGAAGGTCCCATGCCCCTTTTCTTTAGATTACTGCCCTAATTCTGCAGTGCTAAAGTATCTCTACGTGATTCAGTTGCAGAAAGAGCTGGCAGTCCCAATGGCCAAAGATCACCTATAGCTGAAAGCGCATTTTCAGTTAAGCCTCGGACCGAATGTGCTAAGCAATTCTGACAATCTAAACACTTATTTTGGTGCCAAAATGGAAGCTGAGCTATTTAGAAGAGCTTGTCTTTGAATTTTGAGTGTTGAAAATTTGGCTTTCAGTATACCTCAGATTCAGGCCTTCAGTATTTTGCTTCCACTGGAAACCTAATAAAGCGTAACACCCCCAGAAAGCCCCACATCGCTTTAAGGTTGAAGCATAATTTATAAATATTGATTGTGTGCTGGAGGCTCAATCTTGCAAGGTGCTGAGTACACACACATCTTACTGATGCCCTTTGGACAGCCTCAGGGGAAAGACACTTGATAAATGCACAATACGGTTATTCTAGCAACAAGAAGTGCCAAGTACTGTTATAGTTATGTCCCTTCAAACACAAGTGCAGATTTGTTTTGAAAGCACACATATAGTGGAAATTGCAAGGTAGAGGTTCAACACATTAATTATGCCTCAGCATGAGAGCTCTGACAGATTATGGGCAGACTAGTTAAACGTCTTTAATTGAAATACACAGTCCTTGCAAAACTCAGACTGGACATGGAAGAGCTGGCTCTGAGAAGGTCAGGAATGACCTTAATGAAGGCACCCAGAACCAAACAAAGCTCAGTGTCTTCACCCCGCTCTGCATCAGCAGATCGTCAGGACTTATGTGTCCGGCGGGGTGTAAATAGCTGACTGGCAGATCCTGCACGTTTTAGCAGCAGACTGAGTGCTCACCCTCAGTCTCAGTGAAAGAGATGGTGCCTGCCCCCCGAAAGAAGTTGTCTTGTTATGTGGTTTGCTTCCATCTCGGAATCTGGATGGATTGAGCCCAGGCTGGCTTGCCCAGGGAAGGCTCACGTCCTGTTCCTGCCATGTCAAGCACTGGCCCTGCATGCAAGGGAGAAATGTGATGTGTCCCTATGGCTTATTGTACAGACACATAAGGAGAGCAATAGTCTGGACCTTACTGGGGTGCTGCAGTGTTTCTTCTGCAGAGGCGTAATTTGAAAGGGTCTGTTCATAAGCCAGGGAAAGTGCCCCACTGAAGATCCTAAACTCAAAACTGGAAAATGCGTCACTCTTCTAAAGCGAAGCTTCTGGGTTTCCCTTCTTTGTTCTGTACCAGAAAGCACAACATTTGGATTGTAAAGACTAAGTATCAATTTATGTTTTATCATGAAAACCTTGGCTTTCAGACTCTTTCTATAGGTTCAACTGAATCTGTTCAACTGAGTTATGGTTTATATTTACATAAATTACCATATGAAACTTGTTAATATTTCCTGAACATCCTTTTTCATAGTGCTATTAGACAAGGTTCTGCGCTTTTGTTTGGGACTCAGTGTCAGCAAATCAGAATTCATGACTGTGATCAGTTAGGAACACAGCAAAATAATTTATTCTCTAACATAGAGTCTGGGTGTCAAATAATCCGTCCTGAGAAACGCTATCTGAAATCAGCAGAATTTTATCATGCAAATTACAGGAAATGTTATCGTTGGGAACAGCAGGAAGTTCCTGATTCACTGTCATTTACACATTAAATGAGCTCAGGCTTGCTTCATGGAAGGCACTGTGCTGGGAACGTGCTCTGGTCTCAGGCTTTTTTTGGAATCACCAATAGCAGGAAAGGGCAAGAAGAATTTCACCTATTGAGAACGGTTCATTGTTGGATTTCTTCATCTATAGCATAATTCCCTGCTGGTACAGTTATTTTATCAATGAGCTAGGCAGTAAGCTCTACACCGCCCCATTGGAGTCCGTCTGCACTGCGGACGAAGAGACGCTCGGTTGGCTCCGTACGTGCTAGCCCTGGGGCTGGGAGTTCGGGGGAGGATAGAACAGTATCTTGCCTGGCTCCAGGTGAGGTGCTGGGGACGTGCTCTGCTTGAGACCCCGAGCCCTGCAGGGTCTTGGTCCGCAGCCTCACACAGAAAGCAGGACTCGGCCATCACTTCCGAGCGCCACGCACCGTGGCCTCGTCTTTGCCGCCGAGAGGTTTCCCTTTGAATGTAAACTATCCCTAGGTAAAACAAGCACAGTGAAGATAGTCATATTTGTTCTGCCATGAGAGCAGCACTGTATTCTTACCAGTGTTTATCTTGGCAGGTTTGCCAGGAAACGACAGATTCGTTTCAGATTATATCTGTGCAACCTGGTACTAGCTGATAGTTGTTATCACCTCCTGCCTGACGCTGCCGCATGTGCAGTCGAGTGCTGTCGAGCAGACACTGCTGCCCAGGCAGGTGCGCACAGGAGCAGTGCAACACCTACACCTGACCCACAGGAGACCCCAGGGCTGGGGGGCTCCAGCCAAGCTCTCGGAGCACAGCACATCCTAAAAGGAGTATTCTCCCTGCAGCACACAGAGATACTAATGCACTCAAGATCAGCCCTACTTTTCTACTTTTCGTGGAAAATCGAGGGGGAATGCCCCAGAATGATCAACCGTTCTTCAGCAGCGTCGTTCTCCCACCCACAACAACAGGCTGGGTAGGACAGCAAATCTGGACTGCAGATGTTTAATGACAAGGGATGAAATTAGATTCCAACCACAACTGAGTCTAATTTCTCTGAGGACCATGAATCTGTCATTGGAAAGGGTGCTCACAGGAGTGGATGACAGTGCTTACTCAGGGCAATGATGTATTTGCGTGATCCACGTTAATTCAGTCTCCGTCTTTCTGCTCTTCTGCAGGTGAGAAACACACAGGGGATTCTGAGCCTATTCAGTGTTTTAAGGTTAATGGACCTAATACTCCGGTTCTAGCAATAAGGACTCCTCCCCTTCCAGTCCTTGTTTACGTGAAATTAGTTTTTCACGCATTAGATGTTCTCTGGGCAGAACTTCCGAGACAAGGAATTCCTGGTAAACACCGGAAAAAAAAGCTGGGGCTCAAGCAGAGGGTCAGTTTGCCTCGGCAGTCTGGGCTTTATTTCTCTAAGGAGCACCCCCAGCTGAGGGACGATCTGTGCCTGTGTTTACCCTGACACCGAATCACCGTCCCCGTACAGAGGGGCTGTGCAGAAGAGCAGAAAACACTTGAGCGACAACACACACAGACCCACAGAGCTGTGCAAGGGCTCCAGCCGGGCCAGGAGCCAGCACCACACGACCCTCGGCACGCCACGGCTGAGGGGGCCCGACACGGGCTCTGAGGGGCCTCTGTCCCTGCAGCCGCGTCAGGGTTTAATCCCGTCACCGTGAAGCATCCACGCACAGAGCAGCTGTAGGCAGAGCCGGGGTGGTGGAGGAATGCTTGTCCACCGCCAGTAGCCCTGCCGCGGGAGGGATCGCCCGCTCACCCTCCATGCAGGCAGGGAGGGCAGCAGAGCAGAGCGGGACACCACACAAGGCAGATGAAAGCTTCTTCAATGCAGACAGAAAGCATAAATACGATTATATTATTTTTCCATCTTTTTCTACTTCATTTCCACTGTCAAAGATGGAAATCCAAAGCTTCTACTATCTAACGTTTTACTCTTCCCCCTTTCTGGATGAACAGTGGCACAGAGTTGTTCTCACTCCTTCATTCACAATGAGATAGGAAATTCGGAAAGTTTTAGTCCAGCTTTCAGCATTTAAGTTTCAAAGGGATAACAACGAAAGGCATTATTTGACCTGTCAACGACAGACTAACCAGACCAGAGGCTGACTATGCAACGGAGACCGAGTGCCTCTGCGCGGGGTTGCTTTGAGTGGAGGGAAGGCAATGGTGCCGGAGAGCACGACCGTGCCTGTGCCGCTGGGCTGCCGCGGCAGAGGCGCCGCGCTGAGTCTGCCCCCGCATCTCTGCCGCTGCCCCTCCGGAGGATCTTTAAGATGGTAGCATCCAGATGTACAGTACCAGCCTACACCAGGAAATGCACTACCTCTGTTGAACTGGTGAGACTCCAGCTCCACATTGCTCCAGAACTCCACAGAGCTGAAAGGCAGTAATTTTGTAATATCCAGCCATTTAAGTTGCTTTTATAGTGTTTTTTGGGTTTTCTTCCCCCTTGATTAAAGTACCCTCTTCCCAATCCAGGCCCTTTGGGAGAGTTGAGAGCCTATTGCCATTTCAACTGCTAGATGTTTTTTACTTCTTGGTAATCCCTTCCTCCCAATTTGCTGTTTCACCCTGCTTGCATTGGAACAAGGGAGAGCTGAAGATAAGCAAAATAGGCCAAACCCCCTATAATGGAGAGGTGATGAGATCACCTACCATCTGGAGTCTGTGGTCTCCCAAAGAGGAAACTCAAAAACTAATTAAAAATACTCTGTGCCGTAAAGGCTAAACTGCCAGCGGGACTGAGAATAAATTGGAGAGCATTAGACCTTCATTTCTCTGCAGTATCTTCCAGTAATTTTAGTTTTGTGAACCAAACAGTTTGTGGCAGGGAAGAAAGCCAATATAATAGGAAGAGGTTGCAGCAAGTCATGTAGCTCCGAGAGCTCGACGTAGGAGCTCTCGTCTCTCAAGATTGTTGTGTTGACTTCCATCTGCCATCTTCGGGCAGGTGCAAACCTCCCAGTCACACATTCTCCTCTCCTGACAATGGGGAAATATGGTTAAAATGGCAATGCTGGGAAGGAGATGTCCAGATCCCAGGAAAACCATCAGAAATCCCTCCTCAGTTTTAGGCTCCTCCGCAGCTCCTATCGCCCTCCTACCCCTGCTCACACATACCAGAAGCCCTTCTCTAGCCTCTGATCTTTGACTCTAGGCTCACCCCACCTATATATGAGCAATCAAAAGCAGAAAATACCAGCCTCTCCACAACACTCATTCTTATTACAGAAGGAACAGAATAATGTTTCAAGTTTCATTTCGGTGACAAAATCTCTAAGACATCACACACAGACAGCAAAAACTAGTGACCTTCAAGGCTAGTAAATGGACTTCCTTTTTTTATTCTAGCTCAGACCAAAAGGTATCACGGCAATAATTACTCTCTACGCTCTCGCCGTGCAGCATGCTGCCTCGCTGCCTGGTAAGGTCAGAAGGCTCATTGTCAACAAACCCGCTAATGGCAATCACACAAAAGGCAATTTCTCTTCCAGGGCCCATCACTCTATTAATGAACCCGTACGCTAAAGAACAGCAGTTTCCAAGATTTATAGACATTTCTTTGCCTGTTTAGGGGCTATCAGCTCTGGAGAATAATGTCATTTTGCCAGACTGGATGGGATCAAGACAGGCATCTACCTTGCAGAAGGTGTTTTCTTTCCCTAAATAGACTTCCCATGGTATTGCAATAACAAATGGAAATTAGACTGTGTTTTTACCGATAAATCCAGCAAGTGGACACTAGTGATGTGGTCTCAATCTCTCTCTGCCATTTGATTTACCAAGACTCGTCTAGAAGGAGTTACAGGGTTATTTTTGCACGAGAGGTCTCTGGGTTCCAATCAGCAACTTCATTTTTTCAGTCACTTAGCATCTGCTGTGTTGATTTCCCATTGATTGCTATCTGTACGTAGCCTTTAAAAGCTGTTATAGTAAAGCCCAAATAGTAGGCTTTCAAACTCATAAATACGGGTTAAGGCTAAGAGCAACTTTTGGCCAAGTGCGAGATGCCCACTCCGGCCTTACAACAGCTCTTCCTAAGAAAAGGGTGACAGAAAATGGAGCTGGTGCTTTCTCAGGTCATTGCCCGGTCTGCAGGCAGCCTTGACAGCTCGGGAAAGCTGTCTCCTGGATTTCTTCATTCATATGTCTTCCTTAAAGATCTTTTTTAACGTAGTGTAAAACATCAGGAAGACTGGCTTCCTGATACTGAGCAGCTCATTACAGAAGAGGTCCTAATTTTGCTGGGGTTTCTTTCATTTTCCTGGTCCTTAAACAGCAATTCTTAATGCTCCATGTGAGAAGCAATCAGTTTATCAGAGGGAGGAACACTGAATCATCGCGTGTGACAGAAACTCGCTTGTCCTCTTGGTGAAAATGGCCATAACCTCATCAAAGCTTTTCAGGAGAGATGATGAAAAGTGCTAATAGGAATTAGGTATTTAAATTGATGACTCAGGCAGGATTATTCGAAGTGATGAGCTGAAATTTGTTTTTCTCAGACATTTGAGCCCATCCGAGGGCCACAGAGGACCAGAACAAACACTAGAGATGAGAGAAGCGGAAATTCTGCGTGACATTGCTTTTTCACCTTTGGAAAGATAGGTTTTATCTACGCACAAATGAATAGGACTTTCACTCCAGGGACTTTGCTATGTTTTAAAAGCTTTTCTTGTCTTGATTGTAATGCCATTTGAAAATGGATCCATGCAGTTTTATATTCTCTCCTTCCATTAGTCCCACCCTTGCCCCGACTGAGCAGCTCCTGTCCCAGCAGCACTGAGGTGAGTCAGGGACTGGGATCTGGAGCAAGTCAGAAGACCGGGAGGTTCTTCTAAATACACATCCCATTTCTTCATGAATTCATGCCATTTGGGGACCATATTAATCTGGCTACCATTCCTCTGTAATTTATGTTCAGGCATAATCTTGAACACTGAAAAGGAGAAGTGTTTTATTTTCAAAGGAAAGCAAGCGATTCATAAAACATTATATGTTGACATTTTCTGGAGAATATAAAGGAGCTCATTGCTCTGATTCAGGCCCTATTTGCATAATTTTTCCTTCACTCACGACAGGTAAATCACAGTTAAATATTGAAGCATTTATCACCTGTGTATTTTCAAGCCAGACTTAATACAAGCATAAAAGAGAGGGACACACTTTCTCAAGCACATGCATCAAACCGCAAAAATATTTTGGCACTCGTCTAGCTCTGTGCTCACAAAATTAAGATCCTGGCCAGCTCTGGGCACAAACACCTCTCTTTGGAGGAAACTCACCCCAGGATTATTTTTCACAGGACTCCTAAGGAAGGTCCCAAAGCAGAGCTCATGTATGGCTGAAATGATGCACGGACTTAGGCTGCTGTCTGCACAGTGGTGAACTTCCCCCCGGGAACGCTCACAGAAATAAACATCAAGAAAAGGAGTGTTTGGATGTTCAGCCACCCACACCAGAGCCCCTGCTCTGTCAGCTGACCCGCTGCTATCCAAGTTTGCGGCTCTGCAATGCCGAGACATTTAATTTGGCTTAGAATTACCGGCTACACCCTCAGCTAATGGAAGCTGAGGTGGCTTTACAGCAGATGCTGACAGGGGGATCACATCTTGTTGTTCAAGTTCCTGTTCAGCAACTCTACAATATGTAAATGGTAGTCAATTAAAAATACATATATTACACAACAGAAGCTTTCAGCCTTTCACAAGTGAAAACATGACAGACTAAAATGTGTCTGCTCTTACACTGTCCACTTTCCTTTCAACCCCAAACTGTGACTGACGGACAAATAAATAAGTGAAAAGGAGAAACGCTACTGTTTGTCACACAACATCAAACATTTTCCCTTGTCTCATCCTCCATTTTCCCTTCTGTTGGCCTAATAAATAAAATAATACTTTGGGGATTTAGATTTACAAACAAACCATCTCAGTATTTGGCTATATCTTCTATAGCAACACAGGAGGAAGGTTCTGTTACTCAATAACTAACTGTACACAGAAAATGCATACAAATTATCGCAGCTGTCGCTATCACAACTTAGGAGTAAATGCAGATGGCATGAAATAATATTCACAAACAGCTAATAGAATTTTAATGGCTTTAGAAAGAAAATAAAATGAAAGACACTGTATTTACTTGTGATATGAAGGGAATTTATAGTGTGCCAATGCAAGTAACGAGTCACTTTGGACCTTGCATTTTCACATATTCAGAAGTGGGCAAGTCCCTGTGGGTTTTATTTATGGGAAGTTTAAATAGCAATCATAATTTGTGAAATATTCAAGGATGCATCTGCATAAAGTATGATGTTCGCATTATGCAAATGTCATGTACGATGAATGAAATGCATCAAATGTCTTGAGGACACCCAGATGTTAAGCCTACCAGGATGCCAGGAAACATGGAAGGAGGTGAAGAACATGATTTCTTCTTGAGTTAATTGATTTTCATGTTCCAGCATCACCTTCTAAATACTTCCAATCAAGAAGCAAGCTACAGTCACAGTTCACTTGTTGTGGTTGTCTTTTTCAATCATCATTCTCACTTTCCTTTCCCAGCACAGTCCAAGAGTCAACACAGCCTTGTAAATGGTTAAACGAGATCATTTCTGTACACACATAGCATTCGAGTGCGAATGCTCACTAGTTAAGCACTACATTTGGAGCTATGCTTTCTTTACATTTTTTGTTCTGTGGCCAACAAAACGGGCGGAAAGGCCGCGCTACCACTCGCTGTTGCTGGCAGTCACGTAGGAGCGTTGAGGATGGAGGAATTCCAGTCCCAGCACAAAGCAACGCCCCGAGAACCAGAAGGCAGATGGGGCTTTGCAGCGTGGCACAACACTGCCGTGGCTCCTGCTCGTAGATTTGGGACTACAGATCGTAAAGATCAATACGCGCTGAAGAGTGGAACTTGTGACTGAGTAAAAGCCTGTCCTAGTAAAATGAGCAGAAGCTGCGCCTTTGCCTTTATTTAGACATTAGTTCATCCCCAATACTGAGCACACCCAGAACCATGCCCCTCCCCCGGACCCCATTATTTTTTGTTGAGCAGTTCACTGTATAGACAACATAACACCAGCAGCCTTTTCTCACGTGCAAAAGGCCTGTGTCACACAGCTAGGTCTGCCAGAGCTGAGGGCTCTGACCTGATGTCCCAGAGCTGGAAGGAATCACCTCGTGGTTATCAGGAAATTCTGCAGCTCGTGGTGCAAATTAATTCTCAGATAAAGACCGTTCATCTCTTGCATGACACTCGAGGCTGACCAGCAGAACCAGAAGCTATTCAGGATAAGGTCAAGGGCTCATGTCGTTCTTACTGGTAGAACAGTGATGAATGAGTAACTGCTAATTAGCACACATATTGGGAAAAATTTCTACTGTTCTTCTTTCTCTTTGGGGCAAAGAGACAGTAGCCTTATTTCTATCCTGTTACTGCTGAAGGAAATAAGTTTTAGTTAAATGAGCAGGGGCATGTCAGTATAGCTTTTCCATACGGTAGAGGAGGACGAGGCTGCAGCAGGTGGGGCACAGAGCAGATGTTAAACACATGTTAAGAATTTACACACAATCAGGACCTGGCTTAGACCGTATTCACTCAAATCATGAACATGCCAGCAGTGGGAGCAACCCCGCTGTGACCCAGAGGGAAAAGATTTGGGGCACAATCCTTAAAAGTATTTAAGCAACTGACAAACCAAATCTGTGATTTAGTCTTTTCTGCGCATATGCAGAGTGCCCAGCAGCGGTGCTTCGCTGGAGGGCTGCCATCACGCGGGTCCACGGATGGGATCAGGCAGGTCAGGTACCGCTGTAGAGTGTAGAACCCCTTTGCTTCCTGGAGTTTGGGTGCTGGAGCAGACTACGACTCTTAGCAGCATCACTGAGATGCTGTTGGTGAGATGTGCTACCCAAAGTTAGTTATTTTTTAACTGAGGCTTCGAATAAAATTGAGTAAGCTCATAATTAAGTTAGAAAAGTAAATCTCAGTTAACTTCAATGATGCTGATCTTATTGATATGGCAAATCAGTAACTGTCTGGAAATGACAGATTAAAACTGATAAAAATAATTTTACTGTTGAGTACATCATTTGATGTTGTAAAAATGGAATTTGTGAAAGCCAGTTAAAGTGATGGCTATTGAATCTGTTCACAGTGATAGATAGCTTTTAAATGCATTTAACTTGCCCACAATCTGAAATTCACAATAATTTTTGAAAATGTCCCTAGTAAAGGAACACTCACACATAAATACACATTTTTGTTTGACAGGAAAAGTATTCTACTTTAAATATCAATATATAACCTCATACCTTCTACTCAGTTTAGCTTTAGGAGAGTGATGTGTGCATGCCTGTACTTAACAGCAGACGGCAGGTTATACGTAAGCTGGTTCCCGCTCAGCAATTGTTTAGCCTGAGACGCTTGAAAAGCCCGTCAGGACTCTGCAATCCATATGGAAGAGTAAAGTGAAGAATATAATTTTTCTTGCACCAGACGCTATCAGACAAAGTGATTAAAACGGCATCAGTCATTTGATGTAATAGGAATACTGCCTATGGAGTGGATTGCTGCTACAGGATCAATAGCTTCTGTTTTATAACAAAACCCAAATGCCTCAGCTTTGCTTGCAGTTTTCTAGCAGCGAGGGGCTATTATCCAATGGCTGCACTCAATTCCATTGACATCCGCTCTTAAATGTTATGGATTCCCAAAGAGTTCATGCAAATTCAAGTTACATCTGTCATTAAAACACTCTGTTCAAGTCTCTTTGGGAGTCAGAGCAATCGCGGTTGTGTATGTGTAAAGCGAGCACAGAGTTTCGCACCCAATTTTGGCTTCTAACAGCTTATGTCGCAATCTTTACTCTGCATAAATACCAACCCAGCAGCCAGGCGCGGGAGAGAGCGGATCAGCGGGACCTGGGAACGGATGGTCCAGGTAGGTCTGGGCGCGCCGGCTGCCGACGCCACGGCTGGCAGGCAGCCCAGCCAGCCTGACTCAGTTTCCCCAGCAGCCAGGTAGGGATGACGACGCTTACCCCCGGTGTCCCCTGGGACACTGCAGGGATCAGCTGGTTAATGTGTGTTAAGTGCCCCAGAGCTGGAATATGCTAAGTAAGTGGAAAGCATGGTTATTAGCCGATCCCTCGCCGGCCGAGCAGGATTGCTCCCCGCAGTCCCTTTCTCAGCACTTTGCTCCATCCGCTCCTGCGTGTCTGATGGAGCCCGACCTCTCCTCGCGGGAGAGCGTGATGCAGCCTAAAACATCACTGCTCAGAAGCCATCTCTGATATTAAACCTCAATATTCTTGACTTAATTTCAGCCCATATTTCCTTGCTCTACCCTCATGTTTAGCACTTGCATATTTGTCATTAATAACACATACCAGAATATATAGCGGCAATAACATAATAGCACATGATATTGTTTTTCCTTTGACTCGGGACTTCCTCGCTCTTTGCTGATTTGTATTGCAGCTCTCCTTAATGTATTTCATGCGTCTGAGGGTGAATTTATACTGCAGCGAACCAAGGCGCTGGCTTTAATGCATCTCTTTCCCTCGCCTCCTCCGAGTGCATGAATCTTCCACCTCCCTGATACTGCGCAGATATTAAACACATTATTCTGGTTTGATTGAATACTAGTGAAATTAAAATTCTTCAGTGACGTACTCCTTTCTGCCGAAGCTGAGCGGGGAATACGCACTCAGGAAAGTAGAGAGGAAAGAGGGGAAAAAAGGAGAGGATCAAGCAGTGAACTAAAGTGTGAGCATTTTCACCTCCATTAGCAGTTTTATGCTAGATATGATAAATTTTAGCTTCAGTGGTGCAAATTCCAACATCTGCTCCATCTCTGCCTCACAGACGTGTTGACAGGTGTAGTCTCCTATTCAGTATTGCTTGGGAGCTGACAGATGGACTGTCAGCAGTAAATAAAGGGTAAATCCCACTGGCAGTGGCAAGGGGCTCCTGAACTTTTCCTTTGTTTTCACTCATTTGATTTCACATCTCTAGACTCTGTACTCACTGTCTTAACAGCATTCAGCAAGGAATTTCCCTCTCTTTAATCCTTTCTCTTATCTCCCTTGAGAAGATGAAAGCTAAATGATGTTAATCTGCCAAATATTTCTGATCATTAAGAGTGCAGTAGAAATTACCACCCTGACTGGAAATTAATTGCAAAATAAAATGAGGATGGAGGGGAACGTCAACACCTGAATGTCATTTCTTCTCACACACTGAAGGACAGCGCGCTCCAGGTCTAGAATTCAGCCTACAACCAGAACTGGTGAAACAGGGCACGGACCAGCCCTCTCCGGAGCGCGGCCATTCCATGGCGCTCGCCTCCAGACGCTCAGTGCAGACTACTTGGCACTAAGGACACGCGCCAACGGCCTAGCGCTGCCCCCTTAATTCTGCTCCATTTTAGCATACAGCACTTGCTGCCATTATGTTGCGACTACCTGCCATCTGGTTTTGCCAGTATTTCAGCAAGGCTGAGATGCCACCACCAGTCTCCCTTCCCAGCTTTGTCCCCACAGCCAGTTCGCTGCGTAGCTTTGGCCCAGGCAGTGCAATTATCGGTGCTGATACATCCTCTGGGACGAGGGATAGGTGCTTTGGAGGTGCTTCACAGTGACTCAAGAAAAGCATTTAGGCATGAGATGAGTGAAGCGTTTGTATGAAGAGAGGTGACAAGTATTTTCCCGAGCCAGACCTGTTCAGGTAAGCATCTTTGTGTGTTGAGAAGTATTGTTATTAATTCAAAAGGACAGCCACCAAACCCCACAGATCCCTGCACAGGTAAGGATAATATGTGGCTGTCCAGCAAAGGCCAAATCCATGGCTGATGGGACACTGACAGCCAAGATCTTCCACAATTTTTTGTTTCTCATTTTAAAAGCTTTGTGTAATTGTCAATAATTGATGCTCAGTAATAACTGAATCCATGGGAGACTTGTTAATTGTACACCCTCACAAAAACGCCAGCAGACGCCCTAGACATTACTTTGTTATTATTTAACAGTATTGGTACAACGGGGATTTGTGCACAGCCAGCCAGCAACAGAGAAGAATAGCTAATATAGAGAAGCTTGCTCTGCCACATTGCAGTTTTTCTTCATCATAAATTTGTGACTTGATAGAAAACCTCTGTTAAACAGGAATAGTAAAGCCAACATAAGATGGTTAGGGGATTACAGGTTTGATTATTTGAAAGTTGGGTTGCTCGCAAGGTTTAGCTGTTACAAGAATAAAGAAACTCTGGTACTTTTTCTGCACCTGTCAGGAATACAGAAATTCATACTTGAAGAAAAGATCCAAAGCCATTGAAGCCAGTGGCGAGAATCTCATTTGCTCCTGTGTACTTTCACTTGCGTCTGAATGCATGGAATAAAATAGCAGGAGGCAAATCCTGATTTTTTTATTCCACTCTTATTCATGCAAAACTCCCGCTAATGTCAGCTGGAGCTTTAGGGGAACAAGGGCAGTGCCATGTGTGAATGAACTGATCTAACACGTCTTTAGTCAAAGCTTTCTATCCCCCTATCTCCCCAGACAACGAATGAATCCGTCCTCTCAGGGACAGAAGAAACATCGCTAGGATTTGGCCATAACAATGCAGGGAAGTTTGCTGCTTCCTAATAGAGAAAGTTTTTCTTGGATGTCGTAATTCCTCTTCAGCTGCTGTTGATACTTAAAATACTTGAGCATTACAAGTAGAAAGAAAGAGAATCCTGGACATTCTTTGACAAGAATGAGGTTACCCACTGGGAAATAAAACCATGCAAAAGCCACTTTGCTGTTCTTATTTTTCTGATGAAAGAAGCTAAGCTAGGATACCAAGGAATTTGCCGGCTTTCCTGTTGGATACATCAACAGTCTTCCTGTATTATAAATCACATTTTGTTGCGCTTTTTTTTCACATTAGTTGTACAACTCCCCTTAGCTTAAAATGTTCTGTGCTTATGAAGGTTATGCTAACCAATCTCCTATAAGCAAGACAGTACAAAGGCATTTTCTGGGTAACCCCAGCCGCTCTGCACCAAGCAATAACCATCACGCCGGTGGTTCCGCAGAGCGGCACAGGCACCCCGTCACCCGCACGGCGCAGGCACAGCCTGGCTCTGACCCTGCCCGTCACGGCTGGCACATCCCGAACCGGCCGGGAGGAGGGAAACAGCAAAAAGCACAGAGCTGGCAGAGAAGCGTCTTGCATGTTCTCAAGCCAGGTGAGGGACGGGGAGTCTCGTGGCACTGGGGGTGTTTCAGTGGAGCAGAAGTCAGTCCTGCGGCATTCAGATCAAGGAGGGGGACTGGCTGGGTGCCCGAGGCCCCCAGGCTCAGCGCAGAGGGACCCGCCCGCAGCGGGTGAGGGTCTGGCTGCATTCTGGCAGACACACACCGGAGCTCCTGCAGCATCCGCTGTCCCAAATGAGAACTGGCAGATGGGATCATCAAATGCTGAGGGGTTTATCTGCCCGTGCGGAGCCACGCACGGGCGATGCTGCTGATCAGACAGGAGCTGCGACGGGCGCCTGCTCTGCGCTTCGGTCCTGAGCTACTTCTGCGAACACCCAGCAAACCGCAATCCTGAACCACAGCCTCCTCGAACCTCTTTAATACGAAAGGATTGGGACACAGAGGCTGCGCTAGCTTTCATACGCGCTCACATGTCAAAACAAAACTGATCAGGAATAAAACACTGTGATGTAACTGAGACAAACTCAGAATTGCTTATAACACATACGGAAAGGACAGACCCAGGGAAAAACTGTACCACATTGGAACTTCAAAGCCTTTTCTCTCCCTTAGCTCCTAGCTGCTTGCCAAGACCTGGTGAGTCCATAGATCTGGGTTTTCTCTGTGAGAGCTGGTGAGAGTTGCTAGTGCTTAAAACTATTTAGGGAGACGGTGTCTCTGTAGTCATTAGACTCATTAGGCTGCTTTTCAGGCTGAGAAGCAGCTCTCCAGAGCAAAACTATTTGAACACAAAACTTAGACCAGAAATTCTATAATACTTGGCTTAAAAATATTAATTTGGGGAGTTAATGAATTTCACACTCATGAAGTGCTATCAGATTTTGGTGCCATCTGCTTATGCTTAAGACAGTTTCCAAGGCAGCTTTCCTGTTCTGCGTCAAGCCTCTCCTGGTGAGAGACCATGTACAAGGGAAGGGGCAACCTCTTCTCTGTGCGTGGCCTCCCAGGGGAGCCTGTATCAAGCGTTGCAGTCTGACGCTGAATATATATGCAGTCAATTTATAAATAGCAACATTTTTTAACTACTTTGTTGAAGGAAAGGGTGAAATGAAATAGAATCGGGAAAAATGGTACATCATGTGGCGGAACAGATTCGCACTCTTCTAAAGACAATTTCGTATTTGTTCTGTACTGTATTCATTTACTCTCTATTAATCCTAAAGCATAACAAATTCATAGAGGAATTACTTCACCCACCAGAGAGAAAGCAATAGAAAAAGCAAAATGCTAGCACCAACATAAGGTGGAAAGAAGCATGCACATAAGGCAAGTTACTGCACATTTTGGAAGGAAGTAGAATGCAATGGCTCTTACTAGAGACTACTCAGGACAACAGAACCCATTTCCGAAACGGCCATGAGCCGCTGCTTGTATAAAGTCATGGGACACACATCCTAGCTATTTGTATCAAAAGACAGAGTATCTCTTTGAACAGAATAAAGCACCAGCTCAGAGGGGAGTCATTTTGTGAACGGTTAAGAATTACGACAGTGTACCTCGGAGATCTTCAATGCAAATAGTCACCTCCCCTGACACCACTGAGCTTGTGAGATCTAACAGGATCACACAGCACAACATGGGCCGAACGGGGGTTAAAGTCCTTCGAAGAGACGCAGCTGGGAACACCAGTCGGATGTCAACAGAAAACCCAGGAATGGCATTTGTAAACTCACATTTACTGTGATGACGCTGGAATGCAGAAGCCTTCTGTTTTGGGAGATTCTTTGCATATTTTCATTCAGTTACAACTGATAGCCAGATGACACTACACTACCTAGTTTGTATCTGATTTTGCTTGGGTGCATTTCTTTTGTTCTGGTTGCTGCATATACACACGTTTTAGTGCTCTGCAAGAGTCTGTCTCAGCACTACATTCTGGGTGTTGCACACACGCTACTGAAGTGTTGTATACTCACAGAACTAATGGCAATAAAAGACATAAACATATCCCACTTAATATTTACTACATCAAATGTCCCTCAAAAGTCAAAGGATCCCATCTGATCATTCACCCTTCCTTAAGTCCCAGGACATCTGACCCTTGAGACTATCAAGGCTGTGCAGGTGTTCCAAGTTTAACATACAAGTGGCAATGGGGTCCAGTACTGACCAGTTCAAGAAGTAAAACAGCAATCCTTGCCCTAGACAGCTTAGAGCGCAAGGGATTTTGTTAAAAACACAGCCTCGACTCATGCAAAAAGGACAACACAACTTGTGGTGCCGTGCACCAGTGGGGTGCAGGCATTACATGTTATGTCGTGTCCTTCATGTATTTTTGGAAGGTGGGAGTGAGACCGTCCATTTCTGGAAGAGACGGAAAAGAAGCAACAGCTCTGCATAGATTTGCTTACAATTTTGTGCATAACGATTTCACAGAGAGCTTTCTGCTGTTGACCCCAGGTGGTACATACATAACTCCTCCAGCACAGAATACACACAAACCTTATCTAGAGACATTAAAGAAAGCTGCTTGACATTGAAAATCAAATTGATTTCTTGCCAAGATTTCACAAGGGCATGTGTGACAGCAAATGACATGCTTAAGCCTTGCAAGAAGAAAATAAACATGTCCAATGCAAAACCCATCAGTTTCTGTGCCAGCTTGAATTATGCACATCTGTACTGATTTGACACCCAGCTTGCTTGGCAGAAGAGGCAAAGTGTGTGTTGCCACAAGCTGAAATAGATAAATAGGGTAGAACAGTGCTCGCTGTCTTATATAAGGCTGCAGAGAAAGCAGCTCACAGTTTTATGGAAATAGTGTCCAGTGTCTTTGTTTCTCACTTTCTTATTCAGTAGCAGCTGCTTGGAAAGCCACTGCTGCTGCCCTTGGACTTCATTTTTCAACTTCCTTTTCCTTTTGTACTATGTACTGAACAATTAGCCACCAGAAAACTGTCAACTTTCTGCTTTCTTATAACTAGGATAGAATTTCAACTCGAGCAGAAACAGCCTTTTTCCAAAAAGCCAGCAATTTTGTGTTTAAGGCACTTTGATGGGTAAGATACCTGAAGCTCACACCCTTGCTCCAAATCTGGCTGATCAGGCACCTGAACATAGGGCTACCACAGCCAGAGCGACTTCCCACCATCCGACTCTAGGCGATTTGGGCATCCCTCTCACCGAGTGCCTTTTCATTTCCTGGAAATTTGTGTTCCTGTGTGAAACGAGGTCAGCTGCTTGAACTCCAATTTTCAAACAAAAGCAATGGAAACAGAATTGCTCGCTATCACCCTGCTGTGTGACACAAGGTCTCTTATCCCTCTGATGGCATTTCCCTTGCATGATTTGTCAAATGGGAGTGTAGACTCTTCAGGCCAAGCACCATCCTTTCGCATGAGCGTATGTCATGCCCAGCACATCAGGACCACTGGCTGCTGGGACGCTGTAAATAACACTTCCTATTTCACCACCTGGTGAACAGAAACCAATGTTTAAGTCCCTGCATACTTCCATCCACCAGAGATTAATGTAACTGCCACCTCCTGCTGTGCATTTTGCTATATTAACATAAAGTTTCTATTGCACAGCAGTTTGATCCATTTGTGTTTATTTAACTCCTGTGTTCTGACAGAAGATGATGGAGAATCTGCATAATTAATAATGACCCAAGCAATCTCACTTAATGTCTGTTCTGAAACCCCTGACTATCCTTGTTAACTAACGACATCTATAATAGCGTCAGACAGGTAAAAGACTCCTTTAGTCTGCTGAGATATTATTCACCTGGGATTATCAATGGGTGTTTTTCAGCTCTAGCCATTAGCTGGAATTGCTCAGGTCATTCATAAAACTTGTTTTACTTTTCATGAAGGGAGCACAAAAGCAGGGCTGGAGCAAAAAGCCGTGCATTGGGATGAATCTCCTGTTTATATAAATATCACCATAGTCCTCCTTTGCTGTCACCAAGGCAGAAAAAGGGATACTAAGAGTTCTCCCAATAATAAGCCATTCTCCCAACAGCTTCGGAGATGTCAATGACTCGTTAAATGGTCGCAGCAAGCCGTGCTCGCTGCAGAGCGTTACCTTCCACCTCAGGCCCTCCCTCTGCCCCTTCGGAAGAAGACAAGCCGTTCTGGCTGCCTGTCCCTGCGAGGCGCTGGAGGAGCACGCACGGCATCTCCAGCCTTCCGAGCCCCGAGTTCAAAGCCCAGTCTGCGTGATCTTAGCCCAGACCACCCATCAAGCCTCCTGCTTCGGCTCAGCTTCCCTTCGAATTAAAAATACTCTGTTGCACAGCGAACCGATCACACTGCCCGCGAGTCTCCGAGCTGTAGCTGGCGTGTCCAGAGCAATGCTGCCGTAACTGTTGTCCCAACTTACTACGCAGTGAGCCTTAGCCGCCCTTAAGCATTTAGTCTGTACCAACACTGTTTTTATTTTCATTTACTACCAGCTTTGAAGGGATTTAAAGACCATGCCCCTTGTGTGTCTCTATCACAGAGCATCAAGAAAGAGGGAAACTGTGAATTTTAAGGTCAGAAAGCTGAAGGAGACCAGGTTTAGCTTTCCCTTTGCTCAAAGAACAGATTCAGTCCAGTCCATACGAACAAAAGCTTCACGGGTTTTTCCTCACCGAGATGCTCCCGGCCTGAGCAGATCTCCGGGGCACAGGGATGGTGGGTTTGGGCTTCTGACCCCTGTGGCAGCCCAGGCCCCCGGGCCTTAATTACCCAACCCTGGCTGCAGCCGAAATGACGAGCACCACTTCTCACCTCTCCCACCACTGCCCCAAGCCGAGCAGCTGCCGAAAGCGAAGCCCCGCGGCGTGGGCAGGCAGGAGCGCAGGCGGGAGCGCAGGCGGGAGCGCAGGCGGGAGCGCCACCCTGGATTTTAAACAGGCAACAGCGCCCTGGCCACAAGGTGCTTTTCAAAGAGGCCATGGGAGATGCGGGGCTCGGAGTGGGCAAAGGCTTTGCTTCCTCCGACGAAGTAAACTTGTAATTCCCAACATCAGAACAATGCCGTTTGCCAAATCAGATGAAATGCTTGTAACAGGGCCTAATCAGATTCTACATTAATGAGAGAAAATATGAAGCTAATCAACACCCAGGCAGGTCTCTAGGCTGCAGGCCTATTAAACTTCATAAAAAATTAATGACTGAAAGAGCAAAATCGTTTGTAAGGGGTCTCCAGTGGCAGCGGAAGCGCCTTGAGTACCGTTCACCTCTCATTACACTGAATTAGCCTCACTCGCCAACCCCAAACACCAGCTACTGAGCAGCGCTTTCTGCTGGATAGCTCTGCTTCAACAGAGTCCTGACACATTTATGCATCCTCCCTCCTTCCCTCACACCTTCTGCTCCACTTTCGTGATGGCTTTTTCCATTTTAATTAAGGAAATCTGTGCTCCGGCAGCTCCCAGGACATACCGTTGTTCCTCGAGGTCTGCGGGTGCCCACGGCTAGCAGGCAGCGGGGCTGCTCCGTCGGCTGCTGACGGTGGCAACCTGCAAACCAGGGACGGGCTGGTGTAAGAGCAGAGAGCACAAGAAAACCTGCCACCGCTCCGCCAGCATTTTTGGCTTCAAGATATTTTCCTGTTTGGAAATGGATTTTCGTTTGGAAATGTAAGCAGAGGAAAGATTCTTTGTGATGTCTGCAAGGTGGCTTTGCAGGCGTTGGACTCAGGTTGGAATTACTGGAATTCCGTCTCAGTGCTGCCAGTTTCACTGTGCCGCCTCCAGCAGGTTATGAATTACTAGTAAGATGCAAAAATGCAGATCATAATACAATGAACTGTACAGGAGTGGAAACAAGGCGGGTTTATCTTCTGGCTTATATCTGTTGAAGAAAATGGATACTCCACTGATTTCAGTTGTTCTAGTCAAGCATAAATAAGACAAGCTAAACCTGCCTGGTCCAGTCCTCTTTCTCACACGCATTGTTCAAGTTCTCACGTAATTGCAAGGTTGTGCACAACAGATCGCTTAAAGTGATCTTCTGTATTCAGTGTTGTGGAGGTAAAACAATCATTTCTTAGATTTTTTGGATGGGAAAACAAAAGACCATTAGAGCAAACCTTAAATATTTAATGCACTATGTAAATTAGATCTTTAAGTACATCTCTAGTTCAGTGAAAGAAAAGTAGAGGAGGTACATTAACAAGTATGAGAAAGACATCTGGAGGATTCAATAATCATTGTTTCAGTACATGTGTCTCAGAAGACCCAGAGGTTTTGATCTGAAATATCTTTGTGCCTGAATGGTTGTCAGGGGCGTAGTCCCGGTCCTATTTATAACCTGGTGCAGCTGAATTAAGCACCTCTTGTTTCTTAATCAGGTTACAGGAGACTGTCATTTATGTCTCCAGTATTGAGACGTTTCATTTTCTCTCCTTATGTGCTGTTGCAGTACATTAGTGGGAACTCATTGCCAGTAATGAACCTGCTTTGAGAATGGAAGTCCCACAGCTTATCAAGGCTTAATCTTTGCACATTGCACTAGAGACAAGACCACATTCTCTGCTGCCATGGGCTTCGCAAAATCATTTACCTCTGCGCAAATAAGTGTACGTTTCTGCCACTCCGGTGTAGCAGCAGCTGAGATCTGCTTTGTTCTCAGCTCGCAACAATGCACGAAGCTGCATGAGATGCAAAGCAATGCAAAGCGTGTTTTTTCCGACCCAGTCATACTGAAATCACATGAATTTGCTTCAGGAGCAGCACTGTAGAGCAGTGAGTAGCTATAGAGCATTATGGTAGCTTGAGCTGTAGGATCCATGCCATGTTCCTGTATTTATATAGGCAAATAAGCTGTGGCTGCAGTTTGAGCAATGCCTGCCTGAGATACGAACCAAACTGGAGTCATGGATACATCCTTCCTCTTCCTTCCCCTAAAAGGTCTGGGACAAATGCTCACCTGGAAGATGAGGTTTCTCAACTACATAGTTCAGACTTTGGGAGTCCAAAGATTTGAATTTCACAGCTTAGTACACAGACAGAGGGGAAGCAACTTGTCTAAGTCAAAGGCAAAGACAGATCTAAAATTCATTTTTCCTGACCACCAGTTTAAAGTGTCCCCATTTAAAAAAACACACAAGCCCCTTTGGAGATGCAGGTTTACATTTGTAAGACCTTACTCCTACAGAAGATAAACCCAAGACCAAAAATTAATTTGAATGCAAACTACGTAGGTAAAGTGCTGGCTACAACTCCAAAGCAATAAACCTGCTCTTAATGTCTGCATCATCTGTTCCAGCTCCCTCAAACTACTCTGGGATATTCAGCAGCCATCAGCCTAACTTACCTGAACCTGCTGGCTCCAAGCTCTGCAGAACAACTGCAGTATCTCATGGTAGCTTTTTAGAAAAATAATTCTTGCTTTTTTGTTTGTTTGTTTTTTCTGCTTAACATAGGAGAAAGTGATAAAGCTGCCCCTGACTTTATAAAGTTGTCATCCACACTGCCAAATAGTCTCACCTTGCAAAAAGTTGTAATATAACAAAAATGCATGATCATCCCAGCAAAAGAAAGGGCAAGAATAAGTAGAAAGCAACTGGTCTGACACCTGAGGGCTCTTTAGAACTCTTCAAGCAACATGATTTTCTTGGACAGCGCGCACAGAAAAACACTGCTATCCCTGTGCACACGAATGGCCACTGGCTTTGGAGTGTCAGCTGAGAAGACGGGGACGACGAAGAATCAATTCCTGATAATACTTCTCCTGTAACTGCTTAGTGGTGCACATGGAAAAGGTACCGAGAAGGGTTCTACTCTGCCAGTGCCTATGTGGTGTCTGTGCATAAAGTGAGACTGGTTTTCAAGAGCCATCAGTCAATTATCCCTGTTCCAGAATTCAAATTAAGCAATTACTGGAGATCCTCCCTGATGAAGACTCCAGGGATTTCCCAAATGAGACCGGCGATGCTGTCCTCTCATCCGGCACACCCGGCACCAGCTCACTGACTTTCCCTGGTCTGCTATTCCTTGCATTTCCTGGCTGTCTCTGTAACAAACCTCCACTTGTGCAATGCTGTGGCGGGAACTTGGGACCCATCATCAGGATTTCCCTGGCTCCTGCAATTCCTTTAACTGCACTGCTATATAAAGTTATTATATACCTGTGCCATTGATGTGTTCCTCCAGCACTCATTTACTTTAAAATATTTTGGATATTATTGAGTAACAGAGGTGGGATGTGGGATCCACCTATCCACTGAAATACTAAGAAACCTCTGCTTTTAAAAAAATGTAACTGTGATTTATCACCCATTGTAGCTGGACTGACTCTGAGGGTGGGAAGGCGGATGTGCTGGGTACAGAAAGGGTAGAACAAAGCAGGTGGGAACAGGTGTTGGGAGCTTTTGATGGCCACACAGAGAATACAACATCATTAAGAAGATAGATGCAGCTTTTCCTCCAATTTATTATCTGCATTGTCTCTTGCAGGATCACACTGTCTGCAGGGCAGAGGAAGGGGCTGTGTGATCTCGCAGGAAGCGAGAAGGCAGGAATGGTGCAAAGAGCTCTGCAAAAAGGAAATAAATCATTTGCTTTGGTACCTTGGATTCTTAACTTTTTCAGGCAGAGCATATTTATTGCTGAATCTCATCTTGCTACTAATATTCAGTTAGAATGCAATAAGTGAAATCAGCTCATTAGAAATCCAGGCAATGTATTCATGTGTTTCTTTCTTCCCTTTTGGGAATCCTCTCTTGTGTAAATAAGATACATAATAACCCTTCTCTACATTTTACACATGTGCGCTGCTTTTCAGCCATAAATGTCACAGTACTAGCATAATTATCCCCATTTTCCAGAAGAAAAAAAGCACAGAAGGGTCTGATCCACAAATATTAGATGTGACAGCTAAATTTGGATGCCCATGTAGAGTGCAATTTTCAGTCCTCCCACCATCTCCTCTGAAACAAGGAGGAATTGCTCAGGCAATAGCTTCGAAACACCCAATGCCTACAGTCAGGCTCAGACTTCCAGACTCACTCAGAAGATTGTTTACAGTTGGATGCTCCTGCCTTTGACAAAACTAAAACTTTTTTTTGCATCTGAAAGGGGACCTGGGATCTTCAGAAGATCTGATCTTCATCTTGGGGAGATCCTGGCACATGCACTCTCAGAAATAAAACACTGAAAGGAGGCCCAGTTCTTGGAAAACTGGATTGCAAGGTATTTTCTATGGTCAGAGTACAGCAGGTCTGGGACAAGGCGGAAGCCTTAGAAGGATGCTTTAAACCATAACTGTTTCAGGGAGCTGTTATGTGTGCATATGAAAGGGAGTTTATCTTGTCAAGTCCATCAGCTCCGACTTGGCACACAGCAGCACTCACACTGCACAGCCAGCCAGCTTAAATGCAAGGTGTATTCCCAGGATACACCAGCCACTGCAGCACATGAAAGCCGCTCAGACGCTGCTCTGGCCTGAGCTGGTCCCTTACGTGCTGCTGAACGCCGCGACCAAGGCCGGGCTGGGGCAGCAGCCCCAGGCTCCCGGCTCCCACCGCTGAACCGCTCTGTGCTGTCTCCCCTTTGCAACCGGGAGAGACCGCGCCGGAGGCCGTGCAGAAAGGCCTGGGCACGGATGAAAACCAGGCTTTAGAGAAGATACAGTGACCAAAACGCTACTCCCGCACAGGGAAATCTGACGATGCGTTTTTTAAAAATCCACCCAGAGCACAGATGACAGGGAACATGAGGATAGTAAGACCCAACAGAGCCCATAAACTACTCACCAAGATACAATCCCTCTATGCTCCATCTATCCCTCAAGGACCTACCAATTTTCAACTGACAGTGCCATAGATTTAGCTCCATTTAATTTCTGAATTTACACAAAGACACTGTAAGTGATTGTGATTTTCCAGTGGAAAAATAGGGTCTCGCTGTATCTAACCCTCTGAGTATTTTAATCTTTAAATCAATAAAATCCATTAAACAAATTGCTCTCCCCCCTTCTCCACGCATCCTATCCAAACTGAACGGCTTTGCCATTATTTATTTATTTTGAAGCACGTTTCACAGCTCTGATGATGGATTGAGCACTTCTGCTGGTGCAGTTCAGCTGTCGAAGGCTTGCAGCAAAATCACAGTTTCAAACTTTGAATGGAAACAAATGGCCTGTAAATGCAGTGCTCGAGAGGAAAGACACTCCACAAAAAGCCTGAAATGTTTACAGATTTTAGGCTTCATGCTCTGTATGTGCAAATCAGAAGTAATGACTAAAAACAGCTCTTCTCTTTGGAAAGGTTAAGTGTCTCATCTCATACAAAGGAACTCTGTGTACGCGCACTCTTAAATCCTGGAGTGAGATCAAGTGCGTGTAGTCTTGATAGCAGAATATTTAGTGATAAAGAATGAGTATCAGGGAGGATTGAAAATATGGAGAGCAGGCAGATGTGTTGCAGCACTTGGAACCGTATTGACAAGACTGAGTCAAAAATTCACCCAACACAGAGCACAAAAAAACCAGAAAAATAGTTGGAGATGCATGTGTTTAGGTGAGGGTGTTATCTTTACCATGCTGAGAAGATAAAGGGATGAAAAGATTTCCCACCCCCTCTCACAAGGAATTTGTGCTCAGTCTGGGTACGGACTAACAAACAGGCAAAATCTCTTGGAAAACTGCATGTTAATATAACGGTGGTCAGAGACTTCATTTTTCTCGGGTTTTGGAAAGCAGCAAGAGCCCCTTCATTTTTCAAGGCTGGGGCGAAGATCAGGGATGGCTTTCTCACATACAGCCTTCAGAGCCAGGCTTATTGATGAACTTTGCCTGATCTTAAGAGGTTGGCAAATTATGAACTGAATATTTCATAATATACTTTAAAAGGATTGTGAGTCTAGGACATACAGCCTGATCTCACTGAAACTGCACAAAGACACTACACACGAGTTTAGGTCTGGAAGCAGTAACAGATTTTCTCTCTGTGTACCAGCCCATTTCACACTCAGCAAACAATGAACTGGGTAGAACCCTGTATGTCTAGTGAGAAATATTTTTCTTACTGGTCTGTTGGAGCTAATGAGATAGTTTTCTAAATTGTGTCTCTAAACATGACATTAAGCAGAATGGGGAGGAGAGTAAAGGGGCTGGCAAGGGTCCATAATTAATTTTCTGACATTTGGAGAACTGTGACATTGGGTCTTATCTGTCTGTGATTAAATACCCTGCAGCCCTAAGGCAACCGATAGTACTTAACCAGTCTTCTGATATCCAGACAAACAACAACTTACTATGTCTCAGAGTCAACAGAAGGAGAGGAAAAAAAAAAAAAAAAAAAAGTCAAGGACTTAAAATTAAAGCATTGAAGTATTGTTATGACTGAGCTTCTCAAGCAATGAAATCCATTTTTGGCTTATTGGCATTATAAAAGGCAGGGTTAAAACATTAAATTCTGGCTCATTTACAGGCCAGCACTCTGTGTCTCCTGCTTCAGATGGTGTGGATATGTACGAAGAGATGCTCTGTTGGCACAAAAAGGGGGAAGTGATGAGAAGGAAGCATGAGCTGCTGAGGAACATGAAGAATCAGCAACAGAGCCTAGAGCCTGGGGCTGCAGATCACTGACGTTTGCTGCTGGGAGAGGAACTTGTGTCTGTTGGCTCCACTTAGGGGCATCTGAAAACGAACCAAAGAAGGGCACTGGCCAAGCAGATCTCTCCAGAGCTGCTCGTCCAGCATTCACTGCAGAGATTTCACCCACGCGGTACAACTCACCAGCGGAACTGGCCACGCCACTTCATTTCTCTGTTTCCCAGGAAGAAGAGGGGGTAAGAGGATAAAGCTTTCTTTGTCAGTCTCGTCTACACAGATGATGGACTCTCTGAGAGTGGATCTTAGTGAGTTTAACACAAAGGCATCTTGCACCAACAGTAATGCTAAACCACATAGGAACAGTTTGGGTTCCTATTTAATAGAAAAAAAAAAAAGTAAAGAAAATGGCAAGTGCCAAGAATTTGTAATTGGTAGCTACGTGCAGTCAAAACTCAACAATGAGTACCAGCAACCAAAGCAACCTACGGGAAATTTCCCTCCTCTGACCACAGGACAGCTGCCAACACATGAGAAACAAGGGAGAGGTTTTGTGAAGGATCCTTCATTTTGACTTCCTGAACGTGCAAAAAGCAGAAAATCTAGGAGTACACTGAACCCTTTTAAACAGTGTTTAGCAAGATAATTGCAGCAGCTAATTGCCAAATAATAATAATAATAAAACATCTTGAAGTTTGCTAATGGATGGGTTGAAATACTGTAATTCTTAACAGACAGCAATTCATACAGGCTTGAGTATCCAATAAATTAAGAGACCTCATCTATTCTCTCCTGGAACCACATGATGACATATTACATGATGACAGCTCTGGCTTAGAAATCAGATATGTCTGGAATTCTTTTATTTTTATGGGGACAGACAGACATTCTCTAGTGGAAGCTCAATGAAGTTAAAGCCCTTTTGTAAACAGTTTGCAATCCCTGTATTCATTAAAGTCAAAAGAAATTGTGCTGTTAATCAAGTCTTCATTTTAAAAGGATCAGAACAGGGCCTGTCCTACAGCCCTCTCTCTCTCTCCACTTTTCCAATAATCACAGATCAAGCTTGTGTAAATTAAAGCCTAAATTTGGCTTTCTGTTTAATTTAGTTCTGTTCAGCCCTGGCCTTTTAGCCACAGTATCATTTGCAAAGTGTGACCAGGAGATTTGAGAGTAAATTTTTTGCTGGTTTTCCTTTGGTCTGTGATGCAGGGTATAAAGCTTTTCTTCTCACAAATTTCTATTTGCATAAAATATATATATATTTGCTTGTACCATCTGAAGCTGACAGTGTATGAGCATACTCCACACTGAAATAATTTTATTCCAAATGGAAAATCATTAATATCTCAGGGTGGGGGGGGGTGTTTGGCTTTCAAGGCCATTGTTTCAGGCAGTGTCACGTAGCTTCTTCACTGTGAAGCAAAACCAAAAAGCAGGCTATTGTTAAGTTACATATTTCTGAAATTTCTCAGTCTCAGGGTCTTCAACATCACGATGTGTTACAGCTGACGTGATCTCACATGGCACGCCACTTAAAAACATTTGAACAAGGTTCTTTCTTCATTCTAAAGATAGAGCATAAAATTTTCTTTCTTCAAAGAAAAGAATGCAACTACAGAAATCGCGCGTGGACAAAGCACTGAAGGAGAGCATCAGTCCTTGAATTACGAAGAGCAGTAACTCTGCAGTAATCCTGCCATCAGGACTGGGTTCTGTTTCACTGCCTGCAGCACACACACATATGCCTTCCCCCCAAGATGCAGAATGAACCGTCAAAACCATCTGAAACCAAGGAAAGTCTATGAATGAGCTTGGAACTGTCACTACTATCATTTCTCTACTGTCACTGCTCTAAAAATGAGTATGTTCATAATGAAGCCAAAGTATGGTTGTGATTTGTTAACAGCTGGGAGTAGAAGTTTGGCCCTTGCTCTGTACTGGTGCTAAAAAGTGGCCTCTGTAACCTCAGCCCTACGCTGCTGCCTGTGAGCACCGTCAAGGCCACGAAATGGTACGTGACTGGTTCTGGAAGGCGGAATTCCTAACTGCTCTTGCTTGGGCTTCATTGGCTCAGATGGTCCATTTCTTTTTGAAAATGTTTCCATTTTAATATGAGGGCACCAGCAAAGAATGCACATTGGAGGGATGCAGCTGGTCCTCAGGTTGCAGTGACAGCGAGACCTTCGCTCTTGAAATGTCTTCAGCATATTTTCATCCCCTTGGTCGTCCACGTTTTAAATGTCTCATTTGAACTCTCCAAGTTATAACCTCAAACATGCCTGTGTTTGACAAGAATCTAAATCTAATCTCCAAAACACTTAAAATACCAGGCAGTATTAAGTTATTGGGGGTTTTTAATTTAAAAAAAAAGTGCAGCGTGGGAAGAGATTTTCAAAGAGATAGTATTTCACTGAAAGGTTAGAGCAAGCTCAGTTGGGCTCAGTTGCTGCCACTCTCTGAAATTAAAGGTTAAATTTAGCCAAAAAAGGGAAGCGGTGTCTTCCATCAGTGAGCATTCAATTGCAGTGACATAACAATGCCACAAGAGCAATTTAATTCTTGGCATATTTAGAGGTGGCATTAGGGAGTCTACCAAGGTAGCAATTTTCTAGATAATCAACTTAATGTCTTCATTCTAAGTGCATTTATATGTGTAAGTTAATTAGGGGAGTTAATTTTCACAAATGGCAGAAAATCTGCATTTTCCAGTAAGCTTTGTTTCATGCCAGTTCATGATTCAAGGTAGCTGAGAAAGATAACCTGACATTCCTATCTGTTACGATAACCAGCCTGCATCGTGAGCAGACTTCATTTGTCAGCCAGACAGAGCCACTGACGGGTTTCTGGTGCTCATACTGCCGAATCCAAGTACTCGCTGGAGGCAAAAGGACAACTTTCCCTACACCAGATTGCATAGCTGTAGAGAGTACTAATCGCAGCCCCTAAAAGACTGCAGCATCCATCCGCATTACTTAGCACGGTCAAAGGGTAGAGAGAAACTTTTGCTGGTGAAAATAAGAAAATGGAAATAGAAGCCAAGTAACCTTCTTCCTTTTCATGTCATTTCAAAACAGTTGTGTGCGCCACATTTTTGCAAGACCAGTGCAAATCACTAGGGAACCAGGGTGAATATGGATCAAAATTACTGGCAGCAAATATGGAATTGCAAAAGGCATCTCAAGGGGTGGCAAAACATCTCCATGGCTTAAACAGAAGTTCCCCACCGCAACCCCATTACAGGATGCTGTGCTGTAGGGAAAAACGCTAGAAAGTAACTCAGTGGATGACTTCACAATTGTCTCAAACCTTTATGCTAAAATTCTGTAAAAAGGATAAAAGCAGACAGTGATATCTGGCCTAAGTGAAGCAAAAGGGAATTTTACCACATGCTTTAAAAAGCCCAGAATTTCAAACAGAGTCTGTAAAAGTTAAATTGCTCTGAATAGCCATGACATATCTCCAAATTTAGCAGGGCTATCTGAGTCCACAGCAAGCGCACATGTATTAAAATAATAACTACTTTCCACTTTTTAAAAGCGTTAATGCCTTGGGTTGAAAAAAGAAAACATTTTTGTTGATTGCTTTTATACATGTCCCTCTGAGGAGCTCTCAGCACCGCTCCCTCCTGTCCTCCTTTCTGCTGGGCTTCCACGTATTTTCTTCTATGTGTCCCCTTTGGCCCCGTTTCCATATTCATTTTTATCTTACTGAGTACAAGCCAACTCAGAGCAAGGACAGAGGGCATGTAACAACAGGACCATTGGCACTTTAGATATTACTACGAGAGCAAATATGGCTTTCAAAGCACAACTTAAACATGAGCCATTTTCTGCCACTTCTGCTCCCCAAATCCATCCACCCAAACAGGCTGAAACCCAGAGCGGGGAGGAAGGAGTTTGCTCCTCGTGCACCAGATGAAAGATGCAAATGTGCAAACTCACACGAAGGCAGGAGGAAGCAGGGAGAAAAAAAAAATATTTCTCACTGGTTTGTGTGAATGGAAACTGCTGGTCTCTACACGGCAGTGCAGACACGCCGGATTTTGTGTTGTGACATGCTGATCTGCCATTATGTTTTGTGGAGGCAATAGTGGAAGAAAGGAACATATGGAAACTTTGATTTCCACATTTACACTACTCCTGCTATCACGGTTTTACATCCAACTATTCTTTTCAACATGAAATTTAATTATCTTCTAAGCATTTACAATCCACCCATCACTGCAGTACCCAGGTGCCAAACGCAACAGTTAAAAAGAACGATTGCTTCCCATGAAAGGGCCAATTTCCTGGTTCTTCTCATGAGGAACGCTTCTTGCCACGTGTACTGGAGGGTAAGGATTTAAACAAAAGGAGCTTTGCTGGCATGCAAATACAGGTGACACAGGAACATCATCAGCTCAGTGCAACGTATTTAACGTAGAGAGATGGTGCAAAAGGGTCTGCACCCAGAAAGCAAGCATTTCATCGGTAAAAGAATGTGTCTGGAATGTACCTATTGCAAACTGCTAGTAAAATGTATTTCACTTACCTGCACACACGCGCTGAGCTGCCCCACCACCATCTTAGGACAGAAGGCAACACCTGTAACAGAAGGAAAGACAATAACTTTAGATTTTGCTGCATCTTAGAGGGGACAATTTCATGCACTTTGGCAACTTAAAAAGCCACACACATTTGCCTTGTAATTAGTCAGCTACTGCCTGTGCACAAGAACAGCCTTATGGATTTGGGGGGGAAGAGTCTGGGCAGAAAGCAAGCGGCAGAGCAGCCAGCACCTGATTTTAAAGAAGTTATTACATCTTAAGGTGATCAGCTGGCAGTTGCCTCAGACATGCTGGAGGAGAGGAATGGGAGCTGGCACAGCAGCCAGATGTACCGCAGTCAGCACAGCTTTCCAAACCCTCCTATCCCTTCGGTTTTTCTAACATCATTTCCTATCAGGCAAAATGGAAACCATGAGAAGAAGGGAAATAAAACCAAGAGCCTGACACATTCAGCAAAAGACTGAGAGCCACTGCTTTCTTACAGTGATGTAAAACAGGAGGGATTGAAGTACAGTGCTGGGTTATTTTATAGATGAAATAAACATTTTTAAGCTATCTATTAACCTATGTTAGCCTTTAATTAGATCAGTAATGCTTTGAGGGAAGAACTGTTTCTGATGTATGTTTATACTGAATAATGAAAGATTGGCCCCCAGGTACTACAGCCCTATCAATAATAAACATTATTACTAAATAATAGCAACGAAGACTTGGAGTTAAGATTTAAAACGGGCATGAGACCAAGAGCATGCCCAAGCACATTTCACGCTTATTTTAATTGCCACAAGACAAACAGAATGAGGATGGATGTTCACCCAAAAGGGTGTGATTCTGTTTTGCTGAAGCACTCAGATTTTAGTGTGCTATTGTCAAGCCTATTTGGAGCAAATTGTGGGTAGAATTGCAATGAGAGATGTAGTTGCCTAGCAAAGGTCTAAGATTTCCATTTAAAATTAATGTGAACTGTTTCTCTGAATCTGACATATGGGCTTTGAGAACCCCTGCCAAGATGTCAAGAGCTAGAATGCTCCCCCTCTAACTCCAAAAAAATGCTGGAGGCAACTTTCTCCTGATATTTTGGCATTTGGCTCAAATACAAAACAAAGAGACACAGAAACCCTCCTGCAGTGGAGCTGCACAACTCGGTCAGCTTACGGAGTCACAAACAATGCGACTGCTCGGGTGAAACATCGGCTCTGCTCCCTCCAGGACCAGCGACCAGACCTGCCCGCAGGGTGTCCACCTCAGAGAGGTGCTTCTGGAAGGCTTCTCATCCTCTGCCCTCCAGGGATCCCACTGACCAGGGTAACATCCCCAGATCATCTCCAGCGCAATAACGCTCTGAGGAAAGCTCCTTGTCCCTTCAGATCAGTGAATTGGAGACGCAGTGGCACTGAAAGCCCTTTGACACTCCACGAAGGCAAGCAGCCACTGAGCACACTAAGCCCCCGTCTGAGGGGTGGTGGTCAGAGACCATCAGGCAGATCCGAGCGGCACAAGCACCACCAGAGCTGTCGGCTCTTCTGAAATCTGGATCACGCTTATTGCCTTACTCTGTGACCAGCAAAGAAAGGAGAAACAATTGCTGTGGTGGTGTGACAGATGCACGGTCTGTGCTTCAAGTGTTGGCATAAAACTGGTGCCAAAAGGAGATTTGGGAAGTGCTCAATTCTTACGGGAATGACAGCCATTAAGTACCTCATAGGGCAGATAGATGGAGGAAAATTATACTCCCATTTAATCTCTTTCCAAACCTCTCAGCTATTTCAAAGGCTTTTCATTATGACCTTTTGGAGCCCCCGAGTTTTGCTCTGAACACAGGTTTGGCTGCTGGGTGATGCTCTCCTGAACCAGGGAAGCTGCTGTGGTCCCCAGTCAGGTCCCCCTGCAGCCGCCGCTCCCACCATCATCCTAAATCCTTTGCCCTGCTCCACCCTGGGCACAGCAAAGGCCTTTTCAAATCCTCCAGTTCCCCATCTCCCTGATTTACCTCCCCCTCCATCAGATCAGCTTCTGATCTAGACTTTCCTGGATACCAGAGCTTGCTCAGCATTTAGGAAAGTTCATTTCCCTTTAAATAAATTCCCCTTCTGCTCCACTAAAAAGAATACACACTTCTTCTCTTTGGTTTGTTTTCTTCTTCTCCCCCACTCCAACGTTTCCCAGATTATACCCTTTCTAATAAGTGTGAAACTCTTTGCAGTGAAACACGGTGGCAATAAGGGTGAAATCTGCCAAGGGTTATACAGAATCAAAGATTAAACTGTCTCAGAAGGCAGCGTGGGGAAGGGGAACTGCAGAAGAGGGGAGAAAGGAGAAAATAAACATCAAGGTGTTTGGAGGATAAACAATCAGTTCTAAAAATGCGAGAAAAAAGATAAAGATACTAAAAATGGCTCCAGAAAGACAGAAATAAATGCTCAGCTTCACACACCATCTTTAGGATGCAAAAGGAAGCTCACAGACAGATGAGAAAAGATGGTCTCTGGATGAAGAAACCTCCGGTAAGAACCAGGACAGGCCGCTCCGTGCTGCTTCCCCCGTCCCTAGACACCATCATTTCCCCTGGAGTTTTTGGGCAAAGACTCAACACGCATTCCTGGCGGGAGAGGCGCACCGGTCAGCTGTGCAAGGAGACGGGCCCTTTTGTACAACTGCAGGTACAAACAGAACCCCTGATGTGGACTCTAAACTATTTGGGACAAAAATTTCTTTTCATTACACTCTCTACGAACGCAGCCTGACGTGGCCCTAACGTTCAGAGCAACCTTCTCAGCACTCGTACAGCAGCAGTAAAACACCAGCATAAATACATCTAGTTTCCAGCCATTCCTTCTTTTGAAATGCAAACATTGCTTTTTATAGCTGAATCCATTGTAGAAGTGGGAGGAGAGAGAAAACTTCAATAAACCAAAATATGAAGCATGAGAAGAAAATCCCAGTAATGCTTCTCCTGTGCCGGCTGGATGCAGTGCACCTTCCAAAGCAGCACTGTTCCTTCCCTGTCACGGCAGCAGGGCAGAGCGCAGCCTTCAGAAGCAACCATACAAGGGCACAGGTCCTGGAGAAGGAAGCTCTAAGGAGCTTCATATTCCTGTAAGACAGGACAGCATCTAACACGGGATTTCTTTTGCTCCAGTTTGGCTCCTGCAGGAAGAGACGGTGCTGAGGCACCAGCTCTCACGTCAGCCACGGGCTTCCCAGCCCCTCCACTTTTGTTCACTTATCTTATGCTCAAAGCCACACTTTATGGCAGTAAGACTGCCATTGATAGGTGCAATATAAATGGGCTTCTATGCAAGGCATGTTGTCACTTTAAGCGTATCTTAATTACGCTGTGTAGTTCTGGGCCCAAATTCCCTGGCTTTCAGATAGATACGTGCAGCCGAGTGACACGAGACACCGCACCGGAGACAACGTTCCCCACAGAGACACAGCCTGTTCTGGCCACACCAGGAAAATATTTTCCGGTAATGGAAATAGGCTGGAAGAAGAAACAAAACATGCACACACATAAAGATGCTGGCTTTTTTTGTTTAATCTGACTTGGAATATGTTGAATTGGTTCATTGTTTGCAGAGGAATCTGAGCAGAATTAATGATTCGCGCACACAGGAAGAGGCACTGTTTTGCAAATGCAGTGGCCAGACATTCTCCAAGATCTGTAATCTAATTTAGCTTGGAGAGTTAATGATTTTAATGATTTGTTGTGATCTCAAAACAACTGTTAGGAGATAAATCTACATCATTAAACCTATTATGGTGTTTTGCTTCATTTAGCAAATGGTGTTTTTTTGTTCAGAAGACGCCCACATTTTAAACAAGCAGAGAGGTCAGCTGCTGATGGTAAGGAACAATTTATTCCCAGCTCCCTTGGAGACTGAAATAAAAGGTGTCCTTGGGAAAAAAAAATATTCTTCACAAATGTTATTGGCTATTTTATAAACAGAAAGCTTTGCTTGCGCTGTGATGCATGTCACAGTGTGAGTGTCTGTTACAAACCAGACAAGTTTTCTGAAAACAGCCACCCAGCTGATGGTTCGGGATCACTTGGTTTAAGATCCAGTTACTTCTCAAGGAATCGCACGGGGCTGCCGAGCTCCGGGAGCAGAGCTCGCTGATGCTTGCTTTAACTTTAAGGCAGTCGGAGACCAACAGCAAGAGAAAGGTGTCAACATCGAGAAGCTTTTTAGCAGCTGTTTAGCTCTAGATGGGGCGTTTCACTTCTGATTTTGGAACGACGGGTCCACGTCCCAAAGCACGGCAAGCCATGAACCGTCCTCTTGCAGGACATGCCCGTGGAGAAAGTAAAGCACCACTAACAAAGCCCACGTCCTCCGGCTGTCGTTCCAGCACCATCCTTCTGCCCTGCACCTCTCCTGCGCACCAAGACCCAGTTCAGGAAGGAAGAGTTTATGTAAGACTGATACAAGGCTTAGCCCACAAAACGTGCATTTAATTCTCTTGAGATTGACTAATCACGCTGCCATTCTCTTGCAGAGATGGTGCATAATCCTTCTGTGCGCACAATCAAACAATAACGAATGCCTGATATCATGGACACGAATGTCTTGACTTGCATCATCTGTTACATTCTTCACATAATCAGGGACAAAGTTTACGATGAAGCAAGGGCAGAGAGGTGAAGCTCTGAGAAGTAATTTCAGCCGCACAAGAAAGATGGAGAGAGCGCGTTCACAAAGTCAGCAGCGGGCGTCCAGCTACGGCCATGTCCCAGCGCATTAAGATGCTGATGCAGCTCCACTACAGGGATGGATTTCGACTACGGTGTCATTGTGTTCTCCCATCACAAGCTTCCTCCAACCTATTCTATCAAACAGCCTTTCATGCTGCCTGTGAAGAGGATGTAAGGAAGAGCAGAGGAGGATATATGTTTTCTTACTTTTTGTGTCAGTTATTTACACAGGAGAGAGTAAACAATCAATCTCTTTTCCCTGCAAGTTTGAGAAGTCTATTACGATTTGACTACATTTACCTAAGCTAAATATTTTATAAATTTAAAATATGACGTAAAGAAAAAAAAAAACCACAACAATCCTATAAACGGCAACGACTGACTGTTTTCTTGCCCAGCTCCCTTTTAATCCCTGGGCAGGGAGAAATACGTCAGTTCTTCAGATGTCACTCAGAAATCCCTGCCATGACTCCACGCCTTCAGCCTGCCCGGCAGGTCTGCCTGCCGCAAAGCGAACACGAGAGATGTGGAGGGAGAGCGATGTATTTGTTGTGTTGTGGAAGCTAAGCACCCACTGGGGCCTGAGCTCTGTCCTTGGAGCCTTATAATCCCCTGCACTGCATGGATAGCACAGACTTGTCACTTTAATAACCCAAAGTAAATAAAAACCAAAGAAAATTCCTTTCAGTTGTGTTTATTTTGGGGAAGCTTCTTTCTTCAGCTCTGACTACAGGGAATATATTTTATTACCCACTGTGACATCTCAAAATGCAGCAATTGAATTTAACTGGAAAGGAAAGTCGTGTTCTGCCCTTCCGCACCACTTTCATCCCCAGAGATTCCTATTTCCTATCAAAGAGAAAAGACAGGAGGGTCTGCAGCGGCGCAGGCTGCCGTGCACCCCGTGGGCAGCTACACGCACGCTGTACTCTAAAGGCACTTTGAAACAGCTGGAAAGTACTGGAGACAGCCACCACCGGGACGGCAGCCTGCTGCCTGACGCTGCCTCGCGTAAGCCAAGCTCTACACATGGTCTGAATTAGTCCCTCCATTTATACTTGATAGTCAATCGTATAACTCAAATCAATAAATCCACATTTTTAATTACTGAATCATGACATGGAATTTTTTACTAAGTGTTCGTAGCAGCAGTAAGAATAACGATCCCAAGGAAGCACACCACTCCCACCCCTACCCCCGCCTTCTGCCGCTGCACAGCTGCCAGAACATCTTCTCTTGGAGGGCCCAGCCCCTTCCAGCGCCGGCGCGAGCGCTGCACCCAGGGCGCAAACTGGCCTGCAACCCGGGAGAACTTTGCATTCCGTATTTTAAGAGGCAAACCTGAAAGCCCAAAACAACTAAGGATTTGGGCATTTATTTTCTGCACTGAAGACAGGGAGTAAATAAATAACCCTTCCAAAGAAATAGAACTTTTCAAACTTAGGTGGGAAAAATAAAGTTATATTTTTTTCCTAATTTGAAGCTTAGATGAAAGTTCAAGGTCATTTTGTTGTATTCAAACCTGTTCAGCCTTTACCTAGCACTGACTCACTAGAGCTCGCTCTTTCTGAGCATGTTGGTACAGAAAACATCTGGTATTATACTCTAAGTCAATATATCTAAATGATACAAATACAGTTGCAAATGTGATGGCTTCATGATGATTGTGTCTGCCCAGGAGAATCATAGCTGAAGATGCAGTGCTTTATTTTGTGGGGTTACTCATATGATTTTACTTTTTCCCATCCGAAGTGAGACACTCCGTTCATCATTTTGACCACGATTCTTGTGCCAACTGTTGCAGCCATGCCTGGCTGTGCTGTGATATTTGGAAACTACCCTCCAGGTAGAACAAATGTTGTTTTATTTGCTGGGTGGAAATTTGTTAAATAAATCATAGATTCATAGTGGCATAGGAAATTAGCAATAAGCTGTGCCTGGAAGGTTAGACATATTGTACTTCAAAATAAGCAGGAGGCCACTTTGCAATTCAAAAGAGATATATTGGGAAATGGGAAGACACATCTGTTAATCATTTTTCCCAATACCCGAAAGGTCGTTAGCTGGAGTCCCAGCAGAGCCCTGCACTGACACCGAGTGCCTCTTTTAAATTAGCTTCAATGACTTCTCTGCCCGGTTCCAGCTGCCAGAAGAAAAGCTTGGGAGCTTTTTCTCTGGAAACTCTGCTGTCCTTGGCTGTGGAGCATGCCGGCTGCATGGCCGTGCTGGAGGAGCAGTGCTGTGGGTTCCCATACTGGTGGGAGTCCCGTATTATTATTGCATTACGCTTTCTATTTTGAAACACCGCAGGGCGTTATTAGTCTGGAAGGGTTGACATTTAGTAGGGGCTACAGCCTGGGGTGCTCTTTATTTGACAATTACTTACGAGTTTCCCTTAGAAAAGAATACATATAAAGACTGTTTCTGAAAGCTTCCTTCAAAGTGACATCTGACGAATTTAAATAACGGGGTTTAGCACTGCTAACACTTCCAAACATTTTTACATTTATTATAACCTTTACAAACCCTTTGTTCCTCTTCCTGATCATTTTATAACCCCTATCTACCTGGAAATATTTCAAGCCAGCATTTGGAAAAGACACTGAAAGCCTATATATCTTTTCACCGTGTCCTGAATCGCTGTTATTATCAAGTGTTCTTTCTCAACAAGAGATACGAGATGTGAACTGTTTCCTGAACAGGTTATGGATCAGGCAATAGATTTGCTTTTTCTCACCTACAAGAACCGATGAAATTGGAATTACTTCAGCTTCTCAGCTTTCGTTTTGTGGAGGGAAAGAGTTTAACAAATTGAAAAAAAAATTTTAAGCTTTTAAAATTCTGAAATGTTAGGCAAGTACGGCTGTTTTCCATCAAATTTCCCACTGTGCTGAAAAAGAACTTTTTTTTTCCCCCCCATAAATGTATGTCTACATTAAAAAAATCTCTACCTAGAGGTCAAAACTGCTGATGGGGCTGTGGAGTAAAGGCCTTCAGAGGCAGCTTCACTCACCATTACCGGAGATAAGCAACTTGATTCCATTTTTCAAAAAGGCAGAGACATCCTGCAGCCTAGGCATCGCCAAGACCCCAGGACTGATGCCAGCCGAGCCCTTCGCGTTCCCAGTAGCGGGGCAGGCTCCCAGCTGGAGGCCCCTCACCCCTCTCCCGTGCAGCCCTGAGCCCTAGCCCAGGAGCATGGGAGGCTCCGGAGCTCGCTCCGGCAGGATTGCCTCCGCAGGTCCCACTTCTGTCCGTGCCCGGCAGGCAGAGCCGAGCCAGGTCACGACTGGACTCCTTGGATGAATTAAAGGATGAGCTCATGCAGCCAGACATCTAACAGCTATTTGGATTTATTTTTTTAAACTCTGCCATTCCCTATATCCCTACGGCACTTCTGAAATGTTTCTTGAGGGGAGTTTCCAGAGTCCACAACAGACCTGGGCATAAAATCCTATCAGCTCAGCCTTAGTGCAGGGCTTAAGCACGGGTTTGTCACCCCTCCTGTAGTCAGAGGGCTCCTGCTCGGAAAACAGCTAGCAGCTATTGTTATTTTTTTCACCTTAAACTACCCAAGAGAAGAAAAAAAAATGGTGAAAGAAAGGCCAGCAAAAGTTCAGATAAAGCAGAAGTGATGCTCATTGCTGCAGGGCAGTTTAAGCTGAACTATAATGCAGTTTAGATAAACAAGGATTAATTATCTTTCTGTTAGTCTGTGAGGCAACTGATATCACATGTAATTATTTTGCAATTATTACTTTCTGAGCGCTTAACCAAGAAGCAGAATAAAGGTAGGATTTTTTTCATGTCTTGCAAAATAGTTTCATGTTCAGAATATTTTGTTTTACTGTATTAGCTTGTGTAAACTGTGGTAGTGCATGTTTCCTTTTTCTTTTATTTGCCCATCGGGTTGTTGACTTATTGGAATTGAAGTCAGAAGTGGTTTGCTCTCACAAGCAGTACTGAATTTCTAATAAATATGTAAATAATATATCTCTGAGCTGTTGCCTTTGGCATTTGTTCATACATTATCCTCTGCAGTAGTTAGTCTGCTGTGAACACACACTTGTTTTAGTTGGAAGAAGCATCCACGATCTAAACAGAGTCCCAGAACGGCATTGCCGTACTCGGAGTCGCAGGTGCTTTTCCTCACTTTGCTGTCAATCTCATGCGGAAGGTACCGCTTAAAATATATTAGGAGAGAAAAGAGAAACTGGAGAAGAGCAGATGTCAAACCTGACCAGACACGCCACCGGCAGCACGTGCGATTTACCTGTGCGGAGAGGGTCAGCACAGCGCCTTGCGTTGTTCGTGTCCTTGAGAAACGCTTGTTGCTCCAACAAGCAGGGAAACCTGATGATCTTGAGATGAAGCGATGTTGCTACAGGGTGAAGGGGAATTTAAGCGAGCCCTGCGCTGATTTTCTTCTGGTGACTGCATACTGTGCCCCTTGCAATACCTTCAGCCACCTACGTGCGTATCGCGTTAGGAGCCGCAACGGGGAGCAGGCTGGAGCTCAGCACCCGGGAGGGAGCAGAGCAGAGCTGAGGGACAGGGGATGTGACAAAGCAGGGATCAGGAAAATCAGCAGCAGGTTCCTGGGGGAAGAAGCTGATCCTTCGGGCATGGGGTGCCCTGGGGGTAAATGAGATGCCCCGAGATTAAAACCGTGCCATGCACAAATTGTACCCATAGAAAAGGAGGGAGAGTATCACTCATAATGCAGAAGTGCAAGTACTCAACCAAACTCCCCAGGGCACCTTCACGCCAGGCATTTACTTCAGATGCTGATGTAAAAAGCAAAGTCTCTAAGCACGGAGTGTCCTGCCCAGGGGACTCCAGTCAGCTCCTGCCTCGGAGGCCCCTTTCTATTTTCCATCCAGCTCCGAGGAGGAAAAAAGTCTCCTCTGGCTCCTGGCACCGGGACAAGACCTCTGCGAGGGGGCACAGGAGAGAGGGGAAGGCTCTGGGGACTGTCACGGCTGTGCAAGTCCTGCAAGAGACAGGACCTTGAGGGAGCTGCTGCATTTGAGCTCGGCGTCTGTAACTGAAGCCCGAGTGCAAACCACTGGCAGCTAAAATTTGCCTGTGCTGAACTGCAGCAGTTTTACCAAATGCTTCTCATTTCTGGTTTTTATTTTCTGCTTGCTGCCTTCATGTCTCAAAGTGAGAAGCCAAGAAGGGTGGGCTCTGGCCTTCCTAAGGGCTGGAAATCTCCGTGTCCTCAGAAAGCTCCTACCCTGGCCGTGCCCATGGCTGGTTTCTATTCACCTTTGCTCGCCAGATCAGAGGGTCCGTAAGTTTGTCCCTTTACACCTTCGCTTTCCAGCGTGGAGAAATCCCTTTGGATTGGGGGAAGCTGAGCAACGCACACAGATCTGCGGATGTAAATAGATCCTTAATTGCTTTCCTGGGCTGAGGCTTAAATAAATAAGACAAAAAGGATGGAGAAAAGAAAGTGTTATTTATTTGGGGGAGACCAGAAGGTTATGAAATTTGCTTGCATTTAACCAATGAGATAATGAATCTTCTAGCTCACAAAGTGCAGTAGATCCATAGGTACTTAGAACGTAATGTAATTCCACCCATATAAGCATTTTCACATCTAATGGTAGAAGAATGTTTTGTGCTTCTGGTGCTTTATCAACAAAATGCCCTACTGTAGCTACTTGGCCTTTAGAGATTATTTTCTCAGGGAAGCTGTCATCATGCAGCTGATTAATTACTCTAATAATCATAATTTTTTTCTAATAAAAAACCCTCTTCCCATTCATTAACTACATTGCAGGTAGGTGACAGTGATAATTATTCTCTGGAAGTACTTCTGAATTATCTTTTCTAATCCAGCCTGTGCTGACATTTTTGAGAGAAAAAAACATTTTGTCTTTCTTTCATGAGTGGGGTGACATTTGAATATGCAAACAGTGTCAAAGCGTGCCCTCCGGATGTTTTCCTGAACTATGATTTATGAGGTTTGGCTATTGTATTTGCTATCATAGACCTAGAAAGGTCATTAGACAAAGAGGCTTTCCCTGCAGGGGTCCCTTGCCGTCTTTATCTTCTGATATTTTAATTTTTTTCTTGAACTTCAAGCACGAGATGTGCTGTGAGTTCTCCCATATGCCTCTGCTATTTTTTATTTATTTATTCGTGAGTGTAAAAGTCCTGTGCAATGCTCTAGGCACAGAAAGCCACATACACACCCACTCAGAGCCTAACGGGTCAAGCAGTCCCCGTCCAGCTCCCAGGTGTGCAACACACTCAGGCTCAAGGGTCTGGAGCTTTCACCTTCCAGGATGGGAATTTCCACCTAAGAGCCAGCCTTCCAACCCCTCCTCGCACGCAGTCGGTGAGGATGTAAGGGGAGAGCAGACCCAGCTCTCCCATACCCACTCAGACTCCCAGACAAGATCAGATCACCCTGTCCAACTGTGCACGTTTCATAATTAGGGAGAGAATTTCAAAACGTCCCGAGTGCTGAAGCTTTCACAATTTTGCACTTTCCTCTCCAAGTCACTGTTTAAAGAAATTACCACCAACACATAAAGGACTGCATCCTCCAGAGAGAGGTGAGCAGGAGTTACGTTGTGCTGGTCAGTGAGAACAGCTCGGTGAAACATCGCTCAGAGCCCGCTGAACTCCACGGCAGCCCGCGAGCTCCCTGCGTGGGGCTCCGGAGCGGGACCCTGCGGGCAGCCGGCGCTGCGCCTCCCGACCCCAGCAGCATCCGCCTGCACCGTCCGTCGGACCAGCGCGGATGCACGGAGTGATTCACTGCCAGCGATGGGGGCAGGTTCTGGCCCATAATTAGTAAAGCTGGGTAAATACTGCAACAGCTGTTCTGTAAATATTAGTCTGCATGTTTAAATTAAGTTTTCATTGCCCCTGCCCTTTCCTCTTTTGTTCTTCATTCCCTGTAAGTGGATATTGGGATTGGATTTACTTGTGCAAATATTTCCAGAAAGCCACTTTTAAGTCTCAGGTAGAAATGTTCAGGAATAAAGAAATACATATCCATGAGCGTGTTCATGCACAGTTGAGAAGCGGTCACAAACAACATCATGTGTTTCACAGAATCATAAAAAAATCAGATTGGAAGGGACCTCTGGGGATTATCCAGTCCAACCACCTGCTCAAAGAGGGGCTAACTTCAAAGTTAAATCAGGTTTGTCCAATTACCATGTATTACAATTACAACTTAGTGAAATAGAAGCAGCCACCTTTCAGTGAAGAGGAACAGCTGCCAAAATGATCAAAACAGAGACTCTGGCCACTGAAATAACTTTCTCTGTTCTGTTCTTACGGGTGTTTTCTGCAGCTGCCTCTCCCGCACAGGCTCCTTGCACGTCTGCACATCTTCTGAGTCTGTGCCCGATACCTCTTTTGTCACTGTAATCTTGTGTTATTATCCAACACGCCTGACAAAATATAACACCACGACATTGTTTTCAGTCTAACCTGAGAGTTAACACACTGAAGGATGCGGTGGATACTGGTCACCATAAACAAAATGGTGTTTTGCAATTTATGTCTTGGCTGGTACGGTGTTCGAGGCACTCTTGCTTGAACAGAGCTACCCGAATCTAATGTTATGTGCCTAAAGACACAACAGAACCGCTCCTGTGTTTATTAAAGCTACAAGTTGTGAGCTAGCCTAGGGAAAATGAGGATAAATTTATATCTTTATGTTAAAGCTGGAAGCCAGCCTAGGATCTTATAATTCCTCTGCTGTGCTTTGAACACCACTCCCAACCTTCCCGCTGCACAGCCTTGCTGTACCACACCGGCAGACTTCACCTAAGGCTTGATTCTGCACAGCGTGCTCGAGGAATGGCACCTACTCGATAGTTTCAGTGGAGTAAAGCACAAGGAAGAATCATAAGGAAAAAAATACGTAGCTCTGCCCAAAGAGCGGGATAGCTCTCCTGTAGCTGTACTAACAGGCAAATACATCTACATGAGTTACTGTTCAAGTGACAAGGAACGTGAGATTCAACTGTTAGAGGAAGAACAGCCCCAAAACGAAAGGAGAAAGGCGCAGAAAGAAAGGCTCGATTTGAATGCATACTGTGAACTGTTCGTCAAAGCTACCAATATCCACATTCAATACAAATCTATGATTTCTGGGGGGGTAATTACAACAATTCGCTCAACTTCACTGTGCAACAGAGTTGAACAAGGTGGTGTCTTTCCTTTCAGCTTTTCAGCAGCTCAGAGCTGTTCCACGTCCTTAATAAATGCCTTCCTAGGACAGGCTGTACTCCAATGATGGTTGAAATGACCCTCATGAACTTCCACCTTGGTACAGCATGAAATTAAATTACCAAATATTTGTAAAGCACTTATGGATTCTCATGTGAGAAGAGTTGCTACATTAAATTAATATTAAAAACATTCTGACTACCATTAAATTAGCCTAGCGTATACCAGCGCTTTGAACCCCACGTTCTCACCTCTCCCAGCCCTCTGCAAAGATGGAAATCCGCTGTGCCAGGAAACACTGCCAAGAAACAGGCCCTGTGCACAAAGCCCATTTAACCCAATAGGCCAAACGGACAGGGAACGGGTACGGACAGAAAACCGAAGCTAGAGCACGGGGCTGCTGCTTTAACCAGAAAAACTTTGCTGCCTGCAGTGTTCCTGCCTCCACGCCAGTGACTCCAGTTACTCCCTCCTGTCCCTCGTAAGAGCTGTCACACGTCACAGCGGCTAAATCACACTTGGCTGTTTCTTTGATTGTCAGCAACAGGAATAGCTACAGTTTTATGTATTAAAATGGAACGAACAGATGAACTACCCCTATTCAGATCTCATGCTGCCAGTAGAGTCGTTACTTTCTGCATTGCTTTTCAGCTGCATTAATTTAAAAAATAAAGAAAGAGAAAGAAAACCAGGTGCTGGAAGTTGGTTGCATTCCTGTGGTGTGCTGCATTATTTTATTATTCATATCAATTACTTTGAAAGTAGTGCTGACCCTGACCAGCTCAGGTAAGTCATATCTCCGAGACAGAGATGCCGCTAAGGAGACCTAGCCCTAGAAAAAGCCAAAGCACTCAAAATCAATGTTAATCCTTTTTCCTTAAGGACCTTGGGAGTCAGCGCTGTCTGATTCTGGCTTTACTTTACGGAAGTCACCATCAAATCTACAAGTAAGATTTCTCTGGCAACTTTTAAAACTGTCTCCGAGTGAAACGCTTCACATCTTGTTTATATGTGTACCTCAACAACTAGTCATTGGTTGTCATAACATTAAAAGATCATATTTTATCAAAATACTAGCCCTGTGAAAATGTCACCTTGTGGCACTCTTGTTGCGATAACAATTTGCTGGTACATTTACTCTTCTATTGTCATTGTAGCTGAGCTTAATAGTCAGAAGAAGCACAATTCCCAATACAATCTGCTTCACAGCTTAAATAGAGAAAAAAACCCAAACCTGCATGATTACTCTTAGTTCTGTTGCCAAAAAAAGTGCCATTTTTAACCGTTTGCCTACTGCTATGTTTCTCAGGGCCAGCGTGTGTCTGTTTTGCCGCTGACGGCCTCGCACAGACCGGGTAGCAGAGTTTCTCTCTTCTCACGCTGTTGGCAGTGCAGCAAGCGGCACCTCCCTGCTGCGCTCCTGGCCACTGCAGGGAGAGGCCACCAGCCTCCGCCGGGGCTGGGTGAACGAAGGTGGATCTGGTGGGACGGAGGGCAGGAAAAGAGGAAGCTGTTTCATAGGAAGAGCTACAAAAGAATAGGATCATTTAGGGTTCCGCTGGCTTTGCTGCTGCCCTTTGAGAGGGATGCTTTCCACACCACGGGGGCATTCCAATTCCCCACACAATTTTCAAACGCTTATTAGTTACATCTGTTGCAACAGATTCGAATACCTAAAATACCTTTTCTTTGTTTGTTTTTGCTCTCCTACATCCTACCGTCTCCCCGTGCACACCGTGCCTCTGAAGCTTACAGATAATAGATTTGGTTTGAACTGTTTGCACAGCGAAAAGCCTGAGTGCATCCGGAGACGCTGATCTGTTCAGGGCTATATTTCTTAATAGAACAAGAGTCTGTCAGGATTGCAAATCCAAGGCATATGCAGCCCTGTCGTGCCATCACCACAATTTCAGCTTTCACTCAGTACAGGCCTAAGGGCAAACTCAAAAGTTGAGAACTCATTTGAACTTGGGAAGTATTTCTGCATCTGGAGAATTGAGCCGAGACGCACGATAACAGACAACTGCTGCAGAGCAGCGCGACCTCCTTAGCAGCTCATTTTGCACTCCTGGGGTAATGTAGGATGGCTGGTGTCCTCCTGACAGCTTGAGCATATATTTTCATTATTAGTTTTGCAATTTGTACGTATTTTGTCAGCATTTGACTTCATCACTCTGACTTTCTGCCTGTAATCTCATTTTGCCAGTTCTACCTGGTTCCCCTGCTTAACCGAGATCATTACTGCACGCTTTCCTTATTGAGGCTGGTATACAGCCCGTGGCTCGGGATTCTGAATATCATCGATTATCAGATACGTTGCCTTTGCCGTCAGTGCCGAATAAGGACTATTTGACCACAGTAACTGGGAAAGTTGACACGTCTTCAAGCAGACTTTGATTATTCGTATATACATAGGCAGATTCCCCTGTACTGAAAGACATGCTGAGAAGTGTTTATCAGATTTCAGAATTATTAAGGACAGAGCCATTGTATATAGTAGCTATATGCCTATAGAGGTACAGAATGGACAGTGTCTTTCTTAGTAGGGGAAGAGTATGGCTTGAACCTATGAAGAAGAAAGAATTAGCTTTGTGTATATATTAGTATACCCAGAAATGTTTACACAACATGTGTACATGCAGGAAATATCATCTATAGATACCCTTAGCATCCACAGCTTGCTGATTGCACATGCGCAATCTCAGAGAGCAAGCGAGCATGGGAATTAGCACGCAGCAGTTTCCAGGAACGACTGTACGTGGTTATTTACTCAAAAACACATGATCCAACGCAGGATCTGATTTTCAGATCCATGAAAGTCAACTGGAAACACCTGAATATTAAATCCAAAAAATTAACTGAAAAGAACAGTGGATGTGAGTGGGGTTGAGGGCAGTGCTCAACCCTTCTAGGCGCTTTTTTTCCCAACTAATCTTTCTTTTCCAGTGAGTAACCTCTAACAGAAGATCTGTCCTTTTTAATCATGCTCTTCCCTCCTCATTCCATCCACTCTACATACACAACCATGTTTTGTTTGTTGGTCCCACACAGAAGCCTCAGGGCTCTAAAAAGTCTTTTTCAGCATGATTATATACATTCTCCAACCTTTCTTGCCCCTTTCCTTTTTACTGCCATTCACCATTACAGAGCTCCAGTGCACTGCAAATGGAACGTGACAATGTTCTATACGTGATTATATTTATACATAAAAAAATAAAATCGGTAGAATATATGTATCTATATATCTGGGTGTTTTTTAAATGGTAATGAAGAATTCCATAGTTTGCACACTTCTTCCTGTAACGGATTACTTTGCTCACTTTGTTGATGGTCAGAACAGGTGACTGACACAGATCACAGAAGGCTACAAATATTTGGTATGGCAGATTATTTTCTGCAAAAGCCAGGAACCAGCTAACCTGCGACGCTTTCTGTCTGCAAGTTGTTTGATACTTAACTCTGTTTTGTGATTGTTCGGCCTGAATGTTTGGGCAGGTAAAGCTTCACATAGCAAAATCTACTGGCTGTAAAAAGCCTTTCTTTTTCTTTCTTCTACCGCTTTTTTTTTTTTTCCTCCCTTGTGTTCAGGACACACTTTACCCACTTTGCTTTCTTTTTTGCTACAAGCTCTGGCTCCGCTAAAGTCAAGGAGAACTTTCCCACTGAGGGCAAAGGAGCCATTTTTACACTAAATTAGGCCAAAACCAAGTAACCCCGTTCTGATGAAAACAAAATTTCTATCAGGTACACCATAGGCTTGAATCCCACTTTTGACAGAAGGTGGTGCCCTCTATGTTATCATATATATCTAAGCCCACGTAACTGTTGTTTCCTAAGTCCTGTCCTTACATTCCAACAACCACGACTGGGATGTTATTTATGCTCACACCTCTGGAAACAGAGCAGATCAATAATAGCATAACTAAATATAGTAGTATATATGATAGATGATGTAATAAGCATATAGTAGTTATGTAATAAGTAATAAAATATTACACAGTATATAAAATGTCAGCTGTAAAATGAGAACTGCATATGAAGGCAATAAAAATCCAGATGTTGTTCCGGTTCTGTATCTCTGCCATTTCATCCCAAAGTCCTTTGTAACCTTGAAACAGTGCTCTCGGATTTTGTTTGCCATATTTAGAAAAGCAATTGAAGAAGCCTTGGGAAGCACACTACCAAAGCGCTGTTCCTTTCCCTGCTAAGCTATCCTGACACAGGAGACAAGGTCTGTAATTAGCAGAATGACCCGCTGCACTGAGACGGAGCATCGTCAGTATGAAGTAGCTTAGGGCCACGCTCCTTGGAGAGCTGTGCCCTTCGTGCCCTCCTTTTCCTTGATACATTGCCCGCAGACAGTGCCTCTCACATCACATAACACAAAATGAGTACATTTGGTGAAGCCCTGAAAGTATTACACAGAATGATGTCCGTTTGCCTGCGCATACAGCGGCTATTTTTGCTCTTTGTCTTACTTCCAAAAACACTGGGGATTGGAAACTTCTTACAGGGCATTTGAATTGAGAAAGAAACCGTCCATCAAACTAGCGCGCTATACATCTATGTTATATCACTGTTAGGGATACAACAGGGGCCGAAGGCACAACTTTAGTCTCCCACCAGCGACCTCCCTATGTAACGCATATCACTTACATTTACGTTAGTGATGAGATAGCTGGTGTTTGCTTGTTGGCTTTGCAAAATACCTGTTCGGGTACCAGTTACCCCTTGGCAGAGGGAAGAGGAAAGGCACACCAGAAACTCCCTACCACGTGGGGGGCAAGGGGAGATCCATCTGAGCTCGGCTGGGTCAAGCCGGTGCCTTAGAAACACATTAATGAAATCTGACATTTTGATCTCCTCGTTTGCAGCACCCAAGGACTCGGAGGACCCAAAGAACGAATCCCCTGAAACCTCCCGGATGCCTTGCACATCGGAAGGAGTGTGTCCTGGCGAGGCAGATGGGCTCACAGCATCAGGCAGAGCAGAATTCCCTTCTGGTACAAAAATATGTTGCTCCTGTCCGGTTTACACCAATAACTTGCTCTCTGGTGCCTGGACCTGTCCATCTGCCACATTTTACCACCTCACCGGAGAGGGTTTACACAGTGTAAAACACAGTCCCCAAGCACTCGCTATCACCGAACAGCCCGATTCAGCCGGTGCCTGAAAATACCCGATGACCGCACACGTATTTAGTATTAACTCTCAGAGAAACCACCAGTGTGGGCGGGGAGAAAGCAAAAAAATGCAAATTGTCTCCTGTCAGGTTTCCCAGCTAGGCTTGGTGCTCCAAAACCCCCTCTGCTTCCTCTTGCAGCGAGAACACCTTGTTATCCTGCTGGCCCGCTCCTCCCTGCGAGCAAGCGCTCTTCCGCACCGACAGATGGAGAGCGCTGGCACGGCAGACAGCCGTGTCTGTGCATTAGTTATGCCGAGGGCAGGCTTCCCAGATGAGAGCATTACAGTATCTATCTAGATGAAATTTACTAGCCCACGGCTAGAAAGATTGGCCATCAGTAACCCTGTTCTGGACTCCATTAACTCTTCCTCTTCTTTCTTTTCACCATGAGCTCGATAACCACATCCCGTGAAGTTTTTGGCACAGTGACAATTAGCACAGCATCTTTATATCCTCCTTTGGTTCACAATTTCTATGTTTTCCACCCCTAAATTATTGATTTCTGCATCTGCATTACATTTGCTAAGCCATTTGTTAAACTTCTCAGGGAAACATCAGAGTGTGCACAAGCACTCAGCACCGCAGCAGGCACCTTACACCTGGGCATAGCAGGAAAGCTCCAAAACGCAAAGGGAGTTTGCAAACTTGAAAGTAAGAAGGAAAGAGGCCCGCAGGTGAAGCCAGGGAAGGCTAGCACAAAGTCCCAAATCAAAGGCGGAATGAGCCAAGCAGAGCCAAACCCTCAGTGGGCTGATCCCCAGGCAGCACCCGACAGTCCCCGGGGCTCACGTTGCCCGGAAGGATTAACGCAGCCCTACGGGGCACGGAGAGAGAGGCAAGGGAGGAATCCTGCACAGCCCACCAAAAACATTGTTTTATTTTGTGAGCAAAACCGACCAGAAAATACTTTCATCAGAACAGCAGCTGCCAGAAGGCTACAATTCTTCATTACCTTGGCTGTGCTGCACTGAAGCAGAGGCTCCACGTGCTGGGAGGATCCATTTTCGGGCACTGCTGGGCAGCTGGGTTTGGTCCCCACCTAAAATCACGGCTGTTTTGAACACAACTTAAATCCCACACGAGGCCCAAGCAGCACTGAGACTTCACTTGAAGCACAAGCGCTGCGCTCACTGCACACTGCACCCGGGTTGCGCTGGAGTCCCAATACTGACGTCTGTAGGGACCAAATTAAAATACTCAAGAGGTTTCGTTCCCAGCGATTCCCACAGGAACACACCCAGAACCAGCGTGGAGCACTGTGCATGCTGCAAAGGGCTCCCGTGCACAAGCACTTGCCAGTTTTTCCTAACCACTCATTAGGCTAATGAAAGATATTACCTCTACCTACAAACGTGGTCTTATCTTGTATACAGCGTATCGCTCAGATCATGAAAAGATTTATGTGCGTGCTTAACTCTAAGCGTGTGAATAGTCCCATTAGCATTAATAATTATGATCTCTGCATAGTCCTCTCCGAGTCAATGTCAGAGGCAAACCAGAGAGGCACTTCCCCCACAGTTAGAATAAGGCAGTTCACACATTTCCATCTCTCCACTGCCACTATCAAATATTATACACACCTCCGAGCCAGGCAAACAAGGACTATGGTTATAAAAGCGCGCAGTAAATAGTAGAGAGCGCAGTAGGTCTGCATACATCAGGAAGAGTTTCACGTCCCTGCTGAAGAGGGGGATGATGATGAGCAGCCACTGGACTATGAAAAACCCCGTTCGGTTCTGCGTCACGACCCGGCGGCTACCCAGAGGTCAGGACGGGCGGCCAGCTACGGGCTGCTACCAGTCACCGATCTGGGCTGTGTTCCAGCCCACAAAATATTTCTCACCACTGCAAGTAGGTCTGGCCACATTTTACTGTCTGCAGATTTGCTGTTAAATCTTTATTTTTTGCACCTGCCACAGCAGTAAGTGCTCCACGTTACAGTGCTTCTTTCCAACACTTGACCTCCCTCGGGTGGGCTGGCTCTGAGCTGGAGCATCCCCCTCGCACTGCGAGCTGTGAGCCCGGCTCAGCAGCGAGGACGGGCGGGTGCACGAGAGCAGAAACACAAACAATACCGCAGGAGCGGCACCAGAAACCTATTTCCTCCTGGTTTAACATCAGGAAGATATCAGGTGCCACAGGCACCTCCCAAACCACAGGTTGGGCATTTGCCAAGAGATCTTTTGTACGTACAGCGATTCCTTGCACGGTATTCCCGCAGGACCAGGGCAGTCCATTCTGCCCGGTGACCGGAAGGGTAACGCCAGGCCATGATACACACACGGCAGCAAACATCAGTAGGTGATTTGCTGAGATTTAGGGTAGGAAAGACTCGCAGCCTCCCTGATAAATATGCGTTTCTCTCACTAATAAAAGGTTATTGTAAGAAGTCAACTAAAAATGTATTTGTGTTTAACAATTAAACGTAATTGGCAAGTGCTAATGGCTCTGCGATCGCAAAACTGGGGGAAAAAGCAAAGAGGAAAAAACTAGTTTGAAGGGATTTTATCTAATTTCATTTTAATTAGATCCTTTTTCTAACTGAGTTTCTAATTTTTCAATTAGCAATTAGCAGCTGCAACTCATTCTGAGCGTCACGAGGTGCCAGAGACACTAATTACACCACAGGAGTAGGAGGCTGAAAATGAGAAATAAAATTATCCATGAATGTTATTAGAAGAAAGGAATGATTACGTTCTGTAATAATATACTGATGTGAGCCTAATTAGATTGAAGGATTGGGGGGAAAATAGGAGATTTAAAAATGGATTCTATTTGGAAGCCTATAGGTCACCTTTTTGTCATTAATAATGATTAGGTATATTGCTTGGAAAAAAGCCAGTTTGGGAGCAGTATTGTGTCTCTATCAGTCACCCAGCAAAGGTCCCTGCAGCGCAGAGAGATGAGCTGGCGCTGGCAAGAGGGGACAGGACCTTGCTGGAGATCTCCAGATCTACATGAACATAATGCTATCTCCTAACGTCCTCCTCCGCCTTTACTCCACCATCTGTAAACCAGCAAGGAAAACTTACACACCTTATTTTGACAACGTTTTGAGTTTCGCAACTGAAAGGAAATCCAAAGGTTAACTTATTTTCACATTTTACAAGCTATGGCAGGTCCCCACTTGCCTGCTAGCAAACCTCTACCCAGGCCCTGAACTTCGCCCAGGGAAAAGCAGAAAGTACAGTCCATGGGGGAGAAAGCTATTTAATCACACCAGCGGGGCACCACAGGGGACCAAGTGCAAGCCCATAAAGAGCCACTTGATAGCAAAGAGGCAACGCTGCACTGAGTCCATTTATTTCCACTTTTAAAACACACCAATTTTTCTTTGTGAATCAATAATCTCTTACACTTGATTTAGTAATGGGAGTGACCTCTCTCCTGCTCCAGTGTGCACAACCTGCATTTTGGAATCACTTCAAGGGACCCCCAGTAATAAATGATTACATCCAAATGTGGTTCTCAATAAAATTTATGAGCTCCCATTCATCCCACTCCCCTATTTGTCTTTATATATCTCACAGCATTTGCCACTAATTATATTCTTCTTTATAATCTGTGCTCCCCAGTTAAGGGATGTAATTGATAGCTTCTGAAAATCATTAATTCCAAAATGGACCAGAAGTGTTTTGTCACACTGTTTCCCCCCCTCTAGTACTGCTTTTCCTCCCAGCATCCCCAGTCCTAGCACTAAGACTCTTCACAGCTCATAGAAGATCCAATAATGGTGCTATAATAAGAGAGAAAAAAGAATAGCAAATTAAACCCAAATTCTTTCCCATTAGTTGATAGTAAACCATCGCTAAAGGATGCACACTTAGAAGAGGCGAGTGCCACAGGGAACCAGCCCAAGGTGCTGAAAAGCAGCGCTCTGCCTTCCCTTTCAGCCTCACCCCTAACTCCTCGCGATGACTCCCTGCCAGGGTGAAAGATTAGTGCAGAACGACAACAGAGGTTGGGGGGGTGGGGGAACAGGGGAAGAAAAAAAATCTCTTCATTTCAAATTCAGCTGTTGTAGCATATGGTCCTCTTGAGCTGGAAATTGTCTTTGCAAGCGGCTCTGCTTTGTTGTTGTGCGACACGAGAGTTTGGTGATTTAGGGGCAGCAGGGTGCAGCCTTGAATAAATAAAACAGACATTTATTGCAGGAGAAAGGAGGGAGAGAGGCAGCAAAGGTAAATAAGGAACTCTGAAATAGTCAGGGGTTTCAATTCTGCTAAACAACCTGGAGCTCGTCCGTCTGGAGAGTGAAACAGAGAATGAGGCGAGACGCCGGCCCGCGTGCATCACCGATACCGGCTGCACAACGCTCCTCCTCGCCCCGAGCTGACCCGTTCCCCCGCCGAGCGGGCTCCGGGCTGCACGGCCCCGCTGCCAGATCTGCACCACTCCAGTTGTTTTGCTACTTCCAAAAGCAAAGCTGTCATTCCTTCTCCCCACCTCCCTCTTGTTGCTACCGTGCAGTTTCATTGCAAAGCTACCAAGGGCCAGGACGAGGGAGGGCAGTGCTCCGGGGCGATGCGCGGTGATGACGAGCAGATTCTCCTGTCGCTGAGCGGGGTGAGCCCGCAGACTTTTACTTTCTTTCCACAGTGAAGTTTCACTGCAAACAGTGAGCCTGCTGTCAACGGTGCTGTGGATTCACAGTTGTGCCGGTCACAGTGATTTCCTAACAGTCTGCTTAGTAAAACCCAACAAACCAGCCAACGTCGGCTACCGGCTGGGGTCCAAAGGGACCCCCTCCCACCCACCAGAGAGCTGCACCAGCTCTCCCACGCCACGGGTCTCACAAGCTCTGCTCGCATCTGGGTGACAGCATTTCTTCATTTCTGAAGCCCATTACTTCCCACAGAAAGCCAGCCAGCTGACCTGCGCAGGCACTTGAGTCTCCATACACGGAACAGCTCAGGCTGCCTTTTCCTGTCAGCGTGTTTTGCAGAGATGAGATCCGACCCACCCGGCCCCCGCGGGGCAGCGGCTGCAGCCCGTCCTGCTGCTGGGCTGCGAGATGGACGATCCCCGTCGTGTCCACGGACCAGGCGGGGCTCTGCAACCCCAGCCAAAGTCTGGGTCAAACCCTGATGCCCAGCAAGTCTGTTTCAGTTTCTTGAGCAGTGCCATGTATAAAACCAACCTATAATTAATCTTGCATTTGGAAGCTGGTTAGCAGTTCTGGCCCATCATCTCCGACCAGAAAACTGCTGCATCTGCGGAGTTTAAAGGAGTAAAAAGAAATAAAAAGGAGGAATCTAGTACTCGGAAGCACTCTGCTCCAGTTTATAGCTGCAAAGGCAGTATTTCCAAGAGCACAATTGTTTTGAAAGCCTAACTCCTAAAAAAAGCCCATCAATCACTTCAGGCACTTTTAACATTTTATTTCAGAGTCATTTAGGACTTTTTTAAGAAAGGCAAAAATTCCAATGTTAACTATACAAAGCAGGGCTATTTCTTTCCCTGTTTAGATTTTATTCCTCTACCAGGAGCAGGCTGACCATTCAACCAAGGTCCTTCTTACCTGTGGCCATCAGAACCTCTTGCCTAGTCATCTTTCCATTTTACTGCTTAAAAACCTGGTGGGCTTTGGCACGTGTGCCAATAAAAGCTTGGGAGGTTATATTTATTCATGGCAGCATCACAAGGCTTAGCACCTACAGAGTCAGTCCAGAAGAATTTTTTTTTTTTTTTTAAAGAAAAATCGTCACTTCAGATGTGATTCAAATGGCCTCCAAATCTCCAGGAGGCTGCACTTGTCACACAAATAAAACATGTAAATAAACAGATGCTTGCCTGGTGTGCTGCTCTGCAAAATAAACAAATGCTTTTTTTAGAAATGCCCTTCGGAAGTCAATGTTGCCGTGAATTGAGATCGAGTCCAGCTCGTGGAAGCCTCCGCGGTGCTCCCCCGAACGGCCATTCCAGACAGGCGGATCCCCACCGCGCCCGTGCTCACGCAGGAGCCTGGCAGCTCCCCGCTCGCCTCCCAGGCCAGCCACCACCCGCCAGCCCTACACCTGTGGCTGTTTTCCTGACTGTAAAGCTCACGAAGAACCACATATTTTCGACAAATATTTCTACCATCTCTTTTGACACCGAACAAGCAGGAAAAATATGGCCCATCACAAGAAATATCAGTATAATGTTCCAATTTTCCACCATTTGACAGCAATCAAGTAGAGACTAATGGCTTTGCTCTGTGACTAAATCATTTAGCGACCAAGGTATTCTGTCTCATTCTCATTAAAAAAAAAAATATTCCAATAATCTCATTATCCCAATGTGAATAACAGTAAAAATATACCAAGACTAATGGCTCCTTCAGCGCGCGCACTCGGCGAGATCGCTCGGGCAGGGCTTTACGGCTTCTGCTGCGGTGCCAGGGTCTGCATGGCAGCGGGGCTCTCGCCTCCCTCCCGCCGCGGTCCTGCTGCTGACGCTTTGTTTCAAGCGAGAGTTACGCTCTCTCTGCACACTGAGGACTTTTATGTACTATTTTTAACTAACTTCAATAGAAAAAGAATGTGTCATGGAGCGTTAAACTTTATGGAAATTCTCCTGGAGAATAACATAATTTCACGGTGCATTACTCTACAATGACCCGGTACTTGAACAATTAATTTTTAAGGTATAGCCTTTTTCTTCCTGTGCTGTATTTAGCTTCCTCCTAAACCATCAACAATACCAGGATTCCTTTTCTTTCCCTTTGTGATCTGAGGAGACAGTTAAAACCTCACAGCATGTGCTGCATTTTCACAATTCTTCATGCAGAATATTCTGTTTGAAAACAGAGCGAAGAAGGGGAACCGAAATGCTCCAGGATTTACCTTAATTATTTCTAGCTCATGAATCTATTGCCATTTCTCAGCCTACCTTATTTTCTGCTGAAAGTCTTCCAGAGTTTCCCAGAATGCACTGAAGCCAGTCTTTTTAACACAAACTGGCAACACTCTGCGAGTACTCACTTCTAGGGCTGGCAAATACTATCCAAAACAGTCCTGCTGAAGCTGGTAGAGCAGCAGGGTGAAGCAGTGCTGTGTCGCCCCAAACACAGAATACATGGTAATCGCCTAAGAAATGTGAACCAGAAAAATGGCCATGTTTTTTGGAAGTATGAATGGCTCACACCTGCCAGACGCAGCACCTGAAGCAGGATTTGCTCCATACTCTCTGCCAGGAAACACACCCTTCGGTGGCCATCTCCTGTCCTGTATTCCTGGGATTTACACTTGATCTTGCAGGGATGCCCTCACACAGACTACTTAAATTTTGAATTCTATTCTCTTGCTACCTACCCACTAATTTTAGTGGACAACTGCCATCAAAGCCATTCTATTTGCAAGGATGCCAGCTGTGACATGTATAAGCCTACCTTCCACCTAAGGAAATTGCCATTTCTGGCTTTTTTTTGTTGTTGCCCAGTAATATGTTGACTCTGTAATTTGTGTATGTCTGCAATTTCTATGAAACCGTGCAAAATGAGGATCAGCAAGTCATTAGAGCACATCTCTTCCAAACCATATGCTTTCATGATAATATTAATCAGGCTAAGAAATAACTCCCTTAATGTTAGACATTATTCTCTTCTGCTATGCTAATCTAGTGGATTAACTCTGCCATCTGCATATTAAAGTTAGATATTTTGGTCTTTATTCCCTTCAGTTCCCCACTTGCCATCCTTCCTTTGCAACAAATTAGCTCTGGGATGCATTTCAGAAGTTTTGGTAATCACTAACGCGTATTCACAGAGTGCAAGGCAGGAGGCTTGCAGGGCCAGACCCCAGATGATGTAAAACTGGTTTTGCTCTTACTTCCCCTAGAGCCATGCCAAAGAGTTGCTCCAGATGCATTTTGCCCTGTGCCAGCTGGAGCAGAATCAGGAATAACCCCGGTCCGTAAGGGCTGTGCAGAGCCAGGGATATCCCCCGTCCCCAAGGCCTCATCTCTCACAGGAGCAGAGAAGAATTTTCCGAGGCTGGGGAAGAGCAGGGTGGTTCTCAGCCTTTCAGAAGCTGCAATGAAAAGGAAGCCAGCAGAGGCTGGGAGTATCCGAGAGTGTCACTGTCACTGTGAGCACACCGCCAGCAGTCGCCCAGCGGAAAGCAGAGTCTCTGACAGCTGCCGGAGGGCTGAGGCCCGGGCAGCTCCCTCCTTCCCCAGCAGATCACCCCAAGCTGCAAAGCGACGCGGGCGCCGTCAGTTGTTTACAGTAGGAGTCGCACTGTGAAATTTAAGGAGACTGGGTGATGCATCAACCAGGGCTCCAAAGTCATGCACGCACAAGGCTGGAGGCGGAGCTGGAGTTTCTGAGGCCACTTCCTAACATTCTTGTGCTGGCAAAGTTGCTGTGCCCAGTCCTAAAGCAAGCCCCAAGGAGTGCAGAGAAACGAGAGGTGGTAAACGTCCCATTATGGAAAGAAAGAGACAAAAGTCAGGAGAAAAAGTATTCTAAAAGCAACTTCGCCTGTAAAATGAAGATGTCTGTCACCCAACAAACGTGTTAGTCTATGTAATTATTCTTAGGCTCGTCTCTAGCTCTAGCGGCCAAAACGTTCGCATCAAACTGGAACACATAAAGCCTGTCAGTCACAAGTAATTTTTCACTCTCAGCGAGTTTTGATGGAAAATGCAATTTACAAAAAGGAATCAACATTTTCCTTGCAAGACATCAATAAATGACACTTTTCTGAGATGCTCTGGTACCTTACAAGTGCTGTATCTTAGATCCCTTAACCTTAAGCATTTTCCTCATCTATGGGATTTTGGCTAGAACACAATTTCCTCATGCATGCCTTCTCCCCTCCAAGAAGCAGAGTCATAGGACTGAGTTCATGTACAAGGGAATTGTTTCTATCCAAGAGACCTCCTGATGGGGGGAATTTTGAGTTAAATTATGGTTCTGTTTCAGTTCTAGAGCTGCTGAACTCCTCTTCCCCTCTACATCTGTTGCTTCGGAAAAACTAGATGCTTGTACCTAAAAGACAGCAAAACAAATCCCTGCCGATCGATCCCCTTGGATGGATTGGCATGATTTGTTTAATCGGACAGCTGTTTGGAATCAATACAGTCTTTCCAATGCAATTGCAACAGTCCCTGAAGAGCCCTTATGATCTCCATGGAAATAAAGGTGATAGAAACAGCATTATTCCAAGATCATGGACACAACAGGCATAACTACCTCCATTTGAGACCTTATGGTTGACTGTGTCGATATGCCATTAGGGACCCAGATCTGCTGACAATTGCCACTTCACTTTTCTTGAAAGCCACTATGGGCTTCTGTGACAATGAGTGCTTGGCTGGGGACTGCTGGACCAGAGAGGCTGCACTTGAGCGGAGGTGGTGCTCGTAGCATCGTCGGGTAAAGCCCTGCGCTGAGAGTCACAGCGGCACATCCGATTTCCAGTGCAGTGGGGCCCATGTCCTTGCGTCCTGGCTCAATTCCAGCATGGACAATCACGTTATGGCTGCCCAGACATCCTCTGTATTTTCAAATGAAAACCTACTCCATAGCCTTTTCTTGCTCAAAGATGTTTAATAGTGCTGTTGCGTCCTGTTAAACAGATGGTATATTCTGTTTCAAAGATGGTTGGGTTTCTTTTTCACAGACAGTGAGGATGTACAGGTTGCAAAGTGCTTTTGGATCTACTGGGGCAAAAATGATTATATTTCAATCGATGATTTCAAGGAAGTAATTTACTGTTGCATCTTGGGAGCTTAAATTTAGAGTTTTAAAGCGTTTGAAGTCCTATGTGTAAGCAAACTAATATGGGATGTGCAACTAATGCTGTCCTGCATAGACACAAAACCAAAACATCTGAACAATTGTTCTCCTCCAACAGAGCTGATCTTGGAGCAACCGTACCTTGTACCACATACTCCCTCTGGGAAAATTACCCTTTTAACAACAACCAAAAAACCAGTAATAATGACGTTTACTTGTATGGCCAGTCTGCATTGTTCCATTAATTGCCACAGAGCGAGACTAATTTCTACCTGCTCTAGACTGGGCCGTTGTCCTGTATACGAGGGATTATTTTCCTCTGTGAGAACTGTAGGCTAAGGAAGCTAGCCAACAGTGTGGCAAACATGAAGCAAAAACGTCAAAGTTTTAAGTAGAAAAAGCAGCTGCTCCAGGAAAGGATAAACCCCATTTGTCCTCTTCAAGTTGTTTTAGCTATTGAATCCCATTGGCAGTTGTGTCATTTTTCACTATCTACTGCCGTATGTTCTTGCTATATATAGAAATCCCATAGTGTTGCATCTTGGCTTGGTGTTATGCATAATGATTAGGTGGCAGCCAGGCTTATTTTGAAGTAAGCGTTAGGTCACACTATTACTTTATGTCTGAGACATGAGTCGTCTTTGCCTTTGAAGAGAGATGAGAATTAAACTGCAGTTTACCATCTCATAAAGAAATACCGGACAAATTACCCAGCTATGCTGTATTCACTGGGACTGTTAGTTAAAAGTGACAACCAGGACTATAATTTACATGCAGACTCTGGATTTAAACAAAGTCCCCAGCACTAAATCTTACATTGTAAGCTTTCTTTTGTATTTCTGACTCATTTTGTGCTGGGAATCATTTAACCATAGACTTTAACTGCTAATACAGTTCCATGAAATGCAAAGTATAAATCAAAATTACTGGATCATTCAAACTCTGCCCAAGTAGTTGTTTATATGGCATTTTTCTTCTACTGCTTTTGTATGGCTACAGAGATGCCATAAAATTATGACATACTGTACACATCTCGCTACCATCTTGGCAAACTCTGTTACAAATGAAAACCAGCACACAATTATTTTCTTAGTTATACAAAGCATAAACACTAATGATAATAAAAGACACTGAGAAAGGGCAGGTACAGTTATTCATCAGATCATGTTGAATGATGTATGAATGAAATATGTTTTAATTAAAGACAAAAAAAAAAATCTCAGAAATCCCTTTGCCTCTGTCCAAGATCATCACAGTCTCTCCTCAAACAACGCCTGAGCTCGAGACTCTTCAGGAGGAGTCGAGCTGGTCAGAACGGGGCCTGGGAAGAGACAGGTCTGGGTGCGCTGCTTGCTGCAAGGCACTTAACCTCCGTACATGTTTGTATGAACTCAGAACAATTATCTACCCCATCACTTCGCTCTGAGGTGCCGAATTAGTGCTTGCAGGCACATTCTGCACTAGTTTATCAGGAAAAGGATGCAAACTCACAGTTACTTAATACTGTTCTCTCATAAGACCTTAAATTGCTCGAACAGCACAGGTTGCCTGGGGTGAAGGACACCAAGAGGAAACATTTTCTCCCTGCCAGTAGCTTGGAGTGGAAGCTGCAGTTGAAGCTGTTATTCCAGCATTGGTACGCTAGCAGGTCGGAAAGGGGAGACTCTCCCATCCTTATCACCATTTACTAGAAAACATTTTTCTTCCCTTTTTATCAAAGGCCTCAACAATTTAAAAACATTTTCCATGAAAGAGTTAAGGTTCTTTTTTTTTTGGTCAAAACCTTTAAAACAGACTGGGTTTTTTAAATTATATTTTTAGGTAATCAGTAATGAGACTTTCTGGTCTGAAACTATTAAGACCAAAAACCACATTAAAAAAAAAAAAGAACCACTATCAAAACTACTGAAAAGAAAGCTTTCCATACAAAGGACAAAAAAAAAATCCCACTGGGAAGCAATCCTAATTAAGCTTTTCACCAGGCCTGACCCAGTCATAAACTGAACTTCCATCAGCAGCAGATTGTGCTGACCTGTGACCAAGAGGCAGAAGGGGCCGTCTGTCCCAAGGACACGGCACTTTGGAATACCAGGATTATCATCCGCACTGCAACGCTTACACACGCAGCTCCAAACACGACACCAGCCTAATTCCCCAAAATCTCACAAGTCTTTCTGCAGGGTAAGCACAGGTTACAGCTCAGGTACGATCTCTAATCTCCTCTGAGCCACAAAACCCCTCTAGTGCCATTTGGACATGCTTTCAGTGCGCAGGAAAATCTCAGCTCCGCTGAGCTCTCCGCGCATTGCACTCCTCTGCCCTGCGCAATGCATCCCCGCCATGGCAGAGTGCCTCACCATCTGCAGGTCTCTGTCTGTGGCGTTTCTACAGCATTTAAACCCAGCTGCTGTCCTGGAAAGTGCATTTTGAACCACTCCAGCTGAGGGACGGACCTCCTTAACGACATTCTCATTAAAAGCTCGTACTGCCAACACCGCTTACGTTCTCCCCCTAACTGCCTGCCTTGCTTATGAGTAGCAGCACCCTTTGAAGTTTATTTACATAAGCAACCAAATTTCATAAGCAGCTAAAATCCAAGTGATGCAGGGCCTCTGAAGAATTGATCTCGCCCCTTCAGTGAGGACAGAGCAGGCTGGCAGGGTCTGCACAAGCATCCCACACCGCTGCCTGAAAACTTTCTTTTTCCCAGTAACCTGCCTCAGCAGGTGCGTCCCACTGTTTGCTGTCACAGCTTTGCTCGGGTCCGAGAGCTCCCCCTAAAAAGGCTTTTCTATTCCGAGCACCAAAATCCCTCCAGCAGCTGCCACAGCACTCTGCTCCATGCAGAAACTGAGACGTGGCCAAGGGCCATCACCGCGACCCGAGGCCACGTCCTCTGTAATGCCTCCGACGGGGTGGATGAAAGGAACAGAGATGTTTCCAGGGAGAGGGAACGAATGTTTAGGAGTAACTAATACTACTCAGTCCGGAACTGTAGTCTGGCTGGAGTTCTGTGGCGAACGAAAATGGAAGGGAAGGTACAATGGAAACTACAAATCAAAGTCCTCTCTGTAAATCAAGCCTTTATGTTCATTAATCCCAAATTAGCACATTAAAATAAAGCAGCAGTTGATTAATACCCCTAAGCAACACTTACAGTTGAGTGAGAACTTGATGCTAATATACTTGATATTACAGTGCATTAATAAAGAGTCAGTCTCCCCTTACCAGAGAAGCTCTTGGAATTCAGCTCTCAAAAAACAAACAATAGCGAGCAGAAACACACAGCAGAGAAAAATAAAGCTGTGTTCCTCTGCACTGATGGCAGCAAGGAAAGCACAAAGGAATAGTTCTTTGGGAGGAAAACATAAGCACTAGAAGAAGGGTGGTTGGGAGTTTTTCGGCGAGATGGTTCCCCATTCAGAGTACACCAGTTACTGCAGAAGTTGCACTGGGAACAATTCCAGTTCAGGAAAATTTGCTAAACGCGAGGGTGAGGCAGCAAAGACACCGGAGGAGCAAACGCCTTAGAACTGGGACTGGGGAGTCCAGACATGGGCGCTTTTAATCTGAATCGGGCAGAATTTCAGGCATGGAGCCCCAAAGTGCTGAACCCTGCGTGGGAGCTTGTGGGAACGAGCAACACCAGACGCCCCGAAAGAACTGCTGCTGCTGCACGGACGGGCTTTTGTCAGTTGACTACATAGGAATGATGGAGAAGGCAATTATATTTTTCACATCTCATCTGAGGATACTAACCATAAATATTTTTTAAATAGGAAAGAACAGGAGGCATTCTGTAAGGCTTTCAGATACTTGCCTAAAGTGCTTTAGCTAATACTGATATTTTTTTACCAACCACTAACATTCACCTTGTCTGAAAACACTGATATACATTCTGGGCTTAGAAGTATCACAAGATCAACTTCTATAAGACACACCATTAAATTTTATATAGTTATCCCTCTATTGAACTCAATAGAGCATTATTTCTAGACAGCACCTAGTACCGAATAAATAGAATGTTATAGCAATGTATATATTGGGAAACAAAGATGTAAAAGTAATTTAGGCTAATTGAGCAACACACATGGTTATTAAAGATACTGGACCTGGTGCTCTGGCAGCGTAAGAGAACTAACGAGAGTAAATGACGTGAATGGCTGCTTTACACTACGCTGGCTGCACATTGCGGCCTGAGCAAAAATGAAAATTCAGACCACTAGGTCATCATCAGTTTGGAATTTCTGCCTTTTACTTCTTGCATAGATTTCACAGTGCCAACATTCGTCCTGCCGGCATGTTAGACAAATTAAAGTGACAAAACTCAATATGGAAATTAAGATCATTAACATATTCATCAAACTGTCGATATTACAAAAATTAGCGTGAGCCTGCCAAATAGTCATCTCACTGATGACATAAGGCCGTGCCTTTCGCCAGTCCGCACTGCAGCCTGCCCCACGGCCCCTTGCCCGCTTCCGATGCCGTGAAGGAACAGACTGGTTCCCTGTGGCAAAGACTATCTTGTTATTCCTTGTGTGATGATTACTTTGGTATTCAATTGCTTTGTTTTCTTCTGAAAACTCTGTTCCTTAATTATACTGAGTTGAAAATTAGTACAACAGAGAAATCTTGAATTTCAGTTTTCCAAGTCCAGATTCTTAATTATGCCCAGTGAAGCTTTTTCCAGTTTCCCAAGTCTTATATGCTCCACGTATACACTTCATTGCAATCATCACATATATGCAGACTTCTTTTTTTCTGAAAAGGGCTTTTCCACAAATTTGTGGGTGTCAAAGTTCAACATAATCAGCAATTTCAAATGCATTTTGATATTTCTCTGAATGTTATTATTTCAAAATTTCTGACTAAGCTATAGTTACCGAAACAAAACTTCCAGTAAGAAAGCATGATTATGTGGAAAAATTTGACAGCGATTCTAATGGAAGATGATGGTTAAGCTTTTCCAATAACAATACCGTAAAACATTTTCTTGCAAAATGGGTACTAACAAATTTGAAGCATCTTTTACTTGATAAAGGAAAACCAAAGAATTACTATGTGCTTCTCTATCAATTGGTATTTACTCGTTTATTTGTGAGATGGTTTTACAAGTGGGGCAATAAGTTATTCATTACAACTGCACAAACACTGATTTAGCATTTGCATGCCCAGATCCTGACCTAGGGATGTTTGTCTTTACCTTTATGGCTGAGCTATAAAAAGCTTTGAAAATAGGGGTTTCGCCTGGAGACTGACAAACCATGGAAAGTGAGGATGGCACAGTACTAAGTACATATTCTTTATCACTGACATTTCCTCCAATGACACAAGGTCATGCAATTAATGAATAGCAAAGCAAAGCCATGAAAAATGGATATTAATGAAGTGTAACTCCAAGTAATAATGCCATAAGCAACCTCTGCTAACAAACACATTCTCCTAATAACGTCTTCAATTATGTTCATTAACATCTGTCCACAGCAAGATGTGCAATCTAGCCCTTCAGGACCACAGACCCAGCAGATTTGGAACACACTAAGTGCTTCCTCCAGTTTATACAGGAAAGTGCTTACTGATGGATAGCTTAAATGATGATAATAAATACATTTATCATAATTTTTCGGTAGCATATGCCTTCTTTATGGCATCAAGAACTTGAAATTTGACTAAGATTGCTTGCATTACTCGGGAGATGTATGGGCTCCAAGGAGATATGAAACGCTGCCTGTCAAATACGTGCAGTCCTGCTTCTTTCATTAACGATATCGCCAGTGTTGCTAACGGTGGTTGGGGTCCGTCACAAGTGCTCTTCTCCCTGCCATGCACTGGAGTTCAGTTCAGGTCCAGTTGTTTCTGGCAAATACGCACATCGTATCACATTCCTGCTCTTCCTTTTTAGAACAAGCTCTGAGCTTCTGAAAGATGCCAGACGGCAGTTCTAGGAAATTAAATCCTTTATTCAGAATTTAGCTCAGCATGGCACCAACAAACTGGCTCTCAAGTATTTGAGTCCTGTTTTGGAAAGGAAAATTTCCAAGGAGAGGAGAGGTTATCAGTCAGCAAAGCCTGCTGAGGCTTGCAACAAAGAAGGAATAATTAGTGCTTTCTGTAAAAGCATCCTTTAGGATACGGCCATTATCTCTGTTCGAAGAATGAAAGTGAGACTAGAATTTCTGATAATACTTTGAGCCATTTACTGGGAGTGAAAGATACTGAAGTACCAACAATCTACTCTCTTCTCAAGAACAGCTCTAGGCAATTTATGGCTCACTCAGGATGATATGAAAGACAGGACAAAACTAATTATTTTGTGTATTTTCTAACATTTGTTTCAATTCTAGATTGACTTGAACTTATGGGTTAGGACATTTTGAGTGCAGGGAGCTAACGTAGCAAAGCTTCCTAGGAAGTCCCTTACTGGCTATTTTCAAACTGTTTTTCTTTTTCATTGCTGCACATACAAAAATGAAGAATTTTAATGTTTACAACTTCAATTAAAAATGGTGTAAAATAGACCCCAAGCATGAAGGGAGGGAAACTATGCAAGCACTTCTCTTCTCATGGAACTTGCTTGAAATCCTGTGTAATGGGAAGGAAAATCCGAAAGAGATTTTCATGTCATCACTGAAGCCTTGCCTAGATATTTTTATAGTAATTTAAATTTAATAAAGTCATCATCTGTAAATTTGCTCTCCTCTCCTTTGAATTGGAAAACATTTAGTCTCAACCCCTGCAGCCCTATTGTGATCACACAGAAATGCTAATGAGGTTATGTCTCAATCTAGTCCTCCCTGGTGCAAACAGAGTGAGTCTTTTCAACTCAGGAACCCCATTTATCTCTTGCAAGTTATTCTGCTGCTGTTACTGCTACTACTACCATTTGCCAGAGCAGCGACAGCTGAGAAGGAAGGTGGAGAGGAGAAAGGAATAGTGCTTTCATGGCAAGGGAGTTACTGGTAGAGTTTCATTAAAGTTTGCCCACGTACTGAGCCTATGGTAACAAGACGTTAAGTATAGTAAAGGTGGAAAATAAGTCAGGGCACCAATGAATTAGAAGGCTTTGTCAGTGGAGGGGGTGAACCCTACATTTAGGCTCAGAGGAAGATGTGAGGAATTAAGTAATCATAGATTTAAGGGATCAAGATTTAAGGACCTAGCTGTAGCAGGGGAGATATGAGGAAAACTAAGCACTTCCTAATAGTAGAACATAATACAAATGGATAGATGCTTGGTCATTTGTTACAGCTCCTTCCTTTAAACCATATTTATGCATATAACAATAATTTACCCTTTCATCTTATAACTCAGAGCACCTACTGATCTAAATTACGCAGCTCAGCGTGCCTCCAGCAGTCAGGAGGTGCTGCAGGTAGCCTGAGCAGAACGAGAGACGCAGCTCGCCAGAGGCTGCCCAGACCCACGGGCATTCCCACGCCTCCCAGCTCGATTCAGGAACTCTCAATAAAGTTTTTTGGCCTGCACCGTGAGGAACAAAATGTTGACAGTTTTGTGGAAAACTCCAACCAAGTAACAAAAAAGTGAAGAAAGGATGGATGCCCGCACAGGGTTTTGGCTTTTGGGGTTTTTTTGTTTGTTTGGTTTGGGTTTTGTTTGTTTTTCTTTTTTTTTTAGAAAAAGAAGAAAAAGATTCTTAGCACGTTTATATGGTTAGCTATCCTTCCTTTTCATTAACTATCTTACATAAGTTTTGGATGCATGGAAACATTTTTCTTCTGAAATTTTACTTCTGCAGATTGTAATGCACACAAACCACAATTATAATAATGTGCAGCAGTCCAGTTCACTGCTAAAATGACAGCCTTGAAACTGAAACCTTGTTAGCACAGTCATGCTACAAATCTGCCCAGTCAGGCTCCAGAATAAGGTCTCATCCTTGCCAGAGAGACATTACAAGATGAGAAACAGCAGAAGAGAAAGTAGTAGTTTTGTGGGTAGAGAAAGAAAGGGCAAAATAAGTTTAGTGCACTATCCACGTGCCTCTATTGTTCCCTAAGAGACAGCTTTTAAACTTGACCAGATACGACCTCTACGAAAATGTTTGCATAGGAAGACAAGACATGGTAGAAGCACTTCACGTGGTGTGCCACTCCAGCCCTTCAGCTCCCCACTCCCCATCGCACCAGCAGTACTGATACTGGCAACAGCTCCATGCACGTGCAAGCTGCAGCCCCGCGCTGCCGGGGCGTCCTCACGGCACATGCACAAGGAGCAGGGATATTTGGAATATACAGGCTTGCCCCAAATACTTCTCAGCAGAAGCAGCATTTAGCTCCCTGAGCTACGGGCTGCCTCCAGCCCACTCGCATCAGTCCGGAGGGACGGCAGCAAGCGGCAGGGGCAGCTCGCAGGGACCCGGAGCTCGTGGGAGAAGGTGGCACAATTTCTGGGGGCAGCTTTGCTTCGAGGATGAAGAAATCTGCTATGGCTGTGACAAAGAACGGTTCTGCAGAAGCAATCGTGAACCCTGCCACCCCTCCAGCCCAGGCAGCTGTCAAACCCCTGCTGCGATGCCCTCCTCCAGCTCCCGAAAGCGTTATTTACTGAGATGCGGCAAAACAGGAGAGTACGAGGTGTGAGGGGCTGGGTGTCAGCTCCCTAAGCCGGACTGCTTTACCGGCTTTGCGAAGGCATTTCCACAAAATAAGGAACAAAAGGATTAGGAAAGGTGTGAATAATGCACTTGTACCCCTGCCTATCCCCACTTGCTGTAACAGATTGGTAAAATAACTTCATCCACCAGTTTATTAACAGCTTGCCCTCTCTTGTATCTCACCTCCATAATGAGATAGAGCAGATATGATGGATTACATTTTGCCTCCTGCTTCCATCCCGAATGAATTATCATTTCGCTCTTCTCGCAGTCTTGTGGTTTGGCTGACTACAGCCCATTAAGTGTTGGGAAGCAGGAGGGGGAGGATGAAGCTATGTGATGTAAAAGGTAAAGGTCCCACTGAGAAAGCAGTTTTAATTTTCAGACTGGAAGATATGAAATTAAAAAGAGAATGAGGACATTCTTGTATTTCATCTGGCAGTACTAAGAAAACAAACAACAATCCTATTGCAGGGAGTATCTGAGCGTGCAGCTCTCACTACCAAAACGCTCTCTCAGTCGTTGAGGGCTCAGAGCCCAGACAGTCAATCACGATGAGCCAGGCTAGGGTTTTTTCCCCCTGACCAAAATGCCTTATTCTGCAGCTCTGCCCCAGCAAAAGCCCTCAGAGAGCCAAGTATTCCCAGAGCCATAATTCCTGCTCTGACAAGAAGTACTTTATACCCTCTCTCTTCATAAGAGCGTAGGAGCTTTACTCACACATCAGAACAGATCATCTAAATTGTAGCACACATTTTGTGCATCTTCCTTAAGCAAACCCCTGAATAGCAGAAATCAGAGTTTTTTCAAGCACGCTGAAGGCTTCAACTGTTTTAGCTGTATTAGAAAAATCAAGGTGCTTCAAGATTACTGATGTATCACAATGCCACTAAATACCTGGTTTCTTTTCCACAGAAATAAGCTACTGCCTGACCCCAATCATTATCTCATCCATCATTATGTCCTGATACTTCAAGGAAATAACACTTACAGTTCTTGCCCTGGCCACTGCTTAAAAAACAATTTAAAAATTGCTAAGGATAACACAGAGCCATACTGGAACCCACGTAATTTTGTGTGACCTGTTTTATACAGCAACTGTTGGTTTGAAACCTCCTAGGAGCATAACCAAGTACTTGCCACCAAAAGTAAGAGCTGAACAATCCAGTTCCGAGCATTTTATCTTTGTTTTACCTTTCAGCAGTAAGTTTGCGTAATTATACGTTGGGTAAAGACTGACAATTGCCTTTTCACTTTAAAGTCAATTTAGCACTAAGAAAATTCATGAAGCAAAAATTAATAAACTTCATGCAGCTTCAGCACTGACCTCTGTTTTTTCGTTCGCTTTGCCAAGAATTTGTTACAGGTTCTACTACCAAGAGCCGATTCTTCCCTGACAACCAGGAAAAAGCATCAGAGAACTCATCACCTCTTGTAGCAGCAAAAATCTTTCACCCATCAGCACTGCGGTCTTAACAGCTCACTAATATTTTCTCCTCACACAATCTTTCCACTTGGGTTTTGTTTAAAAACATATTTTAGTCCAGTGCGACCAACAGGTCCAGCCAGCATTAGCAAAACACTGTAAGTGAATATCTGAGGGGTGATGGATTCTTGATGGCAACTATATCTAAATGGGCAAATTAAATCATGAAACAATTTCAGCTTTTGATAAACTTGATGAGTCGCTCACTACAAACTAAGTAAAAAGAGAGAAGAGAGGGCTTGGCTGACTTTGCAGCTTAGCAGACACCTTTAATTTCCATCCTCAGAATTTCATGCTGTGGTGACACTACGAAAGATACTGATTTTGCTCGTACCTATGATGCAGGACAAGATCTAAATTTTATTTCAGTTACCCTGTGTTCTATGCAGTAAGGCAAATTAAAACCAACAGAAAACCCTGCCCCTGTGGACATGAATCTTTATCACAGACATTGCAGTAACACCTGAAGGCACCAGCTGAGCCGGTGCTGTAAGGACACAGCGCCTGCTGGGCACCCATGTGCCTGGTGCCTATAGGAAGAGGCTTAATGCTCGCTCCGGAAGTTTCCACAAGCAAGACAAACACACACTGCAGAAGTGGGTTGACTCCGCTTTTCTGGGGTGGGGTGGGTATCTTTTTTTTTTGCAGACTATAACCCGAGCTCCAGTCTGCTGCTGCTAAGGCCAGTTACCAAGGACTCCTGTGCCGGCACGACGCTGTCAGATGCCGAACACCCTGCACTCACCCAGCATGGCCGTCGCAGGTGACAACACCTTCTGCACCACTTGCCCCCCGAGCCACCGCAGCGCCGGCCCCGGTGCTGCTCCTCACTGATGCCGAACTCTCCACTGCTAGATATCAAATGATTTTGAATGTCATGAACCCAGCTTTGTAGCCGGGGCTTTGGCTTACAAGGATTAAAGCTTAAACACTTAGATCCTACGTTATGCGTCTAATAATCCTGTAATAATACCTCCCTAAGACTCAGAAGAAGAAAGAAAATAAAGGAGTGAAGAAAAAAAACACAACAGCAGATTTTTGCTGTAGGTTCCTGAAAAACATGGGTGGGCTGGAAAAGTCTGCTCCAAACTCACCCCCATAAACAGAGCATGGGATGAAACAAGAGCAGAGGAACTCTGAAAAGACAAGGAACCGACTTTGACAGATGGATGTAAATGTGCCTTTCAGTGCAGGAGAACAGTTGATTCTAAGGCATGAAATCAAATTAGTGCATCTGCAGCTGCCTATGTGTCATCCAGCTTCATATTTTACACACTAAAGACATTTTTTAACCTCATGTTAGCTACACTTTTTTTTTTTTATTATTACACTCCAGGATTTGCAAAATGGTATTGGCAGGTATTAAAATGAAAGCTGAAGCAACGGTGCAATCTGTCTCGTTTTCTATTGTAACATGACAGAAATCTTTTTTGGACTCATTTACTATCAGGTAGGAGAAGACTTGAAAAAAATAAAATCCCAGCCTCAACTTCATCGAGAAATACAAAACTCTTAAAAAAAAAAAACTGTAAGCAAGTACTTCTGCGTTTCTCGATGAAGTTGAGGCTAGTTGGTCCTCCAACTATCCTACCCCCCCCAGCTTCTCACCTCCCTCCGTACAGACCGAAGAGCCTCCGCCACCAAGCCTTAGCAAAGCTGGCACTTGGATGTGTCCCCCGAGGACATGAAGGTGCTTACTGACAGACCCGCGTGAAAGGAGGCAATTTTAGCAAAGGTGTTGGAACAGCTCAGAGCACGTTTCACAGGAAAAGGTCTCAACGCTGCCCCAGGAGCTGCGCGCCGCCGGGGAAGCAGCAGATAAAGGCACCGACCCAACCTACCCATGGGGCTTCCTGAAGAAAGGGCCCCTGCTCTCACAGGCTGTGCGGGTGCTTGCTCTTCCTCTACCGCTCTTCTAAGCCCGTGCTCAGGATCGTGAGAAAGGAAGCCCAGGAGCAGAGCTGGGAGGAACAAACGGGTCACAACTGGTCCCCCCACCCCAAAGCCTCTCACACCTCATCCAGTGTCATTCCTCTGGGCAGGTTTTGTGACTTTACAATGACAGCATTTTGCAAGACTCGGGGTGAAAGACATTCATGTCCTCCTACCCACACAGCACTGAAGGGTCTCTTGCAGACAATCAAAGCTGACAACCAGTTTTAGAAAATCTCTGGTGCTTTTCTCTAAGCTGGTTGATGAACTCGCTTATTTTTATTTTAATGTGGCTGGAGGACCAGTGCAGCATCATATGTCTATAGAAAAAACATTTGCCTTGTTAAAGGCCAATTAAAGTTGTTATTAGATGTCCATATATAATGCAGCTGTATTGCACTATGGCCATATGGAAGTTAAATGATAAATAATTTAAAAATGAATATTTTAAAATAAGAGTCGTTTGCAGTCTTGAAAACTTTCATACTGAGTGCTTTTAACTTAGAAGTTACTTGGTATTTCAAACATTGGGAACAATGCAGACAGCACAGATGACTAAAATTTGTTGTCTGATTTTCAACATAAAAATTATTGTACTACACTTCAGCTTTCCATGAGCAATGATTACATTACAGAATACCTGCCTACAGCCCTCAGAATTGATCAAAATAAAAAGCTGAACTTGTACAGTTTTTATAACCAATTCCTGAGGGTTTGGTCAAATTCAGTACAGGATAAAATTAAACAGAGATTGATTTATGTAGAAGGAACTGTAGTTGCAAGGCTGGTGAATTGTATATACTGCAAGTGGGAATGGCTATTGCCTGAACACAAATCAGATTAATTGTAACAGAAATAGGAAGACACAAGGTACAGCTTTTTTCCTGTTTTCTTTCCAGTGCAAGTACCAGACTAATCTGTGAGCCAAAAAAAAGCAAATACAGGAAGGGTGATTGTTTTCTTGTAACGCAATGAGACAGCAAAACAAAATGAGGGTTTCACAAGTCCTAATCATTTGATTCCTATCTCTGATGCTGCATTTGTCATCCCCTGTACAGCAGAAAGTCAAGACTTAATACGTTACCAAGTGAAGAATTTTATCAAATAAAAGGACCTGAGTGCTGGATCCTGCACTGGAATGATTTCTTTGTGTCTCCCTTAAAAACAAGAGCTCATCTCTGCTGAGTGATTGGGGGGGGGGGGGGGGGGGGGTGGAAGATAGCTTATGCTACCTGCCAAGGAGGATTAATCTGGTAATTTGGCGTTTTTCTATCGTCTCCTCTGGTAAAGAAATGGGATAACAAACATTTCCAAAGGTGCCCCAGAAGGCAGCAACATAAGTGTGGGTGAATGAGAAGGTGCAAGGGAAAAGCTGGCCTTGTGCTTGGGCTGCGTGGGCAGCTACGCAGAGCCCCGCCTGGGGACCCCCGCTCTCGGGTACAGACCACGCTAGGGGAGCCTAGCACGGTACAGAGCACACGTGTGGATCAGAGCTTCCCCACGTGTAGGCTGTTACCTACGTACATATTTATCTGTGCTGTTTGTAAGTGCTATAGCCAGGGCAGGTGCACCCCATGGAAACGGGAAGAGCGTGCAGCTGCACAAGCAGAGCCGTGTGTTTTGGTACAGGGTGCCCCGAGACGACACTGCAGCACCTAAAGACCATTACTCAGGACAGTGTTAGCCTTGGAGGAGGCTCTCCGTGCACTCCTCCAGCTTGTAAAGGCCTCTGAACAGTCAAAAGAAAAACCAAGGAAGAAAGGCATTAGAAGTTCTATCGGCCAACTACCTGGAGCTCACACATTACTAGTTCTGCATCCTAACCCATCCTGGAAAAAAAAAAAACCCAGGGCCCAAATTACTGTTTATTTTTATCATAGGGGAAATGCCAGTTGGGCACTGAGAACCCTCTGTGCAAAACAAGTTACTACCGTGAAGACTTCATAACTGAAGTAATTTCATCATTATGTTTCTATGTGAACCACTGTAGCTTCACTAGTGATGTTGCTTGAGCACCAGTAAAAAAATCTAGTAGGAAATTTCCGCATTAAGACACGATCCAAAAGCAGCTCTTTTTATGTAGAGCTTTCTTCTCTGACTCAGCAACACCACTGATGAGTAATACTGCTTGCAAAGCACTTCTGACTTTATCAAGCCTTTAGCCTACTGCAGTACTGGATTTCCCCCATCCCACTTTCCTTTTCCTTGAAAACCTAGTGATGTCTCTGTCATGTTACCATTTAAAATCCCCTGTTCTTACATGCATGTTACATTTGTGATGCCTGCTGTGGTTGCACACTGAAAGCAAAGTGCCAAACAATGCAGGGAGAAGGAGGGGAAATCAAAGCATTTTAGAAATCTTAAGCTTGGCAAAATCTGTGTATAATTTTGCTTAGGCTGCAAGTTGGCTTGAGAAAACGGTATCAAAGCACCATCTTTTCCAATTGCTTGAGCTTTACTCTATTTTTACTGCTTATTGTAGATCCCAGACTGACAGCTCTGAAAACTGTGTGTTTTCCATTTATGCAAGAATAAGGAACAACAACTCAGCCACAGCACAGAGAGACCTTTCCCTAACAATGAAGCTGAACTGTTGACGTGGGAGCATCACCTACAAGGATTGTGAACCCACAGTCCAGTCCTGCCCTTGATTTTCTTCAAACTCACTACTTGAGGAAGTGTTTGTGAAAGACACAGCCAGAACTACAAATTGACAGTCCAGTGATGAACAATTGATGAAAATTTCACAACCAATCTGCTCAAAGCCCATGAGGCTGCATACAAATGAAAAGAGAATATAATAAACGTTTAAGTCTCTTGGAAGAGCAAGTCCTCCAAAAAGCCACCGCTCTAGCTGTAAAGTCTCGTTTAATGTAAATCCACAATGCAGGGATATTTGTTGCATTCCAATGGCAACGTAAAATTCCCATTTGGGTTGATTTTACAGCACTCTGACTTCATTCGCTAGTAGCAAAGAGACCTTTATTATATTCCTGGAGATGATGAAGATGAGGCTGGAAAACTCATCACTGCTCTGTGATCCTGTGTCTGCAGTTGGGCCATTCCCCTGCTTACCAGCAAATCCAACAGAAGCATTTGAAATTCCCAGTGTTCTTAATTCATAGGCTAAAGCAGAAAGTTGCTATTTCTATAGCAATCTTTTAAAATAAAAACACTTTTACCTGTAAATCTGTTGATATAAGTGATTTCTGTGGGTTCATCCCTGGTGGTAGATGAGATGTTCTCATAACGCATCGCTTCCTGATATCTGGATGCAAATTACAGGAGCCATACTTCCTGAAATCAGCATTAAACAGTTGAAAGTGCATTAGGTTTGGGAGTAAGCTTGGCTGTCAGTATAATATTTCTATTACAGCAGCTATCCAATTGGAAAAAAACAGCTCATCCTTGCATATGACAAAAATAAGCAGGTAAGTTTGCTGCTATGATTTTGGAAACTTTTGACATTTGCAGTATTTACGTGCCATACACAGTTTATTATAAGCTAGCAATTAAAACTCTTTTCCTACATCAAATAAAGTCAGTTTTGGTACCTGCGACATGGAGGGCTGTGAGCAGTGCCCAGATGAGCGACAGAGGTGCAGCCTCTGGCTCCCAAATTGCCCGGGCCTCTCCCCTCTGCTCTGATTTACTGTTTGGCCCATAGTCTCCCTGTAGGCTTTGCCAGAAATTATCATTCCTGATTTACCTGCCCCTTTTTGCATGCCTGAAAAAAACCCTTTCTGTTGAGCTGACAGTGCTGGGGGTTTGCATAGCTCGCTGGCAATGAAATGCCACCGCCCCTCCCTGCTCCTCCTGGGCGCTGTGACTCAGGCAGCGCGAAGCGGGTTGACAAACAATCTGAGAAGTAGATGGACCTTTTTGATCTGCTGCCTTGTGATGCGTTGTCAAAGAGTGAATGCTCCTGGAAACACGTAAACACGTGGTAATACTGATGCAGCAAGCTTTTGGTGCAGTCCTGTCTGCACTTAAAGCAAATCCTCCTTTTGAGGATCTCGCAGCGGTTTTGGCAAAACAGCGAGAAACCCTGCGAGGCTGCGAGCAGCACGGCAGTCTGGGGAGGGGTGCACCCCACTGCCTGAGGGATTCAGGCTCACGGAAGTAGCAAGCAGCTATATCTCTTTTCTATACAGAACAGTAACTTACTACGAACACACCCACACCGCGGAAAACCTCGTACCCAGCTCTCGGGCTCGTACACCAGCCACAAACTGGCTCTGTCCCCCCGGATCAAAGAGCAGGACTAAGCACAAAGTGCATTCATTCCCTAAGTCACGCTGGCACAGCCAGGTGAACTGACAGGGCTCTGGGGCAGGGGGGAGCGCCATGGCACAGCGACGGCGATGCAGCGTTTCGGTCTGCCCACAGCACCCTGGAGAAACCCCGGCTGAAACCCTGCACGTGCTCCCCGTCAGCCGCAGCATTCCTGCTCGTGTGGGGCTTGAGCATAGGTCTGGTCTGTGCACCACTGCAAGCAGAACTTGTTTCTGATTTCCAATCCTAGGATGCATCAGATAATTTGACTTAAGTTTTCAGATCTGGGAAGTAGTTTAGGATACCATATAATGAAAGGCTGCCAGTAAGCATCTTCGTTAGTTTTAACGATTATTGCAGCTGAAGTACTGTAGTCATCTAACTTCCCACAGCAAAACCGACCTCTTAAAAACCCCAGGAACGGCTTGGTTCACTCCAGAAAGGGACAGATACAGTGCGTGCTGAACCACACAGTACGTGTGGGGGGAACCCATCATAAGAAAATGCAGGAACCCATTTACAGACAGTTTTATCTGCTTTTTCTGTCAGTGGCTACATAAAGACAAGACGAAGCTGAGATTTTAAACTTAAATTTCTAACTGAAATACTTGATGGTAGTGTTAAAACGCGATTAACCGATAAGCCGAGCGGGAGAGCGGGCGCTGCGCTGTCTGAGAGCCCCCTCTAGCGCGGCTCCCCGCCGGACAAACGCTCCGCGCAGCGAAGCCGACAGGCTTAACGCATTTATTTGTTTCTGTCCTGTTAGAATGATTTCTGTGCAACCCTGTTATTATTTATGGCTGTTGTCAGGAGAGGGGAAAAGTTTAAGGGGAGTTCAGAGTCGGCTGGTTGGCGCAGCACGTAGGGTTGTGCACGACAGAGCCCTGCTTCGAGACCCCTTGCTATCGACATGCCGAGAAATTAGATAAAGATCTTCAGTGTCATTATAGAGGCTAAATCTCATCTGGGAAGACTGCAGAGACAACTGTAAAGATTCCACCCAATCTCGGTAAAGAGGTTTATATCCTTAATTTTCCAATGCAGTTCATCTGTCAGACTAGACATTTAGCTCTGCAGTCCAAAGGCAGGTTAATCAAACGTGTTTAAAAATGTAAATACAATGCCACAATGAATAATATTTGTAGATAGACTGATCGGAATGTTATCAAATGAAAGGAATGACTTTAGGACCTGAAAGCATGTCTGTTATCAGATTGCACTTTCCTATTTTTATAAAAATGTGAGGGGGTTTTTTGAGCCTCACTCAGTAAATTATATTCAGCTCATAAAAGCTATTTGAGCCACAGTGTATCTGCAACAGAATATAACCCCGGGTTAAGGACTTACTGAGGAAACAACTGGGTGTGATTCAAACTTATCAAGTGACTATCAATTCTACTAATAAAGAATGAAATGCAAGAAAATACAATTACAATAAAAATAACCAGGGAAATTGCGTCTTCTAGGGGAAGAGCACTTCCCAAGAGGTCTCTCCGCAAGACTTCTTCCACGAGGTCTTTCCCATATCCACCCAGCTGGGTCGAACAAGCACCTCGCTTGCTGCACCCCAGAGTAATTCACTCTGCTGCCTCCCCAATTTCTCTAACAAGACTGTCAGCAGTACAGACCTCTACTGCTCATCGCAGGTGTGGGGGCTGCAGTCCTCATGCACTCTGTGCCCTTCACAACAGTTGCTGAACCCCCAGATCTTAATGTCAATCAAGACATTCATTCCCAAAAGGAGGCAGAGGCACGACATGCAAGGACAGTAGGGCCCAGTACTGTCAGCTCTTGAATTCATGGAGTAGTGACAAGAAACCACCCTAGACTTCTGCTCTTCACATTTAGGACCCTTTTTTGTGGCCCACAGTAGCAAGAGACATAACAGCTGGCACTCCTGCAACTAGTGAAAGGTGCCTTAAGAGGGCTGTCTAAGCAAAAAACTCGTCTGTGCATTTCTAGCAGAGCTAATGAAAAATCTTATCCCTCCCTGAAAACCCTTCCTTCCTCAGGACTTTCTCAGAGACTCCAGCTGAGAAGAGCTGGTCCCAAGAGTGTTCTCCATCACTGTCCTCATCACAGCGCACACAAAAACCTCACCATGAACTCAGACAAACTGTCCTTTTGATTTGTGACGCTCACAAAAAGATCAAGGCTTCAAGCTGCTGAGAAGGGGAGGATCAGGTTATGATTTCCTCTCTTATTCTGCTGCTGGAATAAAATATTTTATAGTCCTCTGAGTCTCACATCCAATCTTTTTTTCTTTTTTTTTTTTTTTTAACCATTATGTCAATGAATAAGTATTAATTTCTTAAACAGACACCTGAGACCCATAGAGGTCATTAGGACAAATGACTTGTGCAACCACAGCTCTGTCATCTTGTCCTCTCTATCTTTTCTCCTGAATTTTATAGCACTTTATTTACTTGCTACCTGTTGTCTACATACTAAAATGTAACTTCTCAGCAGCATAAACTTAGTGCTTTGCTTTAACAGACTACAAGAAGGCCCTGACCTGCGCCCTGAGACATGACTGCACTAAACTCACACCATCACCAGGGATGAAGTAGATAGTTCTGCATCTGAAATGGGTTTCGAGTGCTGTGCCTTCTGCTGCATCCATACCCCATCGCATTGACCCTGTGGGGAACAAAACAGAGCTTAGGAGCAAAGATGCAGACAGAGCACGTTCTCAGTCGCTGACCTCCCAAAGTCCAGGCAGGGCTAGTCATCTCTTCTGATGGTGCCTACAAGCACACACGCTTAGTAGCTGTCATTCGGCAGCCTTAGATCTAACCTGCAGGGCATCTCCATTACACGGAACGCTATTAATGTTGGTATCTTGTGTCAGAGCATATCATCAGGTCTGAAGGCAAGTGACTGGTTCCAGTGCAGCTTAAGGGGCTTATCACTGAAGGAGGGCCTAAATATCACCACCCCAGAGATCCCTTCCCAGGGCTTGGAGAAGCGTGAGCAATTGTCTGAGGCTAACCACAAGGACACAGACGCCGAAACTGCAATTTAGAGTTGTCCCTCAGCCAGGTTCTCAGGTCCCTGGTGTGGATTTTTTTCCAGTGGGGCTTTCTGTGAATAATAGACTCAGATCTGCTTTCTCTACTTGCAAGCGTTCATCTTCTCGAAGATCCATTCATTTCAGCTGTTACAGAGGTCAGGTCAGTTATTCGTACAACTCACATCAGCTATCCAGGCCGGCAAGGAAGATGGCTGCGTACCTTCTTGAACAAGGTAGTTTGTAATGCTGGGATTTGTTTGACACGTCACCACAGGGAGCTGAAGAGGACTTTTCCCTTCTGCTCCTGTTTGTTCCAGACACTTTCCATTCACATCTCATGTGGAGAGCTACAGACTTCAGAGTCTATGTCCACAGATCGAAGTCAAAAAAGGAGACAGGAATGGGTGATGGAATACAAAATAGGAGACATTACAAAGATGGTTAAATAAAAAGTCTTTTTTTTTTTTAAAAAAGAAAAACAGTTCTGTATAGTGCAAATGTGGAAAAAACACCCACAGCAATATGGGTTACGGAACATTTGTCAATAAGAAAGAGAATAAAAGCAGGCACTAAAACAACAGAAATAATGATTCTACTTTCCAGATTTTGATTCTAAAATGTCTGGTGCCTCGGGCAGTTATCTGAAAAACTCTTCTTCAGCACAGAACCTCACTGTTTCTCCTCAAATAGTTGTAGTTAACAAATATTGTGTGTGTGTGCGTGTATGAGAGCCACTGACAGCCTATAGCTATATAAAGAGATGGAACTGCCAAGAGGGAATAGAAGCAAAAGCAAAAAGAAATATTAGAGCAATATATCTTAGGCTTGGAAAAAAAATATTTCCTCTTTCTTTGTCTTTCCTCCCATGTCTCGGGGAGCCGCAACCTTGAACTGCGCCTAAACCACTACCATGTTTAGGGAACACCGTGGAAATCGCCTCCCCCACAAGAATTGTCTCATCACGCTAGAAGTCACCGTCCAACCTGCCCACCTTTATCTTCTGGAGCACCCAATACAGTGAGATTTTTCTCAGTGGTCTTCAGTGAACTGCTGTGCCAGTCGCTGCATATCTTCCATGAGATGACATTACCAAGAGAAATGGGAGGATGTTAGCACACTTCTGAGAAAAGGCACATCCGACTGGGGTTACTGCGGTCTTCTCCTTTCCTCTTGTTGCTTATGATTTTGCCACATTGCCTAAGCCAAGTGGTCCAGCTAAAGCTCCGAACTCCATCTGTGTGTTTTAACTGTGATGCTTACAAAACCAGATCATCAATATTTAAAGAATAACTGTTTCACAGCACGCTTCCAGATGTACTTGCTTTCATTATTGCCTTATTACCTAAAGTCAACAATATGTGATATATTAAATATATAATCTACTCTGACACTCATCTACATGCTGTTGTCTGGTGGGAGTATCGTACAAGAGACAAGTACATTATTTTTTGTACAATTACCAAAATGAAATTTGGGTTTAAGAGCTGCCAGAATGCAACAAGTAAACAGCCTCAGGCTGAACGGAAACCCTCTGCCCACATACAAGGTACATGGGAGGCAGTGGTAGGGCCAGCCCACTGCTCTGAGCGATACATCTTGTAACAGCCAGTCCACGGGGATACAAGCCAGCCACCACCACCTGGAGGAATCGCTCTGTTGATGCTGACACTTATTTACTGCTATAAATATTGCTCTTCTGTCCAGTTTCAAGTTGGAGAAAGCGACTAGCAACAGAAAAGATATCCTAGAGAAGAGCTCGACTCCTTCCGTGCTCAGAGATGCTCCCACCTGCTTGTGCAGGGGGATCTCTGCTGCGGGTGAACACCAGAGGCCTCTAGAGGACATCAGTGACGCCTCATTTAATTTTATTCTAGAACCCAAGAACTCCTGTGCCCCTCAAATACTTCCTGAACAAGAATGCACTGTACAGTTCAGGCAGCTGAACAATGCTCGTGTTCTCCTTATACCTCTGGGAGAAAAACAATCTTGTATTTTTCCCCAACAGAGATGTGACTCTGAAGAGCAGAAGTCCCTGGCCTGGTGGCAGTACTCTCAGATTCCTCATGCTGCCTCTCCCACCCAACCATGGAGCTTCCCACAGCAAAGAGGAAAAAAACACGAGAGGAGTGGAGTGCTTTTCTATAGCCACCTACAGCATTTCAGTAAGTAGATTCCTATCCCTGTATCCCTCAGCCTGGCCGTTCACCCTAGGATAAAAAAAAAAGTATATTAAAAGCATTAATTTCCCTCCATTTGTATTTCCCTTCTCTGAACCACATGAATGTCCATGTAGGCCTGCATTTGATTATAAAATTGCTTTGTATTCCATTTAAGACTGTTTCCTCTGTTATCCAGGGATGTGGGAGGACTGAGTTGTATCACCTTCTAGTCTCTGCCAATAATGTCATAATTTGATATGGAAACTATGCATACTATTATGTTCTAATTTGATATTTAAAACATGCTTTGGCAGACAGCTGACTCCTATTGATGCATTTATCTGATTTCTCTCTGCCTTTCTGTTCTGAAAATACTCAGAGGGAATAGGTCATACCACATTTTTGTTATGCACACTGAATCTATATAACTTCCATTTTCTTTTTTACTAGAGCTTGGTAAATATATGAGCATATTAAAAAAAGAAAGGAAAATGCCAAGACTGCAAATTGGGTAAAATTCATCCACATGTTACAGAGAGAGAACTCCTAGAGCCTCTAATCTTAGATACTTGATCTTCGTCATCTTCAGTCCTGTCCCTTTTTTCTGCTCTTCCTATTCCGACTCCTTGTCTCCAGATTCCCCATCACTTCATCTCAGTCTACCTAGGTCCCCCCAGACATCCTTGTCTCTTCTTCCACCCATCTGTACTGCAGATTTCTGCTGCATCTAAGGAGCTAACAAGGAGATACACTGCCCTGGTGAAAGGCCTTTTGTGGGAATATTGGAGTATTTTAAAAGGAGATGAGAAGAGTCTTCTACAGAACGCTAATCCTAAAGGTGAGGACTCATCTTGACTCAGGATGTTCCTGCTTCACACAAACAGCACTCGCCACGGCTGGCGTAAATTGGAATTAATTTCACTGAAAGCACTGCAAATACTTAATATTCAGGATTAGGCTGTGGAACAGTTGGACAGAAAATTAGGAGACTGCTGCTCACGATGGATCAATATTTATAAGGAAGTGATACAAACCGATGAGGAAAGGCGAGCGGCGCTGCTGCAGTGAGCCTGTCCACCCAACAGAAGTGACACAAACTGACAGGGGAGGTGAAGCCAGCCACTGACATAATGAAAATTACAGCATAAAAGCAATACCAATTCAGTTGATGAAGCAGTTTGCCAGAGGAAAAAGAAAAACAACCATCAAGTTCAAAAATAGGAGGCCAACCGAATGCAAAGGGAGAAGGGACCAGAGGAGAATCAACAGAAAAAAATCAGAGCAACAAACTGGCAGGGCAGCAGGAGCGCCCGTGGAGCAACCGGGCAGGGAAAGCGCCCTCGTTCCTGGAGAATAAGCAAAACTGTCTTCTCAGAAAGAATATTTCTGCCACTTCTAATTGCTCCCGCATGGGTAACTGCCCTAATTGAATTAAGTTTTTATTTCTAATGAACTCTGGTGAAGAGAGCTCAGTTATGAAACCAACAGTATCATGGAATAATTGTGAGCCCGTCTGAAGCAAACATATTCCCCCAGACAGGGATGCTGGGAGCGAGACAGAAAATTTTTTCTTCAATATATCAGTAAAAAAAAAAAGTTACTCAGAATTAAGAAAGTCTTTCATCTACCTTTGGAATATCTTCATACAAAATGTAAATGACCTGGTAGCGGCCACACAGCTTTTTGAAAAGCTTTAGCATTCTGAATAATAGGCTCACTTTTATATCACCTAGTGTTAGTATTTGAATTGCCATCTCTCCCCCATCATTGGATATGAATTTTCTCCTAAGAACACTGAATTTCTGTATATTTTATTAATTCAATGTGCAGCAGAACCCACCATAGGAACTTAAGGAAGATAAAAATAGTCATTTAAGATCGGAGAGAATGAAGGTTACAAACAGTTTCAATTAAAGCTACACAAACCCCTGGATTATGTTTTCCACATTTCAATATTTGTCCATGATGTGCACACAAACAGCCCTCCAAAGAATCCTGCCCTCAATAATTTTCCCTTTTCTTAATCCTGATGTACAAAGCCTGGCCTCCTGGGATATTAAGAGGATCTCATAAGGACAATCCACCTTCATATTGATTCTATTTCCCAGATCCATAAACCTTGTTGCCTTAGGAAACACAAGAATGAAGAAAAAAAAAAAAAACCACAAACAATGCTTGGTTTAATTTAAATACCACTTCTAGCAAAAGGAAAAAAAAAAAACCACAAATGGGGGAAAAAGCAGAGGACAATGCTTGTTTGCTAAGATTGTGCTAGGTGAAACATGCAATATAAACTGACAAGGGAAGGAGATGATCATTGTTTGAATAACATCAATATCAACACAGACACATACGAATCTGGCAAGGGACACAATCTCTGAAAAACATTGATGTACCAGTAAATATTATTCAGACAGTGAGGGGGAAGGGAGGAGGAGCAGAGGCTAGCCGAGATTGGAGATGGGCTGGGAGAGACCGGGAATAATATTTGCTCCAAGTTACTGCTGGGCAGTAAACATGCAAATCTAATTAAGGCCTTCCCAGCTTCCGCCTGTTTCTCCCCCCCGCCCCCTTTTGTTTTTTCCCACTCCCTTTTTCCATCTGGATCATCACAGTTAATTGGGGTTTCAGGTATTTTCTGCTAATTGTTTTGGTGTCATTAATCCTGCCTCAGAAGAGGGAGGTCAGCGTTGCTCAGCCATGGAGCCAAGCTGGTGCTTTGGAAGATGCGACGAGGCGACGCACCGTGCCTCACAAGCACAGCGTAACCTACCGGCACGGGCTAGCAGGAGAGCAAAACTGGGGAGGAGGAGAAACTCTGTGCGCCAATGAATACTCCAACCTTTGCCTTTTTTCTGGCATCAGTGCAAAAAAAGGATGGTAATCCTACACCAGATTATCCGGGAGGTTTTGCTTTCAAAGAAGTTTGACTATCTCCCCCTTTAGGAAGTTTGGGGATAAACTTTTAAAGTTGCCTCCTGCCTTTTTACTTTTTTTTTTTTTTTTAATGTGACAAATACTTTTCAGCCCAGTTTGTCTTCATTTCTTGTCAGCAGAGCCATCCTAGCTTTTCTGAGGCATCCTGCGTTCTGCAGGATGCAGTGCGCGTCAGACATGCCAGCGCACCCCACCACGCGCTGCCCAAGCAGTGGCACCCGCAGCAGCACCCGCAGCCCTCGCACCGGAGGGGAGCCTGATCCCGGCCATCGGGAGCGTTCAGGCGGGTGCTGCCCCCCACTAGCAGCGCTTTAGCAGACCAACCCTTCCTCCCTCGTACGAGTGTGGCAGCAAACCTCAACTACAGCCAAAAGTTCTGGCCAGAACTTGTAAATCAAAATACTTAGGGTTGACATTTGAAGAGGTAACATGACAATTCATTGTGCTAAATCAATTACTGATTATCAATATAGCACTTAGTGATGTATAATTAGTATGTAAAAGATATATTTAGCTGTAGATTATACTAGTAATAAGGGCTACACGAGCAATAGCTGTATAATTACATTTTATGAATACAGGAAACCTTTGAGAAATGCTCTGAGATTTAATTGACATTTAACAAGATAACTAGAGCAAGTTAATTAGAAATTATATGCTAAAAATATGAATTAACTTTTAAATAATATTTTAGCTTGCTGCAATATAACTATAGTAGCTCATTATATGCCAGTGAAACACCTAAATGAAATAGTTCTTTCAAATACCGTCTTCCTAATTCATTTCCCACAAACTAAAGCCTGTATTATCAGCTTCTCATTCTGAATCCTTTTTGGTATAAAGAAGCTGAGTTGATCAGCTTAGTGAAAGACTTATTTTTATGGTCCTTTCACACTTTTTAAAAAATGAGATTTCTCTTACATTTCTATCAGCATCCAGAGAAAAGATTTCAGTTCAGCTGTGCTTTCAGCTTTGAACCCAGAACAAAAATGCAAAGTAAGGCACTGACAAGCATTTAGGCTCCCTGCAAGGTGATACATCAGGGATTCTGACAGTGCTAATACAGCCAGAAATTTGGAGAATAAAACAACTCTGAACTGGTTCTGATGTGGATGGGTGCAATCACAAAGAAAATATAATAGCAGGTTCTTAGCACAGCTATGTTATTTTTAGATCTAGGTAGGGTAGTGCAAAGATGATGGAAATCTAGCTCCAAATTAAGTTTGCTATAGATTCTCAGGGGAGCCGTAGAGCCAATGCACAGCCACAGGCCTTTTTCACCTGCCTCCAGCACGCGGCATGAATGCCATTTCCATAGCTGAAGCACCCAGCAGCCCTGGGTGATCAGAAAGACTCGTGAAAAGTAGCAAGGGCTTGCAAGTTAGGCTCCGAGATGAGTATCATGAGAGCTAAAGTCTCTACAGTTCAGCCGCTGGTATTTTTGATTATTTTGCGTAAGACTCTTCACATCTACACATCATTTTGGATTTCTTTTTTTTTTAATTACTCCCTGCCCTACCATACTTTGCTCATAAGTCACTAGAGCTTAACTCATCTCCACTGAGAGTTTTGCAGCCCCTCAACTACGCAAGACCCTGATCTCTGGCTAGTTAATCTGGCTGCATGGAGAGGGAATTAAGTTATTCAGAGGAGCAAATGGACTACCATTACTAAGAGAAAATGGCCCAATTTCTCCTGCCTCTTGCTCAGTATGTCCCAGCAGACTCCAAGATCTCTCCTGCAATTTCTTTTTGCCAGCATGCCCTCGTTAGCATTCTGGACCAGATACTGCAGATTATGCATACACAGAGCATACATGATTTAGTGATCCTGCTCTTGAGAGTGTCGCTTACTTCAATGTATCACAGGAGGAAATGGAGAAAACAAGATGATAAAGCCAGAAGGGATGGGCAAGATGACCTGATCTGCACCTGAGATTGCAGTACTGTGCAGTTAATGTAAATTGAGGGGTTGGTTTTGAACTGTGAAAGCCAGGCATGAGCAGAACGCTTTGGACAAGAGATACACCAACTCTAGTCTTGGCCCAAGGCCTGACTCTGCATCTGATCAGAAGTTAAGAAAAGCTTTAAAATAAAAAGCAAAGCCAAAAAGTCAAATTGTCCCTAACCTCCCCTCTTAATCCAGAAAGGGCAGAAGAGCAGAGTGCCAAAGAGTTACGCTCCCAGAGGGTTGTGTATTTTCCTGGTTGTAAACCCTGCCTGATGCTCACAAAACCACAGGAGAAAAGATAGAAAAAATAGGAAAAATACATCAGAACAGCAGAGGATTTCTAGAAGACAGGATTCCAAGTAAAGCTTACCTTTGCACAGACTGCATCTTGCTTTCTGAGGAAGCTGTACCCCTGATGGCTTCCAATGAAGCCCAGGTCACTGGTTACAGTTTCTGCTGAAAGAGTTTTTCCTACCATGAGTGCTAGCCACTATAGCTAAAATAAATAAATTATTTTAAAAAATAAAGTAACAATAAGAGCCTCTCCTGCAGCTAATACCACCCCCTCCAGCAAACAGGGGGGTGCCCGGGTTTATCTGCTCTGACCCCAGGTGAGGGCCACTCGCTCATCTGCTGCAGCTGCGCCTTTGCAGGACTTAAGGGATCCAGCGCTGGGAGGTGGAGCCCTGGCTGCAGTTTCCTTAAACACCTACACAGCTGGTGAGGATCTACCTACTACCTACTGTTTCTTCCCAAAACTCTCCCTCAAGAGTAATGATAGAACCTTTCAGGACAATGGGGTTTTATCCTAAGACCTATGAGGAAGCTTTGGATGTTTTGCTAAGCTTCTCTGTGAAAAATATTTTAAAGAAGATAAAGTAGATGTTTATATGGGTCCCTCTTCTTACTTTTACTTGGTCAGTAGATTAGTCAAGATTGATTTTCTGCATGAGAGGGAGAGGCCTAAGGTTAAAAGATAAAAGGGTAGATTCCTTTTAAAATGTAATTTAGATTTTTCTGGTGTTAGCTCCAGTATCAGCACAAAATCACTTCAATTTTCCAGGAGCACCTGAGACCCATTGTACAGCTGCATGGAAGCAGGAAAGATCTCCTCTGTGAAATGGAACAGCTGAGGACACGATGCCTGCAGTACCTGCCCCACGCGGGGTCTCCTGCCTGGGGACCCCGAGCTTGCGCTCTCTGAATGTCTGCCAAACGAGAGATTAGTGGCAGAAGTTCTGCTGGGGAGTTTGGCTTTGGTTAATTTGTTTACTTTTGCTGTCGTTAAGTGCAGATTTACAATTTAGTCTTCAGAGCACATCTTTAAAAAGATCTCCCCAGTCCCCTAAGGGTGAGGGCTGTGCTAAATGACCGGTTAATCACCCCTAAGTCTCAAAGAGTTCAGTGATGCAGACGAGAAAGACGCACGTTGAGTAGCGCTGACGCCGCATTTCCTTATCACCCACACGGTGCTGCGAAACGGGAGGACTCCGTCCCAAGTCTATGCTTTTATAAACTATGTATTGCCTCCTGATCAGCTTCTGATCATTTGAATTCTCAGCGGGACAACCCGGAGCTGCCCAGTGCTCCAGGTCCGTCATCGGAGGAAACCCCTCTGCTGCCGCAGCAACCCCAGCACGGGACCGCGCTCCTCGGGAGCCATGGCACTGCGTGCCCCAGTGGGAGGGCAGAGGCCCATAGCCTTCGCTGTTCAGAAAAAAAGGGCGAAGCTTAGACTTACAGAGATTTCAGATGATAAAGCCGCTGCTAATGATAACAATAAATAAGGGGTGAAAGAGGCCTACGATATGAAGCTGCTATCACGGTTAGAGTTAGGGCTCGACCTTCAGTTTGAGGTCAAGTTTGAGCACTTTCTTATCCAAACTTCTTCTCGTGATCGCTCTTGCTGGAAAGCGGAAGATTAGAGTTCCTCACTTGGAGCAAACATGGGTTAGCTACCTGCAGTTCTCATTCTGTTGAAAAAAGCATCTTTGTACGACATGTCACAGTGGGCTGGGTACGAATGGCTGGATTATTCACCAAGAATAATTGAGCTGATACATTTCAGCATTTTTCTTTGAATAAATTATTTGCAAATAAACATTTTCATTATTCGACCATCTCTGATGTTCCATTAGCATTCAGTGAATTATTTATTCAGCAGCTTTTCCCATCAATCACTGAATAAATTATTCGCAAATAAATTATTCTACCAGCTTTTGCTTTAAAGATGTCCCTTTGAGAACAATAGCTTCCCAGAATAGCAAACAGGCAAAGGGAGCAATTTAAAAGGCCTGATTCTCATCTCAGTTGTCTTGGTAGAAATCCGGAGGATGATCATGGAAATTCCTGGCCTTTTTCTGTATTTACACGTTGGTAAGTCAGCTCAGATTGCGGTACAAGAGTGCTCCAACTTCGCTGCAGCCAGCACAAAAACGTTCAGCGCCCTCAGAACCAAGCCTTTGCCCATATCCTAACAGGCAGGTTCATTTCCAGCTCACAGAACTGAGCTGGATTCAGATGACCTCTAATCAAACCAACGGCTCTGCTCCCATAAGCGTCCAGGAAGAGATGAGCATTGTGGCACTACCCCCGGTACCTCTTTCTCCCTCCTAGTCAGCCAGGCAGCTCCGTTACCGCACCTTCTTTTGCATAATGCATTCAAATCTCGTCACTACACCAAGCCCCAGTGTAAGTCTTGTTTGTGTCTAGGCCAAGGACGATGAAAGCCTGTTAGAACTAAATTAAGGCTACATTTATGCCAATTTTAAGGAATAATTGAGGTGCAGTGCAGGGGAATTTGCTGAACTCCTCTGTCCTTCTAACAAGAAAGAGCCTCTTTTGTTAGGCGGCACAAAAAGTCACCCTCATTAAAACAAGCCATCTTTATCAAAACCACATGGAGGATTTATCGTCTCACCCATATGTTGGTGCCTTTCAGAGAGATGCAGAAAAAAAGTGGCGGGAGAGCGAGTATGGAGCCCTCATTTCAAGAGGGCTAATTATCAAAGCACCATGATCCTCACGTTGATATCAATCATGGCAACACGCGCAAGGTTGTGCCAGAGTTTTAATAACACCAACACTACCTGGGTTGCCTATAGTATCACTGCAATAAATAATTGCTAATTTGCACAAAATCAACAAATGAGACACAATGTAATTGTATGAGGGGGGACAACCGAACAATAACATTAAGATCTATAATTGACTTAATATCAGACGCTCTTCCCCCAGTGAACCTTTCTTCATCCTCAGAGTAATTGTGTAATGACATTTATGTGTAATAGACTTGTGACATTATAAATGACACTTATGTCAGGATTGTCAGGCTGTGACAGCCTCAGAGACAGCTCCAGTGAGAAATTAATCACTTCTGAGGCTTGAAAGTTGCTCATTTATCGCTGCCAAATGAGATCTTGCAAATACGAGATCTTGCAATGAAATGTAAGCTCCCATCCACCTCAGTCTCTGAGATGTGTTTTCTCCCTACAGAAAATCTTCCTGGGGACCATGCGGTAACGGCCCCTCATTAACAGCAGCACTCTGCATGGTCAGCCTTTTTTGGCTCTCTTCTACTCGAAGAACACAACCAAAGATGTTATCCTCTTCTCCATTTCTTCTCCTCTCAACGTCACAGCTCTTTATAGTGTACATACCTCTTTAAATATACATATGTGTGATATATGCATATATTAGCATCTACATGTTTCACATTTCCAGGACTGCAGGTCATGAAAGGGTTAAATTATTTGCTGGGGAGAAAAGGACATTTTGAAATGTACTGTACATAATGAACACAAAAAAGAAAAGAAAACCTTCTCCAGATCAGTGTAGGGGCTATTATTAGACTATCAAACTGTCATTTTTCAAAGCATTTCAATTGTCACAATTTTTTCTAATGGCTTCTAAAGCATTATCTAATGCCTGGGCCAAAAAAAGGAAGAGGATCAAAGCACATTGAAAAGCACTAGTCAGACTGTATGACAAGAGTCTGCAGGCTAAACTCTTCCTATCCCATTTGCCTTCAAAAATAGTTGTGAACTTCAAACCAAGATGGCTTATTTGTATATTGTTTTTTAAAGATACAAGTGTCCTTACAATTTTCCTTTTTTTTTTTTTTTTTGATAATATAGAAACACGTTAAGGGAAAGGATGACCCGGTTGTAGTCCTTTAGCATTGCTGCTCTAGCTGCCATAACTGACACACCACAGCGCAGGTCCTATGGACAAGCAGGCACATGTGGGAAGTTCCAAAAGAAAACCAGAAAGGTTGTGGTGGATGAGGATGGAAGCAGCTGGAGAACAGAGGAGCAAATAAAACCAGAATATATGGTGGATGATGCGGGGAGTCTGCTGCTAAAATCTATGAGCTAAGAACGCCTGTGTTCAGTATTTGGTGGAATGCATGGTCTGGGCGGGTCTAAGCACCTGGGAACTGCAGTGAGCTCGTGGTGATCGTCACCAGCACAGCGGAGGAAGTGCTCTTCCTTCTGATAGCCCGGTACCCTCCTCCACTAGGATGTCAAGAGGCACAGAAGAGATATTCCAGCCGCTGCTGTGAATCTCCCTCCTTTACTTTTCCCAGACTATGATGCTGCCTTCTTGTTCTGTGTTTTCAAACAAATTACTGAGATTATTATGAGCCTGGAGAGAAGGAAATAAAAGAGATTAAAATGATTGGAGTCATGTGCAAGTTGCCTACAGAAATAAAGAGCGGTTGCCATTTCAGGTAAGACACTTGATCCATCGAACTTGTCATCCCTGCAATCCTTGTGCTTTAGTGAGGTCTTTAGAAGAAGGTTAACCCTCCCCATCACGCTCAGAGCAAGGCAGCGCAGAACCAGGAGCTGGGGAGAGCAGCAGCTCCTTCTTGCACACTACCGCAGTCCGGTTTGGAAGGCAGCATCGGACGCCTTTTCCCTTTGCAAGTATCACAAGAGAGTGGTGAAGAATCACAATAAGATTCAGCATTCCAGCAGCGGTGTACAGAAGTGCTACAATTTTCCTTTTCCTAAATTTCTATGTGTGTGCACACATGTAATTACAGTCATGAAAGTATGCATAATCACAAATGTGTTAATGGACATCTCCCCGCAGGACTAGAAAATGAAAGCGTTTCAGTTTTTCCTTAAAGTTATTGCCTGGATTGTAACTACGATCATCTTATCCTTTCAGAGAGAGGCAGACGATGCTCACATCCCTCTGGCAGAACCTCGCGGTGGGAGCTCACAACCAGCCACACATTTCTGACACAGAAACCGGGCAGAGCAGGATCCTCTGTCCCACCTCCACATAAACCGAAGGAGGCCACAGAAGGTGTGCAAACGTCCTGCAGCATGGATGTCTCTCTCATGCAAAATCCTATCCGCCCCTGGGTACGCGGTGCCCCACTCTCCACCCTCCCATCGCAGCCAGCTCGTGGGGTACGGGGTCACTGGCGCAGACTCGTTATCTTTCTCTCTGTTGCCTTCCTGCCTCCTGAGGCAGACCATTAGGAACACCCGCCCGCAGCGTCAGGGGCCGTGTCCTCCTCCTTGGACTTGGCTGGCCCCCACCTCGTGCTCCCCGCACCGCCCCACGCATGCAGGCAGGAGGGCAGGGCGGCTCGCTGCCGCTCTTGGCCACTCCAGGCGCCGGGGCTGCGAACGGCTCCACCTGCAATCCCTCTCCTAACACGCACGTAAGATTAGGCTGCTAATGTAACATATATTTTTTTCAGCCCCAATGACAATGGAATTTACAAACTGATTCAGCTTAACCGAGTGTGACTGCAATAGGCTAATTCCACATTCATAATTAAATTACATTATTTTCTAGGTGGAGGTTTATGAGCAGAGGTGAAGAGTAATGAAACGAGCAAGGCACAGAATCACATGTACATGTTAGACCCGACACTCTCATCTAGATGGCAAAATGAGTTATTCTATTTACATCTTTTTTTAAATGTCACAGCATTTTCCTCTGTTTAATCTAGGGCTTGTTTATGCATAGAGTCATTCTCAGAAGAGAAAATGGGAGCTATTCGAAGGGAAAACTACAGAACTGCAGAAAGGAAGTAGTAAGTATCTGGATTTTCTCAAAACCACTGCTTCCTATGTACAAAAATACTGCTTTAAAACTGGCAACATTATTGCTGCTAGATGACTTAGGAAGTTCCTGAAGAGCGGTACAGAACTGCTGGCAGGGATAGGAAGAGGAGTCCCGGGGCTGGTCTCTGCCTATAACCACAAGCTGCCTCTGTTGGGAAGAGAGCCCAAATTCCTCGCCTGGCACCCACCTCCAGAAAGCCACACTGCAAACTCAGCCAGCTTTTTTGCTGATGCTTTCCTCAGTGAACAAGTGCTTGGAATCCAGCTTTGCATTAGGGATGTTCAGAGGCAAAATATAGATTGCAGGCTTAGAGATTTTTCTGAAATCATAAACAAAAAGGGAAGAAATGCAAGAAGTGGACATATAACTTTATGGCCTGTGAAACTCAATTGCCTTTTACAGGTCCTTACCTTTGGATGGACAGTGAGAAGGTTTGTCATCTTATGGGAGACGAGTATTAAAGTCTACCAGCAAAAGAGAAGATATTGTGCTGTCTGATTAAAGGTGCACATTCCCCAGGAGCTCAGGGAGCCCGGATTTCAGAGCTAGCTCTTACTTATTTGGTCTCCACTGAAGAGGTCCAACAAGTTTCAGACACATAATTTCAGCAGGAACGTGCCTTGCTTTGCAGATCACCAGCACTACAGAGTCGTAAATACATGGTGGCAAGGAGCAAAAATCCATATTCTAAATCACTAGAGAGAGTAAGAAAACAGGCCAGTGGGAAGAAAAACTTTGAACCGATCTGAAAGCATCGCATAACCCTCCAGCGCTGTTCAAACCTGAGCTCTCTTTTCTTAATGCAAATTGTTCTCTGCATTGGCCTGTCAGGTATTGACAGCAAACCCATCTTATGTGGAAGTATCTGGATTTTGCAGGAGAAAACCAATGTAGTTTGATGGAACCGGTACTACGGATAAAGTAAGAAAGACAGCAACCAAACTTTATCACCTAATAGGTTTCTCAAAACCTATAATCTCCAACAGGTTTTTCAAAAGTTGTAAGCAAGTCACGCACCCAAATCCTGTCTTATTTCAGTAAGGAGCTGAAGTCCTAATTTGATCACATGAATAACAGACTAACACATCCCATGCCATGCCCCCTCTCAAACTGGTTAAATTACCTAGAAAGATGAATGACATGGATATAAAGGTTGCAAGTGATGGTGACTCTGCTCTATTCCCTTAGGAATTTACTCCAGAGGTCTGTTCTCCTCATTTAAACACTATGTCTTCTTTCCAAGTTAATTTTTTCTAACGTTACTACTCAGACATTAGGTTTCATAGCATCTACTTTCACTGCATTAAAAGAGCTTTATGACCTGCCTGTCTCACTCTCACTTTACCCTTTGGACCTGATAGAGATGTGAAGGACTATTCAACATCAGAGATTTTGACATCAACATTCAAGAGAAAGCACACCCAAACTGAGCCAAAAATGACAGCTCCAGAAACACAGCTGATTTCAACGAACTCCTCTATGAGAGTAAGGAAGTCAGAACCAAGCTTTTAAAAGCCCTGGGGATAAAATGTACAGCCCTCAAGTTATATATGTAATCATCAGAGCAATAACTCAGAAAAGGAGGTTGTCACCACATTTCAGCTCTAGTCTATTTAGTCTGTCCTCTTGTAGCTGCCGTTTCATACTTCAAATCATTCTGTCTACCTTCCTTGTAGCATTTGATTCCAATAAATTGATTTTGGTGATGTACTGAGAATTAGGCAGATACTTCATTACATTGACTTGAGATCAAACTTAGGAAGACATAATTGAACCTTTACGAATCCTGCAATCTTGTTTAGACGATCAATTATTTTGTTTATCTACTTAAGCATGCTAATGGGAGCCAAGTAGGGTAGCAGGAAAAAAACCAAGGCACTTAATCCAGTGTGAAGTTTGTAGGTGTAGCTGAAAGAATTTTTAAGCTGGGGCAGGTGGGGAAGAGTATGTATTTAAAATGGTATCTAAACCAGAACGTAAGAATAGTAACAGCAAGCTTCTCCAGATGCCACAAGCACCACATAAATGCAGCATCGCAGTAAAATAATAAGCATCGTTTCATGTAGAAAAGCATACACCTTAACTTTAGCTGCAAAGGGCCATATCACAAAGACACAAATGTAAAGATGCAGATAGGTACTCAGTGGAAAGTACAAAAGCATCTGAGCAGAGCAGGTACCCAATTCTCATGCAAAGCCCCTGCACTTTCCAGAGCTTGAAAATTCAACACTTTTAAGATTCTGGCTGTAGTTCTTAAGTGCCGAGAAAGAAAAAGTAGTAATCAGCATAAATGAGCTTGGCTTTCAGAAGCCCAAATCAGAAGGTGAAGAGGACTGGGTTGCCGGTTTGACAAGGGAAGCGAGAGGCTGACCCTGCGGCTGCCCGAAGTGGCTGGGCTCCGGGTTCTGGCGGAGCTTGGCTGCGAGGGGACGCCCCAGCAGCTCTGTGTCCGAAAGCTCCCAGTGCACCATGCCCGAGCTGTGCTGCCTCTGGTCTGGACATGCAGGAGGAGAAGGCAAAGAGCCTCCTCCCGAACTCAGCAGCTGTCAAAAAAGGTGGGAAAAGCGTAGCAGGGAATTACAAGTGCACCAAGCCCCCAGGGGTGCTCATAACGTACCATGGCGGGGAGCTGCAAGAAGCGAGTCTCCATGGGCTACCCGTTACCTGTCCAGTGAACACCTGGGCTGGCGCCTGCTGTGCCCCCGTTCCCTGTCCTTCCCAACAGCTTCTACCAGACGGTGCCAGGGGAAGGTGACCCAGAAAGGGTAATGCTCTCATCTACCCCAGCGCTGCTCCACCCCACTATGAGAGTGCAAGGCACTTTGAAACAACACGGATTTTACCAAAATGCTAACTAGGGACAAGACCCGAAATGAAGTAAGTTCTGTGCCTCAGTGTCTGTTCGTGTGTGAAGATGCTCATTCCTGTTACAATTTGTAGCTATAATTTTCAGAAATGTCCAAAAGACGCAGGCACCCAAAGCGTATCAGAAATTGAGTTAACTCATTTACGCATTTTCAAACTCTTAGCCACAATAATCATTATCATTATATAGTACTGTTATTACTAACAATAACAAGAATAATAATTACTACTGCTATTAGTTACCATTCTTATTACTATTATTACTTCCTAGAGTATTAGGGATCAATTCAGCTAGTAGACAAATGAGCATGAGCCTAGGGAGGTAAATGGGAAGGCTAAAGACAGAAAGTGAACGCTAGAATAAACAATCCTGTTCCTTTTTTTGGCAGCAAATGATAAAAGATATCCAGCTGTCCTAGCTCCAAGGAGGGGCATTAATGTATCACCTGATACAGTTAAAAAGCTTACAAAAATCCGGTTATATTTTTTAATCATCTTGCATTTTAGACCTTTAAAGTACAAATATGGATTTCAAACATATCAGGGGAACAAATTAAGTTAGAAAAATGGCCGTACTTTCCAAGGTTGCACCTGCCATGAAATTGCTCCAGGTTTGCATTTTCCCTTAGTCTCTAGTGTGTCGTTACAGCAGATTGATCGCCCTCCTCTCCCCGGCAACTCCCCCATTAGAGGGTTACTGTATGGAAATTAATGGGAGGCTAGAAACATTTCTTTTGCAGCTGCAGTAGTAGAAGTCAGTTTTGATTAAGCACTCAAAACCCAGCAGACTGGGGTGATCTCTTTGCTTTAGTTCCCTCTTTTATTATCACTGGTGTCAAGTTTTGTTACTTTAGCCATTCCCCTGGTACTCCCACTGCATCCTTGTGTAATAATAGGGGTTATTTTTTTATGTGCACGTCTATTTATTTTAAATATGTACAGACTGATTCTCACTGGTGCAAGGACCCTTTACACCACCCTTAACACAGCTGTAGGAATCACTTCTCATTTCAAAGGCCTGTTTATGCTGGCTGAGCGGAGTATGGAAGTGCTAATGTAAATGAATATCAGGACCGTGGATCTATCTCTGTTCAATTACCCTAACAGTCGTTATATCTGATGTCACATTTAATGTCTACCTGCTCGGCCTCTAATTCATCTTGCCGTTGCCTGCCTGCCCAGGTTGACGCAGTTCTCATTGTCAGCTGGCAAATAACAGATGTACAAAGTGGCTCTTATGAAAAGAGCCTGTATTTTTTAAAAGCCAGATATTAATCAAAGCCATGACGGAAGAGAGGTTGTACGATATTTGTAAAACGCATGACCAGATGCAACGCTCAGAGGACAGCATTCCGGTTCTTAAAGGTTGGACCAGATGATCCTTGAGGCCCCTTCCAACCTGGTGTTCTATGATTCTGTTGTCCCGACAGTTTTTCTTGCAAACAATGAACTCGGTGGGTATAAAAACATAGGGAGGGGAGTTTCTTTTAAAGTGATCCCACCGCAAATCATGCAGTAATTGAAAAAAATGAAACTTCACACTCTGTCAGCTAGAATTACAGTCTTGGAGGCTGAAAATGAAACTGGAGTCATTTCGACTGTCAGCTGCACCGAGCAGCAGAGAGCAGCACAGGGCAGGAGCGAGGAGAGCGCCGGTGCTCGCGCATCCCCAGTCCCTTCCTTGCAGCTCCCAGCCTTCAGCAGGGCAGTGACATTTGCTCCTGGATGTAGTACACAGACCCGAAAAAGGTGGGCTTACATCCTCCCTGAGAGGTGGCACAACAGTTATTGGAGCGTTCTCTTGGCTTTGCTGCTGCTTAAAAATGAGAGAGACCTCAGGTTTAGGGAGGGTTTTTGCGACGCATCACTTACTGCAACACAAGAACACTTTTGGATTAGCAAAATGTGGTGCTTTCTTGATCAAGAGGCATGGATGGCTTTGGATGTTGGAAATGGCTCTGTATGTTTTTATGCATACACAAAAAGCTTATTGACCAGACTGCCTACCTGCTGTTCACAGTTCAGTTTTCACTTCAGTTATAGTCTGTAACAAGTTTCAGAGTAGGAAATTTGTCTTCACTCTCCCCCTGTCCCCTCAACACAAAGTACCTAAATTATATGCCAATAACCACTGATGAAAAAAAGCCAAGTTAGGCTTTTGAGAACAAAACACAAAGCCCAGCAAGGCCAATCCCACCAAACGCCAAAGTGCTGTACGCCAGGAGTCCCTGCAGCCACAGACGAGAGCCAGGTACGTTCAGAGCACAGCAGATACTGCTCAAACAGCGAGCAAGCTGAAAGGTGTGGCAAAGACCACTGCTTGGAGAACTGATTAAGTGGCACCTTCAGGGGGAAGAAGAAAAGAAAAACCTTTGAGGGATTATTTATAGGGCTCATAAAGGTGCCTTTTGAATATCCATCAATCAAACAGTCAGTTAAAAAGTCTGCTCAGCACACAAGAGAGTAGAAGGAGTAAAGAAAATTGGATACGGTGTGCATCTGAGACATGCAAGCTATCATCCATAACCTTCAGCGATCTGCTTCACATGTAAAGCACGGCAGTTTGGTGAACGTGATGCGAGAGGGATGGCAAAGTGCTCAACAAACAGGTGCTTGGCTCAAAACTGATGTGGCGGTTTCTCTCACTGCCAAAGACAGGAAATGTCAGTGGCAAGTTTTCACAACTTCAGTAGGAATAATGGAAGACAGGAAATAATCTACACAAGAAAGGAATTGAAGATATTTGGGTGTCAGCCAAAGGGCTGTACCCTGCCTTTAAGGAGCAAATAAAACCAGGAAGACAATAATAACAAAGCAGTGGCTGACTGCAGATAGAATAAAGGGTAATTGCTGGCAGAGCATATGGCCTGCTACGGGAACGACAGCGAGAGGAGAGGAGATTCACAGACTGTTACAGAGCTTACAAAAGCTGTAGGTCAAGAGCAATGGGCTCATGATGATCACTGGTTTTATGGCTAGTTCCTTTGCATCCTCGCTACTGCAGGAATAAACTACTGATCCATGGCAAATTTTCTAACACTCCATCTCTTTTCTTTGTATTGGTTTTGTAGTGGCATTTGTAGGTGTAGTATTTCAACAAATTAGAGTAGCAGAGCAAGGCCCTTCCCAGCTTGCCTTGTTACTGGGAGGCTTGCTTGGTCTAATTTAGAAAATAGAGAGGACTTTTTTTTTTTTTTTTGGATAAGCAGAACCACGAGGCAGAAGTTGGCATCTGAAATACGGGTTCCACCACTGCAGCACCCCTGCTCGGGCAGCCCTTGTGTGGCTCATTCCAGCAAACAGCTACACCAGGCATGGCTTTACATTTCTTTCTGATGTGACTTATACATTTAATGACAAAGTACTGTACTACAACTCCCCATTTATCTTATTAAATGGTCCCAGAACAGCACTGAGAAATGTATTTAACATGAAGACATCTATTAATTAATAAGCACATTAGTTAGCAATCAATACTCAGTTGATGATATTGTTTTAAATTATACATGTATAATAAGGATATGTTTCCGCCTTTCTCATCTGTTTAAAGCCATATATTGAAAATGAGTAGTGCAGAACGGCTTTGCATTTAAAAAAGTTTGATTAAAATTATTTTTAAATAGACTAATCCTACGAACATATTATATCGCATAAATTAGCCCTGAGCATAGTCAGTTTATCACCTCAGTCTCTTCACAGTCCATTGATTAACCAGACACCAGGAGCAGTCTGTTCTCTTTACTGTGTCTGTATTTTATGGTAGTGATATTGTTACCTGTTTCAAAATCCTGAGCGAGGCATTCCTAGCAATTACTTCCTCTTGGTCTGCATAAAATGTGCAGATAATTCTCAGGCTGATCCCCTATCGCCACTTGTATTACTTGAAGATAACAGCAGCGACCTTAAACTGCAGATCCCTGTGCTCAGAAATGTTCTCAGACAACACACACACTTGCATTAGCACCTACATGACAGCCTCTGCCGCGCATCTGACACACAGACCATTTCTACAGGGCACACCTTACAATTTGCCTGGCACGAGGGGTTGGACCGCCCTGCTCCCAAACACAGTCATTCTGCAAGATGAGACCCCTGCGGCTCTTTGGGCCACTCGTGCTCACGCAGGTGACTCAGAGTCTGTCTTTGGAGCAACACGATTTGCTCTTCCTCCTGTCCCAAAGGTGTGTTCCTCGTGCTCACGTTCCTCCCTAAGTAATAACCGGAGAGCAGCTCTGGCCTAGCAGTAAAGCCAGATTTCTTTGTGATATACACACACATGCAGGTATGTTTTCCGTCAGACAATCCAATTACAGGACACATTTTGTTCTTGCATTTACCTTGAAATCAGACTTTTCTTCTTCACACAGGTTGAATAAGCCAAATTAAAAGCCCAGGAAAGAATCAGTGCGGGTGATGGTTCTCTGCGCGATTTCCCCCCGTGCTGCATGCGTAGCTCCTCCGGCTCCCGGCAGGCAGCACATCACACCCCGTCCGGTCGCAGCGTGAGCAAACCCACACGCCAGCCCCGCTCCAGGCCATGGGGTCGGGTTTGGGCAGAGCTCTCGTTCCTGGGCGCAGCCCCAGGGTGGGTGCTGCTGCAGGGCAGCCCTGGCCAAACACTGCCTTTCCTCAGCAAACCGCCTCCCTACCCACAGGTTTCACAAACTACCACCCCTCTTGCTGTTTTTGCATGGCCAGATGACACCAGCCTGAATTTTCTCCTAAGCGGGGCTGCCATAAATGGGAATAACCTAATAGATGTGAAGACAGCCAACGGAATTATTCTGTGGTTTTGTCAATATGGGGATTCACTTCAGTCCCACTACTGTGTTTTAATAGAGCTTAAGTTCTCAGCCTGGACATTCTCGAAGTGGATTAAAAAGTATTTTACATTAAGAAGCAGTCTGCTTAGGTGTAAAGTTAATATAATATTTAATGCTTTAATATTTCTATTAGTATGTTTAAGTTATATCAAATTAATATAAACCATTTACACAAGCAGTTTTACCTGGAAAGTTTTAACTGAACTGGCTGGAACTCATTTACATGAGTGTACACAAGCCCTAGAGCCAATGGGTTTACTTTTAAATTATCACTCTGTGTAAGAACAGCGTATGTCCTCTCTTCCTATACAGGCAACTGTAAGTTACTATTTTTATTAGTGTATCCATCAAAGAAAACTCCTGTCTGCTTTGCTTTCAGATGCTGAGGGTTGATACGTGGCCATTTTCCTCTCACTTTTGGCATACTATAGCTACGTGACCTGCTGAATTATAGCAGTATTTTTTTGTTTTCTCATAAAGACAATGCTGTTTGTTTGTCGGCATCCTAGCAGCCACCCTCCAGAGGAGAAAATTATCTGAACCCAAAGATCTTTACCAGCTGCTGGAATTACAACTTACATAAGCACTCAGAACTTACTGTACGTTAATAGAAGTCATAGCAGGGGCACAGGCCGACTTGATAGACAAAATTAAAGGTGTTTCCTTGATCCATGGGCAGAGGCAGCAGGGAGAAGGACGATGGAGACAGGGTGCTCCCTGTCTGCCCTACCAGTGCCGTGCGTGAGAGGGTGCTCTCCTCTCGCCTAACACCTGTGCCCTTTCGGCAGCCGGGGCCCGGGGTGCACACCTCTGCGTGGCACACCTTCCCTTGCTCCCAGCTGTGCCACGAAACGGCCGAGCAAAGCTGAGGGAGCCCAGAGCCTGAAGCGGGTCCCACAGAAGGTGGCGGAGGGGGCGTGGGAACTGCTGGGCGGCAGAGGTGACCCCACGGGCGAGGAAACGCGTCTCAGACACCAGCGCCGTGAAAAAAAACCCGATGCTCTCCATCAGCCCGTGTAGCGCCCGTGTCAGAGAACAAGTTTGAATTACTGGGCTGAGCAATGAGCCCTGAGTGTTTCCAGTTCACGCACTGTCCCTTACACCCTATATACATACAGACGTAGTACACTGAATCAGTTTCTCGGTGACGCATATCCACAGCCAGCAAGCTTCACGCAAATGCTGAGATTTTGGTGGGAATATTTACAATTGTAAATTCCAGGCTCATTTCCTATGAACGTGTTCCAGTGTTTATCTAAAATTTGCCCTTTTAGCAAAGCCTCTTGCCAGTAAACACCTTCACTGATATTCTTGGCACATGGACTTGAACAGGGACACTAACCCAGCCAAACAGCTTAAAAGCTAAAATGAGCATTCACAGAAGTATTCATCCAGCTCTGCAACAATATTACTTCTGCTTTGCAATGAGGAGTAACCTTTGTGAGTATGACTGTCCATGAGCTACAGGGACCCAGTGAACCTCTCCTAGCCAGAGGAAGCCAGCCGAAGCTGCACACCCAAAAATGCAAGTTTTGGAAAGTTTTCACACAGCTTGATACAAAGCAGCATGTGTTCACCAGGGACCTGTGTGGAACTGATGGGTTTGGCTCTGCCTGAACCCAAAATGCAAAGCAAAAACCAGCCTGTGTCAGAAGACCAGACGAAGGACTCGCACAAACCCACAGCAGCTAAAACAGAAATGGACTTTCTCAGCCACACTGCGCACGTCTGGCTGCTGGACTGCTTATGGATACAGGCAGGATTTTTCTCCCAGTCATTCAGCCACTGGGCTAAACTGGCTCAGCTGAGATTGCACATCCAGGCCCAGGATCATGGCTCTAATCCACAAAACAGACGCCTTACTCGGACATCAGGACTGAAACCAAACCAGGAGCCCAAGCGCACGCAGTGCTGACGATTAGTCGGTGAGCACAGGCTGGTTTTACCTCATTGTCCCTGAAACACCAGGGATCAAACATTTCTGGAGGTCAGCACATGCAGCCGCAGAGGATGTTGCAATACCTCTGATAAAAACAAAACCACAATGTGTTCTGATAGTTGGACTGAAAATTAGCTTTAGGGTCTCCATGCATTGCTTTCTTAATGATGTGAAACATAATAGCCTCAACTGTAATAAAGATGAATTACTTTTTAATAAAATAATGAAACTCCGGTAAACACTCAAGGTTTATCACTTAATTTATCCCCAGTGCTCTCACAGAAAAAAATTTTTTTGCTACCCCATTTTTAATATTCTCAGTGATTAGATTTCAATAACCCGCTCCATAGTAATGTGTGCCTCATTTCCCTGGACAGACAAAATAGGCCATAACTTCCTCTCCGTTAGAGCACTAATGCCGTAATTTAGAACTTCTGTCAAGATGAAAGATCTTTCCGGGGAGTTGCAGCAGGCCCATGGCAACACTTCGGCACAGGGCTGGATAATGAAGTTTTCATTATTAAATAAAGATATTTTAGGAATGTCATAACCCATAAATCCATTCTTCTACAACACATCAGCACATTATTTTGTTTATTTCCCATCCACCGATTCCATCCTGCCCCTCCCCACTCCCCTGTTTTTTGGCTACCTTGCAAGCTCTCTTAAGTTGCCATAGAGACAAATTCACGTATCTCCCCCCGCGGTCCTGGGGCGGCACGGATTGGATGCAAAGGCCCAAGTGCAGATGGGGCGGGCAGGGGCTCACATCCCTGTGCTGGCAGATAGTCTGAGCCCTGCAATTTGATGTTACCTGAAGGAAATGCTAATGTGGATCATCAAGCTCAGGAGCATCAAGAATTATGGAAAGAGGGTGTTTTTTCTGAAGGAAATTTAGGGCTGCTGAATGGTTCCATGTTGGCTTTTAGGTAAAGGCAGCAAGCAAAAGCAAAAGCAGATTTGCAATAAAAAAGTTTCCCAGCACTTAAGGCTCATTGAGATGAATCGACAGATTATCAGCAGGGTAACTTGTTGCCTTCTGAAGACACAAGAAAGAACATTATGAATTGCACAGACAGGCCTGCTCACCTATCACAAAATTGTACTTACTTTTTTAATTTTAAAACAAACTAAACCCTACCAGCACTTGAATTAATTGAAAAAAATTTTCCCCTCTCGGTGTTAAGCAAACAGGAAAGTTTTGTGTGACAGCACGAATGCTGTCTGTAATGGTTTGCTAAGATCCTACTAATTGAAAAAAAAAATCTCATTTGAAGATAGTTAATGGATTCTGCATTTCTGCAAAGCATTAGGAAGGCAACATTTATCTGAACTTGGGGCCTGTGCTGATTACTACCTAATTAGTTGTGAATCAATTCACTGAAGAAAAATGCCCATTTCATTAGCACAAAGAAATAACCACTGGCCACAAAATAAATTTTCTGGAATTGTTCTACCAACTGGTTTGATATTGTGTTAAGTTTAGAATTTTAATGCTGCCACAACGCTTTAATTATAGCCTTGATTTCACATCACTGGGCTCGATTCACCCTATTAATGCTTTTTACCCTTTCCTTGAGACAACCTCAGTGAATACAGCCAAATCAGGAAGTTTTTACTATTCAAATTGGATGCCAGCTTAGAAGAACATTCTACAGCATGGGGGGGAAATATTTGTGATTTTGATCTGCTGCATTTTGATGGTGGAGCACCCTTTGCCAAATTCAGTTGATGCCTTCAGCACCATTAACAAAGGATTCTGGATTCTGCAGAGCAAGTGTGTCCTCTGCTGCTGCCAAAGACAGTAAGTATGGTTGCACAGGTAGCAGAGATGGCACGACTTAATTTTGCAGTTTGAATGTAGCCAAGGATGCTATGCTGGCTGCCAAAATAAAATCCCATCATCACATTGGGACTTCAGAGCTTACAGCAATCAATGTGAAAATCATATTTTTCCACTTATGAGAACAGATAAATCTTGGTGTCCATTCTTGGGGGGCAGGTGTGCTGGACAGGACAAAACTAGATGCAGCCAAACTGAACAAGAAGCTTCCTGCCTTGCTTTTTGCTGGTGTTACTGGGACAATTCTTGGTGAGCACTCTCTCTAGAGTTATCTCATCGTTTGTCTTGTCTCACAACATATCCCATTCTTCTTTATGGGTCCCCCTCTTTTAGCAGTTTTGTTTTAAGCAATTTTTAACCTCACTTCCTCAGCACAGATAAAGTTGTTAGTTTGCACAAATTTATTTCAGTGGCAATGCTGAGATATGTCAAGTTTCCAGGAGGGAATCTATATTCCTATGAAAATAGCCTTGAATTTTCAGTGTAGTGTTCCCACGATAAAGCTCAAGAACAGCTCAAGGCAAATCAGGACCAAAGGAAATGCAGCACATAGATAAGTATCAGCATTAAGAACTTGCTTTCGTCTTCCTTAAAATAAACAAATAAATAAATATGAAGAAAAAGGAAAGGAAGATAGTGCAAGGAGAGAATCTCCCCAAGGAACAAAGCCTGGGGAAATTCCAGCTCCCTGGTCACTAAGTGTCTGTCTTGACTCAAGATCATGACCTGACCAAAGGGAGCCACGGAAGCCGGGCTGGGGAAGCTCTCCGGTCCCCAGCAGCTGGGTAGATGAAAGACGTGCTTTCGGTCTTCCCTGGTCTTTATCATATTGCTCAAGTCCCAGACTTCTTTGTCTCTCATTACCGTATCAGCAGCATCTTTGGTGATAAGGTTCAAGCCCCCCTCGCTCCCCGCCTCCAGGAGCACTGATCTGGCCGAGGTGGTTCTCACCATGCACCTCGGGGTGGGTAGCTGGGCTGGAGCCCTGTGCTGTTCTTGGAAGCTCTTCTATTTATGGAAATTAATGTCTTTCATTTCACTTAATTAAAGCACCCAAGAGCTATCAGGCTCATGTTTTTCAGGAGATTAAAGTGTGCTTTTAGAAGGCAGAGAAGGGCCAAAGCCTGAAGCTTAAAACTGAACCAACTATTTAGTGGGAAGAGAAGACATGAAATTCAGATCCATGCCACTGGGATTCAGCACTATCCCAGCTAAATTCTGAAGTCTGACTCCTACCAAGAAGCTTAAACTGGACAAAATAACACAAGAAATAAACACATACTGGGATATATTTCTGTTTCCAATACTGGCCAAAACCATAAGTATTCAGGGAAAAGACAAATACAAATGACTATAAAAACTACATTCCACTTTCCTGATTTAGCCGGTTCTAGCCCAATTCAAATATTCACCTGAAATATAAATTTTTCATTTCATGCAAAAATTATGTGATAAAATTCTACTGGCATCACAGAAGTACTCCTCATAGCAGTAAAAACACATAAAGATTGAATAGATCAGCCCCACTACTCTATTACTAGATTGACTTACAGAAGATCCACTTGTGTAAAGGCAATTTGGAATTTAGCAAAGGTAAATGCTGGGAGTTACACAGGTGAGCCCATCCATCAGAACCTTAGCGCATTCAGTTTCCTTTTCATATTGTTATCTAGTCTAGCATCAGGCATGTATTCTGATCTCATTCACAGCATGGTAAAACCAAAACCAATATCAACACCACAGGAGACAACGGACTTTTGCCAGTGCAACTGTGGTGAGATCAGCTTCAAGCCCTAGGCCAGTCTGCGTTATGAGGGGCTATCTCAGGCAGGCACCTAAAGCCATTTTAAAATGGCAAAAAGCAGCTACATGGCTGATTACCTATTTATGTTTTCCAGGTAGCATCAGAAATATCTAAACCTGACTCATATACAATGTGGGGTGAAGAACTCATTGCTAATTTAATTCACCTAAACTTTAGGGGTCCAGAGCGTGCACACTAATGACCGTTCACATGCGAGAGCTGCCTTCTATCCTTCCAAATTGCACAGAAAATCACGTTTGTCATTTTGATATTTCCAGTGCCTATCTGACCACACTGCTGTCACTCCAAGATTGTTATGCTACCGGAAATAGACTGTATGTACAATAAAATCGATATCTACCTACAAAAGTTGACTTAGTTTCCTAACTTCAAACTGCATTTTAAAAGGGAGCAAAACTGCTCTCGGCAGAAGTACCATGAGAAGTCACCCTTTCAGATGAGGCTCATCAGCAGAGACACCACCATGAGTCAGGTGCTTTACCACTCTGTATTTCTTATCAGCGAGTAGCTGACTTTCCCCAAGGTTCCCCTTGAAAATGCCACATGAAAATATTCTGCGGTTCCAGCTGGCCAGCTAGGTATTGGAGTAGAGAAATTAATCTGCTGAGCTAATGAAGCTTAGGTCAGAACTGTGTAAATACTATAGAAAAGAATTTGCAAACATTTGTTCAGATGAAGGCTTGGAATTAGTTTCAATAGCACCCACGAGTCACAACGTCTCTTGTACACTCTCCTGGAGTACTTGCACAAATGAACTGTTGTTTAAAAGAATATTCAGACAAAGCGTCATAAAAACACAGGCAAATACATGCTCAAATCTGAGCAGTTACGCAAATATTTCCTCTGATGACTAATGACACCAATGATTTTTCATGCTATTTGTGAACTTGGGAGTCATCTGCCTAGGAGTCTAGAATGTACCATGTGGAAAATAACACAGATCAGTAAAAAGCACTGCAGTTTGAGAAAGATGTTCTTGTAGGATTTATTAGTACTTCTACTAAGATTCAATCCAACATCTTTCACCTGATTAGAAAGTCACTTTAATATCTTTGGAAACTGTTCCTCATATCGCCCAATTTATCTAAAAGCCTCCGAATTCCTCTCTGCAGGAATCTGTATATCCCAAGGCTGTTGCAAACATCTGTCGTCTTAGCACCTGTCATTAACTTCCTAATATCACAGCTTTAACAATGCCAATATTCCTCTAACAAGTAAACCACCTACTTGAGCACTGGATGGACCAAAATGTTGTAAAATCAAAGCAGGGCAGCTGTTACTATATAATAGACACCGTGTCTGAACAACGTGGGACTTTTAAGGAACAAGAGAAGGTGAAAAGTGGAAGCCTAGCATGTCAGCAGAGCACTAACGAGAAGTCAGCAGCAAGATACATGGGCGGAGAGTCCGGAGGCCCCACAGATCGCTGAGGTCGGAGATGGGAAGAAGATGCACTGGAGAAGTCTCTGTGGGGTTCTGGCAATTGCCCACCCTAAATCAAGCTCCTACTAGCTCAGTTGAGCTCAATAAACCTGACACTTAGCCAAAAGTCTTTGACAAGCTGGATCTTGAAGAATAAGAAAACAACGCCCTGACAACATTTGTATTTGCATAAACATTATTTAATCAGTTCTGTGCCATCTCGTTTCTACAGTAGGCTGTGCCCAGACAATTCCCAAAAATGAGTTTAAATGCATTTAATTCTGGTGGGAATAGTTTTCACTGTGACAGTTCCTGAAGGCAAAGTGCTCTAGAAGAGAGGCTAAGCAGGGACAAGTAGCACAAACATCCTTCTGCTGTGCTGCCATTTCAGACGTGGCTTGGAGAGACACTTGCGTTCAGATGCAAGTTCAGCCTACACGGTCCAATGAATTTAGCAAAGAGGCTAGCTGGTGGAGAGTTTTACCGCAACTTCTTTTCCAGGATTTTGAGACTAATAACTTATTTCTAAGAAGCTATTCAACAGACATCAAAATTATGTATTCTGAGTGGTACTGATCATAGTTTCTGAGCTAGCAAGTAATACCTGTGCTTTCTCCAGGGCTTCTGCTGATTGTGTTTCCAGAACATTCATGCACATTCAACCTGAGACACTTTGCTTCTTTCCTTGAAAGAACAGACCTTCCTGGCTTCCTTTGACTTGCTAGTTGGGAGTGGGAAAGCTTGCTAAGAGGAACTCAAAGCCTTTGAAGATAATTCATACATTGGTCAACAACTGTAATAACGTAGCTAAAATTACAATGTGCTCCAAGCACTAAACATTAAAGACCTTGCATTTTACAAAACTAATAAATCAAACATAGTAAGTGCTCAACTTCTGGCTAAATCTAGATAATAGGTGCAGCTTCACTTCCCCAAATCACAGAGAGGTTATGCACTTGAAGTAACTTTGCCTCCAAAAATCATTGAATCAGCAGTAGATTTTGCAATGTCTGGTCAGACTGACGTTCAAAGATTCACAGAAAACAGTTTATCATGAGAAGCTGATCAAGAGTGGCCTCTCTTCCTTCCTTTCTCTCTCTCTCTCGTGTCTTGGTCTGAGTCCATTATTTTGTCAATACAGACAAGAGCAACTTCTTCTGAAGCTGAGCATTGATGGTGACACATTTTTGAAAAACAAGCCATGTATATGTTCTCATATACAACATAAGAGGTTTTTTCCGACTTTAGCTAGGTTAGCAAATGTGTCTGCAAAGACTCTTATCAATTTACAGATAAAAGTAAAGCTTTTAAGGACAGGAAGTCGATGCTTACATTTTCACGGTGTATCTAGGCTGTTCTCATGAGAATGCATGAGCAGGCTTCTCCCACCAACCTGAAAAAGTCCTGGAAAAGCAACACAAGCTAGGGCTAGTTTCTAGCTTTTTTCCTTTGCAATAGTAATAATATTATACATACAAAAACAAGGAAGACATGGTCTTTTTCCTTGAACAAAGGATGAGCCCTTTGCCTAAGGTCAGTACAGTTGCTGATTTAGGTCCAACGGCAACCAGTGAGTTTGGCTGGTTTGTGTTACTGACAGGACTCAGCGTGTGTGACTTCTCCATGCTTCTAACACTGAGAAAGAAGTAAAAAAGAAAATTACATGACTCCTTATGTTGTCATCTTGAACATCTTTTTCACTTTCTTTCACCTTCAGCTTCCATATCGGCATAACGAGTGTTCTAGTAATAGTCGATTTGTGCAGTTTAGTTCAACTTTTTGAAGTAGCCTGAGATCCTCAGCTCAACGGCACTAGAGACGGCAGTGGCAAAGACATGAGCAGATGTCAAACGTAGTCAACAGGCACAAGGACTGCCACTGCAGTTCTCCTAACCTGGCTGCGTTTATGTACTGTCCTGCGCATCCTCCCGAGGTTGTGGATTCACTTTGTTGAAAGCAGAAGTTCGAAACAAAGGGAATGGGGAATGGAAATTTACTTCCATTTAGCTGCGACTGGGTTTTATGTGGAAAATGCACCCCACCCTCTCTATCTGAGAATCAGCAGGAGCGTAACTCCCAGTGCTGTTGCTCAAGGGGAGATCTCCACTGTCAAGTTGATTTGTGATGCGTTTGAGTTGACAGATTGCCTTGGGCAAGGGAGGAGGTGGGTTTGCAAAGGAAGGAAGAAAGGAGATTAAACCTCCATCAAAATGTGTGGTTACCTGCGCTAGGGAAGGGGAGAGGCAGTGGGGGAGGGTGGAAAGTCAAAAAGCATATGAGAAGACTGCATTACCAAATAGGGAAAAGGTGAAAAGACTTTACGATTTTACACAAGGTCTCTGGCTTTCCAACCGCTTCTAGCACAAAGCTTCAGTAGGGCTCTTGAAGGTGTGGAAGACTTTCCTCCAAATCAGACTCAAGGACCTTAAGAAACATTTTAGCAAGAACAGAGTCAGGAAGCACCAGACATCTTGATTCTAAACAGTAGTGTGCAAACAAGGCAGAAAAGTGACTATGTCCTGATTTTCAGATATGCTGAGAATGTGCAACTCCATTTGAAGCTACTGGAAACTTGGACTGTTCAGTACCCCTGAAAATACGATTCCAAGTGATTCTAATGCTGTCCTCACACTTGGAGAAGGGTAACACACTGCATATGTTAGAGGCACACAGATATTCCCTGTTCTGGAAAAAATATGTAGTTACTGTTGAGGTAACTGTATGACTCTTTCTGGTTGAAGGGGCATCTAAAAATAATACCTTAAATGACACTGAAATTGCAAGAAAAAAAAATCAGAATTTTTTTACTGTTGTGCCTGCAGAAAAGCACACGAGCATCATCTCAGAGGATAAAAATTACAGCTCCTCCTTCATGGCCACACACTTGAGTATCCCTAAATTTGGCTTATCAGACCTGATCTGTGATTGAACCAAGTAAAAAGTCAAAGTTAAGTATTTCCATCAGGTGGTTAAAATGCAAACACCACACAGCTCTGTCCTCTCTTCATTCGTGCATTTTTTCAGATGTGGCATCTGTCACCATCTTTGAAAATGGCACGGATGAATGAGGACCCTGAAAAGAATTGCAAAGCTGCTGGGTTCCTTTTTCTATTGGTGCAGTGTCTCTCAGTGGAAGCAGGTTACTGCTGGATGTTAAATGGGATTCGACTTCCAAAATTTCTGTGGGTATTACCTTCACTTCTTTGGGTACATTTCTACATCCACAATGTTGAAATGCAGCTGAGCCTTCTCTGGTTTGTTCCTTGTGAGTGGCACTTCCACTCACCACAGCACCACGAACATATGCAGGGTATAGCACAGGCAGCACAGCAGATCGTCAAGAATACATGATGTAGCATTACGAACCATGAACCCAAACAAAAAAATACCTATAGCATAGACGGGAAAAATCTGTGAACCCTATGGATTCAGCTCACATCTTCTCTTAATGCAGCTGCCAAGGGATTTCACACATAAGGCATTACCAAAGACCAGTAAATATCTAGAAAGAAGCAGGCCTCCCTTATGCAATGAAGTCAATAAATTTAAGTCCCAATTTCAAAATATAAACATTTCAATAACTCTATTCCTCCTCCAAACTTCACAGTCTGGGAGAGAGGATTAAGACCTACAGTTTCCATTCTGACTCCATCCTAACGATGTGTCCAAACGTGAATACAACACCTCATGGGAGTCTGGATGACAGGTACCGCTTGGATTTTGTTATGCACTTACAGGAAAAAGGGCAAGGAGAGGGACTGAAATTGTCTAATGGAAATACAGCAGATACTATGCTTGGAATGTCCTACTTCAGTAACTCAGCTTAGTATGCAGCCCTAGCTAAAACATAATCATCCTGGAAGGAAAATGTAAATCATAGGATTAAATAACAACAGAGGAAGATCATTTACAAACTCAAATTACCTATTTTGCTTTTATTTCCACTGTATTTCTATGTAATAATGCCATATTGGAAAACATGAAAATATATTAGCCAACCATTACTGTTGCCATAATAATTAATTACTTCCAATTCTTATTCTATTGCACATGCACCAGTTCAGTTACATTCTAGTTCAGTTTTTGTTGAAAATATACATTCTGTGCTAGTCTGAGGTTTTAGTGCTTCAACATACTTATTTTATGTGGCTGTCCACTGATGTCCCTCAATTCTGTATTAGATCATCCTAAATTCATGCAGTAATTTACTTTTAAGATAACTGTTTGTATTTTTGTTTTCATATAAAATGCTAGACTTTGTAACAGTCCTGTATAGCAACAATCTTTTCCAGTAGCTAAACAATGTCAGCCAGAGACATAACAGACATTCCTACGTTCTCGCCATGCCTTAGCTTCTTTCCTCAGCAAGTTATTATTAGTAATTAATGTTTTACGTATTTAAACTGCCAAATATGTTGACATCTATTGCTATCAACAGCCAGATAAACTTGTCCAAGATCTTACTGACATTTTACGGCTGTGTATGTGGTATCATCTTCACTGATCTTAAATCCACTTTCTTTGTTACTTCCTCCAATGTTTCAAACACCCTTGCAGCTCTCTGACAGCAACAGCACAACCAGAAAGTTGCTACAGACTATTTAAACTTACTTCATCCTGACACTTTCACAATCCCTGCTCATTTTTTTTCCCAGTGGGACGTAAAGAGCAGCAGACATGGGGTGTATAAATCCTGTTACAAGCTCTGCCTTTTCAGCATTAAACAGCAAGCTAATAATTTTACTGGAATTCTAAATTGTTGTACAGCCAAGACATATCTTGAGGAATAGATACATATTTTCTTAAAAAGTCTACAAAATAATACATATTTTTCTGACCATATTTTCAAATTCCATTAAGCAGCTGAGAAACAGTAAATTCTCTGGAAAAAAAAATGGAAGTATTTCTTTTTCTGGAACTCACACCAATACTTTCTTCCCACACCCTTTGTGCAAAGAATAAACATATCAAAGACAAGACTGAATGAACCAAAAATGGGATTTTATAGCTCAACATAAGAAGGAAACACCAAGATGTGCAACTTAACTACAAGGAACCATCCCAGTCTGTATTTTGAACACACACTGAAGATGAGAATGAGGGCATGGGTTTAGAAAGCTGTCTTGTCTACTGAATAAGCTGCACTGATAGATCACTGTTGGTAACCATGACCAAAATTATTGAGACAAGGCCTTGTTAGTTAAATTTTCCATCAGTGAAAACCTTGGCACGACTTCCCCTTAGACTTAATCGTTTGATGAAGACAAGGATTTCACTCCTCCGTACACTATAACCCGGACTCAGTGCAGATGCTGGGGACACAAGGCTGTTTGGAGGAGGGAGAGTTTCAGGGGCTGGTCCGCAGCTAGGTGTCAGGACAACTCTGACAGTCGGTTTGCTTCTATTGATCACAGCTTCAGTGGTGGCTTATGAGAGAAATCGTTAAGAACTGGTAATGATTGCACACTGAAGGATTACCTCTTAAAACCATGAGAATCAATAGAAAAATCTTTCTGCTAAAAGTTCCATTGATAACTTAAGACCCCAAACATACAGCGGTATTGTTCTCTGTCTCAACACCCAACATTTTTCTTTTTAATTGCCCAGTGAATTAAAACTTTTGAAACTACTTAATTACTGGATTTATACTTCATGAAAGGATCAGGTGTAATTATGGGTTGTTTGGGGAAGGGGGTTTCTCTTTTAATTCTAATTGCAAATAATTGACTGTAAAACATTTTTGAGCATTACATTTAGAACAAAGATGTATCCTTTGAAGTCAATATTTGGGTTATACCTTTCTGCAAAGGGGATGCACAAGAAAATACGCCTTGCTTCTAGTAGCACTAACTTCTTATTACAGCAGCCATTGCAGCACTCCATCAGAGGGCTAGACCCTTCTGTGCAAAATACTCCACTAAAATAAAATGGATAGTCCCTGCTCAGAGAGATCAGAAGGCATTTACAGGGTGATTCAGTAATAGGCACCAAGCAAAGAAATAAACAAGGAGGAAATGATAAGCGCTGAATCAATCCTGACCAGTTCATAAAGTATTGTTTTCCACACCCTCATTTTCTAGTCTCCTTACCCTGTTTTTAAATGACCTGTCACCACCACAAATTACTTTTAAGAAGGGATGTGGAAGGAGGCAGTCTATCACTGTGGATTTTAGTTCCCATAGGACAACACACTTAAGCTGGTCTCCCGGAAGAATGAAGTTTTCTACCATCATTATATTACCTACTTATACAGGGGGAAGAGTTTGCTGGGTAAGAACTTCACACTTGAACACATGCATTTCAAAGGACAGAAGAACTTGAAACAAGCCATTGAAGGCTTGGGAAACATCAACGCAGTTTGGAAACCTTGACATGAAGTACAGAAACCAGATGGTTTAAAAGTGAGTCTGATCTGGTAATCTCTTTGAAATTGCTACTCAGAGAAAGGCATGAGGAGCTCCAGAGGCTGCACACAGAGGTAAATTATGTGTTTATTTAGAAAAGAAAGAGGCCAACTACAGAAAGTACATACTGAAAGGAACACTGTTGCCTATGCTGTCTCAGGGGGAAAAAAAAAGTGGTTTTGTTCTGGGAGAGAATTTATTTATCTTCATTTTTTACCAGTAAACCATGAAGCTATTTAAAGACATTTGATCATTTATTTCAGTAAAATGGTAAAATTATTCAAGATGACTAGAAAGATTTGGGCCTCGGCTTGCAAATTTTCATTATTTTCTCCATGGCCTTGAGGGTGTGATTCATCTGTCTAAATATCTGGATCTAAACTAGTCACCTTAGGCTCCCTTGAGAGATAAGAGAGAGAAATCAGCACTTGCAAGGTGTGGTTCATCTCATCCCAAGGCAGACATCTAAAACTGGTCCCACAAAGGGCCCTTTGGAAGCGTCTCTCAGCTGAGCATAAGCAGAGCCTGGGCTACCCAGCCCCGCCTAGCCACTACAGAGACCTTGGTGAAGGGTTTTAACTTCAGGTGTTTTGAGGGATCAGACTTTTCCTGACTTAATGTCTGGTTTTAGATGAGAAAATGTGTATGTGCCTGTGGTAAGTACAGAGACAGCCTAAAACCCCAAACTTGTTAATTTACTTCTGAAAAATAAAATCAGTTAGTCTTCTTTCGTCTCCCCTGTTTGATTGTACTCCTTGAAATCTCTGGAAAATCAAGTTTTATCCCAACTATTGAATAAAATATCTTTCCTGTTCTCTGTTGCTTAAATTTCAGTAGCCGGTCATCATCCTTCTACTTTATTAGCTCTCTGATAAAAAAGGAAGTCAAGGTTTTCTGGATCTGATTCCCCCCATATCCTAGATTAATGTATCCTAGATTAAGCTTGACAGAACTAATATTAGTTCAATTGTTCCTGGAATATCTCATCTGTAAAATGAGAGGCGAAAGCAATTCAACAGAATACCTAGGGGAAGTGAACAGGAGAAAAGGACTCCTTCGTAAAGGAAGGTTTTGCCATGATGAGGAAACAAGAAAAAATACAGATATGGGGTTGTTTTGACAATATGCTTTTGCCCGTAGGAATGCCCATTTCGGGAAACCTGACAGTTATGATATAGGCAAGTGGCTGTAGGAAAGTAGCAGGAAGAAAGAAAAAAAAATACAGCAGAGAGAAAAGAAGGCCAGCAAGAAATAATAATAATGAGAAAAATGTCACATTAAACTTTGAGAGCAGCATCAGCAGCTGCCTACACCTGGAGGGTGAATGAATGCAGACGGCGGCCAGGGCAACATGCTGTGTCTTGCGAGCATTCCTGCGGTGAAGGCAAGTCCCTGCAGCCCCGGGAACATTCCACCGCCCGCCCGCTCCACGCTTCCAGCTCTGCTGCTTTTCAAAAAGAAATAAAATACACATACGCTGCTAACATGGCCCCAGCTCTGACTTTATGGTTAGCTGGGGCTCCTTAGAAATCCTGGAGCAGCAACACAGCATCTTCTGATTTTCAGTAAAGGTGGGAGCTGCGGAGGAGCAAGCAGAGCCCCTTCAGGGCAGCAAGGTGGGACAGTGTCCTGGCCCCTGAGTAACCTCAGCTTCCATCAGTGGTCACAGTGACTTTGGATATTCATTTGTAAGAGAAAGAACAATGTGCGTGTGCAATGGTTTGCTCAGCCTACATTTCAACTCTGCACACAGATAAAGAAGCAGAGGAGACAACACAGCAGTTGTAAATGATCATGGGATGCAATCATTAAAAGATAAAATGATCCTTTATTTCCTACTCCAAATAAGCCTTTACTTCCTACTTTACTACTTATTTCCTACTCCTACAGCCCCCTCTGCTTCTCTGCTGTGAGAAACTTTGGGTTTTAATCAGCTAGTGACCTAGATGTGGGTTGCACCTCAAAAAAATGTTAATAAGCACTCATTATTCTGATGCTTACTGTTCCGTGTCTGTTCCTGGGAATACAGCACATTCGCTCTCCTGTACATTATCTATACCATAAGGGCTCTAAGCACACATAAGCAGATCTGATTAAACTCAGGACTCCACCAGCTACAGTTCAATGGGGCCAGAGCATCGACCAGGAGCGGTCTCCTTGAACCGCTCCAGTCTGTGAATTTCTGGAACACAACTTCCAGGACTGATCTCGTGCAGAGTTAACCAGGTGAATTTGTCTTCATGTATTCTGTTAGGATCCCCAGCTTGTACTGAAAAAAAAGCTGGAAAGAATAGATGGATGGAAACAGAAAGCAAGCGTATAAAGGCTCAAGTTCAGCAGATCTGTCTTTGTGCTACTTCCTTCCAATTCTCATATGCTGCCTGCTGAGCTGACAAGAGGTGTACTGGAGCTAGATTTTTTTTTTTTTCTTTTGCCTCCTGTTGTCTTCACAGAATTTTAGAATATGCTGCCAGATGCTCATTCATGCCAGAGCAGGATGAGTAGTTTCTTCATTCCTAAATGAGCCCCTCTGATTCATGGTACGTGCTAGTCATTTTCTCCAAACGCCGAGGGAATCAAAGTTTCTCATGGGCCCCCTGTAGAAAGATTAACATGCTAGCAAAAGCCTGATTGGGAATGTGGGTAAATAATGCTGTTTTGTGTATTTGTTCTTTGCCTGCAGTTCTTCCTCTCTAAGCAAAGCCCATCAGCATTTCCATGGATATTACATCCATTATCATAATGAGTATGAGGTAAATCTTGCTCACCATCTTCTTGCTAATTCTGCCCTGACTGTGCTTCTGTAATCTTCTTCAGATTGCATCTTCTGTAAAGCTGCAATAGCTGTAGTTATGAGATCATGTCCAAAGAAGCCTTAGGTTCGTATGCGTTGCTTTATACATTTTTCAAAAGAAAACATGCACAGAGGAAACTCATAAAATGTCTGCTCTTTCTTATGTTGCTTCGTAACTAGGAGACTTGTAAATCATTGCTGAATGGGATGCTGTATGCTTTTCTGCCTCTATTACGTATTATGGGGAAATTAATAAGTAATGGGATTTGCAAGATGAAAAGCAACGAAACCCATAGGGTAGGTGATGGAGAGGCGTAATTTAGAAAGTCAATGAAAAGTTCTGTTAAATCACAGTTAAATTATGCTGATATTCACCAAAGTCCTGTGGTAAAATGCTTTTTTCATAAAATATTGAGACTCCTTTCTGCAGTGACTAATGAAGGTTCCCACAATCCCAGAGGATTGAAGGAGCTGGAGACGAGCCCTTTTCTATACCATGTGAGCAAGACAACATGGTGTACCTTCAGAGCACCATCTCATCATGCCCCAGAGCTCCTTTCAGGTGCACTGAGCCTCAGGACAGGTTCAGAGAATGTGCAGCATGGGTTCAACCTTCCCAGGATACGTCCCCTCCCTTCTCACCTCTTGCTCCTGACAAATGTGGTCACAACATTAATTCAAATATCCACATAACTTGCCTTTAGGCTCTCCTAAAACCAGGCCTGTTCCACTCCCTTGCTCTGCATTTTCGAGGGAAAGGGAAGCTCTCAGAGCTACCTTCCACACACTCTGCACTGGTCTGCAGGGTCGTCCAGCCGTCCATCTCAGTTTACTCTGCACACTACTCACGGTAGCGAGTGATCTCTTGTTTCAGCATGTGCCCCACAGCACAGCCCTGGTCTGGCACGGAGCTTGTCAGTGCAAGTAAAATGTAAATAACCCTCCAGGCAAACCCCCTGCAGTCCTTCCAGTTCCTGCAGATATATCGGCCTTGCAGTCTAGCATCATGTCTGCACAGCAACTTACCCGTGTGAATGAAGTGCTGTGTCGGAAATTGGCGTTAACGTAATTTTACCTTTAACCATATTGCTGCTCTGTGAAGTACAGGATAAAACCATTGATTTTTACAAGTTGTGCCATGTCATCACTACAGATTGGTACATAAGCTTTCTCTTTCTTGCAGAAAGAAATTCCTTTCACTGAAACTTTAGAAGTTTTGCACTTGGAAAACCATTTTATCAATTTGGTAGATAAGGCAACAGAAATGAAGGGAATTGAAGAGGGTCAGCACAGCAGTATTGAACACTAGCTTTTTGATTGGTGAAAATGGGTGCAATTCCTGGCTCCAATGACAAATATGTGAGGGGCAAAGTATGTCAGGTGAGCAAGTGTTTCAACAGATAAACACAAATGCCTCTTCCTAACACCTACAGATTCAGAACCCCATTGGGCTTGATTTTCTTCTTATTACATTGGGTTTCAGCTCTTATAGTAGGGTCCTCAGATTGCATAGGTTATGTTGAATTCAGTGAAATAATGTCAGTTTGCATCCTCCATGACTTTGCCCTGTTGATATCAAAGGTAATTTGGTATTGGCTTGAGCAAGGACAGACTCCAACCCTCTCTTACATGCAATCACGTAATATCTGCTATCTACTAAATGAAGTCTTCTAGAAAATGGTTCAGCAGTGAAACTCTACCTTAGATCACATCATTTTAATGCCTTTTTTATGTTTCTCCTGTTAAAAGCTTGTAAAAAGTAATCTCTGTCTTGTGAAGAATTGTTTTGCATTTTGGGACCTTAGGGAATTAGATGGGGCTAAGTAATTATCAGGAAACTTCCATGAGTTGAATAGAAATGGACTGAATGGGCAGAAAGCTATACAATGCATTAAGATAAGGAAACTAAAATTCGGGAAATGTCTGAAAAAGACAGTCTAACCTTTCTGTGGGCTTTAGCACATTTTGAATTGATTTGAATATATATTTTAAAGGCTGTTTAAAACTGCTAAAAAATGCCAAAACACCTTTGCACATCAACACTGCCTTTGACCCAAAGGGGAAGAAACCAGCCTCAGCTCAGATATTTTAAAATATTTATAGACATATTTTCCATTTTGACCTTAATTTGAATTTCACGCTTATTTTTAATAAAATTCCAACATCTCCACTGTTGGCCAAATCTGCTGAAATATGGGAATGGGAGGGAATGAATATTGAGACAAGAATCAAAATTTGGAAGGAAATTTTGGCTTCATGTGAAAGGATGAATAGAGGCAAAGTACTTCTGGAATAAGTGAAAATTGCGCAGTTAAGCACATGGATCCACCAGAAGTCAAACCTAGCAGGGTGGGAGCTCACAAGATGGAAGTTGTCCAGAGGAAATTCGGGGAAAGAATTAGTGCTGCCCCATAGGAGTGAGCACGTGCTGTCAGAGTAAATAAGAGACTGCAGAGAAAGTGAAGAAAAGCCACATCTAGAAAAACACAAGACAAAGATTCAGCAGATAGAGGCACACAGTCTTCCGAAGTCTCAAGAAGTTGCATCCCCTGCTCTCAGTTTCATATTTAAAACAAAAAAACGATATTCCTTTCTCGTCCAATTTGACCATTTGTCGTTCAGATTCAGACTGCAACTCCTGCACCCACCGCACCGCCGCCTCGCTGACCTGTGCCCAGGTGACAGCACAGAGAAGGGCACTACCTCCAAGTTCCTCTAATGCAAACAGTGAATGCTTATATGCCATCAAAGTCCTACACATGGGGTGCCTGCAGCAATTTAGTGGGGGTACAAAAGTATGGCACCACCAGTGACATTGGCTACTCCACCTCCAGTGAGCAGTGCAACCAACGCCAGACTGAGCAGGGCTCTGGGAGATGAGAGGAATCAAGTTAAAATTTTATGAATACAACCTACTTGAAAAGTCATCACCTATAGATATAGAGTTGCCTTCAGCAGTTCACACAAGCATTTATTACTAGCTGACACATCTTTTTTAATAAAAAAAGAAAGATTTTTTTTTTCCCCCTCCTTATTTGAAGAGAAACAGAAGCTGTGCCCTTCAGGCAGACTGCGTGGAGGAGTGTCCGTCTCCACATCAAAATGCTTCAGTGACTTATTGCTATGGCCACTTCTTTTCCTCCGAGGTCCTGCACAGGCAGAGGCTCCTTGAGATCACATCATCCCCACAAAAGGCAACAGTGCAGCATGGGGTATGAGTGGACAATGAAGCAGGAGGCGAGGAGGAAGAGACACCATCACGCTCACCATGCTGCTGTACCCGGCTGGGCACATCCCTGCACAAAAAGCGCTGTTAATGGAAGGCACAGCAGCTCAACGGTGCCATCTTCTATAGGGCTTTACATCGGTAGCGTTTCAAGACAACTGAGCCCTATATTGAAGAAAGGTGATCACCTTCGCTAGCCCCTCCCAAGCAGCAGCCCTTGTAAATAGTGTGCTACAGCTGGAATTTGCTCTTATGCCAAGGGCTAACACAGCACCACAACTACACCTCCTTTCAGCCGGCTCCGAGAGGTTCAGGTGCCGCACAGCCTCCTCCGTACACTTCCCACCACTGCCCAACAGCTCTGGGGGCCTTTGGCCTCCTTCATCGCAGGCTTCTGAAGATGCAGCTGAAATACAGTCCTTTTACTCGAGGGCACAAGAAAGCTCGCAGGGATTTCATTTTCAAGCAAGTTATTTGTAAAGAGACATCATCTGCTACTGAGGGTGAAATGCCAGGAGTGGAGCATAAAATGGCAACAGGGATTTTAATTCTTATTAAGTTCTGTAGTTACATTACTTTTTGCACTGAATATTTATGCAGTAATACGGCATTAGTGGCTGCATCTGTCTGTAGTTTCTTCTCAATACTGCTATACTCTTTCCAAATAATTCCCCCCATGTTAAAAGTGAAACCTGAAAATAAAAAAGACCCCAATTTCCTAAAAAAAATCCTATAAAAAGTGTATCTAACATTTCCTCTCATCCTCCATTTGGGTCAACAGCTATCACACATGCAAGGCACAGAGGAAATAACTACACAAAGTTTAAGCAAGCAAACTCTGATGCAGATTTGGCAATAAATAGGGATTTCTGTGCTACCGAAGCAGCAGAACTGATGCAATGGAGCCCAGCAAGGAGGTACGCGCCATCCCGGGTAAGGTCGGGGATGCCCATGGCCTGCCCATGCTGAGCCATGCCCCCAGGAGCAGCCCGCTGCTCTGCTCCTCGCACCCTGCTGACCTGCGGGCCTCCCTGCTTCATTACGGCCCGGAACGTAAATAGTAACACGGTTAAACTCTAATAAGGTCCTTCAGAGAAAAATAATGCATTGATTAAACATAAATTAAATCATTTTTGCTGTAATTAACCAGAGCACATTTACCATAACTACAGTGAAAAACAGAAATGAGATTACAGTACTCTTCAAATACTTTCCTCTAGTTTGTTTTATCACTTACACAAGCACAGTGCATGATCTTACAAGTTGTTATTATTGCACTTATTAAAATTCACACCAATATTAATTTTAGAGAAGATTGAAAGGGATTAAAGCAGTAATTCTCTTACTTTCTAAAAATAACTGCCTTTCGAAAAGAAAGCACCCCCCCAAAAAATCTAAGATTCAAGATAGAATTTCTGTCTTGCAGAGTTACGTTCCTATTTTTGCATCAAAAGCCAGTGTCTACCACTTGATTTTTACAGTCCAACAGAGAACAAATTTTTCTTAGAGATAGCATGACAAGTGAGGCTGAAATTTAGGAGCTTTACGACACATTTTTACTGGGTGATTCCACTTTTATCACACTGGCATTTTCCTAAGATGCTGTTACAATTACCCATTGTTCTTTCTTCAGTTTTCACTGGGACAAATCCCAGTGAATTAGCAACTTTATATTACCCTTGTCACCATGAGAGACACGCCGCATACCCCCGAGATGTAAATTTATAGTGCCACCGGCAGCATCTCGAAGAAATATAAAGGCTTTATTCTTGTCTCCATCGCGAACGGTTCACAATCACAGGAGCATAAAGATAACACGGGGGAAGACTAATTACAGAGAGGTTAGCACTGCCTCATGAAGACATATCTTGCTGTTCTTACCACGCTCCCAGCTCTATAGCTCATGCCTCTGCCCCTCGTTAGAAAACTGCAATCTCACACAACCACAGAGGAGTCTCAGCGTAAAACAGGATCAGGCCCCGTTTCTTCCTAATTGCTGCATAAGGAGTAACATTAAAGTCTAATCCTGCTTTAATTTTGAGGCACGCACACACATCCAGGATAGCTGTAGGGAACCTTTCCATTCCAAGGGAGAAATGTGCAATTGTTTTTAATTTCCTTTCCTAACGAAGAAGACAAGTCTCCCTGCAGATCACTGAAGGGGATGGGGCATTTTCCAGCCCTCATGCAGCACTTGCCCGCAGCTTCTCCGGGGTGATATTATATTTGGATTGGCTTCGGATCCCCTGCATTTAACCCCCAGTGACAGGCATCAACTTGATTAGAGGGGCTGTATGTGCATGTGTGCTTAAAGGGGGCTTTGAATTAAAACTATAAGAAAACATCAGCCAGGAGAGAGGTTTTTATTAGGGTTAGCTATTCTCTTATGTGTGTGCGCACCTGATCTGAGGGTAGGAGGAGCTGGCTGTTGTTTTAAGTCTCCTTTTTCTTTTGTGCTGTGTCTGGGCAGGACCCATATGTCTGGAATGCACCTTAAAACAGCCTTATCTCCAGAACCGATCATTACATGGCAGGTGGTGGAGCCTACTTTATTTTCTCATTTCTCTTCTTTTTCTTCTCCTCCTTCTAACTTCCCCCTCCACCCCAGGGTAGGAATTTCTGAACCTTAACCAGTAAACGTCGCATGGCTCACACACCTGGAATCCACTCCTCTCCATCATTGCTCCGACATGGAAAAAGAAAAATAGTGGGAGGAAGGACACAAAAAGCCACGACAGAAATACCATAGGCTACTCCGGAAGATGAATGCCCATAATATTTTAAACTTGCAGAGAAATTTAAAAATTAATGTTAACTTGTCTTTCCATTTAGTTGCCCTAGTCCACAATAAAGACAAATTGTTTCCCCTTCTAAAAATCAGCAGATGCTTCAGTGACACTCCAGAAGCGGTGGCACTCGGCTGGAGAGACGATATGTCAACGCTCCGTACCCAGCGCTAAAATGAGCATTTCCCAGCCAGCTCTCCCAGCAAGTGCTGTTCACGGAGAGCTGCTGAACACCCCAGGGGTACAGCTCATTGTGCCAGCAAGTTCCATCTACACCCTGAGCCAACCAGGTCCCTGAGGCTTAAGTAGGACAACACAGTTTTCACCTGGACAAGAGAACATGTAAACATGAACATGTTTTGGTTCAGAGCTTTGTAATTGCAAGGGTTGGTTTAGGATCGTTTACACACTCAGTGTAAACGGTGTGTTTCTGCTGTGTTGGCAGCCTGTCCCATGTCTCTGTGCTCCAGCATAGCCATCCTTAGCCTTGGTTTTTGCCTCTGTGTTCTAACCGAGCCTGGTGCTCAGGCGCTTCATCTATTAATGCACAAATCTGTGTGCCCAGAACAAAGAAGGAGCAAGCGCTGCAAAGCCTGGACTAGTCTGACTATTAAGAACTTCTCAGATCTAAGATTTGGGTGCAGGATGGGCATTTGAGTGTGATATCCTCCAATGTGCGACAGGCCAACGCTAACCATCACATCTTGTTCGAATTAACTGTGAAAGTGCTGCCACAGGCAGTTTTGCGTCACTGCCAGGTGCGCCATAGGGGGCTGATAAGCAAAAGAAAACCTGTTGTAGTCACTGATCGTTATTTTTGGTTATTTTCCGGTTTGAACTTTGCTTGCTGCACACCTGGATTTTGCGACAGCTGAGCGATTCTGTAAAGCCAGTCCATAGCACCAGGAAGGCGGGAGCCGGCCAGAGCGCCGGCCCCAGCACCCCCACGGCCGCAGCACGTTCCCTCGAACTCGGCAGCTCCCAGGGAGGATTTGGGCAGAGGAGAGCCCGGCGTTGTTGTAACTTGTGCAGCAATGAACTGGCACAGAAAAGCCTAAGGATTAGAAGTATGCAAAAAGACTGCAACTGTATCGCCTCTGCTCTGCCATCCCTGAAAACATAGCCCACAGTTATACTTTCTGTGCTGGAAAACCCCAGAAACCACAGCACACGAGTAGCAGCGGAGCTGGAGGTTCTGGTTTAATTAAAGGAAGGTTTTATCACTTACAGAATCCTCTGGGCTGGAGGAGCAGGGGTGGCACAGAGCTCACTTTTGGAAGGGTTCAAGCACTTCCCGACCCAAAGCCTGGGGGAGGTCGGCCGGGCCCGTCAGGCGCTCTGCTCCCAGCTAAACCATCTGACCTGCACACGAGTGATGCGACTGCCCTGAAGGGAGGAGGGCAACGATGCTCTCAGCCTTTGCCCCGTCTACTTTTTTTAGCAAAAGCGCATCAGACCTCATTTTCTCAATACAGTTTAAAGAAAATCATGTCTAACTTACAGGGTTAAGAAATGAAAAATCTGCACGAATCATTCCGCTGTGTCTCATTTGTCTCATTCCCCCTGAAGAGCTGGAATAAGACAGACCGGGGCGATGGGACCACAAATACAAGAGAGACTCAACAGTGTTACAGCCTGGCACTGCGTTCTCTTAATTATCTCAATTTACACCCGTGTAAGAGGAAAGGGAACCCAGCTCTGGAGTGACCTACACGTAGATAGCATCTGACAGCACTGGAAGTTTGTCCTTGTTTGCCTCAAGAGGCGAATAAATCTATCCCTCATGCGCAGAATCTGCTGTGGGAGAAGGAGAACCCCTGCCCCAAGGATGCGCATCTTCTGGTGCACTGCTCTGAAACCAAGAGCACGGCTTTGGAGAGGAAAGCTGGGGAGAGCCGTGTGCACCCAAGTCCAGCCTGTCTCATTTGTATATTTTATTTTGCAGTCTCCTAAGGCTAAGGTCCCCTTTGGCCCTACTTCCTGCTATTAACAGCGTTATTACTTTCACGTATGTCCTAGCAATTCAGTTTTGCCCATCTGGAGCAGGAATGGCTGTACACGTTGCTTCAGCACCTCACAACCTCCCAGCCCCACACAGACCATGGGTCTCTATGAGTATCTACCTCCAGGCAGGTGGATGCCGACCACCTGAAAGTGTCATTCTCCAGAAATCCAGATTACACACGTTAGGGGACAGGATATAAACATGCTCTTTCATAGAATCATAGAATCGTTTAGGTTGGAAAAGACCTTTAAGATCATCCAGTCCAACCATTAACCTAACATTACCAAGTCCACACTAAACCAATTAAGGGTAGACCAGACTAAACGATGTCCCAGAGTGCCACGTCTACCTGTTTTTTGAACTCTTCCAGGGATAACTCTCCAAGTTATCTTCCAGGGATAACTTTCCAAAGCCTCCTGAACTCCTCAGGTTTAACTGTTCACTTTTGAAAAAAAATCTGGCTCATAAAGTTACTTCAGGTCTGCATTTGAAATGATCCCAGGAATACATGAATCAATATAAGAAGCTAAACACAGAGAGGTGTTTGGTTTTGTTTGATTCTTCAGACGTGGAACAATTCAGAGCCAGAAAATCTGCATAAATTATTTGAATAAAACTAATACTCAGCAAATCCCTGGAATTTAACCTTTGTCTTTTTTTCTGGGGCTAGAGATAGTCTATTTACTTTTGTGCTAAGGAATAGATTGTGTAATTTTAACCAAAGCTGCTCCCAGTATAATTTAATAGCATCAAAAGGTTTGCAAATTCATTTCAAGACCACTGAACTGATTTTGTAATAAAATCAAACAGAATCCTGTAAAAATTTCTGAGTAGATTTTAGAAATCAAATTAGTCATGTTTTTTTAAAAAAAATCATTTGAAAATAACTTTCTTTTGCAATGTTCTTTGCTCTATGCTAAAAGACAAGGAAATTGCTTCATTCCACCCCGACTTTTTAGCCTTGCATGTCTGTGGATGCACTGAGGGCAATGAGAGCAGCCTGAGCCTAGGGCCTCCAGGGATCCCATCCTCTTCATCGCTTTCAGGTCGTTAAGAGCTCCTCAGCTCATTTTACTGGACTTCTTTTATCAGGGGTAAGAGAAAACTTTGCTGAAAGCTTTGTCAAATGGTCCCTGCTCCCAGCTCCACTCCCGCTGGTAGGGAACTGCTGGGAAGCAGCAGGTTATTTTTCACTGCCTGGATCAGCACCAAGGATCTGAGACGAGCTGTGCGAACGGCCCAGATGTTAAAGGCAGAGCATACCCCACCAGTTTCCTCGTGTTCCCAGTGTGCTGCCGCTGAGACCCTCGGTGGCGTCTGCAGCCCAAAGCTGTGACCCACGGCTGGGATACAAAGCACCACAAATACCAGGGGAGCTGGATGGCTGTGGTAATATCAGCTGTGGTGTAACAGCTAAACCGTGAGACTGTCCTACCCACGGGCTCACTCTGATTTTGCTGCAGGATTAGCACTTTACTGCAGATGAAAGAATTCTGAACAACGGAGAAAAAAAAATTAAGAAAATAGATACAGACTTCATTTACCCCGCAAAACAAAAGCAAACGGTGGTGAGCAGCTGCATGTGCCTGTGCATGTATTCCTGTGCACACAGCCAGTGGCCTCACTGAAATATTTCCTTCCCTCCTGCACGTCACCGTGCCTTGTCCTCATTTCCTTTATGAGCACTTAGGCTAAAGGCATTAATTGTTTGTGATGGGAGAGAGCCTCAGCTCTCAGAATGCCATTAACTTTTGTGACAGTTGTGGACCTGGACCGTATGTTCCTGAACCTGTGCCTCTCTTCTTTCCTATATTGTACATTCAAGAATAAAATCTATTCTTTACACCTAACTGCACAACAGCCACGCATCCACTTACACTGGACATCAATTTCACCCCAGCGGTGGTAGCAAAACCGTGTTTGTGCTGCGTGTGCAGAGTCTTTGGGGATTTTTACTTAGCTTTATTGTTACAGCTGAAATACAGAAAGAGAAATTCAAATCAGGGAAATGCAATAATCTCGGAGCCTGCTGTTCATCAGCGCATCACCCGTTAAAGAGCAAAGTCCTTTATTAAAAAGGACACGTCTTATTAAAAAGATATTAAACAAAAGTGATTTCTAATTTTATTGGGGAGACAGAGTCATTGCCAGAGACAGCCCGTAGCTACGTGTGATGATCAAGTCAAGAGGGAGGGCAGTGAAGCACTAACACAAATATGAAGCTAATAACTTTTTTACTCTTAGGGAAAGTGCTGTTCAATTTCTGGTGCTCCAGGCGTGTGCAGCTTGAGTGGAAATTTAGAGAAATTACATCCACCTGCTTCCATTTCTTACATCCAGGGCCAGATCTTCAGCCAGCGTAAATCAGTTTATCTCCATGCAGCCAGGCAGATTTATGCCAGCTGAAGACGTAGCCCCTGGTCTTGCACTTCAGAATAAGAAGCTTTAAAATACAAATGAGCATGAACCCCTTAAAACATTCTCCACTCACAGAACTAAGGAGGAAAAACAGATCTCCCAGACCACCTTGTATCATCCCACAGGCTGTGCTTTCTTTGGGGCAATGGGTGATACTACCCATCAGGGTGTGTGGGGGGGGTTAAGTATGTATCTAAACCTGAAAATACTGGTCTTTTTTTTTTTGGTTGGTGGGGGTTTAAGCATTGATTTTTATTCCTTCACTAACACCTATTGGAACAATGTTTTAGTTATGTGTTTGGATATATGCAAAACTAAAAGGGATTGTTTCCCTCAGGTCTGTGTGCCTGCTCTTAACCTCAGGAACCTGCTTGGCTGCCCACTGCCTCTGAAGATGTATGCACGTACTGAATGTTTTTGCACGTTTTATTCCATACCTCTGCACACTGGCAACAGGAATAAATGAACAGCAGAGACACAAATACCGCTATCTCTTGTTCCCTTACCAGACTTTTCTCAGAACAGACACAGAGCAAAGGTGAGACGATACCACTGCTCCTTGACAACTCACATAATGCTCCTAAAGAGAGTCACCAGATAGTTAAGGAGGGCCAGGCACAGGCAGACACCGTCCCCTAAGGAAGAGTTCTTGCTTATCTGCAACGTGTCACCTATGCATCACATACACCCCTTCCTGCGACATCAACGAGATCTGAGCGTAAGGCACGTGCGCACCGAGCTCTGCTCTGTCTTTCAGAACAGTCACCTGAGCCCAGGCAGCTGCCACCAAGCCGCTCCACCATCTCGGAGATGCCACCGTCCGACACACAGCCTGGCGCAGAGCTCCTCAGCGAGGCCCCGAAAGCAGACCAGCTCACTGCACGCTTGTAGGCAAATACAGCACTACACAGAGAATGAAAATACTGTAAATAACACAAATGTGGGATCCGGCGGGTCTAGTTTATTTTAGCTTTGCAGCAGGAGGGAATACCAGCTTCTCAAAGTCAGTGGCTTTGCAAGGTTTTGCAAGTACAGACAAAGAACAGTTTGCATGTGATTGAGAAACTGAATATACCTGTAAGACAGTGACTGATGTCAGACTCCCCCGGCTGCTTGATGCTTCTGCTACAGTAATTCCACAGCAATACATTGATGAAGCAAGTCGCTTCATGTTTGCTGCCGAGATAAAAAAAGTAATTAATTCAAGGTGGATGAGACTTTAGCTATGGTACTGAGTGTTGCTGGATGCCTAGTGAAGGACAGTTGCTGCAAAGGGCGAGTTGTGCACCTGCAGCACTTGTATTCAGATTTGTTTGAAAAGGGGAAGTCTTGTGAAATCAGTGGCAGATGCTCTAAAACTGTAACAAAGTCAAGGACCAGCCAAAAACCCTGTTATGTGACCTTCAAATACCTGTGTGCAGCAGGTCTTCTCGAGTCACTGACCTGGCTCGGGGACGTGTGACAGACTGCCTGGTGCCAGGGCACGAGGCACTGGTATGGCCCTAAGGTGGATTTTTATCTGGCCCAGGCAGACAGACAGGCAGGCAGTCACCTCCTGATGCAAGAATGGCACTTGTTCAAGTCAGGCAAGATGAGCAGCAACAGAGCCACTGCTTCCACCGGAGAGCTCGTGGGCGACGCGGCGCGATGCGGGGAGGGCGCACAGCAGGTCCCGCTGCAAACACCCTCCCTGATCAGGTCCAAGCCCTTGCCAAGAGCCTGACAGCTCCGAGGCAGGGACCACGTCCCGCCCTGATCCTGCCTCGACTTTCTTCAGTTTCAGCCAAAGGTGCTACTCGACATACTCCCAGCTAATGCCACATTCAGCCATGAAAAGCCTCAGGCAGAGGCAGAGTATGGAAATACTTGCAACGTTTCAGCTTGACTTTCTACTTCCTTGTTCTGGTAGAGATCTGGAATAACTCCCTCAAAAATCAGATTCAGATAAAGGAGCTTAAATGGGGCAGAGTGGTGTCAGATAAAACCCTGCAGCCGCACCAGCCCTGGCACACGCCGACAAGGAGATAACTTGTGCTCATCCTGTCACAACAGCCTCTGACAGTCACATCATGCTGGCTGTCCCTGAACTCTGTTTTCCGAGAGGTGCCTTGAGGACACCCTTAAAAGCAGGTTATCCCTCAGTGCAGCGAGTGGTCCCAGGGCACGGTCCCCTGGCACAGCCAGCTCACTGCAGACAGGTGAAGCGTTCCCAGTTTACCAGGATATGGCTGGGCACACGCGGACAGCCTGTCAGGAGCATCGCCAGGATGGAGCAGGAGCAAACCTTCCTTCCAAGTCCCAGACTATTCCTTAAGAGCCACATGGGCAACCTTATGCAGGAAAAGGAGACAGAGCACACAAGACTTTCAATTCGCAGCAGTCTCCCGTGTCAGAGTCTTGCCTACACAGCCCTCCTAAGAAAAAGCACAGCTAATACAGAGGGAGCAGGGTTTGGGTGTGAATTCTCTTGATAGCTTTTGAGCTCAGCCCCTTGGTGCTCTGGCTGAGCTTCACAGGGGCAACGGAAGAATTCTGTGTTTTTCTCAATGGGATAGAGGGCACCGAGTCCTGCTTTTTTCCTGGGAACACCTACAATGTCTGCAAAATTACCTTCTGTCCCTCCCGAGTCAAGATAAATCACTTGTATCTTTACAGCAGTTAGTGCGGACTTTTTCTCTGTCCATGAAATGAAGTCAACTGAAAAAAAAAAAGAGAGAGACTTTCTAACTGTGAAACAGCTCTTTCATTCTTGGCTGAATGAGACAGATTCCCTAAAGTAGCATCTATGTTTCTATCTAACATTGGTTGCTTACACATCCACAAATGCCCTCCCAGAACATGAAAATACAAGATAGCATCAGGAAAGGCAAGCTAACGCCTCACTCAATCATTAACAGAACAAAGCCATACTGGGATTCTGCATAAAGCCCCTATATATCAGGTCTGCAAACAGGCAGAATATAAAACATGGTCTCACGTGGTAAGGATTTTGCTGAGAGTTAGAAATGTTCAATTTTTAAAAAGGCAAAGGGATCCAAATCAAAGCTGAACTGCCTCTCTTCCTTTGTCTCATTATAATTGTCATCATCAAAAACCCAGAGCCGAGATGTCACCTTAGACAGGAGAGCATGGGAATACACATTGCAACAGTAAATAATGCAAGAGAAGAATATTAGTACATAGCATCCGTTTTATGTCTTTTGCTTGCATGATGCTGGAAGGTAATAACAGCCCATCATTTGCAAGTAGAGTACCTTGCAGTTCATAATTTTTTTTTTCCCAAGGTGTGGTCAAAGTTAGTTAGGTAGACATTGTTCACTGAGCAAATACGCCCTGAAGCTACGCATCCCACACTGGGAGAGGCAGAAGACATAGGGAAAAGCTAAAATGGGAGCCACAAGCCCCCAGAGGTGGCAGCCAGCACATCAGCACTTCGGCTGTTACTAACACGCACGGGCCGTCCCGGTCCTGATTCAGCAAAGCACTCTAAGAGGTATGCAACTTAAACCACGTGCTTCAGACCTTGCCAACAGAGTTTCGTTACTGCCCCAGCCACCCCAGCCTGAAATCAGTGAAGCCCATGCGGAGCATGTACAGGTTTGGTGTTATGCTGATGCTATTTCTAACGCAACTTGGGTTTTGTCAACCCAGAGCGCCACTGGAGTGAGGCAGGCTTGCAACTCACCACCTGTGGGGATGTGTCTAAAGAACTACCCTGGTAAAAACATCACACTTCTAACCAAAATAATTAAATTAGCATTATTAGTGTTGGCTAGGCCTCAGTCCCTGCGACTTCCAGCAAAGCTGAGGCATATACTTTAAATACTTCTCTGAACCCTTTCATCTCCTGCTCAACTAAAGCCACGCATATACGAACACTCCTCTGTTCCCCCCAATCTACATAAAGATCAGAACATCAGCTATTATGCAGAATGATTAAAATTATCCATCCCTTATTTTAATATACGGCTCTGAACAGAGAGGTGCCATCATTCCCACACGCAGGAAGACAGAAGGGAGCTGAAGGGGCCCCCTTCGACAGCCCCAGCTTGCGAGTTCACCCCGCAAGTGTGAACCGCGCTGCCTCTGACCCTGCAGTACAGCCTCCGGCTGTGCTTCACCGCTTCCTTGCGTTTTCAGGTGGGATGTGGTACAGGGTTTGCACGGGGCCTCCCTTCAACTAGAGTTTCAAAGCCCACCAAAGAAAGTGATTTTGCCTTTGCAGATGTCGCTTACAGACACAGAAATGGAAACGACTGTTTTTCCCTTCAACACAGCAAGCTTCAAATTTCAGCCTGTGTTAAACAGCTGCCAGTCTCCGTGTGCACGCTCCTTAACACTGCCAGTACTAGACTTGGTCAGAAGAATGAAGCCTCAAATTAAAAATTATTTATTTAGACACCATATAAAAGAATCTGGTTCTTACTTTAACACACTCAGCTAAAGCTGGGTTCCATGCACACAAGTACACATTAGCCATGGCAGTGTCTGGATTGCCCCAACTTTTCAGAAGCCATCATACGTGGATTTGATCAGGCATTGCCAGGCACGGAAAGCTCACACACAGGGCTCGCTCGCAGATGCACTGTTAGCCTAGAGAGCATCGCAGAACAAGTTGAGACAATGCAAAGCTGAATAAGGCTAAAGAAATGAGCGTTCCCAAAGGCGTGTCCTTGGCCCAGCCTGGAATTGCTGCTCAGATAAGCCAGCATGTACCTTCATGTCAGGGAAAGGGAAGGGCTCCGGTTACTCACAAACTGCACTCTGAGCTGCAGACAAAAGGCCAGGAATGAGTTGACAAAGCCTTGCAGCTCGGCGTGCTGGAACAGCTCCGAGGAGCCGGCCTACAGGAAGGTCTGTCTCTGACCCACCGGGAAGGGAGCACCGGGATCTTGCGCATCCCACAAAGAGAGCTTGGCAGGGAGCAGATGCTGTGGATGGGCACCAAGGTCACAGGGAACAGGCTAAAGGGGGGAGCGGGTCGAACCAGGACCTGTGTTGCTAAGTCTGTCCTCAGACGGCCACTTCTCCAAGGATCTCTCTTCACTGCACACGTCAAATGCTAAGAGAGACTTTTCCCCAGCACAGAGTCACAAGCAGATGCGTAGTCAACGGCTGCAGAAACTTTTAGAGTTGTTTCCTACTTCTAGTCAGTGAAAACACCAAAAGAACCCAAAACAGAAAACACATTTCTCAGTATTTTCAGCTTCCCTCCAGTCATAAAAAAAATCACTTTGCCACATCCCAACTTCTTAACGTTACCGGTAAATGGGTTTAGAAGAGTATCAGAAAAGGCTAGAATGTTATGAAAAAGCCTCCAGAAGCCAAGGATACTTATCCAAACTAAACTCCAATTTTTCACTACTACATTTTGAAACTTGGCTTTGTCAGCACTTGTAGTTTTATAAGGAGTCAGAACAACTGCTGGTATTTTTGCTCTGTGAACACGTAACACATAGGTACTCATAAGCAGCAATTGCATAATCCCAGTGCAGCAGCACACACCATTTCACAAGAAACCTTAAGTTTCACAGAAAACAGTCAAGATGGCACAAGTACTAAATAACAGTGTTTTATCTAATAATTGCTTCATTCAAACTGAGGGACAAACATTTTTCACCAGTGCAGGTAGTTTTTCGCTAAAGGCTGGCGTACCCCTTTGGATAGAACGGCAGAGCAAAGCTTATGATTTCCCCCCAAGCTTGTGCTCCACCAAGAGAGCAACCCAAGATTAGGGGTCTGAAAGATATTTGTGCCCAAATCCATCATTCAGAAACCAGCGCAGAAAGGGCACAGCCATGGCTGTATGGCTCTCTACGTTCCTCTTTAGAAGGAACATGCTGGGACATGCCAAAGGTAACGAAAATGTCACCACAGGAAACAAAACCTAGCCAGCATGGGATCACAAACAGATTAATTGCAAGAACTGGGAGAAAACTGTTATCTGCAAATAATGTCAGACCTGCCAGTAGCATTCCCGTCCATGCCCTAAGTATGAAGATGGTAGAAGTCAGACTTAGCTGCTGCTGAAAGCATAAGATCAGCCTCGCACATTGCAACACCTTGCTTACTAACGTGCTGTCACGCTCAAGCATTAGCCTGCCAGCTGCAAAACTGCCTTCATGTTGCTTTGTTTCCTGAATTGTGAAATCTAATATTCTCTTCCTCTATGTGCGCACTGACAGAGCTTCCCAGGAATGGCCTCTTTTGAAGCAGGTAACAGGAATGAAACTAAAACCCAACGACTTTTAGGAAAAGCTTTCTAAAAGAGCAGGCAGTGCATTTCATGTAGGTAAAATAACTAAGATAGCAACTCATTCCTGAGAGTGGGGGCTTGGCGTAATTTTTGGGCCCAAGTCTCCTATTATAGTGGGTTTACAGCAATATAATTCATTTATCTTCCTCAGACATACTGCTGACTTACAGTTCATGCAGCTACAGACGTATGCCCATAGTGCTTTCAAAGAGGCTTGTCTTTATTGTTTAAGGCTTTCCTAGTTTAAAAAGAAATTGGGCCTATAGTCCACAGATTCCTTGGAAAACAAGCTATCCCCTGTCCCTCCCACCCACAAGAGTTATCAGATCCTTTAAAATGCCTGTTATTGTGGAATGTAACTTTTTAGTGTTGCTCTAAACTACAGAACAGAAGGAGGAATATTACCTCCATATTTTCCAGGAAATAGGTTTCTGCGTAATTTAATTTTCTACCCTGTGCTATGTTTCTCTGTACATTTTTATAGCATAAATAACACAGATCTCTGTAGACATATATCTGTATCTGTGATTCAGTTCTATCAGCTTCCTGATATGTTCCCTCCTTGGCCCTGAATTTCTGCCATCAGTATTTTCATTTGGTTGGGAGCATGCAGCAAGCAAGACTCCAGCCTGGGAACAGGCAAACAGGGCTCTTAAAACACAGCTGTGTACGGAGAGGTAGAGACCTCCACAGATCGAGAGCAAAACCAATGCCAAATGTTTCTTTCAGGGCACTGAAAGGGCACTAAGGCATTAAAATTCACAGAGAAGACAGAAATTTCATCTCTTCTTCTTAAAAGTTCATTCTCTGTGAGGGTAGATGCCAAGACTTTTTTCTTGCCCCCCCCCCCCTTTTTTTTTTTCCAAACATAAAACTGAAAAGTATACTCCTTAGCAGTGCTCTGGTGGCTTTAGGCCACATACATCAGCTTAAAAGGTTTATTTTTAACTTACTGTTGCATTAGTCTTGTCAGCAGGATGATACATTCTGCCTTCCTGCTATCAAGCCAAGCGTGCAGACCCAAGTGGGCACAGAGAGTTTTAATTCTGAAGTGACCTGTGACTGCAGAGTCTATTTTGCCTGATGGCTCTGTGGCGCGTGGGTCTGGAACACGCATCTCAGCCCAAATATCTTTGTTCAATAAGGTTTAGACAGACTTTACAGCTGAAACTCACTGAGAGCAATAAGTCTGAGCTATCGCAGCCAAAACGCTCTACGTTAAGATTGTTTGTTGGTCTGATCAGTTACCCACGTGTGGCTCGTGGACGTTTGCGCACATGCACTAATCCGTTGCAGCGTGCATAAAGCAGTTTGGCTTTTAGGGTTACTCCCAAATGCCAGCCAGGGAGCGATGTGTTATTGCAGAACTGTAACAAATGCAGGAGGAGATAAACTGACGACTAAAGCTTGCATTTTATTCATCTTCTAATGCTGCTGTTTTTAAACTCAGCTCTAAAGACCAAGCAAAAATTTAATAGCATATAGTTATGTTCTAAAGTAGAAATTCAAGAATTACTATAAATTTCAGTTCTTGACCTCTTGCAGACACAGAAAATGCAAGTAACCTTCCAGTAATTAGAACACAGCCATTCTGTCTTACCTTCAAAGGCCAAGGAGAAAAGGCCTGCTACATTTAGAGCCTTGGGATACTGTTTTACAATTAAGGTATAATCAATCTTTAATTATTTCATTTGAAGGTTACTTAAGCCCTTCCCTTACGACAGCCCTGCTGGAAAGCCTTAGCAGAGATGGGGCAGCAGCCGCCAAGTCACCTCCTCCCCCAGAGGTGCTCTGGAGCGGCGGCGTGAGCCGACTGCCACGCTGCAGCTTCGGTCCCTGCACGGATCTCCTATCGGCGCAGCTATGTTGGCAGAGCGCGCAGTTTTTACACAGAACAGCGGCACATCACCTAGCGAGAGAAGAGATGCTGGCACAGAGGCACCGCATTGTCTTCTCGAGGAGCTTCGTGTCCACATTAGCTCACTTCAGCAGCACAATTGCATCCCGACACCCACACCATCAACAGCTTTAGACTTGGCATTTTGTTAATGCTTGGATTTATGTACTTTTTCAGTTGCTCCTGTCAAAAGTCACTTTTTTCCCCCGACAAACCTGCATCACATGAACACTGTTTGGGGGCTGTTATTTTTCTAGTTACTGAAACAGCAGAAAAGACCATCTTATCTACAGTTAAAGGTTGTGCTTCCTTCTTTTTCCTGGTTTAACACATCAGGATTTAGCTGGTTAATACTTCATACCTCCAAGAACGTGCGAGTCGGAAACAGTAAAATGAAAAACACTATGGAAGAAACAGTGAGGTTTCCAATTTTCTACTTTTACTGGAAAGGCAGAAAGATCCTTTCCAGGGTCTCAGCACCCACAGGCATGCTCTTAAGCTCAGCCTCAGTTTACCATCCCATAAATATTGGTGGGAAATACAGAACTAATGTGATGTGTCACCAGCGTCCTTCTATAAGCCCTGAGTGCTGTGCTGAAAGATGGACGTAGCACCTAGAAGTAACAGTGCAGGAGAGCAGGTTACAGCTTGTTGGCTCTTTTCAGTAGTGTCTTAAGTGAACTGTACCTTCTGAAGCAATTAAGTGAAGCCGAGCAAAAAAATATGTACAAATAATTTTTCCTCAAAAACCTCCTTCTTTTAAAGAATCAAGTATTTCCATGGAAATGTTCCCTGCTGCAAAGACAGAATTAGATCTCCTGGAAATGGTTTTCTTCCCCTACTTCTCTATTTTCCATCCTTTCCTTTTTCTGCTTATTTTTTTATTTTACTTTAGTGATGAGAGAGGAGAACAAGGGGAAAGTGGCAAAACCAAACTTGGACAAAAAGATTCTAAAGTCTCCTTTTTCTTTTCTTCAGAAGTCATAACAGAATGAGAAGTCCAATGCTCTGTTATGCTACCATGTATTTATTCGTACACTGGGCCAGAGTTTGAGAGGAGCTCTGCTGAGAACAACAGGGCAAGACCTCTACCTCTGTGCAGGGAGCTCTCCGCAAGGAGCGCAGGCTCCATGAGTTATCCTGCCCTAGCACCCGCGGGCACCTTTTTTGTAACTTCTCTACTTTGGAAACACCACCTGCTATTTGTTGCACACTTGGACTTCACTCAGAGTAGCACTGACCCTACCCGCTCTGGCTTGCTTTGCCGTATGCTCCCCAGAACCAGAGGCTGGGAGAGTTTGAGCATGGAAGAAGTCCTGTTGCCCGGATATCACAGCGAGGAGAAGCTGGGAGCCTTCCTGCTCTGCTGCAGGCTCATTAATACTGAACTCTCAGGAAAGATGCACAGGACTGCCAAGGATACATACTGCAGTCGAATCGGATGCCTCTAAAGGAAGAAAAGAGCCAAACATATTAACATGAAAGAGCCAGATACTTAACTACACTGCAGAACCAGGTGTGCTAGCTCATGCCAACTCCCATTGCCAAAGGGGGAATGGGAACAGAACAGAGGCAGTGTTTTCTTTCAAATTTAGAAGTGAAAGGGAAAAAGTAAACTTGCATGGAGCCTGGGGATGGGGTGAAGATGACAAGACAGGTTGGTGTAATCTGTTCTCTCTCCTCTGCAAGTTGCAAATGAGCAATTATGGCTGAGAATATTTGAAATAAAATTACTGGAACCTGTTGATTTGACCTCTGCACAGATATCTCATTGAATGAGGAGTATGATTAGAGTCTTGACTATATCAAACCATTAAGGATCTAATGCCATTTAGCACAGATGTGAATTCATCAGGACCAGTGCCCCAGAAACATTTTGGCATGTTCTGCCTTTTTCCTTGCAAGTTCCAGTAGATGCATTCTTAAAGCTGCTATAGGTGCCCTATTCCACCTCAGAGACATCTGCTTGTCAGCAATGAGCAGAATTCATCTGACTAGTGAAACACTACATGTTTCCTGTATTGCTGCAATGTAAATAAGAATATACATTTCTGAGCAGCTACCATCAGAAAACAAGAATACCTGTGAAGCAGGCTTTAAAAAGAAGTTAACAGTAATCAGTAATTCAAGTCACAGAGCTGTAGTCTCAAGTAGTTAGATGATGGTACAGGGACAAATCTCAAAGAAACCTAAGCAAGTCTCAATCTTTCTCCTTTTCTCTATTGTTCTGGAATACAAAGACTTTCTTAAAGCTTTAAGCCATAATTTTGCAACAAGTATTTCTTGCTATTCACAGCGATAAGCCTCAGCACATCCACATCTCCACAGGGACAGGAGCAGCTGAAGAAATGGCCTGACTGACTAATGCATGTGCTCGTGTCAGCATTGAGCAAGACTGAACCGTGCTCCCACAGATGACTTCAAACACTACCGGTCTCACCACAGCTATGGTTTGAGGAGACTGCAGGAGAACGGAGCAGGGAAGATGGCTCCCTATGATCAAACAACATTTTTTGGCTTCTCTTCAGAAAGGTTACAAGATAGTTTTCCTTTTATGCAAGTGGGGAGAGTAAGTGCTGCACAGTGAAAGGGTGCAGGAAGGCTGGTTACACTGCAGTACAGCAGAGTCAAAGAAACCATGCAAAATAAAAGTGAAACACGGTGTTACCCTGTGGTTCATTTTTCTGTGATGGGAAATATTAAGAATGCATAGTCTGAGGGCTCCATTTAATCCTTACTCCTATGTAGGCAGTCGCTTTATAAAGATGTTTTTCACAATCATAAATAAACTTTGGAGGCGAACGGGGGAAAACCCTCAAGTAATTATTCTCCACCTGCTTGTGGACTGAATTTATAGTGGGCAATTTCAGGAGACATGGCCCTGAGCTTTCCTCTGCTGTGTTTGATGTCTCAAACCTGCAGACCAAGTAAATAATTTGATTCCATTTATTGGACAAATTTAGAGGTCAAAGCTGACAAGCCTTCAAGACCACACAGGTTTCCTCCTTGGAAGCCAAACGGTGGAATGTGCCTTTCAGATACTGCAGGGAAGAGCCTTCATCCCCTGACATATTTCCATCAGCAGGGTTCGAGAGCTTACAGCAGCAGTTTTACGATGTGTTGGCAGCTTTTTCCACCTAACGGGTACGTGTTGAAAGTTTAAGGGAACTGACAGTTGAAATGATTGGGTATTATGGAACAACATTACATTCCTACCCAGCTATCCATGCCACTGCCAGTCCCACCATACCTCCTCTTGACAGCAGTAGCTGTAAACTTTAAAGGTATTTGTTATTTTGCAGTAGCAAATAAAACAAATAAAGAACTGATTTGTATGTAAAAGTACTGCCCTGGCTTCAATCTGTGCAGCAGTGCAAAACTGTGGAGAGTCTGGCTTATTGTTTGACACAGCCCTAAGAAAATAAAAGCCAGCAATAAACAGTGAAAACCTTCAGTACATGTTTCTCATATGAAAGACACTGACTTCCTTTTCTCTAAAAGTATTCCAGCAGACACATTTATAGACCAGTATGTTCACCTCCATGCTTAAAACATGGCAAAAAAAATTCCAAACTTTTCATTCATAATTGTGGGTAGTCAGGATGGACACTGCTGCTTGGTGCAATTCAGCACAACCAAAACTAAAGCAGCAAACCGTGTGACCTGCGTCACAACCAAGGCAGCCTGAGTTTAGAATCTCTGGTTTACCCAATGAACAAACAGAAAAGCAGGATTCATGTGCAGTCCTTACATGGAAAACAGCGTGGAAGAACGGTAGTAAGTCGTTAGCACTACAAAAAGAAATAAAGTAGTGAAATTTCTTTTTTTGTTGTTTACTTAGTTGTCTACACCCTGCTCCGCTGGAAAGGCAATCTAATTGAAGTATTTCGATTTGTGCAGATTAGCAGACTTAAAAGATGCAGAAGCAGCCTGCCTTCCAGAACGTTTCTGCAAAAGGCAAAGCAGGGGCACCTCAAGCCTGGCCTGCAGAGCTCTCCCACAGCGAGGGGCTGGGAGGCCGGAGGGCAGCCCGGGCTCCGGGAGCGCCGCGGGGCCCGCTCCCACGCGGCACCGCCGGTGCCAGGCAGGTGCCTGGGCTCCTTCCACCCCTGCAGCCCGTGGAAAAGGAGGGCAAAGATACAGGTAATTAAAAATTAAAAAAGACTCAACAGGTTCACGTAACACACAATGCAAGGGTGGGAGTCTCGCTATGAAGCGAGTTCCTTCAGAGCTGGAACCATTGCGCTGGAGCCCGCTGACGGAGCATTCCTACACTCCACAAAGTCCCTCTACCCAAGTCCTTTGCGAGCAGACACCCCCACGGCATTTTCTGCCGCCCGCATGACCAGTTTAGAGGGATTCCTCTACAGCCCCGGCCTCACACGGCACTGACGCTCCAGAGCGAGCTCTGGACGAGGTTTGCCAGTTCCCTACGAGCTCTGGAAAGGCAAAATGAAACGTTTCTCACACGGAAAAGCAAACACAACAGTTAGGCAATTCGACCCGACAAAAAAAAATTACAACGCTCCCTTCCGAACCAGTCGCTTACGGTATCAGCGCTTTTACAGGCGATGCCCTGAGGGCGCCCAGAAGGGCTCCCCGGCTGGCGCGGGGCACCCGCCGCGCTGAGGCCGCTCCCGCCGGGGCTCGCTCAGGCGACGCCAAAGCGAGGCCGCCCCGCTCCCGCGCTTTTCGCGCCCCCGCCGCGGCCGGGGCCCGGCCGCCGCCTCCCCGCGCGCGCAGCGCGGCTCCAGCCCCGGCCCGGGCCCTGCGCCCCCCGCGCGGGCAGCGCGCGCGCGGCCCGCGGAGCGCGGGGAGGAGCCGGCGCGCGCTGCCCTCTCCATTGGCTGCGCCCGCGGGGGAGCGCGGCCTCCGGAGCAGGCGCGCAAATAAAGAGTGCACCTGCGGGCAGCACCTGCGAGGGGCCGGCGCCGCGCGCCCCTGCGCCTCGGGAGGGCCCCGCTCCGGCCGGCCCGCTCCGGCCCCCCCGCCCCGCGAAGCTCTGCCCGCTGCCTCCGCTCCCCCAGCGCCGCCCCGCCGAGGGAGCCCTCGCCTGCCTCCGCCTCGCCTCCCCTGGGATTCTGTTCCAAGAGAAGGACGGAAAGAGAAGAAAAGGAGTCCCCGAATGCACTTATGCGCCAGCCGGCTCATTCTAGCTCCCCGTCTCCTTAGTCCTTTTTTTGGTTTTGGTTTTTTTTTTTTTTTTTTTTTTGGTTTAAAGTTAAGTAAAGCAGTCGCAAGAGGGGATTGGTACCCGGTTAACCGAGACAGGTGAGTGAGCGGTACGACCTCGTCTTCTTACATATTGCATAAAACTTGCGAAGCGGGGCAGCGCCGTGGCGGGAGCACTCGGTGCAGGCGGCTTCTGGGGAAGGCCGCTGCGTTGGAGAGAAGATGCAGGAGGTGACGAGGTGTGTTAACACCGGTCCTACGGCAGAAGCGCTGCTCAGTCCCTATGAACGTCAACGCAGCTGCCCTTGCTGTTTGGAAACTGAGGCCAGGAAACCGCTTTTAAAAGGAAAAATGCAAGCATCCTAAGCATTTCCTATGGGCGTTTTAAGTCATAAGTAATAGCAAAGTTACTCAAAGCAGCAGTTGATGGTACTTGGAGAGATTCCCTAAAAAAAATATTTCCTAAACTGGCAAGAATTATGTGGTTATCGCTGGCCTTTAAGAACGGTGTCATCCAATTAGAACCCATGGAGTTGCTCTGGATTTACACTGGTGCAGTGAATACCAGACTTGAGCAGCCATCTAAACGACCATTTGCAAGACTTTAGCTTAGTTTCAATCGGGTGATTTTTTTCTCTTGATTTTCCATGCAAATCACTTGAAAAATGTTTTCTTACCTATCCAGAGATATCATGAAAAAGTGAAATATTTATGAAACTAGTTGTATTTGTTATTTTTCCTTATAGAGAAAGTTAACTTGCATTAGTTTGACAAGTTTGCCAGTTGCTTTGAAGACCAGAAGCCCTGTGTTGCCCTGTGGCATTACGGGTGCTGGAGCGCTAGGCTAGGTGAGCTCTCTCCCAAAGAGGCAGAGCTTATTTCTGGGATCAGAGGAGCCGGGGGCTCAGGCTGCTTTTCCCTGCTCCGTGTCTGTGGAGGTCGTTGTTTATGCTGGCTGTTGTGTACCAGCGAGAGAGGAGAGTCCAAAGGCCTTCTCACTCACTCTTAAAACAGAGAATCATGAGCTTTGTAAAAGACTTCAGCTACTGCTGTAAAATCAGATTCCTCTCCAAGAGCAATGCGCAGCGGTAAAGCCAAGCGCTTATTACTATGTTGTAAAACTTGCTCAAAATCAAGAGATATGCAGGGCCGTTTTGCTTTTAAAAACCAGTAACGGCCAATTTCAAGCAAAGGCTTTGGAAAAGTGTGAGGGTAACACCAGAGTAAGGCAGAAAAATGGAAACGCCTGAATGAGCGGCAGAACATGCCTTGAGTAGGAACATTTCCTTGAAGAGGCCCAGGCAAAGGTCATTTTCAGACACAACACCTGGATCGGGTAGGGGTTGCAGAAGAGCGTTGCCTCTGGAAGTCACACTTAGTGTCAGATCTGAGTTTCAGAACGCAGTTTTTACTCATGCTTAATTTTAAATACAAAGCTTCCATTACAGTGAAACAAGGCATTATATACTTTTCTAGCCAGGATTATGAGCACGCAGTGCATTGCACTGAACATTTCAAGGGCTTGCAATCAGCGGGCCTAATGCAAGGTCCATTTAATGTAACAAACGCAATGAGCTGTGGCTCAGAGCATCCACCTTTATCTTCTAGTTCCCTTATAGAAAAAGAAATACAGAAACATTTGCTCACTTGAAAGTTCAGAGAAGTCCAGTAGAGTTTTGTGTGACCTTTAGTTAAAGGTTTGTCACTTCTGAGCATGCAACAGATCTTTAATACTAGTCAGGTAGATGCAAAAGACTGCAGCCTGACTCTCAAGACTTCTCCCCAGGGAGAAGCAAAAACCAAGTGGTATCTCATTAAAAGGTTGGGGAAGAAAAAAAACCAAGCCAATCAACACAACATACTGGTAACTTTTAATTTACTTTAAATTGGTTGTTCAAGATTGAGGGGTAGTTAGCTGTTGGAGGTGGGTCCCTGGAGCTTGTATTTCAAGTTTTTATTACCATTGTTTTAATGTAAGATTTTGTTGATAAGCACCTTTACTTAATAATCTGAGCTGTTCCTGAAGGAAGCTGAAGCCAAAGCCAGCCTTGCAGCTGTTTATTTTCTCTCCTGGGCATACTGGCTTTGTGAATTCCAGGCACAAAGTGGTTAATAGTTGGAAGCTGAGCATTAGGCATTTATGGTGCTAAAGCCCGTTGTAACTTGCCTGATAAAAGGCATTTCAAATAAGCCAGGATTGCATGGAGGAATTTCAGTTGATGGGTTCCTGCCTAGGCCACCCTTTCTCAGGACTTACCCAAATGCTTTTAACATGTCTTGACAAAGTGAAGGGAGAGGCTTCAATGCAGCAACAGGCAGGAGGGTTATATTTAAAAGCTAAAGTGAGAGAGAAACACCCTAAGCTATTTGTTCTGTTAAATCCTCTATCAGCACCTCCATAGTGGGGGCTTTTGTGGGTTGGCTTTTTTTTTTTTCCCCCCCAAAAGTACAGGCAAGTATTTCAGTTTATCTTCAAGTCAAGTTTTTGCATCCCAACCTATCTTTTCCCAAGCTGCAAAGTAGAAGCAAATTAAAAGTTATCCAAGTGTATGGGATAGTTGCCAAAACATGTTGCTACTCAGAACTGGGCCCTTAATTTCACTAGGCATTTTGAAAGTCCCAGTTGTCCCAGGTATCAAGGAGGCAGGAACTGTGGCCTGGGTCCTGTAATTTGGCTTCATGCCCCTGTGAAGCAAAGCCACCCAAATTGGAATCAATATTTGCCATTCTTTGCTGGGATATGGTGAACTTCCATTTCACACATGGGATTTGTCTATTTCAGGGTAGACTTTTTTTTTTAAAATGTTTTCAATTCTTTAGATGAGAAGCAACATACAATGCTAAGTATATGCATTATATTCAGACTTCAGTATTGATTTTACAGGTAAAACCAGAACATATCTAAAAAGGGTAAAATACGTCAATCTATTGAAACATCTTTACTGCATAGATGCAGGGATGGGCTGGGTTGTTTTTTCAGGGGGGAACATTTCTAGCATTCTTAATTTTCTTTACTTTTGTCTCTTTCACAGATTGGAAGTTCTTTGGAAGAGGCTTCACATCCTTTAGAGGGTTTGGACAGTGCTTAGCTTAACTTATTTGAATCTTCATAGTGCCTTAAGGCAATCCCATAATGCACATAATCCATTTCACAGATGCAGCAAGGTGTGTGCATAGGCAGTGGCAGCCTGGCAACGCCATGTCAGGACAAGTGATGTGTTCCTTGCTCTGCTATCTGCCCATGCTTTACAAGAAGCCCGAAGCAAGCAGACTCCAATTACCATATCATGTGGGGCTGTGACTAAGTAAGATTATTTCTCCCCTATCTAGGCTACAGGGAAGTAGTAGCTTAACACATTCTCATTATTGCCAAAGGTCTTTAAAGAGAACGGGCACGTAGAAGAAAATTGCCTACTGGCATTCTTTGGATTTTGCCAATTCAGGGGTTTAAGGCCAGAAGGGACTATGGTGATTATCTTGTTGGACCTCCCTTGTAAAAGCCATAAAAGCTCAAACCCTTGAGCATTTAATTTGGAGGAGGTCCTGCTAGTTTATTTAAGACCTTCAAAAGATGGAGAATTGCCCAGTCTTTTGGTAAGTTGTTCCCACAGTTAACATTACAAAGTGTACCTGGCTGCTTCATTACAGGCTAAAACTAAAGCAAATGAAAACAGGGCTAGGGGGACAGGGGGAAGAGCAAAGCAGAGTTTCAGCCCATGGCATCCCCATCAGCACTGATTGTAGAGTTTCATGCCTCCAACATAAGATTCAAACATCGCAGGTATACCAGCTGCGCTTCCCTAAAAGGTATGTTAACATGCGATAAACTCTTCTGCGTTTTCCAAGTGAAATAAGGATGATCCATGGGTTCTGTTGTCCTTCATTCCACCGGAGTCTGTCTCATACCTAACCAGATTTCAGTGGAGTGAAGCACAAGAGACATGGAGATGAATCAGCAACAAGAGGAACTGCTTCCCACTGACAGAGAAGGGAAACCACATGGAAATTTGGATACACCAGGCATTCAGAGATCAAGCATGCTGGGAAATGGAGAGGAGCAGTACATGGAGCATTTTAATAACCTGCATATTTCTTGAAAGTCTCCAGTAAGAACCCATTTTGAGAATGTACTTACTTTCTGCATAATATGTAAAGATTAAAAGTCTACAAAGACCACAAGCTGCTTTCTGGAAGGCTTAAATACCTTATTAGCAGGAAATTAAACCCTAATGTGGATAAATTAGATGTGTAACCTCATCACTTTCAGTTCTCTTCCCTCTAGGATGGTATATCCACTAAAGAAACCCAAATGTAACCTTGTTTCAGTACAGCACATGTACCACTCCACATTCCCCTGAGAATCTCTCTGTAAAGAATCACCCCAGCAATGCCCGCTTCCTTCCAACTCTCCTGCCACACTGCCTTCAGAATCTGGCAAAGTTCCATTAAAATTTTAGACCCATTTATTTTGTAATAAGATGAATCATGTAAATAAGATTTAAGTTGAGGGAGAAATTAGATTTTCTTCAGGCTGAGCATGGAGATACATCTCTTAAGGTGTCAGCGTAAATTCCTCGAAGGTTAATGCAGTCAAACATATTTGATGCATAAAAGTGTCACATCTAACACTAATCATTCACCAATTGTAATTGCCTTTTCAAAGTCCTTACCTCCTTGAGACAAATGCCCCAAAAAATGAGGTCTGGCAAATTTAAAACAAAAAACAAATAATGTCCTCCTACCATCAAGATGTATTATTTGCGTTGATAGATTTAGTACCAGATTTCAAGAATTTATTGTCCTGTATTATTTCTCAGCTGCCTGCCTAATCCTTCTTTCCCCCTCCCCCTTCTATTTGACTGACTTTAAAAGCATTCAAAAACTCCTTGCTGATGGCTTTTCTTAGAAACGCAGACCACTGAAGGGTTTGCTCTCAAAAGCCAACAGCCAGCTTCCACATACAGTGGTGCTGAGCTCTTCCAGTCAGCAGTGCAAGTTGTCAGAGCTTCTGACATTTATTTCCAGGCTCATTCTTAAGCATAACACACACCCCGTGTTGGATCTCTTACAAACACCGATTTCCCTCCTTAGTGTTAATTAAAGTTATACTCCATGTCAAATCAAATCATTACAATAACAGGACCACAACATATTTTCAAACCAGAATCTAGCCAACCCTGTACTGTTTCAGTTTTCTATACTTCCTTATCCATCTAATACTCCATCTATCTTGAAACAACCAAAAAGAGCTCTTGATAGCTTTTCCCCAAGTATTTTTCTTCAGGGCATCCCAGAACAACTGAAACCTTAACAAGCCATTCCCCAGAGTTCTGGTAGTGGTTAACGGCGGAGGTTAACGAGAACACTGACAACAAATCGGCATTTTTTCCTGTTGCCTTTTTAGCGAGACAAAGAGCAAAAGTGCAAGAGGGCAAGTATCACGTGTCAAGCATAAGCAGATGAAAAAGGCACAACTTTGCTTATTTACCAATTAAGGGGAATAAAATAAGGGTACCTACCTTCCCACTGCCCAGGCAGCAACAGGTCCAGAGGGCAGGGCGCTCCGCTGGGTTTTGCTGAAGAACCACTGAAGCAGGATGCTGCACTCACCGCCTTCCTGCCCTTCCCTCCCCGGCTGGCTTCAGCTCCCCAGGTGTAAGAGGCCTTCATCTGTAGGGCACAGTGAGCTCTGCGGAGGAAGACAGAAATATAGTTGGGTATTAATGATATGCTAAGGAATATTTACAGCACAACCATTAATATATTACTTAGCCATTTGTTCTTTTTTTCCCCACATGAAGGACATTTTGGCTAACAGCTTTCCATACATTAAAGCAATGAATACAATGAGACAGCAGACAAACTGCCAGAGACCCACATTGCTATGGACAAGTCTTTGTCAATACACTCTGCAGTTTGCAAAACTCCTTTAAGAGATGACAGGTGCCATGTAAATGCAAGCTTGTTAGCAAAGAAACCATGGCTCGTTGCTCACCTTGATGTAGCACCAGAGGCAAGAAGAATCTCAAGTTACTCTTTGGAGTAATATGTGCAGTCTAAAGACTCAGTATTTCCAGACCTTAGAAAGCAACTTGATGATAAAGATACGGCAATTCAGACAAGAACAACTTAGTTTCAGGCAAAAGGAATGAGATCAAAGCAAAACAGTCAAAAAAGTACCAGCCACTAGCCACCTTAGCTTGTGCATTTGGAAGCTTTGTCTTGGCATTGCCAGCACTGGTATTTGGGGCGTTATGTTAAACCTCTACTTATCAAAGGGGCCTTATTAACAGCAGGTACATCTGTATGGAGAAGCACAGCCCCTTTCTAGCTGCAACCCCCACCCACTTGCCTATTCGCAGGTTCACTCAGTGACATGAGGTTTAACTACATGCATAGAAGAACTTAAAACCTGGTGCCCTTTCCTGCTATTTGTGAATGCCAAGTCCTGACTAGCGTCTGTCACTGCAACTTGGTGAGGGGGAACTGGAGAACCCTGTTGAAATGGGTTGATACGGGGCATATTTGTTTGAAGTGTTGGTTACCGACAGCCTCAGCATCAACTTTGCAGAGTACAGAATATAAGCCAAACAAACGTGGGAGCTGAGCCTGTCGAGAGACCTCTTTCTGGAAAAGGGCACATTAGCAAGAACAGGAGCCACGCCAACTGCTTTGACTTCAAAGACGGCATTTCTTAGGCTCCCATTACAAAGACACACAAACCACGAACACACACTTTGACACTGGTGGCTCTCACCATGCACTTTGCAACCTGTGGGCTGCTCCACTCCCAGAAAGGGCTTTGGCACAGACACGTGCCGAGAACTGTGCCATGGTTTAAGTCATTTGGCGTATTGAGGTGCATTAAAAAAGCCTCAAGCATGGTATAGGCTGTAACTGGTATAGTCGAGGAAAACTATTTCAAATAGCTCCCCCAAGCAGGGCAGTGCTTTCACTCAAGATTCATTTACTGGGCAGCACAAAAGCAGCAAGTGCACAGCCACTCCAACTTCCCCATCAAAAAAATAAAACTGTCACAAGCCGAAAGATGCCTGAAATGGTGTGAAACCAGGCTAGCTTATACCAGCAAAATATCCATCCCTTTTGATTCTATCCCATAGGGAGGAAGATGAGAAATAATAATACTGAGCTGCACTGAACTCCCAGGGAGGGAGACAGCTAGAAAACCTGAAAGTTTTCAACCTTTTTAATGGTTACATTTCAGTGTTGTTCCTAAATTCCTTACCTAAAGTCATTTTTTATTCAGTAGACAGCTAGGCCTCAAATATCTTCTCAATATGAAGCTTATAGCCCTTTCTTTGAGTTGCTTCAAATAAATATTGCCTTGTGTCTGGTGTTAACTTTGCAGAGCTCTGAAGCAGAGGGGAGGCTTGGATAAGAGGCCCTTTAGAAACCCTTTACAAATGTAGATTTGATTGACTGACTGATTGAACTTAATTGCAGACATTCTCTTAATTGTACACTTAATTACTGACACTGTGTCAAAAGATTTCTGATGCAGCACCTGGAGGACAACCTTGCAAGTGCCAGTCAAAGCCAGCTGCACAAGACATCAGGGAGGTGCTGCATATTGCTACAGCTTGGAAGGGGAAAAATCATAATATTTTAATAATATACAATTAGGGTTTCACCCACCCTCAAACACGCGCGTGCACATACATACAATCACAAATCTCTTTGCAGGGAGGGCATCTAATACATCAGGAACAGAAAAGAAACAAAGAGTGGTAATTATGGGACCATGTGACAGTTCCACCCTTTTGTGGTCTCTCCTAATATCTACAGTATTGTGAGCTGCGGGGGGAGGGCAGTATGCCATCGTTTTTGGCAGGAGCGATACAGCTGCTGGCCACTCTCAATTTAGTAACTCCAGATTTTGTACGTTAAAATTGTAGCCAGAAATAAAACCCATGATATTTGTTCAAAGGTTAAAACTCTGAATATTCTCAGCAGTGATTTTGGGTCACTGCAGGTCTTCCTGAAAATAGCTATGCATGGAGCAAAGATAACAGCATTCTCACTGTTTGTAATAAGAAGTGTCTGCAGGAACTTTGTTATTATGGCTCCCATACTTCTCAATAGACAAATTAGTTTTTTAGTGAACACAAAACTTAAACCCATGCTACAACAGCTTGTATGTGTAGCCCACACAATGTGCAAATAAGCAGAAACTAATCCACGTGTGTGCATTTTTTCCTCACAATATTTTTACCAATAAAGTCACATTTACAAAATCTTGTTATTAAATAGATGTGCTAGTCAATAAAAACAAGTGGCTGCAGGGTATTAGAGGTACTTCCACTACTGCTGCACACAAATCATTGCAGGAATCACAACATCATCAGCGCATTTACCTTTGCTACGTTTCCAAGCAACAACTCTGTTACACCTGACAAGGATCCAAGCACAGAGACCGACCAACCTGTAATTCTTATCTGTGTCTCTGAAAGATTTCCCGGCCAGCGGTCATCTTGGGTCACCTACGAGGCCTGTGGCAGAACTGGTGCCAAGTCCTAGACTAGTGACCAAAAGGGGGGATAATTGAAGATAATAGCATCCTTACAGCAGTGCTCCCTAGGAAGTTTTTTAGGGTCACCCCACAGCCCCGCGCTGCCTGGCTGCACACTCCCATGCACATCTAGCTATGCACACCTCTGCCCGAGGTGTCGGGAAGGAGGTGACTTCCCTCCCCGGCTACACGTCATGCCTGTTGGTGCGTAGACCAGCAGAGCTCCACGTGCCTGTTCGGAGGTATGAGAGGGCAGCAGTCCCAGGTCGGTTACAGCAAGGCAATCGCAGATGCAGTGATGCCACCCCTTGCTGCAGCAGCAAGACCTCTGTGTTTGGGAGGGGAAAGGCAGCAGCTGAGCACCAGGTGAAAGGCAACAAGGCATTGAGATGCAAGGATCAAAGGGGAGTTGAACGATGGCGAGCGGAACGAGAAGAGAAGGGTGTCTGTTGCAAAGCACAGAGGCTGCAGTGGAATTTATGACCCGGTTTCCTGCCTCCAAATCCACTCTTCACACCAAGGCACGTGCAGCAGCTGCTCGCACATCTCATTAAAGGCCACGATAAAGAGGCACCAAAACTCTCTATGAATTAAGGACCAATGAAGATTTGGAAAGAAAGAAAATTAAACTTGTTGGAACACTGGTTGCAAGTTACTTCCTCAATAGCTGGATCTCCCTCTGAAGCACCTTTTAGTCTGGAAAAGTCACCGAAACTGGCACAATCCCTGCTTCCATTGGATCAGAGCAAGTCTGAAAACAGCCTGGATATACAGGCCTGGTTAGAAAAAGGAACATCTTCCAGAAAATAGTAGCTATGGATTTTAAGCATATCTAAAGTCAAGGTTATACAATATGTAGCATATCACAGAGACCCTATAAATAACAGCCAGCTCAGGTGCCGAGGCATAGCTGCACTACTCTAAAAAACCCCCAAAAGACAGAGCACACCAAAACTGTACAGACAACTAGCAGAGATGATCAGAATTGTTTTACACCCACATAAATGCAATTTGCTCAAAACACCTGGAGTCTCGTTAATTTACCTGTGACATGTTGCTACACTTAATTGCCTTTGACAATTAGTAACATTTCAACACCTCCTTTAATGGCCCAATTATGAGAACACTTGTCTTCTGTGCAGTAGATAGAAGAAAATAGATGGGTGAGCCTCCAATGCGAAACTCCTCTGCAGGTATGCTAATGAAGAGCTTAAAAAACAGCCCCCAAAGAGGCCGTTCTGATTCTGTTTGGCTCGCACTGCGGATAGAGGAGCTGTGTTTGCTCTGTTCTCTGGTCATGCCACTCCTGGTGCGGGGCTGTGACAGCAACTGCTCTGAGAACCGCACTCTGAAATTAATTACAGGGAAAAGTGCTGAGCATTTGCCTCCCTCCATTTCTTGCACTTGATGTTTTATCGATTACTTCTGTATGCTAAACAAAGTGCATCCTTTGTAAAATAAATCCTGTTTCCAAACTGGGAGAGGCATGATGGGCATAGGAACACAGAACCACCTCTTCCAACTACACAAGCTCCTCCCTGTCTAATGGAAATCTTTGTTAGACTAAAACTTTGCAGAACTGCTTTGATGAAATAAGACTGCAAGTGCTAGCTGCAGGCTGGTGGCCATTCTCTCTCAGAAATAAACAGGTATCTTCATACCCTACTTCAGGCTGGGCACAAATGCTGGATTTGACAACTACATTGAGTTGAAGAGACTGGGGGAACCTTGCTGCTGCTTGTAAATTTGAGAACTCCCCGAGTTCTGCAGTATTTATCAGCAGATGTAAAATGAGAACACAAGAGGCAGACTGACAGGTCCAGCCCCACATGCAGTGCTACTGCTGGTGAGTGCCAGTTCATTACTGGGCCCATCCTGCTCCAACAGCAACAGCTAATGAGTGCACTGCATAAAGACGTCTAGGTTTTGCTCACATTTTCAGTTCTCCAACATGCATTAGGATTTTCTATTCTTTCCCTTTTTCCTCCTGCTCCTCACACCTTTTCAAGTTCAGTTCTCTCCCCAGAGACTCTCAGCTGAGCAGCACGATTCATCCTCAAACTCCTGCAACACTGTTGTCATCTCTTGGTTTCCTTTCAAATCTCTGCTGAACACCATGGTTCTCTCACTTTGGTACCTGCATTTCTCCTCCTCCAGATTTATTTAGTTTTGTGAAGTATCTTGAGCTTCAGAGGTTTAGATTCTTCACATCAATCACTGTAACCCCACTGATACGGTCAAGCAAGCCTGACTTGCACTGTGCACACCCATGACATACCACAAAACACTGAAAAGCTGTGTTTCACTGAAAGCTTTCCAGTCAGATCTTGCAGGGGTTGTGGGCTCTCGCACCACCAGCGTAACAACTATTGTTCTTTTGTGGTTCCTTTTTAACAGCAGCTCTTAAATTATGTGGGTCAGGACATGATCTGGATGCCGATGGGCATTTGCTGACCAGTTTGTGCCCGTGTCCCAGATGACTGGAGAGCAGCGAGCACTGACACAGCTCCGGGAAGCGCCCATGGGGCAGGATGGGGCCACGCACTCACTCTGATTTCATCCCTTTGATGCAGTTTTAGCTGCAAGCAAAGCCTGTGGTGGGACTCGCCATCCAAAACAGGGGGTGCGACTGTAACGACCCATTTCCACCGCTGTTGGTTATTTTCTCTGCTGGGTATTTTCTTGACAAGTGAACAGCAGCTGATTTCATTCTCACTGCAGGGCAATGCCTCCGAGAAGGAAAGGGGATCCTACCGTCGCTCGCAGTGATCTCCATGTGCTTTCCCTCACTGGAGTTCTGTAAGCTAGGAGCAAGTCAGAAGAAAGCTCACCAGCCACAAAGCTAGCCCAAACCGACTTCTCCAAAAGAGCTGCTGTAGTCTTAATGCTGGATAGAGCTTATGAGTAAAACAATGTTTTATTAAACTACTGTTACATTTTGATTGAATAGCATTTGCACTACATAGGAGCAGACATATTCCTGAAAGTAATTGGTTTTCCACATCTGCTTTCCTTTCTAATTGGACTAATTACTTCAGCATAGGATCATGTTCACGACTCTCCAGAAAGCAAGAAACCTTGATTTACAGTGAGAAGAGCAGCAATTAGAGAGAATTAATTCATACGGCAACATCTAAATAAATCATATTATGAGAAGACAGCAATGTAATTATTGTGACCGGTGACTCCCTTGTGGAGAAACATCATCCTTAAGCCTAAATCAAGCAGCTCAGTTCTCTGAGGAATCCACCACAGCTCCTCCAATTTCACAGAGCATGTACTACCAATTTTATTTTTAAGACCTAATTGAGGTGCGTTGTCAAAAACAATAGGGTCTAACACTCCTCAGGCAGCTAAGAAAAAACAATCGAATCCTTGACAACTCCATGTTTGTCCTCTGAATCAAATGCGTGTTCAACAGCCATGGATAGCATATGCCAGCAGCAGCTTCCAATCAAAGGTGCATGAATTTTATGGGTGTAATACCCTCCATGATGAGCCAGGCTTTTCTTACTCTCCAAACCCAGTCCGCCCCATCCAGATGGCTTATTAAAAGGCTTAATGAGGAGAACATGCTGAACTACAGGGTTTCAGAAGATGATCCTGCCCCTTACATTGATAATTTATCTTCCTACTTCTACATTAGCAGTCTGGTCCTACCTTCTTGATGGAGATCAGGCATCTCTTTGCTACCTCTGCAAGCAGTGAAAGCCATTTTACCAGGGCAGAGCTCCCTTCACCTGCTTGTTATTAGTTCTGTCCTTAATGTCATTCTTACCAAGTCACTGGGAACTTTGGTGTTCCTCTCACAAATGCCTCCTGCTAAGGAAAACGCTACCACCTTCTCATATTGTTCACATACTTCCAAAAAAAAAAAATCCACAATGCCTTTTTTTTTTTGTGAAGAAGAGATCATTTCCACACATAAACCAGACAGCACTGAACTTTCTGTGCAAGAGTTCCATGGCTTAGAGTCCGCTGTACTAAGAGCCACCTCCGGGCATGGAGGCACAATAACCCAGCACCCCACCTCAGTCAGTCAGCTCTCCTAATACGGTTGTTCTACTTCCAGAATGCGCCTCTGTACGACTCTCACCCTCCGAATTAGTAGTGGGCACTCCCCATTTCAGAGACACTTGCTCCTTTTACACATTAGATAGTCACAGTCTTACACTGTCATATGACATGCATAAGCATGACAAGAATTAGCATAATATGATGTTATACTGTATGTCCACAGCCTGACACATCATAAATCCCTTGCATCAGAAAGCCAAGTTTCATATCCAAACAATTACCCTCTTTTAACAAATGCTCGATCCATTAGGAATTAGGGTGATAAATTGTCAGTTCAGACAGGTGGAAACATATCCATCTCGATTTGCCATTCTTTTGCCACAGCAGATAAATACAATCATCAGTTATAATGCCTGCTTGCTACAAGCAAGGCTGCATGATTTGGAGGGAAAGGTGTTTAACACTAAGCCTGGAAAAAAGCAAAGCTTGTAGCTTCGTGGTTTTAAGAGCATGTATTTAGGAGCCTTAGCTCTTTCTGTTATTATTTACCATTATTCCAATCTTCTCTCCCTTTCCTTCTGAGAAATTTTCATGGCTGCTGTTAAATCTCTAAATATTTTCAAATTAAAAAAAAAATCAAGGAATCTGAAAATTGAATGAAGACGAACAAGTACTCTCTGCTCTGTGAGTTGATACAGTCACACATCCACATACATAAGGTGAGAATGCCTTGGGTTGGATTCCTACACTTCATAACCTGGAGGGTCATTTACATGCAGAAGAAATACATAATGGGTGTAAAATGCTGCACCCCGCTCCAGTTGCTTTCTGCGCTCCCTTTGCACTCATTGTGCGAGTGCCACAGCTGGCAGAAATTTGGACTTCGATGCAGCTTAGCAGCTCAGAATTGAGCCCACCTCTGCAAATACCTACAGAAAAGGTTCAAAGCAGTACAAGACTAGCCCATTCAACTTCCCTAGATTGCTTCATTTTTGTACTAATATTTGTTGCATTATCCTGGCCTAGAAACAGAATAATGGAAAAATGGATCCGATTACTTTGGAAACATGAAAGAAAGTAGAGATTTTTAGTTGATTTTAGCCCTATGTATCCATAACAAGAATATGGATGCAGAATTATCAGAGGTCCTAAAGAAAATGAAGACCACAGGAACCGCACGCACATTAAAAAACAAGATGTACAAAAATAAATACATTAAAGTATCACAACAATGTAGGAACTATTTTGAAGGTAAGTCAACAGCTAATAATTCACAGCCATTATTCTTTTATCATTGTTCAGCTGAAGGCTGAGAAGATTTTAAAACTGCAATTATCAACAATAGATTTGCATTGAAATAAGCTTCTCCACTGCATTTCTCACTCCTCTCCCCTCCTCCTCCTAAATAAAGAGGTGGAAGCAACATCTTTAATACAAGAAAGAAAGAATTTTTCAAGAAATATCCATGCAATCGTATACCAAAAAGGAAGAAAAATAGAGCCTGTTTGGGTATTTTTTAAAATCAAACCAATTAAGAGATTTTTCTCTGTGTCAGGTTGGCCAAGTAAAAAAACAGGAGAAACTTCCCACCACCACCACCACTATTTAGCCATGGTGACATGTCTTTATATCTTTTTACTCCTTTTGGCCAAGTTTCAGTTATTACTCCTTGCGGGCCACTCTTATCAGCTCACCAGTAAGAGGAAGTCTTGCACAATTGGGAATAGTGGAAAGGAAAAAAAAAAAAAATCAGATCCAAGACACATGGCTGAACAGCCAGACTGGCTCAGCACAGGAGCAGGCAGAGAGAGGTCTTGGGCACCTTGCAGAAAGGCACCACGTTCTTCCACCTCCCCAGCTTCCACCACACAGACCAGCAACTGCTCTTCTGATGATAATTTACCCCCCTTAAATAACTTAAGAAATTTTAAATCAATTTTCTAGTAAAGGTATCACAGGCAAGATACTACCCTCTTTGGGTTTGTTTTTCTTTTCTGGTGCTTTCTTCCACCAGTCTCCTAATAACCATGGATTAATGAACAATTACAAGGCTTCATTCTTACCGCCATGTAATTCCAAGAAAGGAAGAGCATCTTTCTGGAACATTATGCTTGAAAAACAAAGGAGAGCTTTGACTGTCAAGTCACTGATGTTCCCTCTTCACTTAAAAGCTTTCCAATTTACTTACAAATTATAGTGTTTTTAATGCAAATTAAGCACTAGAGAACATTCTTTCCTTCCCCCAGATTAGCAAGAACCAAATTGACCAAGAAAGCCAAACATGGAATCTGGACGCAATGAATATTTAAAATAATGAGCCTGTTTAATTATTCTGATTGGTGAAGTATGAGGTTATTAAATGCCTCTGAACTGATGACAGGGTTTGAGCATATGGTTTTGCTTTCTGAACACAGAGAAAATGTTTTCTGATACTCTGTGTTCCAGTATTCTTTGTTGAATTAACTATAGGGATGATATACAGCTACACATGCTCAGAGACCTTTGGGAAATATCTCTTGCTTCAGAAGCAAATACCATGGTGTGGAAGGCAGAGGCACTCTAGGAAACGGCGAAAGAGAGCATGCAATCAACCAATTTCTGCACAAGTTACCTGGCTCATTTGAACTACTTAGAAAAAAAACAAAGTTCATTCAGTTCTGCTTTTGCTCCAACATTTCACCAAATTTACATCTCCCTAATAAGTTTCCACTTATGTATGCAGAAAACCCCTGAAGCAGAGGGACTCAGTTACAGAGATACACTGTACTGAATCTGACAAGAAAATACACCAAATTCTCTGTATTTCCTATTAATACTGTGGTAAACGTTAGCCAGCTTTTTTACTTTGAACCCTGCAAACCTTTTTAGTCATCAGACCTCTAAACGCCCATGCGTTCAACCAGCCAATTACGCTTTCTGTGCCGAAAAGCTATTACGTGGCACTTTCCTCCCAAGATCCTGCATCGTATTACTGAGGAAAGCACTCTCTGCAAAAGGAGAGCATAAACAGGGAAAAGATGATGCACCCAGAGTCCCCAAACAAGCAGATTACCAAAGTTATTTCCTTGCTCTAACATCAGGGTAAAATTTTCCCTGCTCTGCTTTTATAGTATCCATCTGTACAACTCATCTTAGCTAAGATATTACCAGGTTGTCTTTGTTCCTTCCCCACTGCACACAAGAGTTGGGACCCTCCCCTTTTGTTTTGGGATTTAAATTCTGGAGAATTGGTATTTGTTTACAAATACTCTCAAGTTGAGGGGTGCTTATCTTCAGACATAAGGAAAAAAGGTGAACATGCTTCTAGTAGAAGTCCTGATTTTTCAAGGTATTGAGCACCTGCTGCTTCTCTGAATTTCATGGACCTTTGGGTCAGTACTCTCTGCTTCCCAACAGTCATTCCTATAGGAAACATTATCACTCTGAAATAAGGAGCATGCTTTGCACAGAACCAAGCAGAAGCTTGCAACCCACCTGCTGTCCCCATGACAATCTCTCTACCACCTCTTTGGCTCTGGCAGTGACCTTCTTAAAAGACAGCAGCTTCAGGACAGCATGGAGCTCTCAAGGCCCATCAAGAGGTTACGTGGGTGAAAAGTTCATATCCCCATGGCAGCTCATTCACACCTCCCGATTCCTATTGCCATCTGCTCCTCCCTGAACCTATTTTTGGCTTTAATTAGAGATTCTGGAAGTTCTAGAGACTGAAGGGCAGAGAGGTGATTGAGCACATCTGGTCTGCACCTCCCAGCTTGATATCTTGTACTTTAAACATCCCTAATATCTAATGACCCTGAGCACAGGGTGACTGCCTCTGCCCTTTGATGTGCACTGAGAAAGGTCAGAACCCAAAGGAGAAACTCACTGTTCTTGGGCTTTTTAGTATGGATTCCCATTCTCCCAATTTCCTAGGCTTTGGCTTAGTCAGTATGCACCTGACTCCCATCTGCCATCCCATCTCTCACACCGCACCAACTGTTTCTGTTCCCTCAAGGAGAAAGCTAGAAGCAACAAAACACAAAACACTGTCATAATTGCCTTGTCGACATCTTTCCTTGAGCTAGCATGAAGGAGCAGTTGGGGATTTATCTGAATTAAACTCCCTCTTCCATTTCCTCTTAGCTTCTTGCACTCTAATGCAATTATGTACCACGTGAAGAACATTTTAACCCTAAGCCCAGGACAGGTGCTCCAAAATGGTACAGGGGAACGCAAGCAAGAATAGAGATCAGGCATTACCAGGTGGGTTCAGAAGGACCAGACTGGAAACAGCGTCAGCTGCTGAGCAGATTTCCCCACTATTTTGCCAAGGGTTTTTTGGTGGTGTTTTTTAAATATTTACAATTAACGTCTAATTCAGAATGCTTTAAAGCAGCCTGATGCCCAAGGGTAGGAGCCTAGCTCTTTCCCAAAGACCAGGGCACTCAGCTGCTGTGCTGGTAACACCGCGATGCTCCCCAGCCCAGAGAGATCCAGCTGCCTTGAGTGGCCACAGGCACCTAAAGCCAGATCTGATGTACTCCACACCCCGCTCTACTGGCAAAGCACATCCTTGTGCAGTTCCCACTGAGCCTCCCCACTGCTAGCAGGGGCTGGGAAATTTCCCCTCAGAAAAAAAAAAAAAAAGAAAAAAGAAAAAATATTCAAGCTTCTATCTACATGAGCTACTGAACGAAAAAACACAAAACCCACAAAAGCCAACTAAGCAAACAAAAAGGAGATAAAAGCAGTTTGCTTTAAGGCAGCAGCTTTTCTGAAAGCCCCCAGTAAATCTTTAAGATTATCAATAATGAACACATTCAATGTCTTTTTTCATCGTCTTCCAAATCGCTTCTTCCAGTAGAAAGAAATCAGTCCGGGGGGTTGTTCATATGCGAGCTGCATTTATTATCAAGGGATTGAGACTGCTAGAAATGGAGAGAAGTAAAACGAGCCTCGACAAGGCTTGGGGGGGGGGGGGGGGGGGGGGAGCACACTGGCACTTTATAGTCCTTCCTCCACCTATTTGTCACAGCACCCCAGTAATGAGCACTGGAATTCATCTCTCTCTAATGACACTCACAGTGGTAGATGTTTTCCCAAATTTAGTCAAGTGACAATACAAAGTCTTTAATATGCAAAGGAGTCCTTTGTGTAACTCACCATAACTTTGGTGTCTTGTCATGCCTTACAGAAATTTCAGGAAAAACAAATTGCAATAATCATAGGAGTGAACAAGTTGGAAGGAACATGTCACAGCAATAACGAAATCTTCTGTTGATTTTCATGTATGTGTAGACATATATTACATAAAACTAAATGGAGTTCCATGAATTTCTTATAAATCACAATAATTCAGCCCTGTGGAGACCACATACGTATCGCACACCCAAGCAGCAGTAAACAGAGTTGTCACTTACTCACTCCCCGTTTCTCACCTGCCTCAAATACAAGTACCGTGCCTTAAGTTCCATCTTCTATTCCTGTCGCATTAATATTTTCCTCAGCTACCAAGGCAGTACGAAAGCCTCCGCTCACACTCTTCGCATATGTCGGATATTAGCACGTTTAGCAACCAAAAGGACTTCTTTGCAGGACCGTTTCCAAGCCACAGAAGCAGCACTGCCAACCCTCATGCTACGTAAAGCACAAGCTGGGCCCTCAAAATAATGGGATGGGCTTTGCAATCATGGAATTGAAAGAAGAAAGAAATTTGGCATTTTAATGGTGTTTTGTGTTTTGGTGGGGTTTTTTTTGTTTATTTGGGTGGCTTTTTTTTCTGCTTTTAAACTGCTACCTGTACTCACATTTTCTCAGCCCACCATGTACCAGTGACAAAGCGCAGCACCAACTGGTGTCGGCAAGCAAGATGCACGTGAAAAGGTTCACAAAACGATGAACTCGCAGGCGACTCAAACACCCAACAGAGGTGTAAAACAGCACGGACGCTCCCCTACGAATGCACAGCGGGACGGCGCACGCTCAGCCAGCGCCCAGCAAAGCCATTTCAGCACGTGGAGCAAGACAGCCCTGCAGCGCGGCTGAGAAGAGGGTTAACCCCGGCCGGGAGGAGGTGCCAGCTGCCTGCCTAAAACACTCAGGGAGGGGAAGTCAGCAGAGGAGCAGCAGAACCTCTGGGCACCATGTTTTAATACTCGCACCTCCAGCCCTGTTGGAGACACGGCCTCTCCCCTGGCTCAAGGGCCCCAGGCAGGGACTCAGGGACGGATCTCGCCCCGGCTGCTCTCCACCGGCGTTTGGGGCCCTGCTCCGCCACGGGCCGCGGCCAGGGGCCAGGTGCCGCACGCCCGGGCCCGTCAGCGCAGCGGACGCAGTGGGAGCTGGACGCACGCACGGCAGCGCTGCCGGCACCGGGGGAGGCGGCGAGGCCAGGCCTGGGCTTCCCGCCTCCGGCTGCTGCCTCAGAGGGCCGGGCTTCCTACCTGTGCCACGGGGCCCAGTTACGGCTAACGGGTTAAAGCGACCCGAAACGCAGAGACACGCGGTAAAATAACACTTGAAGGCAACAACGACGTCGTGTCGCCATTCCGCCGAGGATCCCCCAAATCTGCCTGTCCCCGCAGCGCCGGGCGACACCAGCAAATGCCAAACCCACACCAGAGACAGGCCCCAATAATTCAAATAAATGCAGTTTATGCCATGCCTACCAGCACACTGTTAAATCCATTTTTGGTCACTGCATGCAATATTAATGCAACTTCCCACTGATTTTGCTCCTAGCATTCCCAGCCAGCCTATTGCAAGATGCAATATGGTTTCCCTTTTTCTTAAGCGAGGAGGAAATAAAATTATACTCTCCTTCTAGCCTCTAATCATTATGTTAGAAAATCCTTCTGGCTAAACACATTAAACAAATGTGTCATTTTCTCCTGATAATTTTTAATTGATCACATCTACAACATAGGTGGAGCTGCTTGGCTAGCGAGAGTCCGCATCAAAGTGTCCTATTTGTTTGTGATTTCCCTAGGGCATCTTTTAAACCGTTAAAATTTACAAACAACTTGATTTCTTATTAACACAGTTTCTTAATTGCTTCCATGGGAAAAGAGTCAAGTTATGTGCATCTTCTTTCTTAGGGCTCCAGGGCTTTAGTGCAAACATTTAAGGATAAGCTTTTAAATGAAGCAAAAGCAGAAGTACTGCTCCAGACGCAGTCCGGGCCCGGATTTGGTGCTGTGGTGCAAATGGAGCCATCTCTCCTCCTGGCTTGCTTGGATACCTGCACATCCCATTTTGAGGCATCTGAACCTCTTTGAGGCTGATGAATTTGACAAACGAAGGGGTGGTTCTTGGGCAGCGAGTTAGTGGCAGCTTACATCAAGCCAGCTTTCTTGTCCCCCACATTTGCCAAAAGCTTCAAACAAGGGCAGCACCAGAGACCTGCATTTCTCTAATTTCAGAGACCTCCACCTCTAGAGTTTAATACCCAGCACCAGGAGATGGCCTGCCTCATTTGAGCCTACAAAAAAAGCACTGTGTTCACAAAAATCCAGTGTGGATCTCTCAAGCACAGCATATTACAGAGAGCTTATAGGCAAGTACATTCTTATTCCAACCGAGTACCTCATCATTTTAATGCGTTAATCAAATCTCCATGGTTCAGGACTGAAGTCCCTGCATTCATCACCGATTTGATATGAACCTATTATTTAGATTCAGAAAATCCCTCACTAAACACAATCAAGCATTACTTTCCTGAAATCTTTATAACAAGTGTTTTCATTGTTAAGAGCCTGACAGCAGACCTCCCTTGGGCTGGGCCTCCTGCAGCCGCTGCTGCAGCCGCCCGGGAGTGCGGAGCCGCAGCCCAGGGCAGGTAGCAGCGACAGGACAGACGTCTTAAGAGCCTCTAGTAAGACTTGACCTCACTTCAGTTTAGCTCTTCACCTGGAGCGCACATCGGAAGTGGACACTCCAGCCAGACTAATTTTAGCATTTTCTGTCTGCTAGAGGCCCCTTCAAAACCCCGCAAGCCCGCTGCGCTGCGCTCCCACGCACGCTGCCCCGGGGCGGCTGCGGTGCCACCGCAGTAGCACAGCTTCTGCTCCAGTACTCAGCAGAACTGAAACTGGAGTTTTCCTTACCCATCTTTTTCTCAGTGAGGAGCTTGGAGGGGGCTATATGAGAGAACAGAAAAACATGTTGCCAGCTGTTTAAAAAAAACAAACAAACCACCCCACAAAACAACTTTCCCATGAGGCTTCTGATGACTGTCAGAGGCCAAGAAATATATTACCTGAAGTCACCAGACAGACTCTATCTGATGTATTTGGTAATGGCATCAGGAAAAGGCAGCAGAACACCTACGCAGCACCTACCAAGGAAGGCTGCTCAGACTGACCCTGCTCCTTCCTTGCCCCAAATCCAAGTTCCCCATAGACTTGCAAGCAGTTTAAGCCTCTGTTGAAAATTTTTCAACAGCAACTTGTGTTTCTCTAACAGAAATGTTTGTGGAGAGCGTTGCAGTCTGAGATTTTTCCATGTATGCATATCTATTTGAGAAGTACTCCAGCATGGTCTTTGGATCCATCAGCTGTCTGTGGGAACAGATGTAAAGGAAGCACTTACATCTGAAATGGAAATCCCCAACTCCTCCCACACATTTTCCAAGGAGACCAAGCAGTGCTCTAGTTGGTTGACTGCATGCACTCTCGCAGTCAAAAACTGACAGCAAATGGCACCTAATTTGCCATAAGCTGATAGACTTCACAAATGCACTTTATGTATAAAGACTAAATATAAATCCCAGTGCTATATTGAAACTGGATATCGCCCAAAAGTCAGGAGTCTAGTTCTTGGCTTTAAATATCACTGGGAAATATAAAGGGATCCTTTTAGTTAATAGTGATTATTCTTCAGTCTATCATTAACAGCAACTGCACACACTTTGATAGATGGGTTGAGAAGCAGCTTTGTGTTGTTCTTTTTTTTTTAATTGCTGATTCCATGACTAGTTGCCAAACTTTTCTTATTACTGATAATTAGATCCTGTTAGTCTAGCATCTGCTTCTACTCCAGCACCCAGTGCAGAGGGCTCCTCATGCATGAGGGCATCTGTATCTAGGACAGGAGCGGTATCTGAGGAGACTTCCCAAAAATTTGAGTGGGCAGGAACTGCTGCCTGCGCTGGGGGTGGGGGGGGGAGAGACTTTCTTTGCCTCCTTGGTCTGAACCAATTTTAATAAGATGACCTTTGCAGAACACCAAACTGCTCATCTTTCCAGCATATATAACAACATATATGCATGTGCTGGTTTTGGCTGGGATAGAGTTAATTTTCTTCATATTAGCTAATGTGGGGCTATGTTTTGGATTTGTGCTGAAAACAGTGTTGATAACATGGGGATGTGTTAGTTGTTGCTGAGCAGTGCTTACACAGAGTCAAGGCCTTTTCTGCTTCTCGCCCCACCAGCAAGCAGGCTGGAAGAAGTTGGGAGGGGACACAGCTGGGACAGCTGACCCCGGCTGACCAAAGGATCCCATACCATATGACATCATGCTGAGCATATAAAGCTGGGGGAAGAAGAAAGAAGCGGCGGACATTTGGAGTGACGGCATTTGTCTTCCCAAGTCACCGTTACGTGGGATGGAGCCCTGCTTTCCTGGAGATGGCCAAACACCTGCCTGTCAGTGGGAAGCAGTGAACGCATTCCTTGTTTTGCTTTGCTTGCGTGCACAGCTTTTGCTTTACCTATTAAACCGTCTTTAGCTCGACCCATGAGTTTTCTCACTTTTACCCTTCCGATTCTCTCCTCCATCCCACCAGGGGGGAGCAAGCAAGCAGCTGTGTGGGGCTTAGTTGCTGGCTGGGGTTAAACCACAACAATGCAATAAAGTTATTGGCAATGGCAACATTTAGGTTTCCTGCTGATAAACATAGAATGGCTTAAGGTATATTTTTGCACTTAGGACATGTCCATCAGGGTATGACAAAGAAAGCTGGGGCACAGAGGAGCCTTTCTCAAAATTCTTATCAGTTGATTCACACTTTTGTAAAATAAAGACTCTGCTGATGTCTCCTCAGGGCATAAGAAATGTTTACAAAATACCTATTACACACAGGGATTACAAACAACTTGGATATTTATTTTCATATCTAAAATTGATAAAATCTCTGAAAATTTAAAACGTTAATTTCACAAAACCTCAGTTTTGCAATTCCTTTGTTCTAACGGACAATGGTAAACAATGTTCCAGTGACCTCCAGTGGGGACCAGGGGAAAATACACCCATCCTCTGCTTGGTGTAACAGAACTCTTTTTGTTTGCAAAACCTGGAGCAACGACAGTTGGGCTGAGATGCCCCTGCAGAGGCTGCTGAGTTTTATTGCCTGATGAACAAGCAGGCCAAGGGTTCAAATTATATCCTCCTCAGCATTTTTCTCCAAATAAGTTCAAACTAACCTTCATATCCTTCTACCATGTGGACAACTCAGGTGAAAGTCTTCACTGTTCTGACAACAGGACAGGGGGTGGGAAGTCACATGGAGACCTTGCTGCTCTCTAAGCCTGGGTTCATGTCTTCATGGGACACAGGAAACACAAGAACTCAACATGAGCCAACATGCATGGAAAGCATGTGAAACAGCTGGATGCTTGGTGCCAGGAGCAAAGCAGCATTAACTCCTTTCAGCTCAAGAGCATTAATCTACTGGAAATAGGGATACTTTATTTGTAAATAAGTTCATCATTATGGTCTAAGTTCAGAATTCTTCAACTTGTGCATGCTGATATAGCATCTTCAGTCGTTTTACCCTACATTTTTAGTATCTCAAGAAATACAAGCCATGAGAAGTCTACAAAGACATTCAAGACACCCCTTGAATCTCTCCAGTGAGGATGGGTTATCTGCGCCAAAGTCACAGAATATGTGTGGTCTGCAGAGCAAAGATCACCTCCATCAGCAGCCGCCGTTGTAAGGTTGTGCCTTATCTTGTACGAAGCAGCCTGAGCCCAACGAAAACAAAAACGCTGCAGAGTGGTTCACCCTCTCTCCTGTCAACACATGTCAAGGTCTCTTACATCAGTCTCATTACCTGGTTATCTCACTAATGACTTCTGGAGGCAGGCATCAACTGAAACACTTTTAGTCTAAGATTAATCCCCTCCCCTTCTTTTGTTATTGGGGGCCAGGGAAGAAAAGGAAGAGGGTAATTTTTAAAGCAGAAGTCCTTCTTATCACCATCTGGCCCTGATGAATATGGGAAGAACTCTGTTGCTACTTCAATAAATCCAGTATTACAAGGTAGAACAGATAGCAGGAGGAACGCATCAGTCATCAACAGAAAAGCCTCTGCTAAACTCAGTGGAATGACCTTCAAATTAAAAAGAAATAGTAATAGAAGGGGAAAACCTGTGTCACATAATACATACTCTGGCCCTGATTCAGAAGCCATTTGCCATTTGGAAAGTCAACAGGACTAAAGATATTAAAAGTCTCCTGATCTCGCCTTCCCATAGTCACCATCCAGGCCTAAGACCTGCAGCAAAGCTTACCTACAAGTGGATGACCTGGGCCACCATTCCTTTTAATGCACCTATAGAAACGTACTGCAACTTCTGCAGCTTGTTGTTCTTGGAGAGACAAAATACCCGCAGGCTATCACTGGTTGTGCTAACTCAGATGGGCTCCAGCAGTCACATACCCATGCTAGGACCCGCAGCATGCTATTTTCCAAGTCATCCCCCAAAACAGAACAGCACATACAGAAAACTCTTCCCAAAAGGATTCACCTCACACCATTTCTTCCTGATAGCGCAAGAAAAATAATTGTGTATTTTGCCTGTTTCGTTGTATAATGAAAGAACGAACATTTCCATAAGAAATCATTTAATGTCCCAAAGCATCATTCCTCATTGAAATGAAACTTTGCAGAAGGGCAATTCTTCATCATGGAAAACACACTAACACTAGTGCAGGGTCTCTATTTGCTACTGTCTGCACAATATTAACGTAGAAAATAATATATTGGCTTGAATCAATACTTCCCCAACTTCTCCATCCATCAGCTCCCCCTTCATTTGATAAAAGTCCTTCCATGTCACATTCTCCCAGACTGATGAGATCACAGCGCCTCTTTCCAGCATGAGTGATGGTGTGTAGATGTATAATTGCTCAATAAATCACACCCTCTGGATCAAAGATCGGAGATCCTCTGGGTGCCAAGGAGGCACACCAAACATCATAAAATACAATAAGTTAATTAATTACAGCAAGATTTTTACCACCTTTAGACAGGTTGAGTATTACTTGTCACATACAGATATCCTGAAAGATTCAGCCAAAACCACCTCACTGCAGAATTGGGGCCTGAAAGTATAAACATTTCAGGGTAAGGACTGCAGAAGCAGTGTGTGCAAAGGCTCCAACACACCCTACTGCAACACAGAATCCCAAGAGCTACACCGAAGACTGAAGCATCACTGTTACTCCATGCGCACACAGTGACTGCTGTAGGCCTTCAAGCAGGGCTTCCAGCTGGTAGAGAGGACTGCCTGCATCTCAGGAATTTCATCACATGAACCACAGCAACAGATTGGGCAAGGCCAGGGAGAACAGGTCTGCAAAAGGTAAATCTTGTCCAGTATCTGATTTCTATTAATTGCCACAAGTACCTGCTTGAAGTGACCCTTTCCCTGCTGTAACCTCCCTGCACGCAGCCCTGGAGCAAGCTGGGATTCCCAAGGTGCCTCTTCCTTTCTGCTGACCCTCACACATGAGCTGCTCAGCATCCCGGCACTACGGAAACAAGTGTTCTGGTGTGCCACAGTGGTGGAAAAAAATGTTTCTGGCTGCTGTCTAGCGGACCTGATGCAGGTGCTGTGGGCAGCAGTCACATCACTGGGGCCCTGCTGGCCTCAGGTCACAGGAGTCTGCAGGAATAGGTGCTGATAAGGTGCGTGCTGTGTGCCAGCACCCCATAAAGCTTCTAACCACAGCAGCAAGGCTGTTTAGAAAACACAGGAATTGAAAGATCATATTTCATAGCCACAAGGTGTAGGCATTATTTCAAGTATTTCTGATAGAATTTGATACCATCAAAGCTTGAAGGAATTAAGACCTTCCTGGCAGTCCCCACCCTTGGCCCAAGCGCAAGCCATGCGTCTCCGTATGCTCCAACTCAGACTCGCACCAACAAGCACGTTCACCCAAGCAAGCAAAGCCACAATCTGCTAACTTGAGCTCAGGAAGAACAGTAGCGCCCAGAACCCTCTGTTTTACAGGCACCTGATTCCACAACCTTTAATCCTTTCTGTCAGCCCTGCAAGATCAGGTATTAACATCTCTGTAACCTCTTGTACTAATTAAGATAGCAGATCTTTGGTATTCACCACTACGCTGGCTTCAAAGCCAAGCACTGACAGGTTGCTGAAGTGTTTGTGCACTTCAGTGGGTGGCCCTCGTAAAACAGAAATTATAATGAACAGGAAGCTTTAATAGAAGAATGCAGTCATTACAAAGTGACTGGAACTAAAAAACCTGAGCTAAGCTTTGGAAATGAACAGGTGGGAAGCTTGGTGCTATGGAAAGTAGCCACTGTTCCCAAACGCTCTGCATGCACTCGGTAGAGACCTGGACACTCTGTCCAGGAGCTGTCCTTTCTACAAGGCCACATTTAAATGGCCCCAGACCTTTTGCTTCTCTAAAGTCTGCATCATATTACAACCAACCTTAACAGCAGCAATGGCTTCCAGTAGACTCTGGAAAGAGAAGCCAAAGCAGTTCAAGGTAAACGCACAAGCAGGGAGTCCGTCTTCTCTGAGCTAAAGTGATTTTTAGAAGCAATTAAAACATTGGGGATGTGTCTGCATGTCTCAATATCTAGCTCATTTCTTCATGAGTCGAGCCCAGAGTTTTGCAGCAGCGAGAGGTTTTTCCACTCCAACAAGATCACCAGCTCGTCTCCTGTCAGTGACCCCTCCTTGCCCACACACCTGAACTGGGCTGCACAGGCAGGAGCTGAACTCCCCCAGCACAGCCCAAGGCTTTGGGATTGAGACAACACGAACCAGGTCAGGAAGATTTGACCCAGCTGTAGATGAGGTCTGAGCTTCAGGCACAGCCCAGGATACAGGATTGAATAAAGTTTAAATCCTGAAAGCTGCTTAAGGCTTAGTATTGCTATTTTTTGCTTGTCTGTAGCCAGACATACTGTACTGATGAGAGACAGCACTTTCTGAACTTGCTGTTTGAGATACCAGAGTTACAGGGAAAGGGACCTATAAACGATGCTTTCTACATAAATATCAGCAACTCTCTGCACGAGCAGCGTGGGACAGACAGGATACAGCTGAGACGAGAAGAAACAAGAAGTACATTAAACCAGCACTAACTAGAATGACTCAGGATCTCACTGAACAAAGAGAAACATCATTGCTTCGCAGCTTCTTTGCTTATATAAAAGTAGTTTAGTAAACAGGCTCCCGCCTGACAGCCCCAAGACCAAGCACAAAAGCAAAGAGTTCCCAACTTCAGCCCTTCTCCAGCTTTAAGCAGAAAAGTTTGTAAACATGAAAAACATTACGATTTAGAGAAAAACAATCCTCTCTTCCTCTAATTACTCACACCAACAAAAAAGTCCAAGCAAATTTCTTCAGACTTCCCTAACCACACGTTATATCTAAGTCATGTAGCAACCAAACACTCAGAGATAATAAAACAAGCAAGACAACAAAAAAGAAAAAGAACAAACCAACCCCAAATACCTTTTTTTTTTTGCTCAGGTTTTTCAGTCTTTCAAGGCCCTGAACCTCCATTTTGCTTTTGCTACCCTACCACAGGCCTTGCTAAACAGGGTTTGCTGCACATGTGCCGGTGCAGCCTCGTCACCCAATGCAATTCACCCGGGGCTGTGGGGCTGCATCGCCGTCACCTGCCGGGCCGCAGCCAGGCCACCCCGCCCCGCAGCAGCTGGTTTCCATACAGCGGATTTGGCCATAGAGGTTGGATCTTTGTGCCTGCTGTCCCTGCTCTGCCCTTGGCAAAGATGTAGAATTTTTAAAAAAAACACAAAAAAAACCCACAAAACAAACAAACAAACACAACTTGCAGGAAAAAAATCATTCAGTTGGCAATTTCACTTCTTTTTCTAAACATCGCTACTGGATTTCACTTCATGCTCGTCTCTCCTAACTTAACAGCATAGTTGGCCAACTTAACCTTTGAAGAGGTTTTTTTTTATTGATCAAGTGTTACACAGACATTTACATTTCTTGGAGGGAGGAAGAGGCAGGGAAGAAAATTAAATTACTTTGCTTAGTGATCTTAATTATCTCAAATAATTACCTTCAGTCAATTCTCAAACAAGAACTCTCCGGAGAACAGTGTATTTTAGTTTGGCTAAAGGGAAAGGAAATGAGTCCAAAGGAGTACATTTTATAACTTATTTAGATATACCTAATTAACCATCTGAGTGAGGAATCCAATCAAAGCTTCTCCATTACACTTAATTATTAAAAGCAATTTAGAGGGGAAAAACCAAAATGAGGGGTCTAAGAGAGCTCTCTATGACTCAAAGGATAATTTTAGCAAAGAACCGAACAAATAGATGAAAGGAGACAAGAAGTAAGATACTTTTAATAAAAGCGATTCATTTTCTAGCCAGGCCCCAATAGAGAGACTTGGTAACTCTCATATTTTGTATACAGCTCTATGCTGGAAGGAGCACAAAGATTTTTAGGCTCCCCAGAAACGCGCAGAGCTTCAATAAGACCTTTTCGGTGGAACGCAAGGGAGGCGCTTTGTTCTCCATGCAGCAGTGACTGACAGCTTGCAGAGACGTTGGCCGATTAAAAGAAACGATCCCTGTTATATTCATTACGGAAAGCATTAAGAAGTCCTGCGAAGAGTTTTCGCATGGATTTGTGCCTCCAAAGGCGTACCTCCCAGCCCAGAGAGGGAGAAAGCAAGATTGCTGCTGAATGCTTGTGGTAATGACTGAGAATGGGACTTAGCGTTGTTTGTTTAGCCGAAAGCCAATGGCTAGATGTTTGCAGCTTGGGGCGGTGAGCCTCTCTGCAGAGCCACGAGCAAGGAAGCAGGCGCCGGGGGCTGGCGGAGGTGCTGTGTGTCACCCCACCTGAGCAGAGCCTTGTTCCCAGCAGCACGCCTCTTTCCTCGCTCTGCTTTACCTTTTCACAAATTCGTAAGGCAGAGGACAATATTACTTTATTTATATGTAAATATGTTTAGCAGGAGTAAGCCCTTCCAAATATGTAGTAGACTCCAGCACAGCAGGATATTCTAATTGATGCAAAAATTCTCTGTCTGCATCCCTGTGCCGGAGCGGCTCTCTCGCCGTCCCATCGCCTTTCCCCTGCGCAGGAAGGGGCTGTGCTTGGGATAGCACGGGGCGCTGGGAGGGGTTCGCGGCTGGGCTCCAGCCAGCCGCTGGCCACGGGACCGTTTTTAATCCAGAGGGTTTATCAGACTAGCAAGGCCAACAGCCCAGTCCACCGCCAACACACCTAATGTCTCATACAAATAATGGCAGTGGTAGGTTCAAAAGTCTGAAAAGCACAGAGGACGGATAAATTTATCTTTCTTCCTTTATTTTCCTTCTAAATTTCAAGTAAGTTCTTGGTGTCTATGGCTCTCCTCGTTCAGACAAAAGAATGAGAAGGTTTGTATATAACTTGCTTTCCCAGGAAAAATTGCATGCACAGGATCATGCAAACAGGGGCAATGTGCCTGCCTTAAGGCCATTTGACCCATTTATGTATCTTCTGTCAGATTTGTGGAGACTAAGACTAAGGCTGAAGACAACCTTACACACTCATCCTGCCCTTACTGATGTGGCACTAATCTCTGCTGGTTTCCTTTCTGTAAAATAAAATCAGTAACTCGCTGCTAAGCGTGCCAGTTAATAGTTATAAGATACTCTAGGTCCCCTAGATGAAGGGTAAAACATTGGTTTTATGCAGCCAGGATAGTTCCTCATCACAGGTAGTTTCTCTCCTGAATTTGCTTGTACAGAGAAGTTCAGCCTAGCTTGTTAGCCCCCAAGGTAATTCAAGGACTTAAAAGCAGGATACTGTTTAAGGGTTCAATCAAAGCAAACAAAATGCTAAAAATAAATTGGCATCCCATCTGTTGCCAGGCAGGGAATTTAGTCTCAACAGTCGGGGGACGGGATGAAAGGCTGTAATAAACACCTTGAAATGGGTATCTGAGAAATTCTGTGGCCTCAGGAAAATGGTCTGATTTTCTCCTCCTTCTCTTGCACAAAAAGTTTTTAAATTTATTTTTCCTAAGGGAGAGAAGTGAGCGTAGGCCTCTGCAGCATGGGGAGGGAAGCAAACAAATATCGAGTCTCAAAGATTAATAATGTTCAAATGCGCTATTGCTGAAACGTGATTTCCTTGGCAGAATGTGAAGCACGGGGGGGTTGTGATCCGAGCACAGTGCCAGCCCAGCCCGCTGGACCGTACCTGCTCCCGGCGAGCCGTATGGCAAGCAGCGGGCTGAAATCTTATTCCTAAGCATCCTGGGAAACTATCCCACATTCTGCTCTCTCCCGACGGCAAAAGCCATTCTGTAGCAAAGCCTTTGCTCAAGTAGTAAATATTTTGCAAATCAAGAGTATGCTGACCGACTATAATATCCGTTATTGCTGCAGCAGAACACGCGGGCCCTGGGACAGTCCCTCTCCCCAGGAGGAGGCAGAGAGCAGCAGCACCCTGCATACGCTTCAGCTGAAAGGAACCCAGAGAGTGGATTGCAGAGAATGGTCACTATCTGCTAAAGGTGGATCCAAAATACATTAAAAAGACAACGAAGAGGAAAGGGCAGCAATTAGAGGTCATCTAAAGCAAACCGTGTCATCCTGCCAACTGCAGTGACAAGTGCAGCTGCTCAGCAGGACCGAACGCGGGTCAAAGCCGCGCCTCCCGTGTCCCGCCTGTGACTGGTGCACCCCAGTGCTGGTCGAATCGCTCATTTGAGCTTAATAAATCAGATATGAAGTGTTTTGTGCTGAATGAGAGCACAAAGTAAAAACAGGATGAATAAATAGCTTTCATATTAGTGAGATGCCTGGACATATCATCTTGGGATAGCTCTGCAAATTCATTACTAAGTTCTGGAAACTATCTTCCTTTTGGCAAGTGTCCCTCTTGTCCCCCGAGGAGCTGGCATCCACATCCTCCAGGATGCTCACTGTTTGGCTCCTTACACTGGCAGCGATCTGCACTAATAGATCATGTGTGATTAGATATATTTTTTTAAGCCGAGTAGGAAGGCAATAGAAAATAATAAGGAGAAAATGCTTTGCTAGGAAGTATCTGGTACACTGGTCTTTGCCATTCATCTGCTTTTCTATTAATTATCTGCAGAAAATAACAACGTTTTAATTCAGTGAAACACCATGTGAGAATGATTCCAAGTCTGCATTTGCATCTACAGAAGCCTTTCTCTTCCAGAAGGACCACCTTTTCTGAAGAAGCCCGATTTTCCTGGCTCTGAATCCCATGCCCCCTTCCAGCTCCCATCCTGTCTGGTTTTACACTGTAACTCAAGAGAAGGCAGCACTGATCAAATCACCCACATGCACACAAGAAATAAAGAATTTGGCACAGTAACCATGAAGCTTTCATATCAAATCCACCTTCACCTTGTGTGGCGGTAGCTCTGGTGTGCCGTCACCATCTCATACTTAAAGTCTCTTTGTGATTTCCCCCCATATCCTTGTGAGAGATGCTTAAAGCTTTTGCCGTGATTTGAGCTGTGAGATTATTATGAACCAGAAGCTTGAAATGAAACTTTAAGATGTAAAACGATAAGGATCACAGCCAAGAAACCTATTTACCAAGCAAAACCAAAGCAGCTGTTTAAACTCAGGAGAACCTGACAGACCGAGATCAGCGGAGCTTAAAACATACAGACTGCTTTAAGCAGAAAGAGGAAAAGTACTAAGTCCTCTCCATGCTGTCTAGAGCTGTTTGTGAGTGTACGGGTGGTGGTAAGCAGGACGTGCGTCTCCTCACAGCGTGTTGGAGCTCTGCATGCCAGCACGGGAGTCCCAAGCAGCATCTCGCATAGAAACACCACTTTCATTCCTCATTTTGTTCCTTGTAAGGCAGCCTCAGGGCAGTTTCTCTTTTACATCTTGCACATTGGTAGGGATGCTCAGAATACCCTGCATTCCTCTCTGCCAATGCCAACCTGAAAATGGACACCTGACAGCTATTTCTAGTTCTTCGCAGTATAAATAATGAATGGTTTCATACTGGGAGGAATCAAATGGCACCAGATGACTCTCGTAATAAATCAGGAGAAAGGCAGGTGGTCTCTTGTCTGGCATCTCAAAGCTGACATGCAGCTTTATGAGGAGGGAGGTGGCTCTGGTACAAAATCCATCAATATAAATCTCAGATGTTAGCAGCTATAACACTTTTCACGCCAGTTTTAAGCGTTGTCATAATTCTGGTCTTATATGAAAAATCCTTGGCAAAGGGCTGGGCTAAAAAACGCACCTGCACCACTCTAACTTTGGGGTTTATGTTCATCTCTCTATCCTACATCATTGCCATTCATTGGGGGACAACTTCCTTGCTGCCAATTTCACTAAAAAATTGGATATTTGGGAGTGGGAAAAATGGACCTAAAAATCACCTTCTTCCACTTGGCCGCCTAGGTAGCTTGACTCGCTTTTAGACCTTAATAATAAATAATCATTTTCACTACATTGATATCTAAGCACCTCTCTCATCGCTGCCATGCAGTCCACAGGGTCTGTACGTGTGCACCCATGCAGGCCAAGGGGACCCGTGGGGTGCTGGAGAGGGGACACCCCCACGGCAGGCACTGTGTTTTTGCGATTGTGTGAGGAGCAGGGACTGCGTGTTTGGAAACCGTGCCTGCCTGAAACAACTGCGACAAGGGCTTAGCTAACTAAAGGCTGCAAACAGGGGGTGTGCTCGTCTGTCTGCCGACAGCCAGCACCTCCCCGGGCACATCGGCTCTATTCCCTCGCCACCTTCCGTGGTTTTCCTCCCCGGCATGCAAAATCCCAGGGACATTCAGCACATATTTGAGTAATTTATCCATTTCTTTACTCAGCTATTCTAGCCTTATTCTCTAACATGCTTAGAAAATTTTTACTTCTAGTGGGGAAAAAAAAAAATATTATGTCACCATCTCAATTACCCACTTAGACGGTGCAGCTGAGACGGACCAGTGGGTCATCTGAGCAGGAAAGCCATTATCTGCTGTGTATGTTGTCAAATTTCATAGGAAGGCGGTGGGAAGGTTCCTTCTGACAAGAAATGGTTTTGATTTAGTGCTACTGTAACGAACTGCATGGTGTGTCTAAAGATGACAGAGTACCTGGAAGGTAGTCTATTTACCCGTAAGGATAACTGCCATCTCTTTAAACAGAACAGAAAAAAGATTATTTAAATAGGTTTGGATATATTCCCTGTGTCATAGCAGACATGTTAGCTGCCAGCAGCCATCCCACAGCTATTTTCAAATGGTCAGAAAACAGATATTCTGAACAGTTATATCTAGCAGGATCCAGGCAGATAAAAATTTCTCCGAGCATCACCAAAACCAGGTAATGGCCCTTTATGGGTAACAGCACCTCAGGAAATTATACTAAACTGTGTCTCTGGTCACCTTACGCATAGGTGAGTAAAGTGAACACTTCCAAGTGCTGCTGGTCAGCCAGGTCTCGTGGGAAACGTGAGGACAACGTTACAGAGCTCCAATCAAGGCTACTAAAGTGCAGTTTGCAATTTCAGGCAAAGCTGGCTTTTATCAGTACTCCCACATGCCGAGAGATGGACTCTGTGACTGCTTATGAAATGTTTTGTCATCTAGCTTCCACTTTTCAGCAAGCTGATGAAAAAAAAGCATAAATCCATCAGTCGTGTTGTCTTACCAACTCCTGATATGTTTTGGCTACTTACAGAGAGTAAGAAAAGTCTTTGGAGCAGATGTGAAATTCAGATCTTGTTTGCTCACTTGTCATCACTCAAAAAGCAAAACAAACACTCCTGCTCCTGCAAAACTTAGCCCTCGTGTCCCGCCACTCTGCGCACTTGCTCGGTCTCCCCGTGGATGACAGTTCCTTTTGGTCCATAGCCCGGTCCCATGTTCTTTAAAACTTCCTGTGAAGTGCCAGAGAAGCAGCGATAGCGAGCCCAGGAAATTGGGTCAATCAGTCCATGTGGCAATTACGCTGAAGGTGTCACTTGTAAAAAGTATCTAGAATGCCATTGTATTGCACCTGAGAGCAAAAGGTAATCCATAGAGAGTCATGAAAAATTATTTCATGAGTAACTTCCTGGTCAGTGTGTTTGTCAGTATTTTCAGTGTGAGTTCCTGTACCTCGAGGCGGGTGTTTTACAGGTATGCGGAGCCACCTACACACTCTGGATAGCACAAAAGCAGCCAGGAAATCAGTTTATTACAAATGCCCATTTTCTTTCTGATACTTCAACAAGCTCTCCAAATCTCATGATGTTTCTCATCTTTCTGATACTCCAGAACGTGGAGCTGGTTTGGCAGGACTTCCACGTACTTCTCCAGAAGTGACACATGCAGTTTTTCAGCATCTTCTCCTTGTACCTTAGCTGCCCTTCCTGGCGTTTTGCTGTTCCCCAGGCACGCGTGGAGCCGAGGCGCGGCCGGCTGAGTGACCGGCAGCAGCGAGGCAGGGAACGGAACCCCAGGTCAAGGCTGTCGCCATCCTCCTCCAGGACTGCTGAGCAGGTCGGGAGGTGCTGGTGGTGTATCGCTTACAGAGGGGTTTGTTCTTCTTGTTCTTGCGCCTGTAATCACAGATAAAACAGAAAAAGTGATTTGAAGCTGCTATCTGGCCCAAGAGGAAAAAAAATCTTAACAGAAACACACCTAATCACATATGACACAAGCCCAGAAGAATCAAACTGGATTCTTTCTTAAGCTAAATTCTACAATACTGTTATCTCCTTGATTATTTACTGCACGCAGTAATAAGCAAACAAAGAAAAATTGCTCTTGGTAAAGTCTTTCAGCCAAATTTCAGCATCCTGAAAGATTTTTTTTTTAACTGAAAAAAAGCAAGCTATATTTTTACTGGGAATGCCTTAATAGTTTTAGGTTTTAACAGCCATCGCATGGTATAAAAATAATTGTTCTGGAAATTCTGAATTTTATTGCTCCTGTTATCTTTTATTTTCTGTAATGACTGATATATTTAACCTTCTCCCCACCAGGATGACGTAGCAGGGAGGTGTCCTGCCATTCAAAGGCAACCAGTTTCCCGTTTAGAACGGGCACGTCACTGTGACTTTGAGAGGATGCTCCAGATGCACCGCCGAGGCCCGGGGCGATCGCCAGGGGAAGCCCAAGGCCAAGGAACAGCGGTGGGCAGCGGAGCCCCAGAGCACCGGGCGAGGCAGCCACGGGACCAGCCCTCGATGCATCCACCGCACTTCTGTGGTGATGACGCAGGAAATAAAGCAAAACTCAGACCCAGGCCGTCCTTGTCACCCTTTGCATCAAGTCTCTCTGTCTTTCCAGCGAGAGACGGTCTCTCTCTCTGCGGCTCTCCAAAGCGATGAGCGGTCGCGGTTGGAAAGGATGAACTTCTCAAGGCTTCACATGCATCGCCAGCCAGCAGTCACCACGATTTCCTGAGCCTCTCCTCCCCAGATGCACAAAATTAAGTTTTGCATTTCATGGATGCATAATTAACCCCTCGAGTAAACATCTATTCAAACCTACATAATTAGTACTTAATTTTTCAAAAAGCTAATGAAAGGCCCTTTTAGGTTCCTAATTGGCTGCTACTTCCTATTAGTCAACTCCGAGTATGAACTATCAACATAGGAAATGCACTATGTGACAGGAACCATGCAGACCGGGAACGGGAGGCTGAAAGCTGACAAGCAGGATGGCCAAGCATCTGGGGGCATGATCAAATATATGACTGTCGTTGTGCAACACAGACTAAACGTGATTCAAAAGTAGACATTCTTCAGTTGAAGAAACTCAGTCTCAAACTCAAACTCACAATGTTTGATATTTAGGTCACGGGGTGGTTGTAAATTTTGGGATGGTGGTTTGTATAGTGGGTCAGGACATGTCCCAGCAAGACAGTTTTCTACGAAAACAATGGCAAGACGAGAGATGTGCTATGTGGAATTATTTAGGGACAGATAATCAAGCTGTACAGTAAATGTACCACTGAACAGCTTAATTAACAGCGTGTACCTATCAGGAGCTAATTACATGATTCTTTACTATTTTTAAATGAATGGTTACCACTTAATTCCCAGGACCATAATTACCAGGTTAAGAAGAACGTGCAAAACCTATGGCTGAGTTCTTTGGATAACTCAGTTACCAATTTAACCCCTTTATTTATAAAAATAAAGCCTATAGAAAAGAGCAACGCTTTCCAACAGAGACAGCACAGATTCAAAGCAGCAGCATCTAGTTCCACATCAGCTCGTTCCCAATCACGCTGTAAATGAAGGAACTTCCTTGCTTTACAGTCAGTGTCTGCGTTTTAAGGCAACAAAGGAAAGCAAATAACGCTTGGAGATTCCACTTGAGAGGAATATGTTATTGCGTTGCATGTTATTTCAAGGAGCTTATCTAGAATAACACCTTCCCCTGACCAACTGCTCAGAAATCCCAGCTGCATTGCTTATAGAAGTCCTTATTTATTTATTTTTGCTTCGAAGTCCACGTTGTTTGCATTGGCTGTGCTGCAGTGCTCTCTGCTGGCACCAACCTGGGAGTTCTGGGGATGCTGCAGCTGGGCAAAGGCAGTGACGCGGCTGTCGCACCCCGAGCGCGTCCACCTGGGCATCTCACCTCTGCTGCTGCCAGGCCCAAGGATTTACAACCCGTGAGTCAAGCTCCTGGAAAACCCTGAGATTACCAACACCGGTTCTTTGTATTTGCTTTCTGAGTTTGCATTTATGTTCGGGGTGTCACATCTCAAAACTTCTCTGCTTGAACCCTCTGTGCACGTGCTTCCTGCACAAACAGCCCTGCTGCCCTGTTTGCCCTCTCACTGGTAATATTCAGGAGATATTTTCTTTTCTCGCTTCTTTGCAAAAACTCACAGAATTGTTCCAGGTCCCTTCTCACCAGGAGAGCGGGTCCCGCAGGGATGGGGCTAACAGCGCCTTTCAAACACCTCTGCAAACGGGCTGCTGTAATTTGCACATTGCGCTGTTGGTTTCCATCACACCTCCTCACTTCTGATTCATGCCGTTAAAAACTAGATTGTTGCTTGCTCTGAGTGTCTTTGGTTAATAACTGCTATTTTAACTCAAGCCCAATGAGACCTCAGCAAAAGTCCCTGAACTGAATTGCCTGTTATCCTAGATTTCTATCAGGCAGGGTCGAGAGCCACCATCTCGGTTGATTCTTTCCACAGCAAAGCACACAAAGGAGCTTTTCCCTCTCGCTCCCACTGGATTGTTGGTGTTTTTCTCAGTGTGTTTCTGAAGGCCAAACTCTAAACACTGCTGTTGTGGGGAATGGTGCAGCTCTTGCATACTGAAGAGCCCTCCTCTGCTTTCCTTTTTTTCAGGCAAGTTTCTTCCTGCTGCTAACTGATGGCTGTCCCTAGCATTGCCCTGCTGCAGTCGTGCTCTTTCTGTAAGATTTATAATACATTTACAGCAAGTGCTACAAGAGCAAGGCAAGGCGTGCATACCCACTCCCGTTTATCACAGCCGTCTCCTCTTCACAACTAATAACACCACACAGACCCCAAGGACTGGAGCGCAGTAAATGCTTCCCTCTTGTTCTCATTATCTCCGCCTTAAACTTCCCCCAGAGCAATTGCGTTCTCACGAATCGTGTCGTTTTTAATTTCTCTACCCCGTAACCACCCTACAGCCAACCCCTCCTGGCCCGAGCCGGTGCCCCCCGCGCGGGGCCAGCGAGCGCTCCTCCGTGCCAGGCAAACGAACCCGGGGTCAGACACCAGCATCACAGGGAAGAGGGATGCTCATGCACAGGTGCCAGAGTGCCAACAAGGAGAACAAACTATCTGGAATTATCATCATCACGAGCCTTTTTCAATAAAGGACGCGTTGCTTCCCTCCTCTGCCTCCCCTGTGCCCGTCTACCGGCCACCTGGGCAGCGCCTGCGGGCAGCGCTCTGCTGCGGGTACGCGGGTTCCTTCAGCTGAGTCTGTCCTAAAATGCCCTCCATGCTCCAGGGGGTCCTTTGCTTCTGCGTTACCTCACAACACAAGTTTTAACCGCAGCTATTAAATTTCTAGTTAGGATACAACTGCTGATAGCTTTTGGGAAAGTAAAAGGAGTTAATAAGACAATCCAGAATCTTGTAAAATAATAACAGATGAGCTGAGAACTGAATATGACAAAGACAGTAATACTGAAAGCATTAAATTGTTTTTATGTTTTAAAACCTGGAATTAATAGATGGGAATGAAAGAGCAAGAGGCAGAAGCGGCCAGCACCTCCCTCGCTCGAGGTCTGTCCCGAGGCACGGCGGGCAGAGCAGCCCCTGCCCGGGCACTGCGCCTCCTTTGCTGCCTGCCACGCGTTCTGCACCGGGGTGCAAATGGAAACGTTTGTGTTGCAGCAGGACCAGAGGGACTGACCCGCGTGTCCGTCTTTATACATACATACATATAGGGGCATATATCTATATGCATGGTGTAAACATACACCCCAATAAATGACCTCACGTTACCCTGATTTTGGTGTCTCACCCGTGATGCCAGCAGCGGGACTGCCCCCCCCCCACTCCAGAGGAGCTACAGACAAGGCCACGCAAAGGCTTTTGAAAGACGTTAAAGGGAGAAACAGGTGGAGCTTTACAAGGGTTTCAAGATCAGATAATGCAAATTGTACCGAAACCTAGTGCTAAACAAAAGCTTAACATTCAAATCCACATCCAGAAATTCTGACCAAAATCCCCAACACCATGGGGTTCACAGTGATGGAGTTCAGCCAACAAAGAAATGGAGAATAGTAACTGCCTTCGCCTTGGAACTAAGCTACTGAAGAAAAAAATGTGAAGAAAAATAATGTGGTCATCTAGTATTGCCTCAGAGTTGATTTATTCCTGATATAAAACTAAACTTCGCAACACATGTACCTTTTTCATGCCTTATTCTAGATGGCAGTGTAAATCAATTGTGAGCGCAGTCAGTAAAGTTGTTATTGCCATCTCTAAAAATCCTACAGTATAGAAAAGATCCATAGAATTATTAATATTTCCTAGAGTCACATGTGCTGTGCTTCTTGGGAAGGCACACGCAGAGGTTTTGAAAGTCAAAATAGAGCCATCACATGGTTTAAAATAGTCCAAAACTCTGGTGATAGAGATTAATCTCTGCTGCAATGCTTTTTCTCCCTGGTTTTGTACCATCTAAAAATGGTGGAGAGCGTCACCTTCCCAGTGCTGGAGGTGAGAGGGCTGGGAGCATCCTGGTGGGAAATCCCGTCCCAGCCCAGTCCCGCTCCACACCGTGCGGCCCCGCAGACCTCCCAGCGTCATACAAAAGAAAACAGGGCATTTTTTTCAATACCAAGGAGTCATTTGTTTGATTAAAGCAAATTATATTTGCATTCCGCCCGGGAATATGTCAATACCAAATTCGGTACTCGCAGGAGCGGCTGCTGCTGCACGCCGTGCACCATTTCTCCCGGCAGCAGCTGAATCAATTCCTGCCGGCAAAGCGCTCGGGTTCCCGTGTCCGCGCTGCCAGGTACCGCTGCCGTTATTGGCAGCGACGTGCACGCACACGCACACCCACCGGCAGCTCGTGCTCGTGGCAGTTTACTCCTCGTGAAGTGCTGCCTGGTTACCACCACGGCACAGCCATCTCCTCCTCCCCGCTGCCGGGGAGCACCCAGGCGGGCTCTAATCCCTGCAGACCGCGGGAGCCGAGCCGGAGCAGCAGCGAACAGGAGTTGCTTTGTTTGTGCTGACTTGGGTAAGCAAAATATTATTTCCTTAGTAGCCGTTTGCTTTTCCTGTCTGTTCTGTGCAGTGAAGCAGGTGGGATTCCGGCTAACCTGGTCTTTTTAAATGAATTTGATCTCGTAACAGGAAAATACCGGAGGACTTCTCTGCAGAGACTGTTAGCCTAGTATCCTACAGCACTCATGTTATATTTAGCAATTTCATAGAAAGCTGCCTTCTGACATTTTACTTCAAAAGTATTTTAAGGAATCTGAAATATTATAATGAAAATTGTGATTTTGCAAGTGTTCATCAAGGACTACTAAGTTAACACACTGCTTTTGAATCGATGGAGTGGTGGGATGAATACAAGATGTTTAATGTGGATTTGTTTCTAATGGCGAGCTCATGTTTTCAGTTTCTTGTTCTTTTGTCCCTGAACACAGAGGCTGGCCTGGCAGTTAATTCATTCACATGCAGATTGCTTGTTTTGGTGTATTTTTTAAAACAAAGCCCTTTAACTTTGTATTCTCCTTTTTTTTTTTTTCCCCTGTAAACTTCTGTCTAATTCTAAAGGCAAAATCATGAAAGCGGCACATATCTTCCCCCTCCACATGTAACTTTGTCACAAGACTATTAATCATGTCTTACAATAATTTTGCTAATGCAGTATATCCATTCAGAAGCAGAGTATCTGTCTGCAGATGGATTTGTTACTGTGAGATATGAAAGTGGAACAAATTTCTTCAGGAAATATTTAAGCAAGGTCATAATAACATTCATTACATTCTAAGCAATGATGTGTCATTTGCTGGATCAGACAGAGTATAGCAGCAGTCACATTTATTGACTTAGTCTGTAGAAGAGCCCAAAGGTTAGACATTAATATTGAAACTATTTACTACTTTCAGCATATACTCATCAGACTGAAGTCCTGCATGTTGCTTAATTTGTTATGATGGAGAAGAGGAAAGCTAAACAAATTAAAGCAATATGATGTACTCCATTTTAATCTCCGAAGGTCTTTTCCTACATCAATTAATGAGCATTTCCATTTTCTTATGCGATCTTAACACACTACTGTTCTTGCACTGTCAAAAGGTGGATGGGCAAAAGGGCGAACACAGACCCTTCTCTAGATTAGGTGTTTAAAATAATGCATTTTTCAAGTGCATATTGGGTGCACTCTGCCCGTACCCCACTGCTGTGGCTGGGAGACATGCCCACCAGGCTGGGGGTGATGCACATGTGAATGGGGAGCCAGGGTGGATCTGACAAACCAAGTACGTCAGGAGCGTGATGGAAGCGCGTAGACGGACACATCGTATGGGGAAAACCTGCCAGTCCAAGCACGAAGTCTGTTTGCCCAACTTTTGTTACGATATTTTCTATTCCTGTGGAAAGTAAAGCTTCTTCAACTACACGAGTAGATACATTAAACCCCATTTACCCCTACACTGTGTACTAGCACCAAGAAAGGTCAGGACATTGTTGGGCCAGAGGCTGAATAAATAACAAAAAACAGACAACAAATATATCGAACATCGCATTCTCGCAAACTGCTGCAAAGCGCAACAAGTGGCTTAACCTGACTGAGAGGCAAAGTAAAGATGAGTTCCCAGAGCCTGCATCAGGAAAGTCACAGGTCTCGTAGTCCTGACATCGCAGCCTCTGCATCCTGCACCAGTCCCCTTTGCAAATACTTTCCTGTGTATCAAAAGAGGAAAAAGTACTGAGAATAACATGATCCGACGCGAGGAAGGAGGAAGGTGGGCAAGCATTCATCACCCGAGCACATACGCAGCTTTACATTTCAGGCAATTCAAACATTTCATTATTTTGCTCTCAAAATAGCAGCACTTACTCCCCTTCCTCGCAGAACGGCGAGGGGAGGCAGGAAATGACTTGCTCATGATGGCACAGAAAAACTGAGAAAGCAGGAAATCAAATACACGTGTAGGGAGTCAGAGCTATTCATCCAGCCTTTCCTCCAGATATCAGCAAAACCAAATGCCGTACGCAGAGAGTGACAGAAGGAGGAACTATAAGATGAACAGATGATTCACAGGAGACTAAAGAAAACACGATACTACCTTCCTTTAGAAGCAAAATCCGTTTTAAAAAGAAATGTCTTGAATTCACAAGGAATTAAACATGAGAATACATAAGTGAATCAAGCTTAAATGAGCAAATGTTGGGCAAATTTGACACTTGTGCTCGAACAGGCCAAATTCACAGGCACGAGCTGTCACCTCAGCCCTGGTGCCGGTGGCACGGCCCAGCCTCCCCGGAGCGGCTCCTCCGCACCGCACCGCACCGCGCCACGCGCGGGCTGCCCCAGGGAGCTTGTGCCAACCGGGCTGCGCTTCAGCGCGGGGGCTGCACAGCACCGGGGACTAACACACTGCTTGTCCCTGCAGCCAGGCTGACCTACTTTTTTTTTTTTTTTTTAGCTTCATATCCTTTGTTTGACAGTAGACTGGGAAAGAAACAGGGAGGTCATCTGAATTTTACCCGTCATTCAACATCACGCTGGCATCATGCATTTGCTATTTGGTTAAAGCGGGTAAAACTCACCTTCCACCAGCAGCTGAGCATCTCTGCCGAGAACTCTCTTTTTGCGACGTTCCAGTTCTGTAGAGATTTAGGATGGGTGGATAACTCCGAATTAAAACTTCATTCTGGGGCTCAAAATATTGGCAGAAAGGTTTCTACTAATTGATCAGTGTTTTTGTGAAGAACTTTTGCTCTTCACTGATTCTAACCAGCAAGATATGGCTGTTTTGTATAAGGAGTTGTATTTCTAGGAGTCACAAGTGCATCAGAATCCAGAAGGTAAATAAAGGTCAAGTGCACGCTGGCCTTTCATGACTTTATGGACTGAAGCCTTCAACTGTTTACAATTCAGTCAATTTTGTTTTCAGTAATGTTAAATTAACCTTTAAAAAAATGTGTCAAGGAGCTCAAAACTCTGAAACTGTGCTAATTAAGGAGATAAACTAGGTTCAGGAGAAATTCAATGTCTAAACTGTCTGTCATGAAACAAGATCTTTCAGCTTTCTCTGCTTTAATACTTCTGCCTTTACCAAACGCTTATTTTTACACAAAAGATTATGCTTTGTCTTTCGAAGGCTCAGCTGCATCTCACAGGTTTCTGGGCAGCCGTTCCTGCTCTTGGGAAGTGCGATGTTCCACGTACCGAGGGGAAGCTCCACGTACCGAGGGTGCTGCTGTCAGCACCCAAGCCCCTGCTGCCTGGGGATATTTTCAGCGCATTTCTTTCGTATCCTGATAGTGTGGATGAGCCACTTTTTAAATTTTTTTTTTCCTTAGTCTCAGAGCTTCTTTCTCACCTTCCAGCATACTTCCAGTTCTGTAATGTTAGATCTGATCTTATTAAGAGTACTTAGGTGTTTGTATAACATTTCACACCTCCCAGACCTTGTGCAAGCTCTAAGTCACTCTCCCACCGCTCCGGAGAGCTCGCCCCAGGCTGACAGCGTTACTTTCTGTATTACAGCCGTGCCGCCCAGCTGCGCTCTAAAGAGCTTAGCAGTGGGGGACTGGGACCTGACCAAGGTCAAGCTGCCCGTGAACGGCAGCATGCGTTTCAGATGCACGGGTCAGCTGGGAGTCCCACGGCTGCGTTTATAGACAGACCAGATTTCCTGCAGTTACATCCTCCAGCACCGATAACACGCGCTCAGCCACCGCCCCGCAGCGCGGGGCGACTCCAGAAAGCTGCGTTTTCTGTGAGCCGCTCTCGCCGCCCCGCCGCACGCCGAGTGGGGGGCTGCAAGCGGGGACCGCTGGCTCCACGGCCGCAGCGCACAGGCACACCATCGGGGCCTGGCACCCCGTCACCACGCCGGCGGCCTCCCACCAGCCAGCACTGTGGCATCGCAGCCCTGCGAGAAAAAGGCGATGGGAAGGTTATGACTCAGAGCAAAAGCAATCTGTCAATTAACAAAAATTAAAGATGACAGCAGTACAAACTGTACAAGACAGATCAACAAAATGTTTTATATCAATTCCCCTCCCTACAGTCATGAGCTCTTTAAACTATTTATTATTTGAGCGATAAAGCAGCTCAACTATAATCCATCTCCATCACTAGTTGTACCTACCTTTTAATCCATTAAGTCATGGATGCTTTAGTTAAAATTAGCAACCGTTCAGCAGGGCTTTTTTAACCACTAAATATGAAGCACAATATAAACATTTGTAATTGCCAGCATGCGCTAACCGAGTATACTGACAAGAGAGTATTACCATATGGTCACCGGCTCCTACCCAGCTGATCTGGTATTACGCTGCACTGACGGCCAGAGAGGGACGGGACAGCAGGGACATGGTCAGCACAAGCATTTGGGAGCGGCAAAAGAAGCGCAAAATTTCACATGCTTAAAAAGTCTGACTCCTCTGACCAAGCAAACACCATTCACGGCATCCTGAATCCAGCTAGCTCCTGGGTAGTCCTGTTCATGCGAGCGCCTGCCACGCCAGTCACCTCTCTCCTCCTCCTCTTCCTCACAGCCTTCCCTGCTTCCACTCTGGAGGAGATGGGTCGCAAGGAAGAGGACAACAGCAGCTCCTGGAAGAAACAGACGAGCAACATCCGAAAAACATTCATTTTCATGGAGGCCCTGGGATCGTAAGTACCACAGCTGCTCTCTGCACAGAGCCACCTCTAGAGTAGCCACCTCTAGAGAGCGGCTTCCCAGCCCAGGGCCGCGACTCCCTTCCTGGCACTGGCCAACGTCACAAGAAAACGGCTCCCTCCGAGACAGGCACCCGTCACCAGGCGAGCGGTGGCTGCCGCATCGCTGCTGCTGCTGCTGCTCCGGTTCATGGCTCACGCTTGCCAAGCAGCACCGGAGCAGCTCCTTCCCACCCAGCCCCACGGCACGGCTCCGGGTCAGCTCTGCCCTTTCTTCCTTTCCCTCTAAGCCTGCACGGCAGCTTAGTTCAAGTTTTTGCTGCTGAGCACACTGGTCTGCTGCTGCTGCAACGTCAAGCAAGGTCAAGGGATGGCTCTGAGAGCGGTATTATAATAATAAGTCTTATATTTAGCTCATAAGCCCTGACTCAGTGGAGGGATGAAACAAGAACAAGGATGTTCAAGTTGTACAATGCTTCTCTGTGAGTTAACAGCTTGATTTGCCTATTCATGCGAATGAGACAAGAAAACATTTCCAAGGTGGTGGAGGAGGAATTGAGTTACCTCCACCAGTGAGTTCTGTCACAGCCAAATTTTCTGTGACTTTAGAACCCACAGCAGAGCTCCCAAAAAACAGCAACTCCAGAGCTGGTGACATTTTGAAATACCGTGTTCCTGGTCAGCCTCAGAAATTAGTTAAATTATCCAGCAGCTTTCTCTAATGGAATGAGGTTAGAAAAAGCTTTATTCTCTCCTAGCCAACTTGTTGATTCATCATCTTTTAATAAGGGGCATAATTATTATAAACTGTTTGGGACAGATACACAGAACAGATGCCCCAGCATCTGATTTGTAGGTTGTTCATTTCCTACTTTTACATTAATAGGAAAATTTAGCATTAGAAATGGGGTTCTTTTTCCACATGCACCGCTTCAGCTAGCTGAAGAATAAAAATGAAGATCTAGGACCTAAAACTACCCGGAGCCTTGCTATCAACTTCCCCCAGCACCCACAACTGTTGCATTAGGGACCTTAGCGAGGGCATCCCTGCCTGTTCCCCGAGAGCTCTCAGGAACTCGAAAGGCATTTCCACAAAACAGCCTTCAGAGCTCAAATGCGTAAAAGGAGAAAAATGTGTGAAACAAGGAAAAGGTCCCAACACCACCTGCTTTGGGGGCCAGAAAAGAGAAAAACATCGCATATAATTTACTGAGTGAAACAAAGATTCAAATTCATCCGTTGGGCTGCCTTCCCAGGGAGGAAGGGGTTTGGAACGGGTCATAAAAACCTATGGGGTTTTTTGTGGGGCGGGGGGAGGACACACAGTTTGTTGGTTTGGGGTTTTTTGTTCCTTGCTAGAAACTGGTCCTGGCACAGCCCAATTCCTCACAACCCCAGTGGTCTTGCACATGGTTTCAGCAGCGCTCAGGGGCCCATGGAGGAGGAGGAAAGCTGAGCCGAGCAAGGAGCTGCCTTCAGCTCCCGCTCCCCCCAGCCTCGTCGCCGGCTGCTGCTCCCTAACGCAGGCACAGGAGCAAAGCGCCGCGTGCCAGATGGGTACGGCTCCGTGCTCAGCCAGCCTATCTGCACAGCATGCTGGATTCTTTTAGTGCGTTACGGGAGATGCTTGTTTTCTGCCCTTGTTAATTGGGTTTGCTGCAATAGCATCCCAGCTAAGAAGGTGCTTCCGCTGCGCTCACCTTCCTCGCTCTGCCCTCCAGCTCCCTGCAGCGCTTCGCAGACTCACTGGCAAGTTCCATTTAACTGCCATCAATTAATCTGTTGCTCATTTGATGAGGATTATTGAGGACTGACCTGGCAAAGTATGCACCGTCACTATCCCAAGACACGTGTTCAGCTGCCTAAGACAAACCTTTAACAGGATTGCGAGCCTCAGGCGCGTTATAAATACCTGCTCATCGCTGCACTGGGCTGAACCCGTATCAGGAATGCAAGAGACACTCATTGTCGCTTTGTCACCGAGCATACGCAGCTATTAGCAGTCTCTGAAGAAAGGAAAACACATTGGGTGCTGAATGAAAGTATTAACTGAGGTTATCTAGTTGTTTTGCACTTTAGAGACACGAAACGTTTTGATATACCCAAATGGCAACATAATCGGGCCCCCTCGCTGTGGTTGGGCTATCTCGGGCCTCGGGGCAATGCTGACCGGGGCAAGTGAAGGACTACTTTAAGACCGTGGGGGCTTTGAGGAGACACAATTTGTATTAAGCAGGAATTTGGCCCCATTAGAGGGGAGGCTGTCAAGATCTTTCCACAGCGGGTTGCTAATCCCAAGGAGCACCCGAGCTGCAGACTGCCCCATTAGCGAGGTGGTTATCGATACAGCCCCCTGGCTGGGCTTGCACTTAGCCCGGCAAAATCCCCCCATTCCCCATGGATTCAGGTGCAAAGGTTCCTTGAAAGGCAGCGAGCTGTGAGACCAGGGATGGTGCCTCCTCCTGCACCCAGCCCCGAGGCAGGCGCTGAAAACCGTGGTTGCCGTCTGCCTGCCCGGAGGCGCGCTCTGAACCCGGCGCGGCTGGAGTGCACCAGTAGCCTGGCACGCACAGGAGTAACACACCTGGCTGTACAGACAGCCCTGAAGAACGTGATTTAATTGCATCGCAGGGATCTTTTTTTGTCCACTACCTCAACACAGCTTCATGGTGAACTATGTAAAAATAAGCTTTTCCTCTACAGAGGAAATTGTGGGGTTTCTTCTACATATTGCATAACCTTGCATTGAATATCCTAAGTTTGGGGCTGCTAGAGATGTAGTTCTAGCTTTACAATCAGCATCTACTTAGAGTTAAATTACTACCATATTGGTTTTTCTTGCTATTTCCTCTTTCTCTCTGTAAGTATCCTTCCAGTTCACAGCAGTGGCACCTACTGAAATAAATCTTCTCCTCTCTGCAGAGGTGCCTTTTCAGAAGTTTTCCTAGTGAAGCAAAGAAGCACTGGCAAGCTCTTTGCTCTGAAATGCATCAAGAAGTCCCCTCTCACAAGGGATAGCAGCTTGGAGAATGAAATAGCAGTCTTGAAAAAGTGAGTATATATGCATCGTAATGTAAAGTAGAACAAATGTCCTTTCCTAAGACATGTGGGCTCTACAGTAAGAATAATATAAAGAAATAAGTATTTATTTTTAAAGAATATATAAATATTACTATGAATTATAAAGTTTCTTCTCTCATTCCTCGGCTGGACTTGGAACCGAACAGCCGTACTGCCCCAGACCTGCGGAAGGAGATAGATGAAGCGAAGCAGTACTCGGGGAGGGAAGAACCAGAGTTAATGCTTTTGCAGCCCAAGTAACAGACCAGATGCAGAGCACGCAACTGCTTAAAAATGAAGGGTCTGGTCCTGTGCTGTCGGTGCCTGGTGCTCCGGAGGGGGTTTGCAGTGGCATCAGCCATGCTCTGCCACGCAGGGCAAGGGAGATCAGCCACAAAACAGCCCGGTGAACTTTCACTGGCAATTAAAGCAAGATGACCGTTGGGTTTTCCATTTGAGAAGCCACTTTGTGCTTGCCAGGTTTGTTTCTGACCCATCTTTATCTTTGCAGAATAAAGCACGAAAACATCGTGACTTTAGAAGATATTTATGAGAGCACAACCCACTTCTACCTGGTCATGCAGCTGTAAGTATCAGCAGAGCCATTTCTTTGTGGGCTGCAGAGGAAGAAGAGTGGCAGGACCAGGGTGATGCACCGTATTTCAGCACCTACACGCCAGAGTCCCTCACACGTAAAAGTTGCATGCGCAAGGGCCATTCAAACACCGCTCACTAACAGAGCGAGCGCCACGTGGTTTGAACTAACCTGGACAGTTCCCATGCTGTCTTGGCCCATGCTCACTTTAGCAGCAAGTTTCTAAACCAAGATTAGGATCTATTTATGCAAATTAATTCATCACAGTTTAGCAGGGCAGAGACAGAAGTATTTCTAATTAAAGCTGTGCCATGCAGGGTTTCTAGAAATGAGAATGGGCAACATGTCAGCTGCAGAGAAAGCAGCTTGCTGTGGGCATCAGCTCTGAGCACCCTGGTGCTACTGCTAACTTGCAAATTTAGCTAAAAGGAAGCAATTGCACAAAAACCTGTATCTGCTTGTGCAGCAGAGCCTGGAGGCAGTCCTGCCCACGGTGCTGGATGCCCGCGGCTCAGACCTGCTGGGAGTTGCATCGTAACCTTACCCAAACCCCTAGGGTTTCCCAGTAATGCTTACTGGCACCCTGAAATTGCACTCAAGAGTGTCCATCGGCCTCTCAGCCTCACAAAAACTGCTGCCCAAGGAACAGTTCTGCTGTAGGTGGAGCCATAAAAGGACCAGAAAATTAGCTTGCCTAACACGACAGCATGATTAGCTTTGTTTAATTTTCTTTTCAGTCTTTTTCTTTCTGAACTACTGTTTCCACAGGGTATCTGGGGGAGAGCTATTTGACCGAATTTTGGAACGAGGCGTTTACACTGAGAAAGATGCGAGTGTGGTGATCCACCAGGTCCTGACGGCAGTGAAGTACCTCCACGAAAATGGAATAGTTCACCGTGACCTGAAGGTGAGACCTGTCCCCCAGCAACAGCAGCGCCTCCGGGAGCTGGCGTGACTGCAGGCTTTACCCGCTCTACCCCATGATTTTCTGTTGTTCCTTTCCATTTTCCTACACAAAGTTCAACCGCTGACCACCCTGTGTTCACAGCCTGAAAACCTTCTTTACCTTACTCCCGAAGAGAACTCCAAAATCATGATCACAGACTTTGGCTTGTCTAAGATGGAACAGAACGGCATCATGTCCACCGCCTGTGGGACTCCAGGATACGTTGGTAAGCCAAGGATCAGGAATGGGCTCGTGCCGGTGGACTGTCTGGAAAAAAGGTTGTGCATGTACAGTACGTTGCCTAGCAAAAAGGAAAAAAATATATAATTACATTAACAATAACATGCTACTCACAGATGCACTGCGTGGACCACATAAAGACTGGATTACAGATGAGCGTAGAGGCTGCAAAATCCCAGAATGTTTAAAAGTGCAAAGAAAAGGATTAAAAAAAAAAAATTCTGCGTTAGTCATGTATTTATTGAAACTTTAACACGCTGCAATTTTGTTTGATGTCCACCAGATTGTGTTGGCTTGATCCACAGCTTACTGGTTAAAGCCTCAGGATGCAGGCAGAAATTGTCAGTGGTTCCTTCTATTCAAAGGCATAAATAGATACAAAAAGCACACACCAATCCAACTGGGAAATGGGGCTGTTACTGGCCAATTCTCCTGCACTGAGGAGAGGCCAAGTGTACAAGAACTACCGCTTTTCCCAGTATTGAATAATTTATTATTGCTTAGAATTTTCATTTGGTTTTGCTGTTCTGCAGCCCCTGAAGTCCTTGCCCAGAAGCCATACAGCAAAGCCGTAGACTGCTGGTCCATTGGAGTCATCACCTATATCCTGTGAGTAGAATCACAGAATCATAGGAACAAGAGCAAACAGCATCCCACTTATTTTTCCATGAGTTCCCAACTCCTCCGTTGCTTCAGACACCTCTGCAGAGTGGCAGCGCAAGCAGAGGTGATGCCAGACCTCCCATTTTGCTGCGGGAATACAGCAGGGGTATATTCTTCCTTTGCACAGATTCACTAGACCATAGAAATGAAAGGGATGCGAGGAATCAAGTACTGGAGCAGAGATGAAAGGAATCGCATTTTCTCTATTATGTGCCTCATCCTATGCTTTGTTTTTTTTTCAGTTGCCTACAAATATCATTCAATCTTCCTCAGTACTTTTTGTTTCATTTCCTCCCACACCATACAGCTATGTACCAGCTGTGGCTTTGTCCTTTCTCTGCTGCAGTTAAATTTTTAACTCTTTTCTGCAGCTTTACCAATACACTTAAATGGGAGGGACAGAGAGCTGGGTAGAGCAGCCTCCTCTGTTACTCACTCCCTCGTGTTGCCCGCACGTGCCCAGCCCGGCCGGGCTGCGGAGGAGCCTGTGGATGGCAGCGCCAAAGGACCGCTGGCTTTCTGCTCTGTTCCAGGCTGTGCGGGTATCCTCCTTTCTACGAAGAGACCGAATCCAAACTGTTTGAAAAGATTAAGGAAGGCTACTACGAGTTTGAATCTCCGTTTTGGGATGACATCTCCGAGTCAGGTAAAGCTCTGGCACCAGGAAGCACCGCGCTCCCTCCCGCAAGCTGCATCCAGAGCCCTGCAGCCCGCGGGCACGAGCCCGCAGCAGGCGAGCCCCCACGCAGCCCCCGGACGCCCTTCGCTTGCCTCAGCGGGGACGGGAAAGGACGGAGCGTTGAACTGAGTCACTCGCACAGCCGCAACCCCCCAGACGTGGGAACGGATTGCAGAGGCTCCCAGCGCCGCGGTGGCAGGGGCGACACCGCCAAAGCTGAGCTGCGCTGGCAGAGCTTGGGGTACTCTGCATCCTCCAGCAGCCTCGGCTGAAGCCTCTGTTAACGTAACCCCGATTTTCACAAAGGATTAGTGAGCTCGGAGCGGGCTTAGGTTTCCCTTGGAAGCAGGGGAACTCCAGGTTTTTTTCACCTTGTTTTTCTGGGTTTTTTTTTGTTTGGTTGGGTGGGTGGGTGGGTTTTTTTTCTTTTTTCCTTTTCCCCTTTGCTTTTCTTCCATTAGGTCACATTTCCTTACAGCAACACAGCAAACCGTGTCAGCCACCACTGCACCCTTCCACCAGACTAACCTGCTTGCGGAGCTTGCCTGCGCAGAGTTTACCAAAGCCAGCATTTTCACAGCATATTTTGAATATCAACCTTTTATACACACAAACGAAACTAGCCTGAGGTTTGTTAGGATGTAATAACAAACACTGCAATCCTCCCTGGAGAAAAAAAAAAAAAAAAAGAAAAAAAATGGGAAGGATGCAACTGCTCTTTAGGGCCACTTCTAAATCTGCACAGTTTGCACTTTATGTTTTTACAGGGTTCAGGGTTATTTTTTAGCTCAATAAATTCAGCTCAAATTCATGTAATCTAAGCCTGAAGTTTAGTACGTCCCCAGTTAACATTTTTCATCTGGAGCCCTTCGCTACAAGCATCTCCCTTTAACAGAGTAACGAAGCGATACGAACGCCTCCTTCCCGGGGCTGAGCTTTGCAATGTTTATCTGCTATTGTTTGCCATGTCCTATGAGGATCATATCTTGGAACAAGGAGAAAATAACCTTTTCTCTCTGCTTCTCCTCCCCTCCCAACAGCCAAGGATTTCATCCGACATTTACTGGAGAAAAACCCAAACACGAGGTTTACCTGCGAAGAAGCCCTGCGGCACCCATGGTGAGAGGCCGGGGCCTCGGGGATTTTCCGGCCGCCGCGCCTCGCCCCACGTGCTCGGCGGTAGCTGCGAACAGGGGCGTCGCTCCAGCCCCCCTTACTAACGTCACCGTCTGCCCACGCGTGGCCCTGGGTGTTTCTCTTTTGTGCACAAAGAAAGAAAATGATGAATAATTAAAGACGCAATTTGTGCATATTTGCCTCCATAAACAGAGGCAAAGAAGAAATCCCATCCTGAGCTTTTCCAAGCTTTGAAGTGCATGTTTGTGTTACATTTTGTTGCTGTTTTTCCTTTGGGTTTAATTATTGCTGATTGAACGTACAAAGCAGTTAGTTGCCTCCAGAATGTGGAATGCCTTACAAATGCCATCTGCCTACGAGCCCATTTTCTTCTCTCCCCATCTGCAGGATTAATGGAAATACAGCCCTTCACCGTGACATATACCCATCTGTCAGCGCTCAGATTCAGAAAAACTTTGCAAAGAGCAAATGGAGGGTAAGTCGTCTGCTGGTGGGAGCCTAGAGCCATTTCACTAACAAATGCCAGTTGCTGCCATCTAGCAATAAACAAGGCTTCAGTTGTGTGGGTAAGAACCCAAAAGCTGAGATCCTCCAAAGGCTGCCTGAAAATCGCATGCAGTTACTGTTTATAGCACGTTTGGACCAACACTCCCTGCTGCAACGCATACTGGTGGATTTACCACAAACATTGCACTATAGTGGCCTCGCCAAGAAAGCAGAGGGGAGGGGAAAGGATTACTGCCTTTATACTGAGGGAGTGAAATTGGGGCTCAATCAGCAGATCTTTTTGGGAGCTTAATCCAGCTTTTCCTCCTTTCAGCCTTGAAGATAAATTGGCACTTCATTGACATCAAGAGTTTTAGTAAGAATTTAGGTGGAGAGAGGAATGCCATAGGAACCACATGTACGATAGCATTTTAAATACTTGCATTCAAAATTCAGCTCTAGTCGCCATTTCACACTGTGGGGTAATTTACAGCTGTTCCCCCTAATTTCCTCACATAGGAGTGGTTGTAGTGTTCAAAAGCATCTGCAGCTTGCTCTCAGTGAAAACCGCAGTGTTTATGCCAGTAACGAGCACGTCCCACTTTCCACGCTGTGCAAACAGCCAGCGCTAACCAGCACAGCGCTGCCCGCCCTGCGTGCGCAGCCGTTGCCCAAGGGGGACAGTCCGTGCGCCCCGCGGCACCCACCCAGCCTGGCATCGCTAGGTGCTCACTGTGGGGTTTTTGTCTCCTTCCCCAGCAAGCCTTCAACGCCGCAGCCGTTGTGCACCACATGAAGAAGCTCCACATGAACGGTCACGCAGCGGCTGAGAGCACCCTCCCCGTTATCCAAGTCGCAGAGGCATCCAGACCCAACACACCCACGGTGGCCACCCGGCCAGCAGTGCCAAATGAAGACAAGGACACGCCGCTCCCTCTGGTCCCCATGCAGGGCTGCCCAAACCCTCCCGCTCAGCTGCAGCAAGATGCAGGAATGAGAGAGGGAAAGCCGCAAAGCCACTCGGAGAGCGGACCGCTGCCCGCGGGCAGCAGCCTGGTCCTGCCAGATAACCACAGCCCGCCAACCAGAACTTCTTGTGGCTGCAGTCCAGCCTGCGTGGGGCACGAGAAAACTAAGACATCCTTCTGCTCCGAGACAGTGCTGCTTAAAAAATCTGCAAAATCCCAGTAGGTATCCAAGTCATTAGCCATAATTTCCAACAAAGTATATGGGAATAACCATCTCTGGAAGGAGTTGCCACCACTTAAGTTGCCAGCACCAGGTGGAGGTAGAAAGAAGGGAGGAATAAGGACAGAAGCAAATGTTTTGACTGGCTGGATAGCAGTACCCAGCCAAGTGCCTTCCATGCTTGTAGGAGCATCAGGTGAGGCACATTGCCCAAAGCTTGCAGTGAGCTGCCACACTCCATTGACTTGAGCACATTTGCTTTCCAGAAACTGCAATTGCCTGTGTTTAAAGCTGCAGATGCCAATTACTCAGCTGGTGCTGAGTGACTGGACCCTGTCTTTGCTGCAGTGTTGACTCGCACCCAGCTCTGCTTTGCTTTCGGCAGCTGATATTCTTTATATTAAAAACACAACTTCAGTTCACCTGCAGAATGATTGTAAATATTGCTATTTCTCTTTTTTCTTCTTTCTCATCCAATTCTTCCATTTCCAACCAGCCATTTCAAATCAGAAGTTCTTGTTCCAATGAAAACCAGTAAACACTCTTCTCACTGTGGCACTGGGCAAACTGGAGTTTGTTTGATCATGTGATGAGGAGGCAGCCACCGGGCTCCCCACATTGGTAAGTGCTCTGCAATCCAGTCACTAGCTGCTTTTAATTAATCCCATTATGGCATGAAAAAGGGAAAGGCACAAATAGCGAAGTGATTGTACATGAAATAAATTGAACCACGGGTTTTTTGCAACAGAAAAAGCCTTAACTAAACCATCTTTCAAGGAAGAAATCATCTTTCAGCTTCCATTAAGGCCAGTCCAGTGACTCCAAATCCAACTTCTACAATTACAAGAGGGTTGCCCAAGGAGCACGTGAAAGGAAGCCAAGCACAGACCTATCATATCAAACTCTACAATTACTCAAAGCTGCTCAGTGGAATCACACTGGAACCAAACAGCTTCATCAGCTGGGTCTCAGCTGTGACCATGAGCAAAGGACTGACAACAGGCTGCTGGTCCACGGCCAAGCACAGACAGGACATCTCTGCAGCCTGAAGGGCCACTCCCTTTCCCAGAATTCAGTCCAGGCAGGTCAGCTTCAGTTGCTTTGTTACCAGAGCATGGAGACATTCGTTTTGTAGGTATGCAGAGTACAATCATGAAAGTTTCATCCTGTTTGACCATAGCTTGGATTAATTCTGGGCTAGCTAAACTGTTATCATTTGCACCACGTTATATATGAGCAGTAAGAAGTATTGCTATTAGATCCTGCAATAAAGAATGTTCCTCAAAGGTGAGCATATGCTAGCATAGTTCTTCATAAAAGCTACATGAAGTGAGCTACATCCTGTCGTCTTATGACGCTCTCTACTGATGAGATTATATGAACATGTAAGAACTCTAATATACAAAGGATTAATAGAAGAGATAAATGCAAGCAAGATCTACCATAGGCTCCAAAAAGGTCCATTCCAATGATCAGTCATGCAATAACCCTTTATAAATAAGGCACACAAAGGGATCTAAGCTGTTCCTAATCCCCATGCTACTGCTTATTAACAGAAGGTAGCAGTCTAGTGAAACAAAGTTCAATCCTCAATTGAAATTCTCTCTCTTGCAGAAACAGAAGGGCTGTTTTACTCTTTTCTGCACTTCAAAGCCAGACATCAACAGCGCAAGCAAGAAAGGCGGCTGTGTCCCGCCAGGAGCAGGCGGGCAGCAGCGTCTCAGAGATCAGCGACCGACTGGTGACGAGCGGCACGTTAGTCCCAGGAATCCATCACTGCAGTGTCCTCAGGGTGTTTCTGGATCATTAAAGCTGGGAGAAGGCACGTTAGCAAAGGAAAGTCTGAGGCTACTGCTAGCATATTCAGTGTATATTATCCATACGACATCGCTCAGTGCTATAAGCTTTTGTTTACTGTTTAGTTGTCCAATGCATAAGTGCACTGCACAACGTAAATCCTATAAACCAAAGCCATGCAGAGTTTTACTCAGTGGCAGCTCAGTTATTTTTACAATCTGCATCCTCTCCGCTCCTTGGATTTTGGTTAGTCCCAGGCTTTGGCACGCTGAAGTTCAGCATCAACCAGTTGCCCAGGCTGCGCAGTTCTCACTTCAGCTACAAAAGGAGAGACAACCTGCTAGCAACCTCCATATGTCTGATAATAATCACAGCAAGTTCTAAATTCCTTGCTTCCAAGTCTGTAATTGCACAATAAATACTTGCTTAATAAAGCTGAGTTTTGTTTTGTAAAGTGCCCATTGGTTATTCATAGAAATTTGATGTGGAAACGGTCTATTAAGTCCCTTCTAAAGCATTCCCTGCGCATCTGCAGACCTGCTCCCTCTGGTATTTTTCTGGCAAAGCGTTACATGGTAAATAAGCAGATTGTGGCAGAAAGTCAAACAAGACATTTGACTTCACCTTTGAGTACGAGATCGCATTTCTCTTATTTGTATAAATACGAGTATGTTGTATAGATATGATGGAGATAAAATTCTCCATTTCTGTGATCTGGTTCTTTGAAGAAAGATCTAGGAGGGAAGTACTGAAGCCATGGCAAGTTTTAAGGATTAACTGCAGCATAGATAAAAAGTTTTAAAAGGCCCCACATGAGGGTTTTAATTTGAACAGTGACATTCAGCTAAAAGAGCTTGAGTTGGCTAAAACAAAAAAAAGAAATCATGTCTTGGTTTATAAATCCCTCTGGAAATAACAGCTTTGGGGATGTTTTTATTTGCAATGGAAGATTGATGTCTCTCCCCCTTTTCCCTCCAACCACTGGGCAGCTTCAGCCAGTCCAACCAAGGTTAGCCCTCTCCAAGGGGTTGCTCCTTTTGCTCAGCGCAGCTATTTTCCAGAGGTATGGAAACTCAATTTACTAAAAATAGAGATACTAGGCACGTGAGAACTCCAGCCGGAAAATGGGAATAAATACACAAGTCAGTGTCTGCAGAGGAGGAAGGCAGTGCCGTTGGAGCGCGGGCAGCTCGCTCAGGAGCAGCTCTCGTAGTAGGCGACTCGCTTGTTGATGGCATCCCGGATCCTTCCCACCTGCTCCTCCAGGCCCAACAGCCTGGCCGACTTGGACATCCAAGCCTTGTTGCTTTCTTGAATTTCCTTCTCTAAAGCTGAGGAGAGAGGGCAGGAAAGGGTTACACGATGAGAGATCGGACAGGAGGAAGGCATCATGGCCATTACCCTCCCCAGCAGCTTGGACTGAGCATCCACCTCCCTCCTGCACAGCTCTGGTGGGGCAAGGAAAACAAATATTGCCTCCTCCTCCTCCTGCATTCCCCCTTTTCCCCCTCAAAACCCGATTGCTCCAAAGCCATTACTTTTGAACGTTTAAAAATGGAAGTGAGTGTGTGGAGGAGAACGGGGGCACGTTGGCATCACAGGCAGGGCATCCCTTCCACAGCCACCCATGCACCCTTGCAAATTCTAAATTTACTGGCACAGCACCAACAGATGCAGCCCAAATCTGCACCATCTCACTGCCAGAAGTATGTCACCTTCCTCATAATTTCTTTCCCTCACCCCGCTGGGAGTCAAAAGCTCTTCCCCAGTGCGTGAGATTATTACACCGAGTTCACAAAGAGTCTTACTTTCCATCCTGACCATCATGGCCAAAATTTCCTCAAAGAGAGCCTGTGCCTGCAGGTCTATGCTTTGCACCCTGCTGCCATGCTCTCCCAGAGCCGGGCTCTGCTCCATCCTTCCCTTCAGCTCAGCGTACATTTGTTTCACTTGTTCGAAAGCCTGTGGAAAAGCAAATAAGGAGTGCAGGTAGGATCAAGCAAATAGAGTGGAGGAAAGGAGATTTTCCAATGTTGACTCCATTTTAAACGGGTACTGCACTAGAACTTTGCCACAACGTTACGCAAACGCGTAACAGTTCGTGATGCACTCCGAAAGATGCTGACTGAGAGCTGCATGGGCTGCTCTGCCTCAGGCAGGACATACAGCAGAGAGAAGTTTCCAGCAAAAAGCATTAGGATTGAGAAAGGTCCTGGAAAAATCCAGTAGTGGGATACTGCATCAGATTAACAAGAAGTGACACGACAACGCACGAGCCGTGGCCCGAACGGGAAAGCCTCCTCGCCTCATCCAAAAACATGCCAGGACACAGCTGGCTTCACTGTCTAATGACAGCAGGGGAGCGGAGCACAGCTGTGACCGCCCTGGCCGGCAACGTGCCCGAGCGCGGTACCTGCTGCGCGCTCCTGGCCTGCTCGCCCGCCTCCCTGGCCGTCTGCTGTGCGTCGGTGGCCCGCAGGCGGTTCTGGTCCACTCCGCGCTGCAGCTGCGAGAGTCTCTCCATCAGCCCATCCAGCTGGCCCGCAATGGACTTCACATTCTTCTCAGCCGGACCAAGAACAGCCTCAATCTAAAAAGCAGAGTGCTCCACATTAAGGAGGAAATGACATCCAAACCCCACGCCTAATGGTTTTTTCCTCTGTACAAGGACCAGCTACGGTGCTTGGCAGACACATCGCAGAAGCGGGGTTTTGGCCGGGAGCAGGGACTGCTCCCTGCGCAGCTGAGCACGGCAGCGCCGGGGCTTGCCTCAGCAGGCTCCGGCAGGGACCGTGACTGGAGTTTGGAGAAGCACACAAGGGAGGCATGGCAGAAAGAAGAGATTTTTACAGCAAAAGCTTCACCAGATCCCATTTCCCAGCTGTGCTGGTGCAGGACTCTACCAAGTGGGGAAGTTTCAAAGGAGCGGTGAGCAGGGCACGATACCGTTTTTTGGGAAGTCACCGCACATCACTCACTTCATCGACACGCTCCTGGATGAACCGGAGGGAAGAGCCAGAGCCCCTGATAGCACCCCGGGCCTCCAGGAGCACCATGTTGGCTCGTCGCAGGTTCCCGACCATCTCTTCCACGTTGCCCTCCACGGCGTTCACCCGGTTCCTGGGAAAACGTGGAAAACAGCCAGGAGTGAGTGTAGATAATTGCACGGGCTGGAAGTCAAGGTTGCAGAGGCTAAATAAGGAAGCTTGAGAAGCAAGACAGGATTGTTACTGAGAAGGTTGCAATCTCCCTCCCCGAAAAGCCACAAACCCACACATCTGGACACACTGCACTCCAGCAGGTTTCCTTTCAAGAGAAGTGTTACGTCCATTTCCTAACCCCAAGCAGAGGAAACAAACCGAGAAGCGGAGAGAAAAGCCTTCCTTTAAACTACTTAGAAACACTTGTTTTGTAAGTAGTGCAAGGAAGAGTACTGAAGGGAAAGCAATAACACTGAACCAGTTTCAATGAACACTTTTCTGCTTGCAGTAGGACTATTCAGGCCGGGTGACAGAGCTCCCCGCAGGAAGCCAGACTCCCTTGTCTCATCACTTCCAGCAGGTTAAGCAGGTGTCAGACACTATCAAGGAGTTTACATACTTATCCCGCTAACCTTCTCGCTGGGATATTGCTGCAAGTCAACATGTGACAAAGTAGATGCTCCAAATTTGCAAGGACACTCTGTAATTCCTTTTTAAGGGACCATGGGATAATCCTCCCAACTTTCACCCAGAAAACAAATAGCCCATTTAATCTCCTCATGCTCTCTTGTGCAATTAGGATGTAGGTCACCAATATCAAGTAATACCAGGGCAACCCTGTCATCTCCCATCACAGGGACTCACGAGATAGAGAAAAGCCTCCGTTACTTTTGGTAAAGACCTTCTTGTTCTAGTATCTATAACACGATCTATTCTTGGCAGCCAGAATTCTTATTTGTATTGGGGCACCAGGGAGGTGTCTGCAGACTCATTCTTTTAGGCACTGCATGGACACGGAAGATCCCAGGCTAAAGCTTCATATTGTGCAAGTCGGTACAGCTCCAGCAGAGTGAGATTTCAACCCAACTGAGAACCACCACACTCACTCCGGCTGAGTGACCCTCGGCTGCCGAAAGCCCTTGAACCCCAACCGACCTGGCTCGTTCTGCCTCCTGCTGAAGCTGCTTGGCCTTGGCGATGTCCTCGGCTGTCTGGGCAAGTATGCTCTCCGGGCACTGCAGCTTAGTCGCCAAATTTTGGATCTCGGTCATTTTTCTCAGGACTGCGGCAGCATCCGTGGGGAGACGTAGGGAGAGAACGTACTCACTGATTTCCTGGATAGTGGCAGGGTCCATGTCCTTGTCTGCAGAGCAAACAGACAGACAGCGTCGGAAACGAGAGACAGGAAAGGCAGGAGCTCAAATGCAAGGGAGGATGGGGGCAGGCATCCAGCCATGTGTGCTCTCACGCACACAGGCTCTTCATTTCAGACAGCTACCAGGATCCACCCTGAATTTAATCCCCTTGAATTTAACGTACTTCTCATTCACATCGGCAAAACTTGCAGGAAAGTACCAAAATGATACCTTTAATTTGGTGACAAGAACACCATGGCTAAGCCCAGAGCAGAGTCGGGTGGACCTCACTGAGCAGATGAGGTTGTGTTTCAAGACGAGCCTTTTTTTATTTTTTTATTTCACAAATAATACAACTGAGGAATCGGAGGCAGGCAAAGCCCAAGGGACATTAGCCCAGCAATTAGCTCAGAAATATCTTCACTCATCATTAACACCAGGCAGCACCAAATGATCTGATTTTCTTATTCAGCTAATGCTCATGAGGCTCATTATGTTATTACAATCTGTCTGCGAACAATAAGTCATCCCATTGGTTTATAGGACAACAAGGAATTCTCGACTGATTAATAGTCTGATCCAGAGAAGATTTGTATGTTTATCTCTGGTCAGCGAGCGTTGCCGGTAAACTTTTCTGCATCAGGTCAAGGCTGACTGCAAATCTTCGGAGAGCACCAGCCGCAGGGATGGGTTTGTCCTCGAGCCCCAGAGACGGCACAAGGCTCTGCGGCAGAGAGCAGGACCCAAAGCAAGCTGTTGTCTGTGCTACAGACAAAAGACCACCTCCTCTATCACAGCTTTCCACTTATGTTAATTCAGTTCATCATTTTAGAGGTAATATTTGAGAGCAGTTCACAGGGGGGATGTTGCAAGACCCCTCCATGAAGCCCTGCACACAGAAAGTCAAGGCTGTGCGGTACCTCCTGCCCCACGGACCTCACAGATGGCCCCCAGCGTCCCCAGAAGGAAGCAGGGAGGGTCTGCCCGGTGATATCCCAGGGAAGCCAACACAGATCAAACAGCCAGGATTAATTTGGGTGGATCTGAACAGCACAGTCAAGCCTGAGCAAGTCAGCTGGCCAAACTGCAACTCCTGACAAAATCATGGACTTTTGTACTGCTGAAATGTCTTCTCCATTTTTCAGAAGACACTATCCAAGCCTGCCTTGCCGTCTCAGAGGACGTGCATTACCTTTGCTACATAAATACCCATGTGCAGATAAACTGGATATCCAAGAGTTTAACTGGGGTGAGCTATTCAGCTGACTCCCTCGTACTATGCTCTTACACGTAATATCAGTGTAAAAAATATTCTTTTCTGTGCACAAGTCAAGCTGCACATACATACTTCACACCTCACAGAGCACTACCTGACAAGAAGTTTCGGACTTGCTGGATGAACTGCTGGATGCGCTGGACATCTCCTTCTATCTGGGTCCTTGTTAGACTCATCTGGTCCACAAGCTGCCGAGTATTGCTTTGAATCTGATTTGCAGACGTCTCTGTCATTTCAATCTGCAAACAAGGATATCCTGATGGAGCCATTTCTTCTTGACCTGGAATCCCAGCAGCCCTACCTCAACTCTGAGTGAACCGCGCAAGGCACTTTGAAATTACGCTATTCCCCATTCTTAACATGCCACTACTTTAAAGGATGGTAAATGTTAAAGATTGAGCGTTGGATTTGCAAAGTAAGCTCTCAAACAGGGGCAGTACAGTTTAGCTTTTTAAAACACCTTTGAAATGGATTTTGAACAAATTTGAAAACTCACTTTACCTTTGCAAGATCATGTCTCAAATAGAATTTGAGACTGGGTATTTCTTCACAGTTCACTCTTTCCACAGCTGCCCCCCCCAGGCTCTGCTGCCTGGCACCGAAGGACCGAGCGCGGGGCTCGGCCGCGGGACTGGCAGCGCTGCCCGCACTCACCAGCTGCGCCGTCTCCCGGAGCCGGGCGCTCAGGCTGCGGAACTCCCTGGCAGCTTCTCCGGCCGTGGCGAGGGCCCCACTCGCCAGCGGGAAGATGCCGCGGCAGGGGCGGCCGGCCCCGCAGGCAGTGCCGTTATCTCGGGGGCAGAGCAGCCCCTCGCAGCGGGCAGGCGTGCACGTCTCCGCTCGGAAGCCACCGCAGATCTGGAGAGGGAGAGAGCGGTGGGGCAGCGAGGGCACTCACCTCACTGCCGAGGCCTCGGTGCCCTCGGGAAGGCAAACCAGCACATCGCAGGGGCCAAAGTTTCGACGGACCCTCAGCAAGGGAGCTGGGGAACTTGCTGGGCTTGTGCAGCCAGGGCTCCGCACGGCAACAGGGACGGAGCCAGCCCTCCTGACGGGGTGACGGCAATGCATGCAGCACAGCCCAAATGACCAGAGACCATGACCGTGTCGGAGACGAGCAGCCAGAGCTACACACAGGTACGGCAGTGCTGAATGCCCACACCTGAGACAGCAACACAAGGTCTGCATCTCCTCGTCACCCCAAGCCGGAGCATAAACGAGAGCAACGCAAGAGCTAAACCCCAGCAGCTCACAAAGAGCAACAGAGCATGTCTGCACAGAGCAAACGTCCCATTTACTCTCAGGACAGAAATTCTTGCACAGGTTGGACAGGGTTCCCCTGCCACGAGGGAAATTTGCTTTGGAAGAGAGAATGGGATGAGAAGACCTTGCTCTCTTGCCTGGACATCAGTGATTTTAATTGCATGGCATCTTGGTGAGTTACCACCCACCAAAGAGTGCACTGCAGCAGGGGCACGTGCAAACCCAGAGCCAGTGCAAGCACCAGCGCAGGCTGGTCGCTTGGGAATGTGTTGCTGCCCTGAAAAGCAAAGAGGGGAGGTTGGTGGTCTCCACAGCAACCGTGCATTAGGAGACACCGAAACGGATCTCCATGGCAATAACAAAGCAGCAACAGAGAAATAAAAGAAACCTCATCCAGAAATTAAGTGGGTCTTTGAAATACAAGAACTGACACGTGAGAGAGTCCTTGGAGGAAAAAGTGCGTGCTTGGGAGGGGGCGGTGGGCAATGCTTCGGTATCTGCGATCCCCAGGCAAGGGATGCTCAGACAATTCTCCACTGACGTCCCAAAGCAGCAGGTCGCCTGGATGCCATTTATGAGTCTCTCTGGACAGAGACTTTGTCTTGTGCCATGCCAGACTGTTTGAGGAAAGATGCATGACTGCAGGGTGAGACTTCTGCCTCCTGAGCACTACGGGCCCCTCCTGAAAACTAGATGTGCGCAACGGGGAAGCCATAAAACCACTTTGTATCTTCACCTTATTTATGACAGGGGTCAGGTTGGGAGATGAGGCTATCTCGCCCTTCAGGGTCAGCAGCCTGGAGGTAGACTCCGCGAGCCCCCCCTCCAGCCCCATGGCGCTCCTGCGGCTCTCCCGGGACTCGGCCAGCAGCCCGGAGGCACCGGCGACGAGGCTGCTAGCATTGCTGGATGTCTGGTAAGCAGATCTAATTGTCTTGAAGGCTCCTGCAGGAATAAAACCGATAAATGACAAATGCACGCGTGACTCATAAATGCAGCATAGCTACCTAAACGAAGGCATTGACTATACCCTGCGAGTGGATGTGTGCAGAGAGGAGGGAGCCGGAGCGATTAGTCACTACGGCACAATGAAAAAGCTCCTTTTATTTCCAGATGCTTTCAGCCATTCCTTCAGCGAGCTACAGAGCTTTCCTGAAGGACTGAACTCTGGTTTGGGGCTAAAAGATTGAAACAGAACAAAAGCAAGACGACGTGCACATGCTGGATTCCTGGGCTTTGCTCCGTGCAGCCCCGAAGGGCTTTGGCAGGGCGGGACAGGGCGCTTTCGGAGCCCTTTCCCTGGCTCCCGAGCCGGCCACACCACTCCCCTCCAGCACAGCTTGGAAGGGGAGCAGTCAGGACACGGACCTCTGAGCCCTGCTCGGATGGCAAGGCGCAAGGCAAACCTGCCCAGGCAGCGGCCGCTGGCCGCAGCTCGCACGTCGCCGGCCGGCTGAGCCGTGCGCTGCAGCGGGGAGGGGGAGGCAGCAACAAGGCACGTGGAGAGCATTAGCTGTAGCAGGGATACAATGGCAGCCTACCACCAGCACCATCACAGGCCTTAATTAGCTCTTCCCCTGAGCGCCTGACAGCCGCCTGGCTCCCTTCCCCACCCCTCCATCCCTTCCATCTGTGCACAGCCTTCATTATCTCAGCTTCCTCCCAGGTTCGGTGACACAACCCCAGCGGGGATCCCCATCCCACCGCTCCCGCTGCGCCCCGGCAGCAGAGTTTGTGCTGGCCGGGGGACAGGAACGCGGTGCCTGCGGAGCAAGCTGCCCAGCCCCAAAACGCTGGAGCAAATAACCCGATAGCGTCAAATCCTGGGTCACGGACCAGAAGCTGGGTAGAAAGCATCCCTCTCGTTGGGGAGGGAAGATGTATTTGCTGTTCCTAAGCTGACAGCAGGTTAAAAACTCCATCTCATCCACCCGGCTGGTGGGAAACCACCAGGCACAGTCACGTTGAGGTAAATTAACGGCTGCAAATTAAGAGTTATTACAGCTACAGCACTGTACCTGACAGATCTGTGCTGCGGCTGGTTTCAAACTGGGCCTTCTTGCTCTGATACTGGGTATTAGTGATAAGCAAGCTGCTGCTGAGGGCTTCGAGCACCCTCGACAGAGAGGCAGTCTCATCCAGAAAATGAAGGTCAGGATTTATACCTCGGACCTGCTCTCTGGGAGAGAAAAAGCAGAAAACGTGAGTTCAAGTAGAGAGCAAAGCACCTGTAGACAGAGAGCAGGGGGCTCTCGTGCTGGGACGCTGCAACGCCCGGTGAAGAGGCACCTGGGAGCCCCGAGAGCCGATGGCTGAGGACGCGCCACGGCCTCGCACGTTTGCAGAGGCAGCAGAGAGCAGGGCTGGGCCACAGCTCGCAGCGCCGTGCCCACGTGGGCACCGGGCAAGGTGCCGACCACCCGGAGCCTGTCCGCTGGCCTCCCGCCTTCGCAACATTCTGCACAGGACAGGTACACGTGGAAGCGCTGCCCTCTTGCATCACCGTCACCGCGTGAATGGAGCCGGATTTGCAGTTACAGAAACAAAGCAGAACACGTGCAAGCTGCTCAGCGTGACAAGTGGAGTGAGCACGCAGAAAAAAGCCAGCACCCCTCCCGGCTAAGGGATGCGCCCCGTTAGCAGCATCACCCTCACCTGATCGCAGCGAGCGCGCTGCCCACCTGGGCCAGGCTCTGCTCTGTCGCGGAAGAGCGGCCAAGGATGCCCTCCGCCTGCTGCACGTTGCCCTCCGCCTGCGAGAGGCGGGCGCCGAAGCGGGACCCCCCACTCCCGAGGGGCAGCCGGGAGGTGGAGTTGCTGAGGCCAGCCTGGCGCAGGTGCAGGCGCTGGATGTCCCCGTCGTAGGCACGGAAGCAGGGGTGGCACAGCTCGCAGCCGGGGTAGGTGCTGCAGTGGCCCCGCTGGCACTGGTCGCAGCGGGGGCCCGTGACACCCGGGCGGCAGAGGCATCGGCCCGTGGTCTTGTCACACCCCACATCCTCCGTGCCCTGGAAGTCGCAGTCACACTCTGGGGGATAGAAAGGTGGAGAGATCTAGAGGTGAAGTCCACCAAAAGGCAGGGGGGGAAATAATTTTTTTTATATATATATACACACATATATTTTTTTATTTATATTTTTATATTTTTTTTAATCTATATCTCTCTATATATATATCTATCTCAGACCCTGTTAATGGGATGCCAACACAATCTGAAGTCCAACCCCACCCGTCAGCCCCTGCAGCGTCTGGGAAGGAGGTGGCACGGGCAGAGCCCCAAGCCCAGCCCCTGACCGCCACGGCCCAGGGGCTCGCCCAAGGCTGCTGGGAGGGGACTAGTGGATACCTGGAGATGAGGGATAACAACAGGGATTAACTAAGAAGCTGTTCCAGAGAGGAAATTTCTCTTGCGAAATAGCGTGGGAAATGCTGATGTTGGGACACGGGCCAGGTGCTCTTTCCCAGATAACCCGGGATTTCACAGTGCTAAGCAACAGCAAGCCAAAATGCAATGGATGCTCCCTACCTGTGCACCCTACCCGGACGTCTCCGTAGTGCCTATCTGGGCAAACCTGCTCCTGCGCGGCAGAGCACGTCCGTCCCGTGAAGCCTTCTCTGCACGGACACTGTCCTGTGAACTGAGGAAAGACAAACACATCAGGGAGACCCAGCTCTGGAGGCTTTCCTGGGAAAGCCCCCCCTCCACTGCTCTTGAGCACTAAAGCCAGCACATGGACAATCTTCTCCAGCCAGCCTGTGTCCCAGGACGTGCCCGTGCTGCTCCTGCCAGGCTGCAGGCTCAGCCATGGAGACGCAAACAGTCTCCAAACAGCCCACGCACTGAAACAAAGCTTAAAATTCTGCTTTGCAAAGACAAAGGAATCGCCCACAAGCAGCCAGTTTGCCATCTCAGGTCTCCTCCCTGCACTGAGCTCATTTGGGACCCACCTTTGGCTCTTAGAATTTCTCATGGCTTGGTTTTTTTTTTTTTTTTTTACATTTAATTTTCCCAGTTGTCTCTTAAGCCTGAAGTGACACATATGCTTTTCATTGACAAATGAGGGTAATTAACTTGCCTCGCTTGCGTGAATATCTCTTATTAGGAATTCCTTACTAAATATCAGGCCTTTTAAAATGGCTTAACCTTCCCTCGATAATTACCACCTTCTTTCATTTTCCTGAATAGCCTATCACAGTGTTTTCTAGGAAATAGGAAAAGAGCAGGACACGCTAGGGGATACACAGCCCTTCTGTGGAGGCTCCCACGGACAGGACAACGGAGCGCCCCAGCCGGTGGTTTCGATGCTCGGAGCGATCCCCGGCACAGTGCTGCGCAGCAGGGACGCGGCTCCGCTGGCAGCGGCACTCTCGGCCGTGCAGCTTGACCCCCCCGCTGCCCCCGGGCAGCCCCTCACAGCAGCGTTTGCAGAGTTGGGACAGGGAAAAAAAGAGAGCAAGGCTTGCAGGTGCACACGTGAAAGAAGGCAGGGAAATGAAAAAGAAATATCGCTGGAATATGCCGAATCCACCCTGAGGACGCTGAGGGCGGGCTGGGCGGTACCTGGTTGCAGTGGGGGCTGCGGGAGCCGTGTGGGTGGCAGCCGCAGGGCCGGCAGCCCTGGCCGCTCCCCATCTCCCAGTGCTCGGCCGCACACCGGTCGCAGTCGTTCCCCTCCACATTGGGCAGACAGGAGCACCTCCCCGTCTCGTCGTCGCAGGGCATGTCCTGCTGCGTTCCCAGCGCGTTGCAGGTGCATCCTGAACCGGGGAGGGGTTTGTCATATTAAAAACGGGTGCAGAGCACCAGCCCGGCTTCCCAGAAGCCAGGTCCACAGAAGGACCTTGCAGTCACCCGGAGATGAGCCCTCCTGTCTCTCCCTTCACACCTGAGCTGGGCACAAGGGACCCGCACCCCTGCCCCAACACCGCGCTGCCTCCTCAAGCGCCGCAGCAGGACTCGGCAGCCCAAGAGGCCTCAGCATCCCTCCAGCCCAGGCGCACACGCGATGCTGACCCGAGCCACGGCTGCCCTCTGCCGCGCACAGCCCTGCTGGCCCGCACGGCATCGCCTCCGGCATCACCTGCGGCTTCCCGGGCCCTGCGCACCCGCGGAGGCACTTGGGAAAGGGCTTACAGCCCTACATGCGCCCCAAACTCAGCTTTCCCGGTGCTTTTTACCAAACTTATACCCAAGACAGGCCACAGCCTAAGCAAGGAGGTTTTATAAGCCTTTACAAAATGGGCCTTTGGCTCGGAAACCCCAAATCAAAGCTGGCCGGGACCCAGGTCCCTTTCAGAGCCGCAGAGGGTGCTGAGCGCAGAGGCGGGGTGGGAGCACCCCGGGAAGCAGGGGCTGTCTCAGGGTGTACTCACTGCGGCACCCCATGGGGTTGCCGTTGGCCAGCTGGGCGAACCCCGGCTTGCAGAGGTGGCAGCGGTCCCCCTGCACGTTCTCCTTGCAGACGCAGCGCCCCGTCAGCGGGTCGCAGATGGAGCCCGGCACGGTGCCGTCCGGGTCGCACTCGCAGGCTGGAAATGTGCAAGAAACAGCACTGCTGAGGGGCGCGAGGGGCGGATGGGGGGATCTGGGGAAGGTGCTGCAGCGGGTAACCAGGCACTCACGCAGGCAGGCTTCAGGATGGGCGAGATCTTGCCGCTGGTTGCGAAAATAATTAGTTTTGCAGCGCTCACAGTTGTTGCCTTCGGTGTTGTGCTGGCAGTTGTCGCAGACGCCCCCGCTCGCCCCTCCGCTGGCACGGTACAGCTCCGGGTCGAAGTGGCACGAGGTTGAGTGACCATTGCAGTTGCACCCTAAAAAAAAAAAAAAACCTCAACTAAACATCCCAGCTCGTGCTGCAACCTGCAAACCCCTCCAACAGCGGCGGCTCCAGCACTAGAGGGTGCCCAAGTCCCCCGCGTGACACGGTGACACCCGCTAAGCGCCCCAGGACCACGCTGGCACAGCTGGACAGCATGGCGAGCGCTGGCGCAGCCCGGGGCATCGCCCAGCCACGGCCCCGTGGGGCAAAGCCCAGGGTGCAAACGTGTCGGGGTGCCTTTTGCAGAGACATCCCTGTTAACATCCAGCCCCACGAAGTGTCCCAGTAAAAGGTCTCTGAGCTCGCTCCCAGTCCCGTTGCTCACAGCTAGGGAGGATTTAGAAAAGGCCTCAGGAAGAGGAGAGGGAAAGGCTCGCCGTACTCTGGCACTCATGGGGATCGTCGTCCTCGGCGGGTGCCCACGGCCGGTCATTGTAGAGGGCGGCGCAGCGATCGCAGTTGGGACCGGCGGTGTTGTGCTGACACACGCAGTGCCCCTGGACCTGCTGCAGAGACAACGCTTTAGCCCTCCTGGATGGTCACTGCTCGGTTCACAGCTTCATCCTCCTACTGCCTTTCCAGCACCCCCCTACCCTGCTCCTGCCCCCACACAGCCCCCATTCCCTGCGTGGAGATAGAATCATCGAATCGTTGAGGTTGGAAAATCCCTTTAAGATCATCCAGTCCAACCATTAACCTACACTACCAAGTCTACTCTAAGCCAATCAAGGGTAGACCAGACTGAACCATGTCCCCAAGTGCCACCTCTGCCCGTTTTTTGAACACTTCCAGGGATGGGGACTCCCCCACCTCTCTGGGCAGCCTGTTCCAATGCTTGACCACCCTTTCCGTGAAGAAATTTTTCCTAATTTCCAACCTAAACCTCCCCTGGCGCAGCTTGAGCCCATTTCCTCTCGTCCTATCGCTGACTACATGGGAGAAGAGCCCAACACCCACCTCACTACACCCTCCTTTCAGGGAGCTGTAGAGAGCGATCAGGTCTCCCCTCAGCCTCCTCTTCTCCAGGCTGAACACCCCCAGCTCCCTCAGCCGCTCCTCACAAGGCCTGTGCTCCAGACCCTTCCCCAGCAGAGATGAAGCTCCAGCACCCAAGACAGCACTGCTGCAGCATCAGGGACAGGCTGTTCCTCACCCACAGCAACTCCCACCACCTCTTCCACCACGCTCAAAGGCAAAGCAGACAAGCATAAACTGGAGACGAGAGAATCCCATAACAGCAAACAGCCCGTGCTGGCAAACCCTCCTGGGCAGGAAGGAGCCTGCTGGCACCTTCTGCGTGTCCCCCACCCAGCCGAGACACCCAGCGCTGGCAGGAGCAGCTCCCCCCCAGAGCACGACCTCCCACAGCCACTGAGCTTCATAACTCCTTACAAAGCCCCTCCACCTTCTTCCCGACACAAAAAGGGGGGTTCCATGGAGGTACCGCAGGCTGCTGTCTCGCAGCCACCACCCCATTACTGCAGGCAAGACGGGGAATTGTTTTCCCCTGATTAGGAGCAGCCTCTGGCCAGGGGAAAGACTCCCACACCCCAGTGCTGGGCATCCCAGCCAAGGTCTCCCGAGGAGCATGCCTGGGCATGTGGCAGAGCCTGACGTTCCCACTGGGGTTCAGGGATGGTCCGATACCACAGAGCTCATCTCTAGGCTTTTAACTTTGCCCCGACACTCACCACGGCGTGCAGGTCTGCCGAAGGGGCGCAGCGGTCGGCGTGTCCGTGGCAGAAGCAGCTCCCCAGCACCCGCATCTCTGTCACAGCGTAGAAGGTGCTGGGTGAGTGGTAGCCCTGGCGCGCAACGTGGGGGAGCTCAGTGAAGTTGATCCGCAGGTTGGTGAACTGTCCCAGCTCTGTTGGGGAGCGAGGAGAGGGCGTGAGGGGCAGCAGGCACCCAGGCACTGGCTGCAGAAATGCATTACGATTTGTGTGGAGGGCTCGGAGCAAGAGACAGAGGCAGCGGCATGAGGAGCAGGAACCGAGTCATCAGCAAAGACCAAACGCTGCTCCTTGACGCCTCGGAGGCACCAGGGCAGCAGCCCAACATGCAGCTCGAGGCCTTGTTTGCACAGGACCCGCTCCGCTGCGGGGTCACCCCAGCTCAGCACCCTCTATCACGTGTAGGAAGAACCATGTGCCTCGTCCCCCTCTCTCTTTCTCGAGATGAAAGAGGCCGGTCACTTACTGTCGACGGTCTGGCTGTAAGAGGTAGTGATGGTAGACGCCAGGTCTTGGATGCTGAATTTCACCTTAGAAGGAAAAAAAAAAAAAAACGTTAAAAAGCAGGAAACACAAGGTACTTTCTTCTCATGCTCTGGGCAGAACGTGCTCTGGACCTGCCTCTGCAGAACATCACAACACGGAGAAAAGACTTCAGAGTTGCAGAGGATTTTGCAGGAAGACCAACATAACACCACGCTTCTCACAGCACAGCGAGGGCTTTCCTCACAGGGGAGCAGGAATCCTCGGACTCCCCTCAGCAGTGCTGGATGTCCACGGGCTCCATCCCTCGCCAGGTGTAACACGTGGAAAATGCTTCCATGCCACCACGCATTTCTGCAGTGCTGCGCAGGCCGCCCACCCCGAACCCAGGGTCACAGAGGGGGAACGGGCACACGTGGGAGTCCCCTGCCGCAAAACCCCACAGATCCTACCTTGCCCCCATGCAAAGGGTACCCCTGCAGCGCCTGGCACCGAACGTCCTGCCAGCTCTCGGGGGAGCCCTGGGGGACGCGGGGGAACGCGGCGGCACAGTCGGAGGCCAGGTACTGGTACACCTCCCAGGTCTTGCCAAAGTCGGTGGAGCGCTCAATCAGCATTGCGGCGGGCAGCGGCGACTGCAGAGCGGGGAGAGGCACATCTGTAACATGGCACACCCCGCCCTGGGGATGCCTGTCCTCCTCCTCCTCCTCCCTCCAGGCTCAGGTCTCCGCAGGCTGCTGGAGCAATCCCCCCCCCTCCAGGTTACCCACAGCCTCCGGGTCCCCCTCCCCTCGGCCAGCCCTGCTGCAGCCACAAAGTACGCATCTGCACCGAGGAGATTTTTCAGCAGATGTTCACGCAGTGGGAACCCACCACCCTGTTCTGCTCCTCCCAAAACACCCGGGGGAACAGCCATGAAAAACAGGGAAAAAGGAGGGATAGGGACCCTGGCACGCTTCCTCTCAGGAGCCCGAAGGGAGCCGTGCGCCGAGATCCCCCCATCTCGCTGAGAGCCAGCGGGGCCCATCCACCCTCGTCCGTGACCTCCCCGCAAGCAGGGATGCTGCGCACGAACCCTGAAGTGAAGCAGGATGCTGCCGAGCTGGAACGCCTGGTCCAGGTCCAGCTGCAAAGAGACGCGCTCGACGCCTGCGGGCACAGAGAGGCAGCTTCAGAGGTGCAGGCTGCGGACTTCGGGAAAATAAACCACTTCGCTGCCTGAGCCAAGTCATTTATTTCCTCCTTTCTTTCCAATCTATTGAATTCAACACCTCCTCCTCTTCCCCGCAGTGCGGTTTATTGCAGGGGGACCCCAATGCGCGCAGTACTCACCGTTCTGGGACTGCCACCAGCGCGAGTGCCCGGCGGAGGACAGGACGTTCCCCACGCGGTGGCCGTTGTAGGCGTGTGGCAGCCGCGAGTCGCACCGGCAGCATCTCATGCTCCACTGGAAGAGAAAGGGCATGTGGGCACGACCACCCCGGCTCGGCTGGAGGGAAAGACCCCGCTGCAGACCCTGGAGGCGAGGGGCCCAAGCGCAGCGTGGACTCACCGAGGAACAAATGGCATCAGGAAAGCTGGTTTGTTAGAGATCTGGAGAACCACGATCAATAAGGCTACTGATACGCAGGACTCAAGTGGCCCCCTTCACACCTCGTTAAAAAACACAACTTTTATGGACTAAAAACTAAAACCAAAATGCTTTTGACTAAAATGCATTTTTGACAAACCATCAAAAATGCCTTTTTTTTTTAAGCAAACCCACCATTTTCCACAGTGACACCACTTGATAGAAAGCTCTTTGCAGCTTTTCAGGACCAGTTTGCCTGTTCCTCACAGTGGAGGGGCTGTTTGTTTGGGGGAACAGAAGGGCCTTTCTCTCGCATCCAAAAGCCCCGGGCGATGCTCGGCCCCGCTGCGCTCTCCCCTGGGAGCAGAGTGGGAGCAAACAGCTCAGCGGGTGAGAAGTCAGCGGGAGGGAAGTCGAGCGGCTCAAAGTTCAGCCCTTCACTTGAGCAAGTGATTCAAGGAGCAAACAGAGATATAGCACGGGGAACGCAGGGATGGGAGAAAACCGGGTCCCCGAGGAGCAAACAAATACCCAAATTTTGACTAACCAAGCAACGCTCCGTGCAGCCACTAGCACGGGGCCGCCGGGTGCGCAAGGCACAGGAATAGGCTCAGAAATGCGTAGAAAGCAGCAGGAAGGAGACTGAGCAAGAGGGGGGAGCGGGAAAGGTCCGGACACGGGCCAAGAGGAGATGCGGGCACGGGGTGGGCAAGCAGCCTGGGCGAGGGCCACTGCAAAACGGAGGGGAGACACGCGGGTGAGGCCAAGGTGGGGAAGGGCAGGTCCCAGAGGGATGTTAAAATAGCAGGTGATGACAGAGCCCGCAGCAGCATCCCACGGGGGACGCGGGGAGGCCCCGTCCGAAGTGCTTGGTACCGGCCACGCTCAGAGCGGAGCAAACACAAGGGGCTGCAGATAACACTGTCCCGAAAGCAAAAGTGACATAGAATCATCGAATCGTTTAGGTTGGAAAAGCCCTTTAAGATCATCCAGTCCAACCATTAACCTACACTACCAAGTCCACACTAAACCAGTCAAGGGTAGACCAGACTGAACCATGTCCCCAAGTGCCACCTCTGCCCGTTTTTTGAACACTTCCAGGGATGGGGACTCCACCACCTCTCTGGGCAGCCTGTTCCAATGCTTGACCACCCTTTCCGTAAAGAAATTTTTCCTAATTTCCAACCTAAACCTCCCCTGGCGCAGCTTGAGCCCATTTCCTCTCGTCCTATCGCTAGCTCCATGGGAGAAGAGACCAACACCCCCCTCACTACACCCTCCTTTCAGGGAGTTGTAGAGAGCGATAAGATCATGAAACATTTCAACTGGAAATTGAAGTTGTCGATGACGTGAGCAGTAAAGTAGCCTCCCAAACGGAGCAGTGGGACACGCGCCTCACACCGACACATCCCAAAGCCCAGGGAATCGGGGGAGATTAAGAACAGTGTTTGCCAGCGATGGCAGGCGCTGGTCTTGATGGCACAGAGCAGGACGGCTCAGAAAGGTCGCCCTGGGAGCAAAACGGGTTTGAGGGAGAGGAGGGGAGCGCATTTGGCACAAGGTCTAACAGCTGACACCGGGAAGGCAACGGGACACCCTGCCGTGAGGGCTGGCGGTCCCTGGGGCAGGCATAAGGTGACAGCAGAGGCATGGGCATGTTTGGGACCCCACTGATGCGATCAGCTTTCAGTGGCAGAGCAGGGACATCGGGTGACAAGTGACAAGAAGCACTTCATATCCACCTCTGTGTGAAAATCTCCCCATCCGATACTTACACAAATGAGCCGATTCCAATCCAAACACAACCTGACACACAAGCTGGGGTCGGGAGACATCTGTGCCTCCGAAAGGCAGCAGGAGGTCGTGGCCGGGGGGGGACGGTGGCACCAAAATTTCTGGTTTCCCCTTTAAAAGATTAATTCACAGTTCACACATATTTCCTTAGTCCTAAAACAGGCTCACCTAAGTCAGCCAAGACTCCTATTTCTACAAAAAAAGGACTCGGCTACATAAGAACTAGCTTTTTTCCTTAAAAAAAAAAAAAAAAAGTCATGGAAAGCCTTGTCCAGAGTTACCTTTTTGCTTTCTCTCACACAAAACCACACAAGGCAAAGGCTGGCTTTGAACAGAAAGCACTAACTGGGACGCACCAGGCCACGGTGGCCGGCGGGTCCCCCAGCCCGTGGCCGTGCTGACGCCCCGGGAGCAGAGGGCAGCACGCGGCGAGGGCAGCGGCAGGCTGGTGCGAGCTCAGGTCGTGGGGCGGTTTCATTCCTAGCAAAGCCCAGACCTGACTCTGCTCTCCCCCCAGACCTGGGAACCTTTCAACACTTGGGAAGACACTGAGGAGAGATCCTCACTTAAACCTGGTCTGTTTCCATAACATTTTCCACAGTCTTTATGTTCTCTGTCTATAAATATCCCAGAACAGGAGTTGGCTAACTACAATATTTATAACGATATTGCAGAGTAAGCAAACAAAGAATTTAAAGTATATAATCATGCAATTTCCCTGGCTCTACCAACTCCTCCTGCCTCTGCCAGTAAGAATCAGAAATAATATAATCAGGTCCGGGCAGAAGAATTCATTTCAGATAACGACTACTAGCAGCAAATTGTCAGGAACCTACAGGAATTATCCACAGAAATAATCTAGTGAACAATTCCCAATAATGATTAAACTTCACAGCAGTTCTGACCATGATTAGCAAAGGGAGAAGAAAGGCTTTCTGCAAGGGGAAAGGTTAATCTTGGCTAAATTATTCATTAGGAGTGATTCACGCGCACTTATTCACCGTTCACACCGCCGGAGTCACCTGTGCCTCCCAGTAGCTGCAATGCAAGGTTGGCAATAAAGCTGCAGCCACGCTTCAAACGTGGTGCTAAGCAATAACGAAGGTTCAACTGAGAGAGACCCTCCCCAGGCAGCCCGGGGGCTCTGCTCCCTGCAAAAATCTTTGCCTACTTCTTCTCCCCACCCCCTCGCTTTTTAATTAAGGCTAAAATTAACACTGGAAGCAAAATTCATTTCACGTCCTTGGATCAAATTGTGAAACTCCTCTATTGCACAACAGGAGGATTTGCTATTACCGACTGTGACCTATGTGTCTCAAAGTTCCTCGGGACAGAGGGAATTACCAAAAATGACAGCCCAGCGCCGGGCTGAGGGGAGAGTCTCCAAGGCACACCTTTCCCCAGCTCTCCCCTTCTTTTTTTACCAGCATAGCAACAGGCTCGGTAGATCCCTCGGAGCTGGGCTTGCCAGGAATAGACCAGGCTGCGGGAGTACGTGACAACTGGAAGCACGGAGGGCACGGTCTAAGCTGGGCCACCGGCCCCTGGGCCAGCCCCAGCCCACAGCACGTGGTCCCCCCGTGGGCTGCTGCGGCGAAAGAGAGCCGGCATGTTTGGGTGGGCATGGGATGCGGGGCTGCAAAGGCCAATAGGAAGGCAAAAGGAGTTGTAGGTCTGCACGGAAACCACTGACCGTCCCTCCGTGCCCCCAGGCTGCTCTTAAGAGTCACCCAAAATACAGGTTATGGAGGTTCAAAGATTAAAGAAAATTCCTTCCAGGAAAGGTAATTCAGAAGGCAGCTGTTTTAAAGGAAAAGCTAGCATGTTGAGAATACAGATTCATGCTTTAGAAATAAATGGTGGAAGGAAAAGAAAAAAAAAAATCCACGTAGAAGAACCACCAAGTTCTGTAAAAGTGCCCGCGTATTACATCATGCTGGGACGCTTCTGCACGGTGCGTGCAGCGACACGGGTGCAGCCCCAGCCCTCGCCCGCACGCTCTCCCCAGCTCCGCTGCGGGTTTTTGCCGCTCTCCTCCTGCTCTGACCTTGTGAACCAGTTGCAGGCCAGCCTCCCATGCTCCCCCGCTCATGCAGGGGCAGAAAACCGCAAACAATTTTAAGCTGATGGACTCAGACCAAAGTATTTTAAGTAGCTCTAGCTGCCATTTTAATACGAGTAGAGAGCCCTTGAAATAAAACCTCCTGGCATAGGTGCGCAACCCAAAATAAACTGAAGTTATTCATCAGCAAAAATGGGAAGCTGCTTCTCTCCAGTCATGGAATGAAGACCTTTCATAGCTGCGGAGACCTTGGTGGTCCTGCATTCAACCCAGCTCCGCGTCAGCGACAAGCACTGTGTCAGTCGGGCTCCTGGCACGCAGCCCCCCATACGAGAGCCTTGCGTGGTCTTGCACAATTAATATTGTATAGGGACAGTAATTACCGTTCCAAGTTTATCTGGGGACAAGCTGGAAGGCAGTGGGAATTTATATGCATACAGAGAGATTGCAGGCTATTAAGAAATAGGATGGGCAGCAAGAATAAACTACCTTAGGAACAAAGGCACCTGTTAAAGCCAAGTTATGCAATTCTCTGTTCCAGCCCACCTTCCTTCCCTGTTAACGCTAGCTGTAGGACATCGCTACGCCAGGCTCACGGAGCAGGGCTCGTCTTGCCTGTGAAGTACTCTGTACATTTTCCATGGGAAAACGTGGTAGAAGTTACCCATGGTTTTGTCGGCGTGGTTAAACTTCTCAGCAACTGGTATTTGCTAAACTGGACTGTGCTTCCATTTTGAAACATAGATGCATCTCTTAGCCGTCACATCTGATGTCACATCCTTGCTTGGCCAGTCAACAGTGACACTGGGAAGCGAGCTCCGAGGTTATGCTCAAAACATGAACAGAGGGCTCTGACCCTCAGCTTGGTTTTATCAGTGACCCCCAAATTCAGAGACAGCAGCGGAGCTGGGGGAAGACACAAGCTGGACAAACATCCTAGGTAGGGGGTTTAAGGAAAAGAAGTTCATTTCTCTTGATTAAGAGCAAGCACGTGGGTGCCCATTTTCCTCACCCCGTCTGTTCTCATCATCTCCCCTCAGTGAAACTTGATTTAAAATCTGCCAGGACGACAGGCTGCAAACCCCATACTGCACCAGCTTATCGCCACACGCCGCACCCATCGCCGGGGTCCTGGTGCCTCTGCGGCTTGTCTGCGAGGGAACGACATGATGTGTCCCAGCATGTGTGTCAATTTGCAGTCATGTGGCAAAAGAAGATACAGAGAAGGGAGGTGGAGGAGAAAAAATATAATGGGAAATAGGCTTTTTCTTCTGCACATTCACTACAGGTAGGGACATATCCCTGCAGCAAAGAGCAGGGTGTGTCTGAATGCCAGAAATGAGATAAACACAGAGCTGCCCCATATTACCTTCAACAGGTCTGGAATACAGATTATTCGGTGTAAACCCTCGACATTATGAAGCAATACCCAAAGCTGGAAGCCCTGCTTTCAGCAGGGGGTTGGATCTCCTGCGGTCCCATCTGACCACAATTATTTCACGATTTTGTGGATGCATTTTTCTGTGTAAAAGACTTGAGTTTGACTGATGAAGTGGGTCTAGAAAGCACACGAGCTGGGCGGCACAGTGGCTTTTCAGCACGGTCTCCCCTGTTCCAACATGCCTAGGGCCGCTGAAGCACCTGGCAGGCAGCAGGTTTTGGATCAGGACCAAGCTCCCTGACCGACTCATGCAGGTGGGCAAGCAGATGTAACCATCAGACGGCAGCAATAAGGCAGACAGAAGCATTAGTCTTCCACATACTCTCTTTTGCAGGCATTGGCCCGTATTTTTGGAAGCAGCCAAAGATAACTCAGTGCTGAGACACCACAGGGAGAGATGCTACAGACCAACCCCTGCCAGGCAGCTGCGAGCATCCGTCAGCAGGAGGAATCCTCTGCCACACCGGGAGCAATCCTGCCCAAGGGGCTCACACTGCCTCCCACTAACTCATTGAGGGATTAGGCTTCTCGGGTACCTCTCGTCTAGATTCCTACCTGGATGACCCCATGTCACCACGACACAAGGGGCAATAAAGGCGACTTCCCACTCTTTGTTGCTCATATCCACCAAGTGCCCATGAAAAGCAGGTGAGAGCAGGCAGAAAATCTTGGTCCTTGACCTTATGCAAACAGCATTTTAATATCCAAAGCCTCCCAGGGTCGGGGCGTGAGGACCCACGCAGTCACCACGCACACAAACTGCTCCACCGCAGGATGCAGGAAACGGAGCAGCAACACAAGCACAAGGACACGCAGCTTCGCTCCTCTCTTGCCTATTCTCCAGCAAGAGATTTCACAGCAATGTGCAGGGTGCTTTGGGTACTCTTCAAAATTAATAAAACATCCGGAAAAGTCTGTAGCTATTTTCTAGTTCTGAAAACATCTTTATGCTGAAAGCATTGCACCAGCCCAGAGGAAAGCAGCGCTCTCCCTCCAGAGGAGTGCTACTCGTGCTGGGTGCAAACACGCCACGGTGCGGGTACCGCTGCTGCCAGTAGCGAGGCAAAGAGCCGAAGGGGCGCGCAGCCCTCGTGCTGTCACTCCAAAGGGCCAGGCAAGGGGACCGGGATCCTGCTAATCTGCATGAAAGCCACACCATGCCCTCCCTTGGCTAGCGCTAGGCAGCATGAGCTACTCCATATTCCTACCAAGGCGCTGTACTTCGCATTGAACTGAAGAGATGAGTTAACTGGGCCTTGAATCGCACCTCGGTCAATGAGTTTTTCCACACACATCGGCGCCTTTATGACTCCAAATCCAGGCTCACTTATGTTTTCTCTTTTATTTTCAGTTTCCCCCCTTGCTTTTGCTTCCCCTGCTCTACTCGCAACAGCCATTTCCCAAGCACTAAGTGGTTTCCAGGCCAGAACATTGGTCTGCCTGGTTTCCACCCCCCATCGCTTTTCTAATCACCGCTGCAGTCTCCTGCGCTATAAATGGCAATGCTGAGCGTCCCTCTTGGATTTCACTGGACTAAGCCTCCAGCCAAGGGATGGGGCAATCAGCAGTGCACAGTATAAAGGTTAGAGGGACTCGGAGATGGAGCAGACAATGGAGCAGGGGCCGAAATCAATGCCCACAGCAAGTGACCCACCAGAATTGCAAAAGAGGGCCCTGGGGCCAGCGGGGGCTGGCAGCGAGGCCAGACAGCGTGCGCCCGCCAGCTGGCACGAGGGCACCGGCAGCCAGCGAGAGCAACCCCTCGTCCCATGCCCTCTGCTGAGATTGCAAAACAGACTCCAAATTTGTACCTATTTGGCAACAAAACAAGAGCAAGACTTGTGAGAGTCAATAAGTTAAATGTGCTTTTTGTGGGATGGGAGGGAATAGGAAAATTGAGTTCAGGGGATTAATTTTTGCTTAAATTAGGGAAGTAGAAAGAGGGAGGAAAAAAATTAGGAAATGCTCACTGCATAGGGACCTGCAAAAATAGGAGCTGGTATACTCATAACTCCCATTAGTCATCACAGCTGCAGAACAGAAATAAGGGTCTTTGAGGAATTTCCTAGCAGTAATGATGCATCTCTCATTTCAGTAAAGGAAACGATCACATACGTGGGCATGTAAGGAAGCAAAGACCTCATTCCCAAAGCTAGAATTGGAGAATCCAACTTAACATATTGTTCCATATCCCTTTTAACCCTCGTACTTTTAAGGCAAGGTATAAGGAATATGAAAACTGAATAGTTTAAGGACTTTAAGACTACAAAAGACTGCTGCAATCTTGCTATCTGCCTTCCTCTGCAGTACGGCCACGAGACCTCACTCACTAATTCTGCACCGAACAGATCATTTCTGCTCAAGGTATATCACAGCCATCGGAGAGGCACCCAGTCTCCATTTTGAAGATTACAAGTGATGCAGATGATCACAACTGAAGGCCCTTCCAAGTGATCTCTCAAGGTCAGGCAAAGGGAATAACAAGCCCACTCCAGCTGGTATTGGGACAACCAGCTTCATCGAGGTTTTGCAGACACTTGCTTCCCATAGTACAAGCCTCCTCTTCAAGCAAAAGTCACCACCAAAAGTCAGTGTTAAGATTTCAGAAGTACATTTATGTACAATTTTCCTCAAGTATAAACAGAAATCAGGAAGAAAAAAAGAATTAAGCCAGAGCAGAAATAATTGCTTTCTTTTTTTTTTTTTTTGCTGTCCATGGGCCACAGCACCCTTGAGAACAGCAGGGGTTTGCTGGGGAGGCGAGCAAAGAGCCCCGCTCCCTGGGAGCAGCAAAAGGAGTTCTGAGAAAAGCAAGTGGGAGCTTGAACGGAGGAAATGCCTGACCGCAACTGTCAGCCTGGAGAACGACCTGACGAAGGACAGATGCTGCAGCCCAGCACCCAGGAGGCCGCGATACTCATGCCCATCCAGGCCAGGGAGCTGCCCCAGTTTCACACCAACCAACAGCTCCCAGCCATCCCTGAGCCCATAGAGGAGCAAAAAAGTCTCCAGCCCAGCGAGAACACCGGCTCTGTAACACATGCACTTACTGCCACATCTTGGCCTTCAACTTGAAGGGGAACGAAAACCAGAAGAATGCTGACTCACTCGAGCTGGACTTCACTGTAGAAAACACTGCCTCACCAGAGGTCTGCCATTTCCTTTCTCTCAAGCATCTCTTCCAAGACCCTTTTTGCCTGTCCTGCATTGAACCCACTCCCTGTTGAGCTCCTCCCCCGGCAGTGACGGGGTTAACATTGCCAGACTGACAGAGAAAGGCTTTAAAAAGTGCTCACATCAGGAACATCACCCCTGTAGCATTTTCAGTTCTGTGCTCAGGCAGACTGATCCTTAAACTCTAATTTGGTGGCAGCTTTGGAGCCTGGGAATCCGCAGCTGGCTGAAACGTTATCCCGCTCCCCGAGCACGATCTCCTGCCCCCGCACAACCAGCGTAATTGAAAACAGTTGTTCGGTTCAGAAGCTTTTCCAAGTCTTTGTGAAAGACCTGAAACGTTCCCACTTTTGACAAGTGAAATACAAGTTTAGTTCATAACTAAAAAGGCCAGGGATAGGAAGGCTTGGGATATTTTGGACGCAAAAGCTTCCGGTTTGCCTCCAGTGCTTCGCGCCAGAGCTTTGCTGCCCTTTCCCTGCCACCGCGTTTGTGCCCAGCTCCTCTTCTCGACCGTGGGGATGGTAGAGAAGGGCTCGAGGGGACACCACGGAAGGTGCAATGGCCCAACACGGTTGGAAGCGGGATAAATACCTGAAATAGGTTAAATGCATCCCTGCAAAAGGCTAGGAAGGATAGGACAGGTGCGTTAGCATCCCTACGCGAGGTGGCGAGCCTACCTCTCCGTGGGGCGTGCAGTACGTCTCGGGCTTGGTGAGGCCGCAGGTGGAGGAGGCTCTCAGGTCATGGGCTCGTCCCAGCAGAAGGTCTCCGGCGGGGGGGTAGCAGGCTCCCCGGGAGCAGGCTCCCTGCGCGCCCGGCGGCCGCGGGGCAGCTGGAAGAGCAGGAAAACGGGACTTGGGGTTGTGTCAGGGCGGCACGCAGTCATCAACCAGCACGGCTGCCGTTTTCTACGGCAGTCCAACTACTGTCAACGCTTGGGACAAACCTACAAAATGTAGGTGCCAAAAAGGACACAGCCTTTTGCCCCTGAATTGCCTTTATTTTTAATAAGAAAAAGGCACTTTCAAAGTGCTTTGTACTAACAGTTATTTCTGAAACTCTTCTTTGCCATGACCGCAGTGCTTGGGCTGCAGGGATGCTCAGTTCCCCGCCCATCCTACTGAACAGCCCTGGCTGGTGCCCCCTGTTTGCCTCTGTAGCCGGTTGCTCAGGTCAGAGAGCAGCCTTTTGCCAAACGCCAGCGCTATTATCAAACATCGGTCTCCCAGCCGCTGCCACGATACTGCTGCTAATTACAAAGCTTACATTAGCAGCGTTTCTATTTAGCCAGCTCCCCCCCATATCCTTTTAGAAACACTGTACGGTGAGCCTTACCCAGGAGGACAAGTAATGCCCATGGCCAAAGCTGGCAGCGAGACTCCATACCGCCAAGGACACGCCTAGGGAAGAATGTGCAGCATGAGCAAAAATGAGCGGAAAATGCCAATCTAAAGCTCAGTCCACGTCCTTCACATTCCTTCTCAGTTTACGGGGAAATAATTTTAATTGATCTACAACAGAATAACATGGGTGAAAAATGAAGAATAATGAAGAGCAAAATCAGATGCTCAGCCTGTATTTATTTTTGAGCTGCAAAGAATCCCAGCTTTTCATCTAACTCACAAAGCGTACACAAGATTCTCCTAAAGTGTATAAAAGATTGCCCCCTTCCCCAAACGCTATCTTTGGATCTTAATATTATCACTGAAGTGAACCGCAGGCACCGGCACAGCACCTTGCTCTCAGCAGAGCCGTAATTTCTGACTGTCCGGCTCCCTGGGGACATCGAGAAGCCGCAGCCCCCAGCACCATGATTGGCAGCGGGCAGGGGGATGGCACCCATGCCAGGTCGCAATGCACACCCAGAACCGATGCCCTAATGAGCGTGCACACACGCGCACCCCCCACGCGCACCCCACAGCCCTGGTCCCCGGCACGCTGCCCTTTCTGTTCTCCAGCCCCACCCTTTGCCCTGCGTTTCCAGATTCGATTCCAGATCAAAACTCACCAGCACACACGATAGCCCCAAGTCTTGTTCTACGAAAAGAAGAAACCCGTAAAAAATCACTGCAGAATAAGTGTCTCCTGCAGGGTCTCTGCGGGGAAGCCCTGCGGGAGAGCCCAGGGAGGCAGAGCTGCCAGCACAGCCCCAACAGCCCCAGCCTCACCTGCCCTCTTCCCTGCGGGAGCGCGAGTACTGTCCCCGGTCCCTGCAGCGTCCCCAGTCCCCGCGGTGTCCCACGCGTCCCCGGCTCGCAGCGAGGGCTCTCTCCCCCCGCGCCACCCGGCAGCCGATCTGCAACCGCGAGAGCCCTCTGAGCCTTGGCGCTCTCCTCTCCCGGCTTTTAACATGCAGCAGCCTCACCTGGGAGAGAAGGTGCCTGTGGGTGCAGTAATGATAAAGGGAGTGATTCAGGGATCTTCAGACATACACGCCCAGTTACCGTATAACTCATGACAGCTCCCAGACAGGGCGCACGGCTGCAAACATAAATCACTTCGGACGAGGATGACCGCAGCGTGAACCAGCTGCTCTGCAGGTAACCAGCAAGCGAAAGCCCATCTGTAGGTAACCCCGCCTGGGGCTCGCGCGGCCACCGCCGGGACATCGCCAAGTCAGCTTGAAAGCAGCTCCGTCCAGAGCCGCTGCACGGCTCGCCATCGGGCGATACACCCGAATGGTTACCCCCCGCCCCCAGGCAGGTTTTGCGTATCATGCTTAGCATCGTGGTGACAAGGCAGCACCGTTACCAGCGCCTAAACTTGCTCATTTGAAGCCTAATTAGGGATGTCCACCTGAGTTATAATCACAGTGTGCTCACATATCGGACTTCAGCCTGAAGGCGACCTTGAGCACCGCGACGGGGCTTTACAGGCAGACTCAGTCACGCAGCCCCTCTCCTGCCTGCAGCACCGGAATTCCTCAAGACACAAAACTACATAAGGTGATCCTGAGGATTATCTACAAAACGCAATCCTGTGAACGCACCAGCTGTGAAAAAAGTCAGAGTCGTCAGATTTTTTAAGAAACTTAATTCTTGTCTGGGTACCTAGAAAAGTGCCAGGATTTCCAAAAGGACTCCATACATTGCACCGGGATGGTTTCTAGTTATCAGCCTGGGAGTGTGGAAGAGCCAGGCCCCCAGCTGATGAGGAGCCCTTCTCCCCTCCTTCGCACCTAACTCGGAGCTCTCTTGCACTTGACGCTTTTCAGTGGTCACTGTTGCTTTACATGAGTATTAATAGAAACAGTATTGTAAATGGGGGGGGGGGGGGTTGGTGGTTGGTTGTTTGTTTTGTTTTTTTTTTTTACTGTGCCAGCAAACAAGTTTTTAACAAATCTGTTTAAACTGGCGACTGTTTGGTGAATGCAGCTGGGAGAGCAGCTCGCACACGCAGCCGCCACCACCACCCCCCGCCCCATACACAGCGCTCCCGGGCACCGCTCACGTGCTGCGTTTCAGCTAAAATGCCGTTTTCCATCCTCAGAAAAACTTACATCGAGCCTTTCCCATTTACTTTACTGAAACGACCCCCAGATCGCATCCTGTGCCCCGCTGGCGGGGGGGCTCAGCAGACCGCGTCAGACGACTCCGGATCTTTGCTGCTGTTGCTTCGCTACGTGTGCTACCTACCTCCCCGTCCTCGCGCCGAGCGACACGGGCGCGTGCAAGCTGAGGATCAGGAGCTCAGAGACAGGGTACATGGGGAAGCTGTAAAAAAAATATTGTCCCTTAGGCTACAGTATGTGAAACATTGGCTCAGCTTCCGCCTCCGCTGAGGTGTGCCCGCAGCGCTGGGTGTGCCTGCCCTTACCCTGTTACCGCTCAGCAATGCGGTAACACCACATTCCTGCTCCTGCAGTGAAGATGCCTCCTCCCCATCTCCGCTGGCAGCAAAAAGGAAGCGGGAAGAAATGCTGGAACGTTTTGCAGAGAAAGCCAGAGATGAGACGTGCCACAAGCTGCCGACACCATTCCTGCACGCTGGCTGCGAGCGGACCCCTGCGCCGTCAAACCCAACAACAGCGTAACCTGGTGCAGTAAAGTGCTAACCACCTACCCCAGGCTCTGCGAGAAATCACATCAATCTCTCTAACTTCATCCTCTAGTAGAGTGACTGTGCTGGAGAAGGCAAAGGAGAGGAAGGTCTGACCCGTTTGGGTTTCTGCAGGGCTGCTGGTGACGCTGGACGTGGCGCTCTGGCAAGCCTTGACTGAACATCCACTGCTGGGCGCCTGTTCTGCCTGGTTTAAAGCCACAGCCTAAAGCACCGGCAGGCCACCCGGGAGGCTGAAGCTGCTCTCTGAAAGACTGGAAATGCCACCTATCCATCCTGCCAGAGCCAGCGATGCTGAGCATTAACACGCTCTGAAACGGTGATGCTCCACCCCAAATTACTGTACAGCACAGGACATTGCAGCTCTGCCACACGAACAAGGGTAGGACTGGAAAATGCTACCTCAACTGCAAGGTGTTCAAATGAATTATCCAAAATACCTTGATCCATCCTTTCCTAACCTCCAGCCCGCCCCCAGTGACTTGCCAAAGCGAGGTAAACCATCACCTGGAATTTCAGGCTCTGCAAGTTCAAACAAGAACAAAAGCAAGGAATAGTCTCATTTACAGAATATCTAGAGCAAATTGATAAAAGCAGGAAAGAAAAAAAAGCAGCTGGGATCAGCTGGGTGCTTAGGGACAGCATGGCTCGGTGCAGGGGATCCCAGACCCGGCCCTGTGTCCCTGATGGGACTTGGGGGATCCAGGCTCGAACGCTGCTCGGGCGGAACGCTGCCCACTTTACCATGCGCAGGTGACAGCGGTGTCCCGGCTGCCAGCGCGTGGAGATGCATTACAGATTGAGACACATCCAGACAGCAGGGCCGGCTACGTACAGAAGAGACCTAATGGTGAAAATGCACTACAAAAAATAAAATGTAAAAGCTGAAGCAACCCCCTGTGATCAGGAGAGGGACAAGAAAGATGCTCTCAGGACTGCCAGTGCCTTTTCAGTTTAGCCTACAGCTGCACCAGCCTGTGCCGAGCTGTGTCAGAGCCCACAAGCCTCGGGGGGGGGGGGGGGGGGGGGGGGGGTGGGTAAGACATTCCCTGGAAAACAAATAAAACCAGCTCCTGCAGGAAATTGTGCTCTGAGTCATGGGACATACCCTGCCCTAACACGGCGTCAGTGGACACTACTCTGCTGGAAGCATCTTCTCCAGGAGGAGATGCACGACCAGCTCCCGCTCCGCACCGTCACGGAGCCGCTGCCGCCTCGCAGCCGGTGACGTTCGTGTGGGCAGGATCATTTGAGCTCTGGCTCTGCCGTGCACGTGTGTGATCTGAGCAGTGACGGAGCCGCGGTGGAGGGAGGCACCGTGGGTTCATCATCCTTGGGCAGCTCCCCAGGTGCTGCACCCAGAGTGAACTCAGGAATGAGCACACTCAGGCGGTGGCAGCCAAAGTTGAAAAGGATGTGACTCCTGCATGAGTAGCTTTGTTTTACTTCCTCTGATCCGACATTCGGTTTCTGTTTGGAAAAGGCACCCGAGTACTTTACTCCTTCGGGAGCTTTTCCAAGGACACCATCAAATTCAGCAGCTTTCTATTCAGTTGCTGAAGTGTGACACTAGGTAGTCAGCACTGGCCAGTCTGGAACGATCACGTTCAATCCGTTTTTAACTTCTCTCTCTGGAGTTCAGAGGAACACAGGGTAACTGGAAATCAGGGGCAGAGCACTGCATGCAAGAACACTTAATCTCTTGAAACCTAAAACCTCCATTAAGGAAAAAGGATGCTAATAGAGTATAATTTTATAGCTTGAGCATATCAACATTAAACAATATTTAGTGCTGCTGTTGCATTTTTCATTGAAGGATTAATAAATGGCCGGAATACAATTCCTGAAAGCACATTTGCTATTTGGGCAGCTGCTATTACAAATGGAAAAATAAGGCAGAGGAGTGATTTGCTTACTGATGCCGAGCAGGATCTTGGCACAGGCGAGGGCAGACTCCGGAGTGCCAGTCCCCTCCGGCCCCTGCCTTCCCAGCGCTGGGATGAAACCCCAAAGGCTCTCCATCGTTAGGCCGGGCACAGCCCGGCTGCCTCTTGCCAGCCACTCGCAAACGTTCGTGGCAAAAACCTGGAAGGAGGTGCAAGACCGGGAGCTGGAAGCACTGAAGGTGCGTGGGGAGAGGGAAACCTGGGAAGGTGTTGTCGTGGTTCAGCCCCAGGCAGCAGCTCAGCACCACGCAGCCGCTCACTCACTGCCCCGATGGGATGGGGGAGAGAATCGGAGGAGTGAGAGTGAGAAACACTCCTGGGGTGAGATAAGAACAGTGTAATAATTGAAATAAAGTAAAATAATAATAATAACAATATAATAATAATAGTAATAACAATACACAAAGCAAGTGATGCCCAATGCAATTGCTCACCACCTGCCGACCGATGCCCAGCCAGTTCCCAGCAGCGATCGCTGCTCCCCGGCCAACCCCCCCAGTTTCTATACTGCCCATGACGCCGTATGGTATGGAATGGCCCTTGGGGCAGTTGGGATCAACTCTCCTGGCTGTGCCCCCTCCCAGCTTCTTGTGCCCCTGGCAGAGCAGGGGAAGCTGAAAAGTCCTTGACTGGCATAAGCAGTGCTGAGCAACAACTAAACCATCAGCGTGTTATCAACATTCTTCTCCTACTAAATTCCAAACACAGCACTATGCCTGCTACTAGGAAGAAAATTAACTCTATCCCAGCCAAAACCAGGACAGGTGTTTTCAGAGGTAAGACATTCTGTTTAATTAAAACCTGACCAGCCCACCACCTCTTCATCCCAGCACATGCAAATGAGTTAAAACACCATCTTTGCTAAGTGTCATGTTTTCTTTTAAAAGCATTTCAGCAATTTCTAATGAAATTCCAATTCATGTCCTGAAAACCCTCCACCTGCTCTGAAAGCAAATAAAACTTTGAACCAAAAGCCAGCTGACCTAGCTTAGGTTTAAATTCAAGTTACCCTGGCAGCTGGCTCCGGAGGGCAGTGCCCGCTGACTCAGCCTGCGTAGGCTGCTGCCTCCCGTCACGGCCCCGCTGTGGCATGTGCCCGGTGCCAGCTGCGGGCAGGAGCGGGGCGCAGGCTGCGCGCTGCCTCGGGGGCGGCCGGGTCCTCCCCAGCACAGCGGCGTGGGGCCCGCTGCGTACTGGCTGCAACTGGCCACGTGCCAGAGGACAGCTGGTCCGCGCACAGCGATTGCCCCAAATCCCGGTAAAGGCGGGACGAGGTGTCCGTCAGGAGCGATGCACGAGCTGTAGGTTAAAGCTAAAGCCAAGGCTGTCGTTAGCTGCCCTTAAAGTCAGACATTTCCTTTTCCCTCCCCCAGCCCCTTCCCGCATCCACGTGCCCGGACACACACGGGGTTGGCACAAGACCCCGCGTGCAGCCGGACGGTCTGCGGCTGCCCACCTCCCGCGGCACAGCCCCCAAGGCGCACACCGGTACGGGCAGCAAAGCTGGCAGGGTCAGCGGGCTGGGAAGCCTGCCTGCTTTCCACAGAGAAAATTATCCTTGCAGGGGAACATCCTTATTTTTGTCATGTCTCCTTTTTCTGAAGGAGAAAATATTCCATTAGGAAAGCGTCCGGCTGCCGTCTGGAGGATTTTGGCTTTTCCAGGCTGTGGTGATGGAGCAGAGAGGGGGTCTCCGCGCTCCCGCCGGCCAGCAAGCCCCTCAGCACAGCAACCCCGCCTCCACCTGCAACCATCATTATGGGCTCAAGCTGTGCCAGGGGAGGTTTAGGTTGGAAATTAGGAAAAATTTCTTCATGGAAAGGGTAGTCAAGAATTGGAACAGGCTGCCCAGAGAGGTGAGGGAGTCCCCATCCCTGGAAGTGTTCAAAAAATGGGTAGAGGTGGCACTTGGGGACATGGTTCAGTCTAGTCTACCCTTAATTGGTTTAGTGTGGACTTGGTAGTGTAGGTTAATGGTTGGACTGGATGATCTTAAAGGGCTTTTCCAACCTCAACGATTCTGTGATTCTATCAATGGCAGAACGTTTAAACTAACGGGGTGCTTAGGAGCCCCCTTTAAGCCACCTATCTTCCTTGACACCGTGAGTGATGACTGAAACGGAGGTCACACTATTTTCTGCTCCTGGTTGCCACCTTGTTCCTCCCCCTGCCTGCTGGAATTGAAACAAGGGACTGGCTGCGCATGGGTTTGGTCCCGCCGGGGTAAAACGCAAGTGTTTTGCCCCATCTTTGCTCCCTCCCCCGGGCAGCATGGTGGGCTGGAGTAGGTGAGCACAGCCCCGCATCCCAGACCGCTCCTTGGCTTCTCCTGCTTTTTCCAGGCACAGCCACTGTGCAACTGCTGCCCTGTGCACGCTGCGGAGCTCACGCTTGTCACGGACAAAGTCCGGCAGGGCCCGACCCTTTATCCGTGCACGGACATGTGGAAGATGAGGCAACATATCTTTCCACCTCAGCAGTGCTCCTGCCGCGACAACGCTATGCCACATTTTAGGAAATGTCACCAACAGGCAGAGGTCACCTTGGCATTTTGCCTCAAGTTCCCCCCCGCAACTCTGCAAAACCCAGAGCCGCAGCCGGGGCTGGTGCGAAGGGACATCCAGCGGCCAAGGTGCCACTCGGCACGGGGCTGGCCTCCCAGTTCGGTCAGGATGGGTCCCCAGGCTCAATTCCTGCACAAAAGCATTGGGTTAATTGTGTGTGAACGTCTTTCTCCAAGATAAGTAATATTAAATGAAAAAAATATTGGATACATAATTTGGGTTCAGAGAAGACAACCTGGCCAGGCCTATGGCAGGTCGGCTGGAGGAGCACCCGGGCACAAAGCTGCATGAAATAGGGGCAATATTAGGTGCTAAGCACCGAAGTCCCTGCGGCCGTTCCTCTGCGACCTCCTCCTCTCCAGGACGCAGCTATTGCTCCTCGAGACGCCACAGCAGAGCGCAGCCACAAATCAGCCCGGTCACTGCAGCCAAGCCAGGTGTCCATCTCACACTCCAAATTTACCGGCCTTCACTCTGTGCTCTCCCCCCCACGCCACCAGCACGCACCCGCAGCGTGCCCAGCGCCTGCCGTGCCCCTGCCCGGGACGGACAGCGGCCTGTGACCCCACTGCCAGCACGGAGCTGTGCGCCGGCCAAGGGACGCAGCTGAAACCGGAGCCCCGCGGCTCGCCAGCCCCGGGAGCTGAGCCCTCTCCAGCCCTTCTGCAGAGCTGGAAGCGCTCACCGCCCCTCTCCTGAAGCACGTCCGCCCACAGCAAGGGCAGAGCTCTTGCTCCCGGCGCTCCCACTCCCGAGAGCATCACCAAGGCTATCCCCGTGCAAAATGAGCCACGCCGGCAGGAGAGTTAAATTTGGGTTCCTGCAGGCAGAGCTGCCCCAGTGCTTGCAGCGCGACTTCATCTGCACCCTCCAAAGCAATTCGAAAGCAGCTTTAGCCGAGTGGGAGGCTCCGGTGCCGTGCACTGGGCGCCGATCGAGCTCAGCACGTGCAAAGCCGGTGAGCGGAGCTGGGTGGCAGAGCATCCTCTCCCTGAGCCGCTCTGAGCGGTCACACATCTCGGCCTGCCCCCGGCCGGCAATTTTTAGGTTAAGCCTCAGGTGCTTACGCTGCTTTGAGAATTCAGGCAGAGCTCTTCTTCCAGATGACGTTAAACTCATGCAGTTTTCCCAGATATAAAACCTGGTTTAATCGAAGTTGCAATTAAACCTGACAACCTCCTTGTGCAGACTCTCCTAAAGATTAGGAACAGCTAAAATTAGTCTAAGTTAGAGTTAATCATTAATCCTTTTATCCACTCTTAATCCAATTTAAATGTCCACACAACGAGCTTGCACAGACTTTGTTACTCAAATTTAAAACAAAATGGAATTAAATATTATTTAATTAAATCAACACAATCTGAGTGCTGCTATAAGAGGCATTTGCCACAGATGATTATCAGCTGCTTGGTTAACCCTCAAAATTATCCTGGGCTCTATGCTGTGCCTACCGCTCCAGCTCTTAGTACTTTGGGATTGCATAGACATCTCCATTTTATTTAACGAATATAAAGTACCCTTTCCTAGCCCTCAGGTTGGAAAAGAGACTTTCAAATATAAGGTTCAGGAGGCAAAGAAAATCCTGCCTCAAAAAAAAAAACCAACGAACCAAAAAACCTCTCACACAACAAAACAAAACCCCCTCATTTTAGGCAAAATGTCACGATTCCAACACTCCACGCTGACCTTTGTTTCTGGGATTGCATACTGCACAGACACGCTGCTCACGGGTGTTTGTGCAGGGCCTGAACAGCTTACGCTGCTCATCGCTCTCCGGGCTGGAAGGACAGCGCACGTCCCACACCGCGAGGAGCCGGGAGCCTCGCCGTGCAGCCGGCCCTGGCTGGAGGTACGGTGACCTTGAACTTTCCCTGTCTAATTGCTGTCTCCTCCAGCTATCTTTTCTGCAATGGTCATTTTCCAAAGCATTGCAGAAGAGAAAAACATAGCTTGAATGCAGGAATCAGCTGCAATCTTTGCTGCCAAGTTGGCAGAGGAGATAAGGACCTTTTATTTAAAGAAAAAAACCCAGACGCTGAGGAGGATAGACAAGTCTTTAGCAACTTTTACAGCCAGTCTTGCAATACAATTTCTTAAGTACATTCGAAACTTGCAAAAAAAAAAAAAAAACCCAAAACCCCAAGTTTTCACTGGCAGAGTTTCCTTGGAGCACTGTGCTTGCTGTGAACGCCCTCCCGCCGGCGCGGGTGCTGCAGGGAAAGCCTCCAGCCTCCCTGCGATGCGGACGTGCGAGATGTGAGGAGCGAGCGGTGACTCAGGGCTCCACACGTGCCCACAGCAGAACTCGGCGAGGAAGGGGAGGGGAAGCCCACAAACCAAAACCAAGCAACACACCAACAGATTCAAGCGCCACGTCCCTTCACGAGGCAGGCCGGCCACTGCCCGCGCTCCCCGAGCGGCACACAGGGCATTGGTGCCTGCAGCCCGGGGAGGGCAGGAGAAGAGGGGAGAACGACAGCACGGTCCTTGCCCGGAGGATTGCAAACAAGGGTTTGGAATTGCGACCCTAAGACAAGCCAGACTTCAGGCTAGTTTTAATGATAGAATCAGAGAATGGTTTGGGTTGGAAGGGACCTTAAGGATCATCTAGGCCAACCCTTATAAGCCAGTTCAGTGATTTTAGGGCAGAATTTGGGCAGTAGCACCTCGTAGGGCAGTTTTTCAGAAGGGAAGGTGTTTAAATCCTCCAACAAAAGAAAAAAGGGACCTGGCTAACTAACACACGCTCCAGCAGTTCCCACATTTCTCAGAGCTCTCTTCTGCCCCTTTCCCACACTCAGGGACGAAACCGGTGCCCGGCCTCGGCTGTGCCACGCACGCAGACGTGCCGGCCGCGGCACCAGCGACGCCGCAGCGGCAGGAAGGGGAAGCACAGCACCGGTCACTCACATCACAAGTTATTCAGGTCACAGAGAGGTTTCTCCTGCGCAGGCTGAGATAAAACCCAGCTCAGGGGCATCAACCCCCCGTTGCCTGTGCCGCAGTCCCTCTCCTCCATGGGGGCAGGGAGTAAGAGAACCCACTTTTTCCCTCCCTGGTTTGGGGACAAGCCCCCCTCGGCTCCAGCTTGCTTTGGGGGCTGCCTGCCCACCCTTCGGGCTGCACCTCACCAGGGTTTACAAACACCCCTGGGTGCCCCTCCCGGAGATTCGGCCTCTTTGGAAAGCTCCCTCTGAGCTTCACCTCGTTCTACACGTACCAGCTGCTCCTTAGCAGTGCTGCTACTGCATGAACCCACGCTGTATGGTAGTTTCTATATACCGCCCTGGCAGAGCAATTCCCATCATCTCAGCCATACGGACCAGATGAGAAATCTGTCCAGACGCCATCATCTGCTCTGCAAAATCAGAAGTTGTAAATGCCAACAACTTCGTGTGGCTTTAGCAACTTCCCTGAGGTCAGCACCCGCTGAAATCTATATGGTTCCTCCACAGCCAGAGCAGCGTACGCGCACCGATGGGGCCAGCGGCGGAAGCAGCTGATGTAAGCCGCTGTACGTTCTTGATGCAATGCTCTCGGGCAGCAAGCCCAGGAAGCAGTGTGACAGCGCTGCCTTCTGTCTTTCCCCAAAAAGGCAATATGCTCTCCTTTAGATGAGTCACAAGGAGCGACACTTACAGCAGAGAATTACAGAGTTTCAGCATCAAGCGTAAGGAAAGTGAAAAACGGGATCGTAACAGGTTGCCTGTAACTTTCGCTAATTTAGGAATTTCCAGTTACTCTCCTCTTTCCAAGACATCAAGGTGCTGTCACGCTGCAGCTACCCGCTTTCTAGCGGTTCCGCTTCCCACGAAGCGCCTGCAGAAACCTTTAGCAAACGCCTTCACGCCTTGTCCTGGGTACCGCCTTTGTTACGCTCCATGAGGTGCCTCCCCCCCTCCTCTGCAAGGAGGGGCAGCGAGGCCAGACCCTCCGCTTTGCCGAGCTGCAGTGAGCACGACCGCGAGCCCTGGCTCCCGAACGCGGCCATGCTCTACGAGCCGGGGCCGCCGACCCCCGGCGTCGCGCCCAGCAGAGCTCCTGCCCCCGCCTGCTGCTGCGGCGGGGCGGGGAAATCGGCCCGGGGGCCCGTGGGGGGGGGTGGCAGGGGGAGGGGAAGCACTAACGAGTGTTGTAAAAGGAAAAAAAAAAAAAAAAAAGTGGGGGGGTGGGTGGGATTTTTTTTTTTTCCAGCCTGGCCGGATTAAGGGCAAGGGCTGCCAAGGCGCGGGGGGCGGCCCGTGCGGGCACGCGCCCCGCCCCGCCGGCGATATAAGGGCAGCGGCGGCGGCGGCAGCAGCCGAGCCGAGCCGAGCCGAGCCGAGCCGAGCCGAGCCCAGCCCAGCCCAGCCCAGGTGAGCCCAGCCCAGCCGGGCCGAGCCGAGTCCAGCCGGCAGCGCTCGCCGCCCCCCCCGGCCCCGCAGCAGCCGCCGCTTCTGGGTAAGGGGGTGCGGTGGGATGGGGTGCAATGGGATGGGGTGCGGTGGGCGCAAGGGGATGGGGCGCAAGGGGATGGGGCGCAAGGGGTGCAATGGGATGGGGCGTGGTGGGCGCAAGGGGATGCCGTGCAAAATGCTTTTGGCACGCTGTGGTGGTGGGGGGCCCGGCTGGACCCCCGGCCTTGCCGCAGCCCGGGTCTGCTCTGCCGGGCAGCCCCCCCACACACACCCCCCGACAGCCGGCCCGACACCGTGGCGATGGGCGGGATGCGCTTTCCTGAAGCGAGCCCCTGGCAAAAATCCCCGCTTAAAGCGGGGCTGGGGTGTCTGCGGAGAGCTTGGGCTGCCTGGAGGGCTCTGAGCACCGCAGCAGAAAGCAGCTGGATTTAACTCATGTCCCTTTCTCTCCTCTCGCAGAACTGACACCTGCCAAATCTGCTGCTGCAAGGGAAAAAAAATGGAAACCATGCATGAGCTGATCCCCTTTGCCAGAGAAATGCTCAGCCAGAAGCCCAACAGGAAGATGGTCAAGCTGTACATGCTGGGCAGCGTGCTGGCTTTCTTTGGCGTGGTCATCGGTCTGGTGGAGACAGTGTGCAGCCCTTTCACCTCCGAAAGGAGGCTAGAGGAGGAGAAGCAGCCTGCCCCGACGCAAGAGCAAATGCTTCCTCAGAAACAGGAGGATTTGATCTTGGAAAAGAGCAAGAAGCCGGCGGTGATGCAGCGGGCCCTGGTGACCAGACAGCACGCCTCCTGAGCGGCGCCTGCCGAGAGCCAAGCGCAAGAGACTCTGCTGTCCTCTTGTACCTGGTGGTGGTTCCAGCAAGAAGGGAGAAGGGTTGGCTGAAGGAGGAGACCGCAAGTGCAAGACTTGAAAGAAGCGAACGGTTATATTTGCTGCCATGCAGCAGTGGGGAAAAATACCTTTTGTTGGTATAAAAATGTGCAAGATGCACAGCATGGTTTCTTATTTTTATTACAGATGCATTTTACAACATTTTGCAAAATCAATAAATATTTTATATGGTACCAGCGCTCTCTAACTGCATTCGTTTCAAACCCTTCTCTTCCAGATTTGCAAATGGGTTTCACTTGCACCTCTGGCTTCTCTCGGGGGGTAGCTGGGGGACCCAGGGAACGGGTGGGGGCTGCACCCTCCAATAAAGCCTCTCTCGGTGAGGCTGCTCTGGGACCGAGGGGGCTGGCATTTCCATACCTCCAGCAGCTGCTCCCTTCCAAAATGGGCCACTGGGGCGGGGGGAGGAGGCAGCACACATCTCACATGGATGACAGACATGCCCCGAGCTGGAGGTGGAGTTGCACTTCATGGGGTTATCTGGGTTTAATGGCACAGACTCGTGTGTCTGCCACAGCCATGTGTGTCCAGAACTGTGTAGAAAAAACCCTGTCTGTCCCCCAGCAATCCCCCAACAGGCTACGGCTGCTGCACAGTTAAAAACACTTTAAAAGAAATCTACCTTTCCTGGGATCCTTCACAAACCCACCACACACGCCTAATTGTGCAGAATAATACTAGCTTCCAGTATTACCAGGGTGTTAGAGATGGAAAGTCTGAAGCATGGAGAGACACGATGGCACAGCCAGCCTGGAGGGTGTGGAAACGGGGATCCAAGCTTCAGGGCTGTACGCAGGGCAGACAGACTCAGTGGGACTTTCACCTATTTAAAAATCTTTCCTGGGCTTACCAAGAATCTGTTGCATTCAGGACTATGTCATATTAGTCAAATAAACCCTCCAGACAGCCACAGCTGAAAGATCCTGACCACACTACAGAAGGGAGGGGAGGGAAATTGTCCCTGCCAGTCACGACTGGTGCAGAAAATCCCTCTTTATCTGCTCAATGGCAAAGACGCGGCCAGCAGTAGGAGCAGGCTACACAGCTTGCACAGAAACCGGGAGATGTACCAGCAATACGCCACTATCTAGCTAAAAGCAAAACAATTGACACAAACAGCACGAGATCATGGAAAATGAAAAAGCACTGCCTGACACCAGTGCCAAATGTTTAGCTCCTCCCAGACCTGCACAAGTTAAGATCAGAATCCGAAAATACAAGAATGCAGCTGAAGTTCACCCTTACGCTTTTATAATACATAACCATGCAATTAATTTTGTTGACAATTATTTCTGTCAAAAAAACCAGCAGCATATTGTGGAGGAGAAATCCTACCAAGTCTGCACAAAAACTCTGTTCAAGCTTTGAATCAAGTATAAAGTACCTTTTCCTCACGGGGAAAAGAGCAGAGTCCAATTAAATTAAAAACGGCCTTTGAGAAATACTTCATTTAGTCCATAACCAAGCCTTTCGGTCTCTGGCAAGGCTGAACAACCCAACACCTCATTGACACCAATGGAAATTCCATGGGCAAACATGAAAAGAGAATTCAGGCCTGAAGAAAGCCATCAGCTGACGAGCGTCCGCCGCTGTCGTCCCCCCAATTCCAGCTTTAAGCAGGTTACACATTTGCAGCACGGCCTCAAGGACAGGGAAGGCTGACCTGGAATTCCCTGTGGCACGCTTGGTGCACGGATAAACCAGGGGCCTCAATGACCGTAGCTGTGTCAGGCGTGAAAACATTGCCAGGTCTGAGCTCTCGCCCATTACTGTAACTCAGAAGCATCGCTGCTGCGGCAGAGCTAAACAGTTGATAAATAGATTAAACCGAGATGAAAATCACGTCTTTGCCCAAGGCAGCTGCAAACTCTGTCAATCACGCATCGGTTCCCAAGATGAGCCCTTCTCTACAAGTTGTAGGTGTCTCACCCAGCCCTATGGAAAAGGGAAAATTTTAAAAATTAGGAGATAGAGCTGGTCTCAAGCAGCCCAGCTTGCAAGTCCAGGGGTGACGAGGGAGCTCCAGGCAAGCCCGTCCAGGATGACCTCCACCACCGCTGGGCTTGGACCTCGGGTTGTCTTCACACCACGTACGTGGCCGTCTGGCATCGTGCCGGCACCCTGCTGCCCACACCTCCTCTCCGCAGTTATCCAGTCACAGGGTTTATGAGCTTAAAGCAAAGAGGTTTGTGGAACAATCAAAATAGTTCCTCCTAAGACAGCTAATGGGATTAGACAGCTAAACCACGCGCTGCACCGGCAGCTCTGGAGCCAACTCGGTAAAATCATGTCCTGCAGAAGACAATCTCCTGCCTCCTGACGCACTGCAAGCTCAGAGGTCATTACCTCCTGCATACTACCCCGAAAGGTCAGCCTGAGAGGTCAAACCTGTGCCTTGCCATTTCCACAGCGGATTGCATTGATATTGGACAGGACCAGCTCTCCGCAGAGTGGCGCGTTAGACACATATTAATGGCTGATTTTACCACAATGACTCTATAAAGTCTTATTTAAACCACACAATGATAAAGTCAGTGTGCATGGAGGCTTAGTAATCCATTTAACATCACTTTAACTATGATGAATGACAGACTTGCCAGATGCAGTAGATTAAAAGGCTTCAGTGCACTTCTCTATCTTTAAACCATGGCACGACTCTCCAAACCAGCCTCTTTCCCAGCCCTATCACATCTGTATTTTGACACCAAACTGCAGAAAGCCCTGGCCGACACAACTGCCACAAACACAGCCCCATGCAACCAGCAAACGGCATCCACACGCACCGGCAACGGAGCGCGGCGGAGTCATTCCGAAAGCCCGCGTGTGAATTGCAAAGAGAAGTTTTAATTATAAGTACTGGGATACACCAGAGCGCAACCAGATGGAATGATGTACAGTCAGTACTAGTAAGGACACCTCAGGCAAGCTACAGAATGGAAGCGTATGGAGCATTTAAGGCTGAGTTAAACAAAGTCCTGAGGGATAAGCTCTTGAGGAGAGCCACACGTTGCCCAAGTTGTGAGTTAGATTGGCAAGCGTCACATGAGGTTGATTTCTGTTATTCTTTTAAGGCTTGTCTGAACCCAGTTTACTTTAACCTGTAAATGTGACGTTTTCCTGGTACATTAAATCCTCAGGAAAATTGCAGCTGTGCTGAGATCTGGCGAGTATTTGTCTGGATCCATCCTGCAACACCTCTTCAAAGATCTCATCTCAGCTTGGAGCTGTCATCCAGGCTTTCATCATACGGAGCTGAAGGCCACCTAAAACCCAGCAGCCCTCCCTCACAGGCCAATCGCTTCAAGGGCATGAGCCAAATGTCTTTAGAGAGTCCTCGCTTGCTATTTGCGGTTTGGACTCTGAATGTTTCAAGAGCTGCCAGGCTAAAATTAGGGGCCCAGATAAACATATCGGCCTCTGCCACCCAACACCAAAGGCATTGGGAACATGGATAGTGGCCAAGACTTAAAGCAGCCACAGTACCAACAATCAAACATCAAGGCAGCAGTTTGGTCACGCAGGAAAAAAAATAAATCTAATGCTTGACATGGCTTAAACATCACAGTACTTTCTCTAAACTGGCAGCGAGTAGAAATATCCCGTCAAACCAAACCCAGTCCTACAATCATCTCAAGCCTCCCTTGGGACCCGAGAGCGCATTTTTCGGGAGCAGCGCAGCCGTGACAGTGATGGCGTGTGCAGGACGTCAGCCCTGCCCGCAGGCCATGTCCAGGAGCCGTGGCAAGGCAGCGTGCAGCCGTGCCGAAAAACACACACATCTGTCACGGCCTAATAGCATCACGTTGACATGCACATCAGCCTAACGTAAATATAACTGAGGGCAACCCTTTATAATGGTGATATCTGTACAGAAAGGAATTAAATCTGTGCTCGCAGTAAAGGGTGCTGGGAGAGCTGGGTATGAGAAATAATGTTTTAATGTCTACATGACAAAGGAAAGTGGGGGGGAAAGGGAAATCCTCTGCATTTCACAAAAAATTTATAACGGGTTGGACAAAAGCCAGCTATCACTCAGAACATAAGGGGCGGGGAAGAAGTGGCATCCCAGCTCCTGCCAAGTGCTGTTGAGTCCCTGAGCTGCATGCACAAACCTGCCCGAGCCCCAGCCCTGCCCCTGGAATGCTCTCCCCCAGTCAGTGCCGGGCTGTGGGCATGGCCGGGGCTCTCCAGCAGCTCCCCTCCGCTGCTCCGCCAGTTCGTTGTCAGAACAAGTTCCCTTCACCTCTTTGTTGCCTTCCAGGGAGCTGCAGGCAGCACGACGTGAAGCCCCTCCCCTGTGCAGAGCGGTTAGCACGACGGCGAGCATCACCCCTTGAAAAACACCGCTTCCAACAGACGAGCGATACAGAAGCGATGTGCAGCAGGGGGATACCTCCAGGAAAATTTGGGTGAAGCTGTTTCGGAAGCAGGAGGCGGCTCCCCCGTGCTCCCGGAGCTCCATCTCACCGGGCGGGGCATGCCACCAGGCTCCCCTCTGCCAAGGTACGAAGGTTTGGCAGCAGCGGGGCCAGGACCGGCCTCGTGAGAGCAGAAAACGCTTCTCTGCAGTCACCTCTGTCTGCCCTCCTCTCCCTTCCCTCGCTCCCCACCCCCAGGAAAAGGTTAAAAACAAGTTCTTAAGTTGCATACAGCAAAACAAACCCAGAAAAAGCTGCGAGTGGGAGCGAGGAGCAGCAGCGCCCTGGAAGGGCGACAGATGGCCAAAAGCAAACCCACGTGGGCAGCTGAGCGCGGTCGGATCCGGCAGCTCCTGCCGCCGCCGCAGCCCCAGCCCTCCCGGGGACCGCGCCAGCAACCCCCCCACTTCGCTTCCACACAGGACACCCCAAATGGCACATACGCACATTTTCTTTTCTAAAAATTTTAAGTCATATCCAAAGTATTCAGTATTTCAGTCCTTTATTAACAGCGACTTTGTTTCACAGAAGCCCCCCAAACCAACCCGCAATTCTCAGCGAACCACGCACCAGCAAGGCGAGCGCAGCGTTTGGCTCCGTACCCACCAGGCTGCCTCTGGCCCCGCGTCTCCCCGCACTGATGTGGAGCAAAGAGCACGGTGCCTTCCCTGCACGCTTGCAGACGGAGCACAAAGGTTACCGGTTATTGCTTTACTGCAGCACGCTAACGCTAGTAATAAACGACAACATCTGAAAAGAGCCTCTCTCCCTGCCAGCAACACAGCGGCAGCTAAGGTAAGGTTAATGAGTTCGTCTTTTTCAAGCCAATGAATTAAATGGCTGCCCCGTAATCACCACCCAAGTTCAAAGCAAAGGGAGGCAGGAAAAGGCAGAGGTACTGGTGTTACCTGACCAAGCGTAGGTTGAGTGCTTCTTATCAGGGGGAAAGTTGAGACTGAAGTAGAAAGGCAGAAAAGAAGGAAAAAAAACCCCAAAAACCACACAAACCCCAAAACTATAAAGCAGAAGGAATGCCAAAGAGCTCCACTGCCCAACCAGATAACTCACTAAATTAAATAATCTTTATTTGAAAGCTGCAATAGGGGAAAAAAAAATTTTCTTTAAATAATTCTTTCTGGCTGCTTATGGTGGAGGGGCCTGAGAGGGCCAACCACAGCACTGAGCCCATGTAAATCAGACCACGGCGCAGCCCCCGCGCTGCAGGTGAGGCTCTCGTCCCCGCCAACATGGCTTTTCCCGCTGAGAAAGCGCAGGCTCTAGTGAGGCAGCTCCAGGAGCAGCCAAAGCTCCCGCGGCATGCCCCCGTGCCACAGCAGGCACCGGCACGCTGCGATGAAGATCCCCGCGCCAGACCAAGGCTGGAGCATAATTCACACCTATTACGCGAGATTGATGGCATTGAATTTGCTGCTGCCTAGACGCAGGGAGCTGGCAGATGTTACGTGTTCTTTCTTCAGACTATATTCGCTTAAAAGTAAAAATAAAGCTCTTGCAAAACTCAAAGCAGGAACCACAGCAGCAAGGACCCTTATTTCTCTCCTGAAAACAACATTCAGCATTTCGCCGCAAACCTCCCTGTACCCGAACGCCCCTCGGAGCTGGGGCAGTTGGACCCCCAGCGATGGGTTCAGCTCAGCCCCTGCTCCCTCATCTGCTCACAGGAGTAGGGAGAGATTAAAAAAAATAACCCCTGCCTCAGCAAAGCATTTCTAGAGCTGTCTGGGGGTGGCACACACCGCTGGCTCCCCTCTGCCCAGCACGCCGGTGGCCGCGGGGTGCCGAGCGGAGATGCCTGGGAAGCCCAGGACCTTTGCTGCCCGTCCTGCTGCACGTCGCTCCGCAGCGCAGCGGCCCCCGCTCGCTCCCCCGGCGCCTGACCCGCCACGAGGCTTTCGGCAGCGATCAGACCCGGGTTGCATCTCCGCACGCACCCGTGTACCGTGCCAGTGGGAATAAAAGACGGTGTTTAACCACCTGCACTGGGCTGCCTCTGATGTTCTCAGAGTGAAACTTGATGCTGCTCAGCAAAGACACACCTCTTCCAGGGTGTTGTGCAAAATTCTGCATTTTAACGTAGGACAGGAAATATGAAAAGAGCCGGGCAGAACCCAAACGGCACCCTCGGTTAGGCCGGGGTTCGCCAGCTCCAGTGGGGAAGCAAATCAAAGGGTTTGCTTCGGTTATCCATCCACCCGTGATTTTCCAGTGCTTTGGAAGCTATAGTTCCTGCGCTAACAGGTTTTAAAGGATTGGCATTGCTGCTTCCCTCTGGAGCAGCTCTGCAGAGGGTTTTTTTGGGGTTTTGGGGGTTTTTTTTCCCCTCCCTTTTCTTTCATGCTTTATTTCCTGACTCCACAGTGGGATGGGTCAGTTGCAAAAGATTCTCATTCCCTTTTTGGGATTGGTTTTGGCCTTCTGGTTTTATTCTGCGAGGGAGAATTTCAAACCGGGTAAGTATTAAAAGTGAATCTGTCTTTAAGGAAAAATATTAAAAGCCACATTTGAGTGTTTTGCATAGAAACTGTACAGAGCTTGGACCAAACCTCGTCTGAGCCTTTGTGTGGTAGCCGATGCTGGAACGTTGTTTTAACAAAGATTTGAAATCAGACGAGCAAGTAATATGCAGAAATACTTCCTAAGGGAGCAGGTGAGGCAGGGGGTCCAAGACAGAGGGGAGTCTGAACACTCCATTTTCCAGTGTGTAGCAAAACAATTTATAAACATGACTTTTAAATGTTGGCTTTTAAGTCTTGAAGCGTGCACTTAGTGGATAATTTCTATTACAAAATAGTTGGGGTGTTTACAAGTTGCATCCTGACTTGCAGAAAAAAGTGCTGAAAGAGTCGAGCGCTGTCTCCGTGTCACTGCATTCAGCGAGGAGCTGCAGCTGCTTCTCAGCGCAGCTTTTTCCAGCAGATGGAAGAGACGTCCTGGTGCCGGACGCTCTGCACTTGTGGACTCACTTAGCTTCCAATTAACTAACTCTCAGGGGCATTAGGGGATTTTATTTTATTTTTAAATAGGGTTCAGATAAATTAAATCCCTGTGCCTTGGTCCCCAGAGATGCTGAAAGGGAAGCGGGTGATCGTCACCGGAGCAAGCACTGGAATTGGAGAGCAGATGGCGTATCACCTGGCGCGGATGGGATCCCACATTTTGATCACAGCACGGACAGAGGCCAAGCTACAGAAAGTAAATGGCAAGCTGAGCACTCACGCATGCATGTTCACGGCGGTACACACACAAACATATGAAGGCCAATCTCACATCACAGGTACATGCGTGAACATAGGCACATGGACTCGCTACGGCACAGATAGGCACAGTTACACTCACAGGTCCACATACCTGCGCTGTCTGGGGCTCCTGCATGCACAGAAATCCGTCTCCTGCAGATACATGCACTCTGCACAGCACATATGATGTTTGAGCTTGCTTAGTTATGTACATAGCCCCATACACACAGGCTCCCTCAGCGCACACACACCCTCATTCCACTGCAGTGATATACAAGCTCCCTGCTCACCCTATACGCGTGCAATTCCAGCACAGGCTGCACCGATAAAGAGCCAGACTGCCTTGGCTGAGGCATTCACCAAAGGAATAATTTTTCAGGCTCCCGTGGAAGCTTAAAAGTCTCCAAACAGACTCCCCAAAACTCCAAACCGCCGTTTCAAGGCAGGGACCCATCACAGGGAGCACAGACACCCTCTTTTGCTACCGGCCCAGGCTGCCCAGGGCAGGGAGGGGGTTTCTGATGGTCGTGTTGCTGCGGCAGGTGGTGGAGCGGTGCTTGGAGCTGGGGGCAGCCTCTGCGCGGTACGTCAGCGGCACCATGGAGGACATGGCCTTCGCCGAGCGCGTGGTGAGGGAGGCAGAGATCTCGCTGGGTACGTTTACAGCCTGCTGCCCACAAACGACAGCGGAACGCTGCATCTCTCCTTGGCCATGCTGCTTTTTGCCACATGCCCGCTAAAAAAGTAGGAGAGATGGAGATGGGGTGAGACGGGAGAGATTATTGCCTAATTACGCCTTTTGCAGTCCCGCGCCGCCGCCCAGCTTCACCGCTCCAGCTCAAACCGAACTGCACTCTTGATTTCAGCTCTGTGCCCTCACAACATCCTGTTCCAGTATAATAATCCTAGATTTCATCACCCCCAGCTACTGTGGTCTGAAGCTGTCCATCAGGCCCGTAGCAGCCTTGCTATTGCGGTCATGGGTCACGGCTGCAGAAATGCAATGTTTCCGCTCCATGCGGAGCGCTCCCTCTCCTGCCCCAGGCCCGCAGACAGCTCGAGGGTCATCTCCCTTGTGCCATGGTATTCGTGTTTTGAACTGAGGAGGGAGGAAACTAAAAATAGTGGCAAAATTTTTAATGGCAGCCACCATCCGGACTATATCCCTACTCCAGAGATGACAGGCCACAGCTCTGACCCAAAAACCCGATTCCTTTTGATGAAGTTTATTCTGCTCCCAGGAAAGGCTCGGCTCTGCTGGTTGTAGCCCTCTCCCGCCCAGCACTAACGCCTGCTCCTCTGCTTGCAGGAGGCCTAGACATGCTGATTCTTAATCACATCGGCACGTCGTACTTTGATTTTTTCAACGGGGATGTTGGGCACGTACGAAAGCTCCTGGAGATCAACTTCCTCAGCTACGTGGCGATGACCACATCTGCCCTGCCCATGCTGAAGGAGAGCGAGGGCAGCATCGTCGTGGTTTCATCCATGGCAGGTGAGTTGGGAGCGAGGTAGGTAACATGGGATTCGGTCAAAAGACACTGTGGGCTGATTTTCAGAAGCAAGCAGCATGCAGAGACACCAGGCATCCTAGAGGAGCCATAACTGCTTAATGCACTCAAAAAACCACCCCACCCAAACCCCCAAATCCAGATTTTTTTTTTATTTTCTCAATGGAATTTGTTCTCTGATGCAATCCAGTTGCCCCAGCTTGCTTTTTGACCAGCCCTGTAATTAAACCCCACACCCTGGTGTCAGGCTTGTTAGAGCAGCAGAGCTCATACACCTCCAGTTTTATGGAGAAAAGTGGAAATACAGTAATTTCTCACTGCATTGGATCTCTGGCTGTTCATCTTGGTTTGGTAGGTCAAGTTCCTGCTAATATTTCTAGAGTGAGTTATTGACTGGCTCTATTCACAAAAACATGACTCCGTTCTAATAAACTTGTGTTAAGTCAGGAAACTAAATTACTAACAGATGTCCTCACTCGCAGCTGGTATGTTGGTTAGTCTTCTGGTGATCAGCTTAGCTCAGCATCCAGAGAGGAGAGTTTAAACTTTGCTCCATCTCTCCCCTCTGAGGGTTTCCTACTCACTGCAGGTTACTCACACCCTGAGCAGAGCCATGAGCCACGGTGTTGGCTTTGAGACCTTAAAAGAGCTGGAAGCTGATGGGAATATTTGTAATGCTGCTGTTCAGGTGCCAGGATGACACTGCACTAAAAGTTAACTCCTTTTGGGTAAAATGCCCTGGCTGCTGAAGAGCGAAACAGAGGTTCGGGCAGAGCAGCTTTCCATGCTGTAACAGAACTTCACTCTGTGTCCAGGTAAAGTCGGGTTTCCCTTTACGGCACCCTACTCTGCAACTAAGTTTGCCTTGGATGGATTTTTCAGCTCCCTGAGGCAGGAATTCAGCATTAAGAGCATTAACGTTTCCATCACGCTCTGCATCCTCGGCTTCATTGATACTGGTAAGATCGGTGCTGTTCGATCCGTCTGATCAGGAGCCGAGCATCACCCTCACGCTGCTTACCCCGCCCCGCAACTCCCCCCGCCACCGACTCTCCGCTTCCATCCCCGCTGCCGCGCCTTTTCCTCCAGCCCTGCCGCAGCACCGGCGCGTGCCAGCCACGCTCTGCTCTCTGGGGGCCCCCACCTCTCTTCCACCAAAACCCAGTCTCACAACTAAATTTATAAATTAATAAACAAGCTACCGCACGCGGGCGCAGCCCGGCTTTCGATGCGCGGAGCTGGACGCGCCAGCCGCCCCCCTGCCATCGCTCCCATTCGTCGAGGCACGCAAGGCGTTAGGGCGGCGGGGCGCGGCCTGCACCGTGGGGCGGCGGGGGGGGTTCAGCCTCGCCAGCCGCCCCCCGCGCGTCCCGCTCTCCCGGCTTGGCGGGGGCTCCGGCCCTTCCTCGGCCCCGCCGGGGGGGAGCGGCCCCTGAGCCCCTTCTGCTCCCGGGCAGAGAGCGCGGTGCGAGCGGCCGCCGACCTGCTGCGGGTGTCGCCGGCGCCGCGGGAGGAGTGCGCACTGGAGATCCTGCGGGCCGCCGCGCTGCGCCGGCGGGAGCTCTACTACCGCTACGGCTTCACCAGGCTCCCGCTGCTCCTGCGGGACTGGGCCGCCGAGCTCCTGGACTTCGTGGTCCGCAGCTGCTACCGGCTGGATGGCCTGGAGAGCGGCCGCAGCCCCGCGCCCCTCCGCCACCCCACCGGCCCGGGGGCTGCACCGGCCCAACACCCTGCTCTGCCGGCGGAGCCGGGCCCTGCCGCCGGCCCGGGCCTCCCCCGGTAGGAATCCCCCGCCTGTGCTTCGGGAGACGAATTATTGCATCGTTCCTTCGGCCCTTCGCCTCCGACGGGGCCAGGCGGGCCGGCCGCAGGGTGCGGGACGAGGCCCCCCGAGCGGGATTCCCTGCAGCTGCGCTCAGGCCCATCCCCTTCAGCTAGGCAAGAGTAGCGACAAACTCCCTATTAAATAAAGTTGCCTAACCTAACAGTTTCGAGTGGTCTGTGGGGGGTCTTATCTCCTCCTTCTCCATTGCGGAGCGATGCTGTGAACGGGCACGGCTCCGCTGACTTGCCTTTCCCGGGAAAGCTGAGCCCTCGCAATAATCCTTCACTATTTCGTTTTAGCAATAACTGCCTTTTCAGCCTGGTGTTTTTTTTGTTACTTCAATGACCAAATTAAATGCAAGTTGAACTTCCCAGACTTGTTAGTTTCTTACACAAACACTAGCCAGAAAAACGCCTTCTAGATGCACAGAATTGCTGCATCGCCACCCTAAGCCAAGAGCTCGGGCGCCGGGAGGAACGCGCGCTGAATGCAAAACCAAAGCACGAGCCCGCAGCCAGCTCCGCGGGCTCCCCTGACCCTGGCAGCAGCGCCCAAGTTGATGCGTTTACGTCTAGCGTGGTTCCGGCCATTGGAGCACCAGCTCTTACCTGCCCCGAGACAGAGCAACGCGAAGCCTCCCCAAAGCCTTCCCACTGAAGCGCTCCCCAGGATCAGTTTGCCCCTCACTTTCTAAAGGAAATCGGGAGCTGGCATTTCCGTTCCCCTTATCCCGAGATCACCTACGCAAACCAGGACACACAGAGTGGGTTTTGCCCTTTAAGCTTTCTCTTTCAGAAAATTATTTGCAAACCCGTTTGCCACGTGCCCAGGCAGATGCTGAGCGGCACGGTATGCAATGCTTATGAAAGCTGGAGATCTTTAGTATTCACCCACTTGGCTTTTCTACTGCCTTTTGCATCAAGTGGATTCCTCAAGACAAGAGTGCAGTTTTTTTTAGGTATCAGAGCCACCCAACAAACTGTCAGTATTACACCAATGGTGCTGCCACGTAGGATAAGCCAGAAGCACTGATAAAAACACAAGCTTTGCCAGCCCTGCTCTCTCTAGATATTCCTATGAACCTGTGCCACAGTGATCGCTGCCAGACAATAAATCCCTGCAGCAGCCAGCGAGGAAGGGAAGGGCGGCCCTGGTTTCAGACGTGGAGTGGAAGAGAGAGAAGGATGTCTGTCCTGCGGAGGTCTGCACTGAGGGGACACAAGTGTCCCAGCCCCAAAGGCAGCCACCAAACACCACACCCACCGCTCGGCGGGGCTAGAAGCGTTTCAGGGCCTTCCCTGCAAGGCTCTCAAAACCATGCCTGAAACTCCTGCCAGGACAAGGGTGCAAAGGGACAACCTAAAGTCCAAAGCGACACTCTCCAAGTTAATGTTTACTAAATCACAGGAAGCACAAAGAAAAGGTCCAACAGATACCAGCAAACTTGTGCAAGACGAGAATCAGTTCAAAACTACCAGCACTCCCCGCCCCGTTTGCAACCGACTGACGCATCCGCCGTCCCACGCTCAGAGCCGCGGAGTTTGTCTCGCTCCCGCCTGTATTTTTGCAGAGAGATGGGTCTGCTTCTGAAGATTTTTATCCCCTTGCTGGGACTGGCGCTGGCCTTTTATTTTTATTCAGCACCCGAGAATTTCTGTGAAGGTAAGTCATTGGAAAAACATGCTTTAAAGCCACAATCAGGGAGGCTGCTGCCAGAGTAGCAGCATGTGCCCACGTAGAAGAGCACGGGCCATTCAAAGGGCCTTCCCAAGCACAGCTGGAAGAGCCACAGCGTGGGAGGGCTGAGAGTCAGGGGGGAGCAGAAGCAGCACCCAGTGCGAGGGCTCAGAGCACCCTGCGCCGCACAGGAAAGCTCGTGGGATTATGCTGGGGTCTGCCAGAACGCATGGTAAATGTCTGATCTTGGCAAATGATTTACTGGGGAAACATGCAGTTATCCACTTAAAGCATTTAACCATTTTATTAGTCAACTCTCGCCATTTCTAAAAGCCGCTGCCAGACCAGGCTGGATGCAGAGCTCAAGCCTCACACGCACTCCCCAAACTGGGATTAAAGGCCAGGCTCCAGTCAGGGCCTGCACGAGCAGCGCGTGCTGCGGCGGGGCAACGCGGCTGCCTGCAGCTCCCTGCGCCCAGAGGCGAGGGGCGGAGGGGGCAGAGAGGAGCCGTGGTGCCTGCGTGCGGGGGGTCGGTGCGGGCTGCGCCGGCTCTGAGCCCCGCGCCCTCCTCCCCAGAGATGCTCCGGGGGAAACGGGTGATCGTGACGGGAGCCAGCAGCGGCATCGGGGAGCAGATGGCATATCACCTGGCACGCATGGAGGCCCACCTACTGCTGACGGCGCGGACCGAGGCCAAGCTGCAGAAAGTAAATGGCAAGCAGAGCATGGTGGGCAAGCGAAACACATTTGCAACCCAGAACCCCACAAGCAGGCAGAATGTAGATATTCACCCCGGCCCAGGCACGCGGGGATGCCAGATACCCTGCAGATCCACCCCAGCGTTCCCCCAGCACGAGCCTGTTCTAACACCCCCCGCACCGCAACAAATTGCATTTTCAGTGCTGACAGCGCGGCATGTCTTTCTCGGCAGTTTTCAGCTGTGAATTCTGATCACCACCAAGGACAACGCTACTCTGCCCAAGTCCTGGTCTGATCAACCCTTGCCCTTTCTCAAAGTCTGAACTCTTTTTACATCCTGTATACGACAGAATCAAAATTAAGCAATATCCCTATTTATAAATACTATACATTTGGCTCAGATGTGCCATTGTTTAACTCTGCAGCCAGAAACATTTCTCTGAGCAACACGTCTCCTCCCATGAAGGGTTCCCAGCAGGACAGGGAGATGCAGTGCCCATCCACCCCAAAACAGCAACAGCCTTCATGAGATGGCGGGCGGGCGGGGGGGGGGGCTGTCCATCACCAACACCGCTCTCGCTGTTGCCGCAGGTTGTGCAGCAGTGCCTCAAGCTGGGTGCCGCATCCGCCCGCTACGTGAGCGGCTCTATGGAGGACACCACGTTCCCCGAGGTGGTGGTGAAGGAGGCTGAGAACACCTGGGGTAGGTGGTGGGGAGCTGCCCCTCCTCGCTCCCCAACACACCCCACGCTACATTCTGGGGCCATTCCAGCCACCGAGAAGCTGCTTTGGTTTCAGATGCCGGTTGCTAATAGCAAACATACTCTGCTTCCAGGAGGCCTTGACATGCTCATCCTAAATCACATTGGTCACACCTACTTCAACTACTTCAACGGGGATGTTGGGCACGTACGAAAGCTCCTGGAGATCAACTTCCTCAGCTACGTGGCGATGACCATGTCTGCCCTGCCCATGCTGAAGGAGAGCGAGGGCAGCGTCGTCGTCGTTTCATCCATGGCAGGTGAGCGCACAAGGGACCAGGCTCTCCCTGCCCACATCCCTTCCTCTGCCTGCCAGGGATCCCTGCTGCAGCTCTTCTTCAAAAGGCAGAATAAGGACCGTAGGGCAGAGAGCCACCCCGCTGGGAGTCAGGATGGGCATATGATTTGTACCCTGGCTGCACAGTTCATTCCTGTGGGGGATTTATATTCTGTACCCTGTCCTGCTCATCTCTTTGCACCCACCAGTCACCTTCATGCACCGCAGCCAATGGTGTACCACTGCTGGTTATTTTATGTGCATGGCCACATATTATACGTGCATTTGGGATACAAGGGCACATATGCAGGAACACAAGAACAGTATCACCCACAACTGAAGGTACTTCATGCCATTGTATGCTGTATGTTTCATTTGAAACATTCCTGCATTTGTTTATTTCTCTCGACCATCCATGACATTACTCAGTCATCCTAAATCACAATATTGCAGCAACTTGAAGGGCAAGAGGAAGGGAGAGCCGTGCAGCCTGGTGTCTGCGCAGTACACGAACCCTGACCTCATGTCTCTGCTCCAGGTAAAGCTGGTGCCCCGTTTACAGCTCCCTATTCTGCAACTAAGTTCGCCTTAGACGGATTTTTCAGCTCCTTGCGACATGAATTCATCATAGACAAGGTCAACGTCTCCATCACACTCTGCATCCTGGGCTACATCGACACAGGTAAGCTCAGCATCCCTGGGGCCCTGCAACTTGGTGCCCTTGCAGACAGAGCCAAGCCGAGCCCACCACCCGCCCTCTGGCCGCTCAGCACACGGCTTCGCTGCCGCTGCTGGACCCTCAGCCTGCAGTGGCTGTGCAATTGTGGAAACGGGACCCCAACTCTATAAAAGTGTGGCCCGAGACCTTTGACTCTGCTAGCCTTGCAGTAAACCTAGGGGAGGTGGGAATTCTGTCCTACGGTCACTCGAGAGGTGGAAAGGAATGGGAAGGACATAGCTATAATTGCTATTTAACTATTCTAAGCCTCGTTAAGTAGGTCAGATTCCCGGAGCTTGTTGGTTTGTTAGAGGAAGCTGCAGACACCCCAGCTGAGCTGGTGGGCCTGTGGCAGCCCCTCCATCCGACACTGCTCCTTCCCTCCCTGTCCTCCTGTCCCTCCAGAGAACGCCGTGCGAGCGGTCTCGCACGCCATCCGGGACACGCCGGCACCGAAGGAGGAGTGCGCACTGGAGATCATCAAGAGCGGGGCGCTGCGCCGGCGGGAGCTGCACTACCCATCCCAGGCGGTGGGCAGCCTGCTCCTCCTCCGGGGCATAGCCCCCGACTTCCTCGACTCTCTCATCAGGAGCAACTATAAGGTGGAAAACATCAGAAGAACATAGCCCCTGGGGCGGCAAGCGCACCGGGACACCTGGGGCCAGGCACAAGGGATTTGGGTGTTAATCCTGCTACTCGGGTGCCCTTTTCCACGCCACTGGGGCAGCCCCATGCTGATGCACCCTGGCAACCCGAGATGGGATGCACCATGAAAATGTCCTTTTTAGTAATGAACTCTTGCAATGGCTTTTTCCAACCAAGAGGCGCTTCAGAGAAGCTCCTGGCAGCAGAATCTGCTGCCAGCGTCCTGCTCCCCAGCAGGCTTCCGGCTCAGCCTCCAGAAACTGTTCCCCCACTGAACGCCACCGAGGCAGCGGTGCCGAGCGCTGCGGGAAGCGAGCCGAGTCACAGCCCAGAATGAGGATTTGGGCCAAGCAGCACAAACCACCCAAAGCCACAAGAGGGTCTTTGAACTGGGAAATTTTTTATTGTGTATCCCTTCCAGACTGGTCTTTGTAAAAATAAATCCTACGTTACTTTATGAGATCTCTGCTTTTACTTGTGTTCCTTTTCCACATGCATAGGCACAGAGCCCTTATCAGCGCCCAGCTGGTTTAACCGACCTCCTGGCATGATTTGCATTAATGCAGCTTTCACTTCTCCAAAGACCTTAATGAATTTCTGCCATTCGTGACCTCTCCTCAGCTGCCAGTACACACTTTTTTTCCTTTCCAATCTGCAAGAAGCCTTAAAATAATAGCATTGCTGTACTTCCCTAAGTCTGGATTTCTCTACCCCAAAGCAGCTCGGGGAAACTCAGTCACCGAGTGCCACAAGCAGGTCCGTGAACGAGCTCTCAACCTCCGCACATCAGAGCCCGATAAAGGGAGATGGCCCACAAGATAATTGCTACCTCTGCTTCGAGAGAAGCTGGAGACTTTGGGGTCCCAAGATAAGCCAGATCCCCCGCGAGCCAGGCCCCTGCGCCCCGCAGCCGGGCTGCGAGCGCAGACAGGAACCAGGGCTCAGCTGCGGCTGCAACGTTTCCTGTTTTACAGAACGAGAGAAAGAGCGAGAGCAGCAAAATGAGGTGGTTTGCGCGAAGATGGCAGCTGGAGCGCGTTCGCGCCCGATAACCCTCCGCTCACCCTGCTCCTCCGCAGCGGTCGAGGGGTAGCACGGGACCCCTCGGGCCAGGTAAGTGCCCACAGCGCCGGGGCCCGCGAGGGATGGAGGGGAGCAGAGGCTGCCATGCTGAAGGCGGTGGCATGCACCTTTTTTCATCTTTTTTCGCCCCATTTTCAGCCTGCATGATTGACACTGGGAGGCTGTAACATGAACCAGCAAGAAGCACTTTTTTTTTTTGTTTCCTTTGAAGCAAGAAGCGTAACAGCTTGGAAAGCAAAGATAAAGGACATGTTTGTTAATTAGAGAGGGTAATTTGGTGTAACAGGAGGAGGAAATAGAGCATTAGCTTGTCAAGAAGGCCTCAACAGTTTGCTCAGCTTGGGGTGAGTAACAGACCGTGTATTTCTTTAAGCTTTACCTTGCTTTACAGCGCATTTTTGCAAGGCTATGATGAGAGCGGCTGTTGGGATGCACGGTGACAGGCTGGGCAGCCCCGAGACAGCGCAGGTGGGAGAGGGGCTGAGCTATTCCTGACAGGAATTGCTGAATGAGCAGGGACCGAGCAGGACACCCGAGACCCAGATTCAATATGCAATTGGGCCACTTCTAAAATGGAAAAAAAAAAATTGAAAAATGCTTTTAAAGTGTCCTGAAGAGTTTGGAGCATGTTTGGCTGTAGACACACACTTTGTCCCAAGCTATGGGGTTTGTACCCAGCCTCAGGCTTCAAGCGGGCACGTTGCTGGATGTTGGCGCACGCCCAGCTTGCGTTTCTGTGTGCGAAGCTGTTGGCCAAACCTTGCCTTGCCTGCTGGGCCAAGGAGAGCGTGTGTGCACCGCGGGGGAAGGCCCCAGCTGAGCACAGCGGGATTGCTGTGGTACGGACATGCAAGCTGCATGGGAATAACCTGCTCAGCCTCCGATATCCCCAGGCTCCTCCAGCTGAAAGCGTATCGCAATAGGAAACACCTGAATAGCAAAACACTGCTGGGTCCTTCAGTAAATTTGAGCTAAAATTAGAGATGCTTCAGCAGCTATTCAAAGAAGAGAATATTCAAATAAAAATTAATAAAAGCACATAAGCGAGCACTGCCTAATCTTTCAGCAAGTGCCGTACTTAAGAGGTCCGGAAGCCTACATCCCAGGCAGGCTCAGCGCTGGGAGCAGCGTCCTGGCTGCGGGTTTCCAGGCACCTTCCCTGCCCAGAGCCAAGCACCCCGCAAGCACCGCTCTCCTTCCAAGGGAAGCTCCTACAGTGAAAAGATGGCACTAGCAATGGGTACACCACAGCTAGCACAAGGACAACAGAAATAATTACGGAGCAGATTTTAATGCAGAGTAAAAAGCACGGAAGTATTATACATGTAAATGGGGTTTACTTGTTCCCATTTTTTTTTCCATTAGACTCAACAACTTCCTAATTGCTTGAGACAGAATGAGACCAATGAAGTTTTGGTGGTTTTGTTCGATGCTGAAGAACTTTTAACCTGAATTTTCAGAGACTAAAATGCCTTTTTTTTTTTTTCCTCCTTCCTACATTAACATGGTTTACTAAACATGAGAAAAGCCCCCCAGGGCCGGGCACCCTCTGAGCATCGTTCATGGGATGTGCGCAGGGATGAGGAGCCTCTTCCCTGCCGATGGGGCGAGGGGACAGGAGAGGGGAGGAAGGCAGAGGAGCAGTTGTGGGTAGTTACTGCTCAGCTTTCTCTTTAACCAATGCAGAGGCAAAGGCCCAAATACGCTCAATGAGACCAAAGTCCAGCAAAAACCAACACACCTGTGGCTTGCAACTGTGCAGAGAAGTCAGCAGGAGGAGGTTTCATATCTACGCCCTGCATGCGCACGCAGACAGTGCAACGTGCTGAAGCAGAGGAGCTCCTCCTTTGCCTGGGCCACTGCTTCTTCTGGGGACTTTGTGGCCCAAATGTGGAGGCAGAATTCGTGCCCGAGACAAACTGGTACCATTTCTCAATGTGTCCCCAGTTCTTGAGCACAGCTGAACAATGAAGTCACCCCAAAGGGTAATGATCAGCTCGCTACACTTGTGTTTGCAATGAAGGAGCCAAGGCGCAGCTTGGCTAACACAGAGCCAGGGCTGCAGCCAGCGAGGCTGTGGGAGGACAAGCGAAGGTGAACAAGCAGAGGGCAAAGCGTTACACAGAGCATCCGAGCCGAGAGCTGGGGAGGGAGCAACCCGGAGGCAGGAGAAAGCAGCACTCAGTAGCTGTGGTCTCCAGAGACTTTGCCAGATACTCCATTAAAAAGAAGAAAACAAAAAAAAAAAAACCCCACACAACCCCCCAAATCCCTACAACACCACAAGGTTTCCACCGCTCCAGAGCTCTCTGTGCACATAGAAAAGGCAGCCACCACTAAGAAATATAATGCAATTGCTTGAAGAGTAAAATCGCACCACAGCACCACTATATTTGAACCTGTCAGAAAAAAAAAAACCACACAACCCTAGCAAAAGAAATGCACACTTAAAAAGTTTACTGCAGGAATAGCAGCGATTCCTCTTCCTGTGTTTTCATTGTTTTCTTTAAGTTGGCAAAAGAGGTCTAAGAGCATGCACCAAAGAAATAGTCTGAATAACAGAGGGATTTTATTTTATCAGGAAAGGAGTTCTCCCAGAGCAAGCAGTGGAAGCATCATTACTTGGTAGTGAAGCCAACTTCACGAGGTTGCATTAATTGTTTGAAATTCTCTTCCAAGCATCCGCTGGGTCAGCACCACCCAACGGAGGAGCAAGACGTGTGTTTTACGCAGCCAACACATACAGGTACATGGACAACAGATTTCTCCAAGAACACCACTTGCATCTGCTGCATGAGGATTCCAGAATCAGCGTCCGATACCTCACATTCATTTAATCTTAGAAAGTACCCGTTTTCACTCAAATCCTGTCTTCTCCCTTGGTTTCATCAGGACAGAGGACCTCAGAGCGGACGGAGCGGTCACAGACCAGCAGAGCTGTGCCCAACATGATCAGCCAGCCCGAGAAGGCACAGCCGCGGCACAGGCACGAGAGCTACGATGAGAAGTGCGAGCGGCGCCACGAGATGCGGGAGAACCGGCGGCAGCGAAACAACGTGACGACCTGCCGCCACCTCGGGAGGGGAGCAGAGGAGCCATCGCAGAGCCCCCGGCAAAGGGAGTTCCTGAGGAGGAGAAACCTGGCAAGCGATGCTGGAAGGATGCCACCAGGACAGGAGCCCAAAGCACGCGTCCCCCCGGACTCCTCGCGGGTGGAGCCGAGCCCACCCGTCCTGCTCCAGGTAACGCCTGCCCCGGAGCGCAGCTCAGAGCTCTGCCCGCTCCAGCTAGCGCCCACTAACGCACCCACAGCCTGCCCACCGAGCGCAGCAGCATCGGCATCCAGATCACAGTACAGACAAAAAGCGAGAATGCACCAGCAAAAAAGTGCATTTCCTTACAGATTGCAGTCAGGCACATGTAAACGCTGCCACCTCCCTCCCAGCACACCCCTCTCCTGTTTTCCAAACCCTGAACCAGACGGAGATTTTCCACCATTCCTCCAAGTACAACCCCACATCCTAGCTGCCAGATTACAGTTTTGCACTTAAATTATTTTTTCCTGAAAACCGAGCTCTAAACCCCTGGCTTCCCTCCATCACCTTTGCTGTTAGCAGGAAGGGTGCAGGAACTAGGAGACTCCCTGGTACTCATGACCTACCCTGTGCTGCACAGCTAACAGCACCCAGGGGGCTCACTGCCGTGAATGCCATCTACAGAAAGATGCAATGCACAACACCCCAATCTGAGCGCCAAACCGATTTCCTTCTAAACTTTTATCCCGTGCGAAAAGAACAATTCCCCTGGTACATTGCAAGTTTATCCTAGGGGCTTCACAAACCTACGCGAGCAGAGACAGTCGAACACAAGGTGACTTACACAGGCACACCTTCGAGATCCCTTTGCAGCGGGAGAGCGTGCAGAGCAATTACCTACCTCCTGCTGCCATTTGGTTCACCAGCTTTAATCTCCTGCTAGACAGCAGGAATCTGGAACAAGCACTTACATGTACATGGCGCATGCATGGTGCCGTCCTCTGTTTGCTTTTGCAGAGGTAACAAGGAGCAGGAGGCTGCGGGGGGCAGAGGGGCAAGCACGCCGCTCCCCCACCCCAGGGGGAAGCCAGTGCAGAAGAGGCACCTTTGCTCCAAAGCAGCCAAATGGTAGCAGAGACCCAAGCCAGCGACCCAGCCCCCTGCCACCAAAAGGCCTCATCTTTTTCAAAAACATCTCAAGGCACTTTGGGGCATGCTCCTTGCCCTGTTCTGGTGTACCCCCCCAGAAGCCAGCAGGTTTTCTCCCACTTCCCCACAGAGCTCTGGAGCTGCTGCAGCCAAAGCAGCAGATCCTTGTGGATTTGCCATGGTTTCTTGGCATCTTCTTGATGCTCTTCACCCAGTCACTGCAGGGACAAAGCCTGACCCGGCCATAGCCCCTTCCCCTCCATTCCTCACAGCCACTTTTGGAAGGATGCTGACTTGAGCTGCCCTCTCATTCCAGCACCCATGGAGCTGCCCCACGTTGCCCCTTGCACGCTCCGGGCTCAGCCTCAGCATCCCCCTCGGCATTTCGGCAGAAGCCGTCTCCAGGCGAGGTGCCTCTGTGAACACCCAAGGTAGGCAAGGGATGCTCAGGCTTCCCAGCACAACAGCAGCCACGGCGTTTCCCTCTCACCTCTAAGTCTCCATCGAGCGGTTTGGGATGCAAGCTGGCAGCTCCCCTGCAACCCAAGCTCCCCTACCAGCAGCCCCATTCCCACGCTGTTTTACCATCCCAGCCTGAGTTTCCCCTGCAGACTGCAGGTGTTAAAAATATTTTTTCCCGTGGAGCTGTAAACCAGCCCATGGCTTAACCACCAGTGCTGCTGAGCAGATGCTCTGCCCTACGGCTTCCCTATAAGTGCCCCAGATTATCCAGGGGGTGACTCCAGTCTGCAGGATTACTTAACTTCTACTTCTCTGCCCATCTGAGAGCAGGACTCTGCCTCTGGTCCCTATCAAGCTGTGTTACCGGACACTGTTTAAGCACCCGCTCTCCATCCTAGTAGCAATGCCATCTCCCAGACGGACACTCAAACCGAACTTCACAGCCCCTCGGATGGGCGGGAATCTCTCACATCCTCCCACTTTGCTTTCACAGGAACCCAGACCCTTGTAAATCCAAGCGCAGGAGTGAAAGACTCGAGCCAGCAGACAGAGTAAGCCGGTCCTGTCCTCCCCTCCCTCCCCGGGCTGTGAATTCGGGTACCCGCAGGGCAGCAGCCTCGATGCCCGAGCCCAGATGCCTTTCGCCTCGGCACACGCTTTCGCTGCACGAACACCCCTGCTCTGCTGGGGGAGCGGCTGGCGTCCAGAGCCACGGACTGCCGCAGACCCCCGCATCGCACTCGCCTCTAACGCGCTTTCTTTTTTATTTCAGTTGCGGAATAGCCATTTTAAATAAGGTAAGCGAAACACAGATAATAACTAGCCTTGAACTCCTGCAAAAGAAATTAGTTTCTAGAATTTCTGACTGGTACTAAATTTCTATAGTTTCAAAAATGACGACACCGCTCCTCTAGGAGAGAAAGGCACTTCTGTCCCATGGATATCTGCATTCAGCAGCTGCCCTGATTCGATACACTGCAGGGCAAAGGTGCCATAACTCAGTGTGGTAAATTGCTGCAGAAAATATTTTCACTTCCCTGGAAAAAAACAAACAAACAAATCCCAGCAGGCTCTCCTCCTCCGCCCAGACTCAGGCCATTAACTCCAGTTTTATTTCAAAATATTTGGATTTTGCGGCCAGTTCATGAAATGTTTATAAACTGAAACAATCCTATCGGTTTTAAACATTTGCCCTTTCCCTTTCAGGAAATGGTGCAGCTGTCCAACTACCTGAAGGTAGGTACCAAATACCATACATACTGACCTGGAAAGCAGGTCTTCAGTCAGTACAATGCCACTTTTAAAATTGTAAATATTAAATAAATGGGGAGGTTATGCACCCAATTTTGACATGGCCAGGAAAGCCTACAGACAAGGCACTGAACCCAGAGACCTCTCTGGATCCCCCGAGCAGAGGAAGCCCCGACCCTGAGCTGGAGGGGGGAGCTGGGCTGTCCCCGCGGGCTCCGGGGGTCCCCGCTGACCACCTCTCCCCCTCCCCGCAGGAGGCCCTGCACCGCGAGCTGCTGCTCAAGCAGAAGATGGTGATTTTGCAGGAGCTTTTCTCCACGCTGCTGCAAGCGTCAGAAAAATCCTGGCAGGTACCAGAGCGCTGCACGCGGGCTGGAGGGAGGCTTTGCCTCGGCAGGACCGGGCTTGCGTGCAGGAGCAAGAGCACCCCACGGGTCTCCCTTTCCTTCTCGGCGCTAAGTTCCAGCTCTGCCTGGCTTCGGTGCTTTACGGGCGTGGAGACGGCACAGGTTGAAAACGCAACGCTGTCACCTAGCAGGCAAGGCGTCACGCAGAACCGTTCACCTGCAAGTAGCTGCTCGCCCTGCCTCTTTCCTTGCCATCACCTTTCTTTTTAGGGAGGGTCGAACACAAACCCAGAAGTGAGGGGGCTACTCTGCTTGAAGTTTTTCACTTTTGTCCACCAAAAGATTGTTACAAAATGTACTTTGCTTTCAGATCAACAGGAAGTGTAAACCCCTTTTCTTCTGTAAGGTTTTGCTTGGTTGGTTTGTTTTTTTTTTTTTAATACTTGCCTTTCCCACTTTTTCTTAAACAAAAAGCAAACAGAAGTGTATTAAGTGTGGAAAAAAATGGAATGAACTCAAATAACCATCTTTCACCAAATTTTCTTTCCTAGTCAAAACACATTTCAAATGTTTTGAACCTCCCCCCCCCCCCAATTAAAATTTTTTAGATGCACCAAAAGTGGTGCACCCAAGCGCTGGCAAACACCACATTGGCTGGGAGAAAGCCAGTCTGGGTCTTAATCTGGGAACACAACGGCTGAAAAAAACCACCCAGCACACGCAGCCTTCCCGCTGAGCTCCGGCCACGCAGTCTGCGCCTCGCTAGGACCCGCAGGGACATCCTCGCCCCGGTTCCTTTTGGGGCCGTATTCCAGGCCTCAAACACAGCTCGGAGGACCCAACACCACGAGGCTCTTGCACGCTGAGCCTCAGCTGCTCTGCTGAATCACGGCCCTGCATCAAACTCTTTCCCCACAGCTCAAACAGAATCCTCCAGTGACCATTTTTTTTTGCTATCAGGAGGTAAAGTTGAGGCGATGCATTTTATGCAACATACGGAGTGTTTTATACAGGATTATTAAATCAAATATTAATTTACAGTTCCTTGTGCCGTTAAAAAAAAAGTGGTTTGAAAGTTCTGTTGGGCAGAAAAGTGAGCGATTGGGTGAGATGGTACTAAAAAAAAGCTTGTGTTAGATGTGCTGCGGTTAGAAGCTTCCGCCTTCGCTTGCTTCTTCAAATATGAGCAGGAAAAAACACTCTGACACACTCTGCAGGAAGTAGCCATGAAACCTCAGATTAGAAACAGGTGGGTGCACTTTGCTTCTTGCTATCTCTGCTGCAGAAGAGAGGCTTTGCTGCTGCTGCCTCTCGCATTCAGCCTTTCATCGGACTAAAAATTAACTCGCCCCTGGCACCGGAGCCAGCGGGGCAAACAAGGCAGATGCTGCCTGCTTGGTGGGGATCCCCGGGAGCTGCGCGGGGGGCTTCTCCAGGAGGTGCTGGCAAAGGGATGGATGGACAGGCCCCATGCAATAATGCTCTGCCATGGAAACTGGTGGTTGGTTGCCCCTTTGCAGGCCCAGGTGAGATTCCAAACGCTTGCTGCAGAAGCTTTTTAATCCTTCCCGATATTTTGGGTTTCAAAAGAAATGCAATTGCATACTCGTGAATGATCTGGCAGCGACTTGTGAGATGGCCACAGAGTCATTTTTTTGAGATGCTGCTCGTGTTCGTGGGTGCTTCTGGTTTGATGGAGCAAGCAAATACTTTGCAGGAGGATGGGGTGTAGCTAAAACCAAAGGGATAAAGTCTTTGGTTCCTTCCCCCTCCCATGATTTTACTTCTAGGTTAAAGAGACCTTCCTACCACCGGTCCGGACCTTAAATCCCCCATCTCTTGTAAAATTCACTTTGTTGACTCATAAAGCTTCCTTCATCGGGCAGCATAAGTAAATCTCAGTTATAATTAAGAGTAATTAGTTCTGAACTGTTCTCTTAAGAAGAAAATTACTACTTCATTACATTTTCTTCCCTTCCCAACCTCTGAAGTTGAACCTGACTTTTGGGGGTACCCTGCACCTCTGCAGAGTTTAAGCTCTTTGCCATTTCCAGTGCATTAGTAATAATTTATTGACCCATTTTTCTAGCACAAGCATCGTATTTGGGCAAACTGAAGCCTTCCAGAAACAGCACTTATTGTTGCTTTAAACCAGCTACTTAAAATTACTGAGGGAAGTATTATCAGAGAATTCACCAGTCATAGGACAACCAAGACACTACAGCTGCCAGCCAAAAACAGTTTAACACGCTTATACGGCACTTAAGTGACAGGGGTAGAGAAATGCAGAAGAGTTGAAGAAAGGGTTTGGAGCTGCCCATTCAGGTAACCTCAGACTCTCTGAAGACGAGGGCTACAGAGGATTTGCATCCCGTATTTGCAAGAGTGGGCATATTTTGAACACATTAGCCATAATCCTTTCCTCTGCCCGGCTTTCAGTAGGTGTCACGGGGCTCTCTAGCGAGGCGCGGTGCAAGGATCCCCAAGTGGTGTTCAAACAGGGACACCGAGACACTGCAGAGGAGAGAAAAACCACCACCACCACCTGATCACGGTGGCTGTCGGGAGGTTTTGTTGTTGTTTTGTTTAGTTGTGGGTGGGGGTTTTGTTTGGTTGGTTTTCAGGGGTTGTTTTGGGTTTTTGGGGGGTTGGGTTTTTTTTTTTTTTTTAAAGCAGCCCCTTTCATGTAGATAATCTTCAACACAAGGGCTTGACCAAGATTTGCTCACATAGCTTTTCTGGTCAGAAGCATAATTTCTTACGCCTTCCCATGTACGTGCACATACTCGCTCACCCCTCGCTGCCACGCCGCTCTGGTAACAGACCTGACAGGCAGTTTATTCCATTTAGAGAAGTCTTTATCCTCTATGTTCTTTTGCCAATTTATAAGCTGCATCTCCGTGAAAGGAGTTTGCCAGCACATTTCTGCTCTCAAGCATAGGAAGGGCCCAGCGCTCTGTTGCCTCATACTTTGCACAGTCATTTACATCTGTGCACAACGGCCATAACACCACCACCCTCTAACGTGAGCCTTTGCAGGCAGCAGGATAAAATAAACTGCAGAGGGAAATGAGGCATAATATTTCACATCTAAAAATGCTTGTCAAAATTCCACCTACTTTCTAAGAGGACAGAGCCATTAGTACTTTCTACCAACAACTGAACAGGGAAGATTTATTCTTTGGGACTGTAAACTTACTTTTGTGCAAATTTAAACAGTGCTAAGACATCAGAGAATCTGGCTTTGCTTGGGTCTAACAGCTATTCCTGTAACATCAAGGAGTTTTTCAGAGGCTTGACTTCAAACAACAGTAAGCAGAGAGGATACTGGTGTTCTCAGTATTGCTGGTGGAGAAACAGCCTACGTGAACTCTTTGCTAAAATTTGATCTGAATTTGCATGCAGTCTGGTTTCACAAACCCTAAGAAGCCTGACTAACACTGAGGGGAGTTTATAATAAAGAAAAAAAAAACAAACCCCCCAAAAAATCGATCATCACTGTTGCCCTCTATCCCCTTGCCCAACTGCTAGATGTTGCAAGGCAGACCCAACCTATTTCCTACGGGAACCAGCAAGACAAGACCTTAGCAGCAGCCGGGGCTTCCAGCAAGGAGCATTGCAGGGAGGAGCCGTCAGGCAGGGAACAGGGCCGTACGCGGCGACGGGCGCAGCTAGGCTGCTGCCAGACCCGTCCAGACTAACCAGAAATCCCCTCGCTCTCAACTTCTCAGCTCACTGCAAGCACCTGCGCTCAGTAACCAGTGGAACTGCCTCGCAAAGAGTTTTTCAACGCACAAAAGTCTTACTTCCCCATATCCCATTTATTCCGAGATCATGAAGGGCTTATTTGAACGCTGAGCATTGAGAAGACTTTGACTAAATTTAGCCACAACACTACAGATGAAGAAAAGGGAGAAAGCGAATCAAAACACAAGCTAACAAAACATTAGGGGCATGTTGTATAGTTCATGATTCCACACATCAATTCAATTGTTTTTTTCCCCCAGGGTCAGCTGAATGAAGATAAACTGAAGTGTAAACTAAGGGCACTTGAAAATCAGCTGCAGGCCTGCACCCAGGTAACGTCCAATTGCCAAGAACCAAACACAGGTGAAGAAAGGCATGAAAACAAAATACCAAACCATGTAATTAGGTCAGGTCTCAGTTTCTGGAGCAATCTGATTAGATGTGGATCTGAAAATGATATTTCCTCTTTGCTGAAGCAATGCTTCACAGCAAATTAGCAGTAGCACTTACATGCTCTGGATTTGCTAATATTCAGGCTTAGCAAGATTAGGAATATGTCAGAAAAGACCCTTCAAGCGCTTTAATTCTTCCTTTAAAGAGTTACTCAAAGGAGTGTGTGAAGAAGATCCTGATCGAGATGGAGGACCAGAAGCAGACCTATGAGCAGAAGGCAAAAGAGGCTCTTCAGAAGATGCTGGAGGACAAACTCCAAACAGAGCAGCAGCTGCAAAACTCTCAAGTAAGCAACATTTTACACCTGGCTTTGCTTTACTCTAATCCAACTGTGACAAAGAGCCCCCACATTTCAGGGAGAGGCAACGACTATCTTACCATTAGTAACAAAGATGCAAAAATATCTTTTATTTTTTTAGCTACTGAGCAAAGTCCAAAGCAGCTTAGTGGCAACCTGTGCTCATTTTGTGAGCTATACACCAGGTTAAGAACAGCACACAGTTAGGGAAACACACTGCTGTTTGGCAGTTTTAAATGTAATCCCTCTCCTCATTGCCTGCTCTGCACGCACGGAGTAACAAGCCACACACACAGACACCCAGGGCACGAGATCTCCAGAGACACCTTTTCTGCTCTTTTACATGAAAATGGATTTTCTCCAAGAGGTAGCAATTTGCTTTGACCCACAGGATAACTGGTACTTTCAGAAAAACAAGTAAGTCTTATCCCAAATACTACCAGGCTTCTAAATCCTCCCGGCAAAGGCACTCGGGTTCCGCAGCAAGCCCTCTGCCCACGTTTGCTCTGTCCATCAGATGGCATCAGACCCACGCGGGTGGTTGCAACGCTGGCGCAGGAGGCAGCGCTGCCGCAGCCCCACGTGCCCGCGGCCGATGTGCGCGCCCGTGGGTGCTGTTTGGGGCAGCCTGGCACGGTCGTGCCGGCAGCGGGTCGCAGCCCACCCATGGGTCCGTGTCTCCTCCGCAGAGGAGCCTGGCAGCGACGAGAGAGGACCTCGCCTTCTGGAAAGAGCACTACACCGCACTCAAAGCCGAGCTGACCAAGACGACCACGTCGCACACCGAGCTCGAGAACAACTTCCACGTTTTGCAAAGCAAGCTGCAGGTACGTTCGTTCCCCGCAGGAACGGCATCCCCAGGAGTTCGCGTTTTCAAATTTGCGAGCAGGGAAGCCCGCAGGTTGAGACCACTACGTAATAAATCCCGTTCGATGAAGCACAGCAGTTACATGTGCAACCCAGTCCTCGGCTCAGGGCTGCCTTTCGTTGCCAGCGAGCTGGCCGACGCTGCGCGCTCGCACGCCCACGGCGCGGTGCCAGGGCTGGGCTGATGGCGGGGGTCTTCTCGCCCCCAGCGAGCGGACGCGCAGAACGAGCAGCTCCACCAGGCCCTGCGCAGCCTGCAGAGCGAGCACGCCGCGCTGCGCCAGCGAGCCAGCGCCTTGCGGGAGGACAACGACCTGAAGGCAGAGCACATCACCGCCATCAAAGGTACCGGGTGCGGCGGAACGGGGCGGGGGTCTGTCCTCCAAATGAACGGAGGATGTAAGGAAAATAGTCTTAAAATCCTGGTCTTCAGAGAGGTGAAACGTCTTTTCTAAAAGAAAGGATGGAATGAGAGACCTGAAAAGAAAAATCAAAGATGAGTCCTCAGCTTGGATGAGGACTTTTGCATCCTTGTCAGACCCATCAAACGCAGCAATGCAAGCCTGCTCAGCTGGCGGGGCACTGCCTGTCGCTGAGCTGCTGCACGGTGGTGGACATTACCAGCACGTAAATATGAGCTAATAGGGTCTTAAAGTACCAATTCAGATAGAGGCAAGGATACTCACACGTACTTCACAGGGCTATTTGAAAACACAGTTAAGGAAGAGGAAAGGGGTGGCAGTTCTATTTTCGTAACAGGTCTCACACAAACAGCTTTAAAATAAACCATAAATTAATAGAATATAAGGCACGCTAGAAAAAGCTACGAAAACCAAAAGGGTTTTAACAGCTAAAAATCATGTCCCTTCAGAGAAGAAAGTTCAGTGTGGCCAACAGTATCCACTCTGCTTAACACACGTGGAGAAAGGGAAAAGTTGCCACCCTTGCGTAAAGATGCACAGAAATTTACATCAACCTTGATTTTCCTCTTATCATTACGTCAGATAAATTGCAAAAAGAACAAAATCAGAAGGTAACACTGGAGGCGACGATCAGCCATTTGCACAGTAAGTAACAAAAAAGCGCAAAGTAAGAGATCTGTGTTAGCGCTGTGGATGGTAACAGCGGCTTTTCCCCTTCACAGACCTGATACAGAACCAGGCCAACGAACAGAAGACCCAGGAGGCGATGGTGCAAAGGAAAGGTCAGCAAATTTTGTAACCTAGCGCTCCTCTCACTGGATACAGGAACCTTAGACCTGACCCTAGCAGGAGTCTACACTGGTTTAGAATAAAGGATTATTTTAAAGCTGCACAAAGCGAGTTATTATATTTTGCTAGTTAACGTTAAATGTAAGTGTATTTATGATGGCAAACACTTTAAAAAATAAATGGATTTTGGTGCAAATTCTACTTCAGTGGCTATGCCATTTTTTTCCGTCAGGCAAAATACATTCTAGTTTATAATTGCAACTACAGCTGTACTTGGGGAAAAAAGTAGTAAAAGGCATTTTAACTCTCCCTCCCTTCTGTTTCTAGCAACTAATTATAAATATTCCTCTAAGGATGAGTAACTTGTAGCTGCAGCAGAGGCAGGCCCACGATAACTAACTCGGCTCCTGTGTCCTCTGCTGTGTACACAGCACACAAATATTATCTTTAAACTGTGCTGAGTAAACAAGACCTAAAGCAAACTGAAAGCCTGGACCTGTTTCTCATCAGAAGCCTGTTTTCTAGACGAGGTTTACACCACGCAGACCCCACCTCTCACTCCTGCCAAGGAAAAACAAAACGCTCTGTTAGAGCACCCCAAGGAGGAGGGAGAAGAAAGTCTGAAAGAAGAGATCCAGAAAAGGACATCCCAGCTTACGGCAAAGGAGAAGGAGGTGAGGAAGCCACTGAATCACGGCTGGGACCGAGTTCCCTGCTGGGGAGCGAGCTGCTGGTGTAAGTGCTTCAGCAGCAGCACAACACAACGCGCCAAAGCTCCTGGAAGTAACCTGAACTTGGCATCTCTCGTGAGAATTCTCTCTGCTGAATTTTTATCCCGATACCAGCTTCTGCTAAACCCCAGGTGCAGCGCCCATGTGCAAGGGCAGGGCAGCAGCCTGGCCCCCGGGGCTGCGGCGCAGAGCCCCCTCCATACAAACCCATTTCTGCTCTCGAGAGCCTCAGCAGTCCCGCAGGGAAAAGCCAAAGCCATGCTTTAAGAGCTGAAGCCCTGAGCCCGAAGGAAGGAGAGGAGGAAAAAAGGCTTGCAAATAACAGGAAGGGTCTGCTAACAAAAGCAACACCCTTACAATGGGGCTGCAAAAAACTCCAAAGCTTTCTGACCTCTTACGTGCTCTTTCCTGACTAAAAGACCATTTCAGGACACAAGACTGGGAGCACAAACCGTGCCCTCTGCCAACCAACAGCCCCACAGTTCTTACAGCAGTACTCAGGCAGCAAGGATTTATAAAAAAGGATTTGTAACTTACTGTAGCAGCACTTAGAGCCACGCAGGAGGAGAGCTTGTCCTACTGACCTGCACTAGTGAGCACAGCACCGGGCATCACCCAGCACCACCTGGGGAAGGGTTTTGTAAAGCACAATCACAGCAAAAGGGAGCAGCTGGGGAGGCCCAGCTGCCCCAGCTGCCCCAGCTCCTGCAGCCTCTCGGCGCAGGCAGCCTCCTTCCACAGCTGCTGCTGCTGCTGCTAACGCACCGCTCGCCGGGAGGGCAGCAGGGTCTCACGCTGCGCGGCCGTTCAGACCAAAGGCGCTGCCTGGGTTTTGGGGTTGCGCAGTGCAGCCAAGGCACCTGTCCCCTGTGTTCTGTGTCTCAGAGGGTTTAAAGGACGCTGCAGTTGCTCTCACAGTCAGTGAAATGCAGACTGAATTTCAGAATGAAAGGCGAACCCTGCCACGAGTTTGCACTCCACATCTTCCTGACCTGCACACTTCTGTGGTCGTAGAAATAACTATTGCTTCTTTCTCGCATGTGATGTGGAAGGCGGCAGCAAAGCCGAGCAGGTCACGGGATGGTAACGCACCGGGCGTTGCCTCCATCGCCGCGCTCCCAGTAACACTGAGATCTGCTCTGTCCCCTGTAGGTTTCTATGGGCATAGAGGTAGCAGAAGTGAAAATCCCCCGTCACTGCAGTGCCCGCGCACAGGTGAAGCGCTGCAGCTGCTGCGGGAGCCCTGCCACTCTCGGTGCGTACAAGAGCGAGGGGATCCTTCCTGCTAACGGCCGCTCACTCTGCTTGCAGTGCACGGAGCTGCGCTCGGAGCTGGAGGCCCTGAGCGAGGAGTACCGCTCCTGCCTGACCAGGCTGCGCCAGTGCCGCGACGAGCTCAACCACTGCCAGAGCAAGCAGGCAAAGGTGGGAGGCATTCCTCACCCCGACTCCCCGTGCTTTCGGACCGCAGCTACAGATCGGTCTGGGAAAAAATTCCCCCGTTTATTTGTGCAGTGAGGAAAGATGAATGACATGTTTGCTAGGGATGAGGTGAGAAGTTTCTTCCCCCCCAATTTCCTAGTAACGCTTGCTCCCCCTTGCAGAGACGTTGCAGTCACTGGATCCCTGTCCTGGTGGGACTGATAGCAATGGCCGTAGCCATCTTCCTCGCAAGTTACAGACCGTGAAGGACCTTCCCGATGACCGATCTCACTGCAGGAACTGACTTCTGCTTCACCAACAGCAACGCGCCCTTGCCACAGCGCACTGTCTGCTGTTTAGTACTTGCCTGTTCGGTTCATATCCTGAGCTGGTCTCACTCCAGACAAACTCCAATAAACGCTGGGAGATCACTCCTTCCCTCAGCTGCTTTGGTTATTCTGCATCAGTTGAAGGTTGCGCTGCCCAGTCCCCGCAGCACTGAGGGACAAAGCCACCCCTGCCACCGCTGCCAGGGCTCACGCGGGGCGGGAGGGACCGGGCAGCAAGGATGAGGCATCCCGTGCCCTTGGGATCCAGCCTCCCTGGTTTTCATGCCCAGTGGCTGAGAGGACTACAAAATTCTCTTCCTTTATTTATTGCCTCCCTAAATGGGAAGTATTCAACCCTGGACCATCTCTACTGGTACCTGCCAAAGAAACCCAGCGCAGGGAGGCTTTAAAAAGCACACTCCCCTCGTACTCCCCCCGTGCACTGCCTGTCCTGAGCAATTTTCCCACCTCCCACCCACTGGGACCAGTTCTGCCCACTGCTCTTCGAGCCTGCTGCATGGCCAAGCGTCCCCACAGCCATGTCCATGTCCCTTTCAGTGCCAGCACCACATGAATTCGACAGAGACGGGGGTTTTAAGACCCTTTTGGAGCTGCACTGTGCAGGTTTTACGGTAGTGCTTGCCCCTCGCTCAAGCGCAGGCTCAGCTATGAGGCGGTGCGTGACACCACCTCACATGAGTAGTAAATATGATACGGAGCCTACAATAAACTTCACAAATTCACAATACTGTGGTTCAGATTTTTTATTAATCCTCGGCTGTTTGCAGCAAATAAATATACCCTGGCTTATACAGGGCGCACTCCGCAGTCTGAGTGGAGGCTGCAGAGCAGCTGTGAGTGTGTACATCCACACAACGGTCTTCTGGGCAGTACACGTATTTGATCGGCAACTGGCCTACGAGGTTGGGGGCCCAAGATCATCAAAATTCAGCCTTGGTGCTTGTGGGCTTCTTGAGAGCCTCAGTGGGAACCGCGTCTCTCGCCTCAGTCCCTGATGCACGTGAGATGAGTTTGCGTTTTACAAGGCAACCGCTGGAAGACACACCACCTCGCTCAAAATGCGGAGATCTACAAAGTCATTCTGCGTGCTGAAGGCCTCCTTCAGCTCATCACACCAGGCGTCCAGCACCTCCTTCAGCTCCGCGCAGATGCTCTCCGGGATGCTGAAGGAGTAGATCTGGACCCTGAGACCATCCCTTATCCTGGGGCAGGAGGCCTGGACCGTGAACACCCTCAGCGGCGTCAGCGCCAGGCAGTTCTCAGCGCCTTCCTCCGTGGAGAAGGCATATGCTGCCGGGTAGCCCAGCAGCACCCCGACGACGGTGCAGAGGTTCCAGCCCGCGGGGACAACCTCGCTGGAGGACACGGGGCCAGTGGCGGCGGCCTCGGCGGCCCCCAGGTGGGCGAGGAGTGCGGCGAGGTGGTCCTTGATGGCCTCGGCCTCCGCCGGCCCGCAGAGAGCTGGGCACCGCCGCCCCGCCGAGACATCCACGAAGGGCGCGGGGTGGGCACGCAGCACGGCCGCCAGCCTCCGCCGGGCGAGAAGCGGGTGCAGCAGCAGCGGGGCCGAGCCCTCGGCGCCCAGCAAGTGGAGGCGAAGCGGGGCCAGCCCGGCCTCCCTTAGCCGGGCCAGGTACCGGCGCAGCTCGGCGGGGCCGGCCGCGCCGCAGTCGTACAGCAAGGCCGGCTTCAGCCCCGCCGCCACCGCCAGCACCTCCCCGGCGAGCTGCAGGGCACGAACGGCCGGCAACCTCCACCGCCGCCCGGCCCCCAGCTCCTCCCGCGCCGCCGCCACCAGCCGCGGCGCCGACAGGGCCCTGCCCGCCGGGGGCTCCGCCTCGGCCGCCGGGCCCATGGCCGCGCCGAGCGGCGGGGAAGCTACGGCCGGGCCCCCGCCGCTTCCGCCTCGGCCTCGGCGCTAGCGTGGGCGGCGGCCCGGGGCGGAGCGGCTGGGGCCCGCCCGGAGAGGCCGCTCCGCCCCGGCCTAGGCCCGGGCCCGCCCGGGGAGGCCGCTCCGCCCCGGCCTAGGCCCGGGCCCGCCCGGGGAGGCCGCTCCGCCCGGGCCCGGGCGGAGCGGCCTCCCCGGGCGGGCCCGGGCTGGCTCGGAGCGGCCTCATGGAGACGGAGGAGGCCGTTTAGGAGCCGATCGCTGCCATCACCCTCAGCCAGAGGGGAGGGCACAGCACAGAGCCCCCTCCCAGCTTTCAGAGCTGTAGCATCAGCCTGCTCTCAGTGCCAGGTGGCTTCTCGGGGGTGTGCAGAGCCGTTTTATTTTACATATAAAATACGTCTGTGTCTAAAATGCGCGTGTGGACGGTGTATGTGTACGCAGACCTACCAAAAAAAGCACCCTGGAAGAAGCGTCGGCCTCCCAGCTTGCAGCTACCGAACAGTTAAAGCGAGAAATAAAACTAGACAAGGTGATATTCTCTGGGTGGTTTTAATTGAGCACAGATTATTTTCTTCCCCCCCCCCCCCCCCCCATGCTCAAGTATTTACATACAATGGATGAATAGTGGATTAAAAAAAATATTACAGAATTGAAAATCTGATTTATACATATCGGTTGTTTAAGCAAACAGCTGAAAACGGCGAAGGAGCTAGAGGTACTCCTGTAATCCCCTCCGTTTTAAACACTTCCACAACAAAAGTACCATAGACTGCCGAAAGCGACTCAGATGACCAGATTTACAGATTTTATTCAGATTTAGGCAAGGCGCTCGTTAAGATAATACTCTTCCTGTATGTACAACATAAGCAGCCGCGGGGCAAAGCCAAGGGTCTGTCACTGTGCCGGGAGCGGCTGCGCCATGTGCATGGCGGGGGCCTGCATGGGCCAGCCCTCTTGGTGGTTCTGCAGCAGGCGGTACAGCTGCTTCAGGTGAGCCACGATGTTGTCCTTGATGTCGGGCGTAGAGATCTGGAGCCGCACGCTGCCGCTGTCAAAGGAGCGCGTGAAGTCACCGGAAAACATTTCGTAGATCATCCGGGCCACAACTGGAATGACCTGTTTAAGAAGAACTCGGTTGTTTTAGCCTAACGGTCACACAGTACGCGCCTGTTATTTTGCAGGAAACCCCCGCCCAGGACACAGGGGATGGTTTCCACCATAACCTAAAGCGCGCTCACAGACTGATGCCATTCGGCACCCGTGGCATTTGTATTTGCCGTGACAAAACCCACCAGCCCTGTTGGGGTTTCCCGGTGTCAGTAACCACGACAGAGAAGAACAGGTCTCTGCTACCCGCGGGCATGGATCCAGAGCCAACACACCGGGCCCCAGCAAGGCTGGCACGTGTCACTTCAGAGCCTCAGCTCCTACCTGAACCACAATCAGCTTCCTCTCCCTCGGTTTTCCATCAGGCCATTCTTCTCCAAAACAGAAGTAGATCTCATACGGCGGCTGTTTCTCAATTTGTCCTTTCTGATGGGCAATCAGCTCTAGGAAGAAAAGCAGAGTGCTGCGGGGTTGTGCTCTTTTGGTTAGAAACGCTCACCACATCCATCCCACCTCGTTATATCATCCCAGGTCTTACCTACACGCTGTCCTTTGCCAGAGCCACCTCTTACACATACACAATTACAGCTTATTTCCTGAACCCAGAGAGCCTTCTTTAACAGCAAGGCCCGCCAATGTTTTTCAGAGCATTAAATGAGTGCACCTTCACTTTCTTCTGATGTGTGCCTGCTCCATGGTCCACTGAAGTCAGGGAAGCGGTGGCCCCTACCCAGGCTCCATGCAAGAGCCAACTAGTCGGTGCGCCCAGGCTGAGCCCCAGCGCAGACCACCCTTTCCAATAGTGCCACCAAGTGCCCAGACCAGTATTCAAAGCTATCTTCCAGAAGCAGAAGCTACATACCGCTTAGGAATGTTTCCAGACAGAAGAGTTTGACTTTCTTTTGCCTCTCGATCAAATTTGGTGTGGTGGAGGAAGGCGCACAGGGGCCAGACCAGTACACCTTGCACTGGCAGAGCCGGACAGCATAGATGGCATGGCCACTGACCTCCAGGATCAGTCCCCTGTCCATAACATCCAGCAGCCGACTTGTGAAGACCTTCTGCCTTTCATTGGTGATTTGCTCTGTTCCTGGAAACTTTACTTGCTCCAAACTAATAGGCCCGAAGAGCTCTTCCTGGTCTGGCATAGGACCCAGCTCTCCATAGAAAAGTCTGCATCCCTGTGGGTTGCTTACAGTCGTCGTCGGTCCAGTCTCCTTTCCTCGATATTCAAACTTGATTTCTAGGTCTGTCACTGAGAAAGAAACTGTCAGTATGGCTTTTCCTGGACCTTCGCTTGTATTGCATTGGCAGTAGAGACACACCACGCAATCCACGCTACAGTCACAGGGGTGTTAAAACTATACACAGTGCTCCATGCTAACAAGCAAACAGCCACAGGAAAAAAGTAAAAACTTTTTTTTTTTTTTAAAAGCACAATGACAGAAGCACTACAAATGCATGTACATACTTGGCAGAGAGCTGATCCAGAGCTCAGGGCTGCTGAAGAAGTCATGCTGCAACGCAGTTGGGGGCATTTCCATATCTAGAGGTTCATTCTTTGGCCACACAGCTTCAGGGCTGCAGTTTTCTGCACTGGCTGGAGCCATTGGAGAATCTACAAAAAGGAAAACAATTCTTCAATAAACCAAGATTTTATTTCAAGCGTGTGCCAATTTACAAGCAAATACCTTCACTAATATGCCTTCACTATGCCACCAACCATTGATATTAAGAAATGGAAATGTCTCTTGAATAGGGACATGCTGAGATTGATTCAATTCTTCCTCTTCATCCTCATCAAGATCATTATCCTTTTCATCCCACGGAGCTGAGCCAGTGGAACCTGCAAACAAGCACATCCTTGTGGGTAGTCAATCAGTGTGAAGCACTGCAGTGCATTTCTTGAAAAAAAATAATGTAACCTTCATATTGGCTTTGCACAATATTGGAAATTTATTTGTGTATTTTCTGAATATAATTAAGAAAAGGAAAACCTGATCTGTACAACATACTGTTTTTAGTTTAATATATAATTCTAGAAAGCTAAGGAAACAGATAAACTATCACCAACATTGGACTGTTTAGCAGAAAACATGCAACCGTGTACAGCTTTATTAATTTTAGTGCAGGTAACACTACAGTTCGGAGTCCTCTTAGTTTAAGTACAACCAGGCTTACACATGGCAGCTGCTTTCTGCTGCACAGAAAGGCAGCTTGAGAGTTAACGCCGCGGAGGGAAAGGAACTCGTGTTGGACAAACGCCTGCTCAGTAACCAGCCTGTGTCAGCAAGGCCCTCACCTGGATTAATGATTGATCCCTGGGACTGCGGGATATCGCACACTTCATAAATTTTAATAGGATTCATGGGCACCTCCTTGGTGCCATCATACATCAAATTAAATTCCCGGCTTTTGTTAAGAGCACACCGGAGCTGGGCTTTCCACTTTGCAGGGTCTGGCTCATCGACTCCTTCCTGGTACTTTCCCGTCTCCACAGCCCATGCCTGGGGACAAAGTACACTGTGCTCAGTCCAGCTCTCTCAACAGAGCAGGTCTTATCAGAAATCAAACTTCCAAACAAATTCACTGTAAAATCCTTCTTTTGCAGAAGTCTCAACAGCAGCTCTTCTGATAACGACAGAAATTCCTCCTTTAATAGCTTTCCCCATTAAAAGAAGAGGGAGGAAAAAAGATGTAAATCCAAATTTCCAAAAACCATTAGCAATTCTGAACACGCATCTTCTTACAAGTTAAGAAAGTATAAATTGTACAGGATTGTGCACTGAGTTGTTCTGGGTGTCTTAGGTTCAATACCAAAAGTCATTTTTGACAGCGAGCCATACCCTGCGTAGGAGGAATGGACTCAGTTAAAATGGAGCGGAAGAGCAGCCACAGACACGCAGCTGGCCCTCTCCCACCCCAAAATCAGACTATCAGTCCAAGATCCCTCCAAGGCAGAGGAGGTCAGAAATTCCTCAAAGGCGTGTAGGAGTTGTAATGAATCCCTTGGGATAAGAACGTTAAGGACAGCAGTGATGAGTATTGGAAGTTTGTGGTGGACCTCTTAAGATTTATGTAACAGTATTTAATGGTTTGCTGCTAAGAACAAGCCAGCTACCACATCCTAAACCGAGCAGATGAAGCAAATAACAGCAATTTTCCAGAGTCCATGCAATCAGACATTGTCTGGCCTTTGGTGGTCGGAAAGGGTTAAAGAACTCAACACCGTTTCAGGCAGTGCCAAGCTTGGCATCCAGGTGCACAAAGTGGCTTTTCTGAGGTCAAAGAAATAGGACAAAATGTGCCTGGAAACAGCTCCCGGGATGCCTATCCAGCTCCTGGGCCAACAATTCAAGCCTTTGTCTCTGTTTAAGAGCCGTGGTACAGCCGAGCTCTCCCCTCCCTCACCTTGAAGATGGTGTTCTCCTCCTCGTGCTGCGGGCTGTGCCGAGTTGCGTGCTTCCAGGGGATCTGAAACCGCTTCGCTTCCCGGTTTAGCCAGATAAGGCCGGGATACATACCGCTATCTACCTGGGCTACCAGCCACGGCTTCAAGCGGACTCTTCGCGGGTGTAACGCCATTGTCTACAAAAGACAGGGATAATAGTAGACCAGCTGCTAAAGGTTAGTTCAGACTCATATGCTTTTTAAAAAAAAAATTAATTTCATGAAAAAGGATCCTACACTGCGTTACTGCTATCGTTTGTTATGTTACTGCACATTGAAACCACTAATTCAGATTCAGCGAGATAACTCTTCTGCCAGGAGGAGCTACAAACACATCACTAAGCGGGGACCATAACTTACAAGAACAACAACTCACTATTAAATATTCCAGTAAGCAGAGACAGCGCGTTATTTGTGTTAACCGAGCGCACGGAGGGCGAGCCCCAATCAAACCTGAGCTGTAAATGCCGCGCAGGAGATAAAGCCACAAACAAGCCACAGCAAGAACAGGCAGCAGAATTTCAAAAGCCTCCACGTACGCCTTAGCGGAGGGGCCTATCTGATCTAGTTCTTCTTCAGACTTGCACCCGGGAGGAGAAAAAACTAACATGCGCGGAACCAGAGGCTTTTGCCCCAGTTGAGGTAAAGGTGGAAGGATCAGGCTGAAGCGGAGGGGATCGTTTCATCGAGACAGACGTTCCTCTGAAAGTCATTTCATGACTTTTTCTTGAACGCTCTAAATGCAGTACAATCATTGGCAAACATCGCTGACCTATAATAACCAGGATGTTTATCCAGAAGGACATGAACTGCAAGTCTGCCTGCGCTCGTGCTAAAAATCAAGTGACGTTGACTTAATGTTTAGGTTTTTTAAAAAAACCAATACTGCAGTTAACTGATCAAATCTGTTGTTGTTTAAGTAGCCCGGTGTTGCTAATACATTTCCAACCAAGCAACAATATTTTTCTTGTGCTGAACAGATACAAAGCCAAACAAACAAAACTAATGCCTGTCCCTCTGCAGGAGGAGACAGCACTTGGTATCTTTAGATTTTGGGAGGGGACTTTTATGCTACACGTGTGCTAAGAGGGTGTATCTCCCATATTCATTTGTAAATCTTGAAACAGACGTGAGAAGTGACAAATATTCCCATTAAAAAAGCAGTTACGGGGTAAGTAAAACCTTTGCCACAAGCTCTGAATGCTGCTGCAGGAGGCAAAATGTGTCTAGTAGGAGAGAGAGAGGAGATGAAAAAATCCTATCCAAGAACTAGTCTCGGAGCAGGTTTTATTTGTTCAAATACCTGCAGATGCCATTCAGATGCAAGTGTTCACACAAAATTAATCTTAACAGGGCTTATTTTATCTGTTAAGCAAAGAAAATGTTCACATTCAATTGCAAATCATCTTTAAATAATAATTTGAAAATGTGCTTCATCAAGGACCTGGGGACGTTAGCAGACTGTTTCCCAGGAGCTGTAAAGGATCAGAAAGCAATCATCAAAATCATTTTTGTGTTTCTGAAACTCTGCTGTATCAGTTATCCGTGTCAAAAATCCTAACAGAATTAAAATCTCAGTAGCGTGTTTGCAAAGACACGAAGTCCAGGTTAATCCTGGACTTAGAAGTGAGACCAAACCCAGGTATCGATTTCCCTCGCAAAGGAAAAAACAGTGACTTCTCATTGTAACAAAAAAATCCTGACTAAAGCTTGTTTCCACTTTTGCACTTAACTTTGCAAGCAGTCCCCTCTGCTTCTAATCACAGACACCGGGTACACACACATCTGTGAGACCAAGAGTAAATTCAAACCCACACACCAGGGAAAAAATTCATGCCTCTCTCAAACAAAACACATTTGGTCACATGGAGGGTGCGCTGGCGCTGCCGTATTAGGTTCGAATTGTCCCACGGATCACAGACAGCATCTGTCAATACGTGACATTACAATGCTTTATGACCTTTTATCACCAATGACTTGTTGACACAATAACCGAGAGCAAATCAACTTGAATCCCATCGCTCGGCTCAGACAGTGAGTCAGCCTCTTACAACCTTCAACTTTGATCCAGCGGACCCCAGGCTGCCGGAGGCTGCTCCCGCTCCGAGAGCTGAGAGGGTGAGCTTGGGGAACACCTTCACCCTATTACTTGCGTTTCCCAAGGGAGGCTTGGCCCTCGCTCAGGACTCCTCGGTGCACGTACCCAGGAATCCTCTGGTTTGCTTTATCCCCGCTCAAACTGGCTGGTGCGGGGAGGGGGGGTAATTAGCTCATCCCTCTGCTGCTAACGCATCTCTGGTCAGTGATGTAATTATTCCCTGTACCCCAATTATTAAGTCACGCATTTTTCCTTGGAGGGGAGACATTCACCCCAACAACTCAAGCAAACTCGGGAACGAGCAGGCATCCTGCAGCCACTTCCCCGACGGCCGCAGACACATGGCCAAGGTCAGGGACAGCCCCGGTTAACCGCGGTGACTCTTGGAGCTCCGGCGTGGCACCAGCCAGCGTAACAACACACGGCACACCAGGAAGACGTGACCTGAAGCCGGTCCCAGCCTTGCTGCACAGATGCTTTCGCTCTCCGCCTGCACACCCCGACGTGTTCAGTGCTCCTGCTCCACCCCGTTGACAACACCTCGAAAGAAGGAAGGGGTCTTCTCTGCGTTCATCGCTGCAATACCAGACCTCATTACTTGCTCATTACCTTTGATTACATTACCCTGTATTTCATGGATTTGCATTCATTTTTTCAAAGACAAGCGGCTCAACCCTTAACATTAGTGTTCGCACAGAGAAACAGGCTGAATTTCCATCCCAGTGTCTGACAATCAGCTCCCTACACGGGGAACTTATAGCTCCCACACTTCATCACCTCCCTACACGGGGAACCTATAGCTCCCACACTTCATCACCTCCCTGCACGGGGAACCTATAGCTCCCACACTCCATCACCTCCCTACACAGGGAACCTATAGCTCCCACACTTCATCACCTCCCTACACGGGGAACATATAGCTCCCACATTTCGGAGGGCCGTACATCACTTTTCTTGCAGCACCCGTGCTCCCCTGCCCTGCTCAGGGCGAGCAACACCCCCCGAGCACAATTAACCCTTACAGCTCACAGCCCCTGCGCCCCAGTCCGGTGACCTCAGCCCTGCGCCGAGCCCGGGCGCCCGCGAAGCCGCAAGGGGCACGGGTTGTTAGAGGTAATTTGGGTTCTCGGGGTGGTAGCAAAAACTGCTGTCGGGGAACGGGGGGGGGGGGGGGGGGGGGGGGCACCTATTACCCTTGCCCTAACTCTAGGCCTCGGCTTACGCCGACTTGAAAGACATAGCCCGGGGCTAACCCGGCACAACCCGCCGGAGCGGTGGGGATGGGAGCCGTAACCGGGCATTTTCCGCGGGCTTGGCCCCCCCGGCTGCCTTCGGACCGGGCCGGCCCCCCCCGCCGCCCCCCGCCCCGGGCCGTGCTGCCGGCCCCGGGCCGCCAGCCTTGCCCCGCACGCAGCCCCGCATCCCTGCGGTTCCAGCCAAACTCCCCCGCCACGGACCCCGCTCCGCCCGCCGCGGCGAGGAAGCCCCCGCCGCCCCCCCCCCGCGGAACGGGGCTTTGCGAAGGGCCGGGCGGGCCCGTGGGGCGCGGCGGCCGGGCCGGGCTGCTCCCCGCGACCCCCTCCCCGCGTAACTTACCCCTCCGGCGGGCGGGGGCCGGCTCGGCGCCCGCGGGGGCTCTCGGCCGCCCCGCGGGGCCCACGCGTGGGCGCAGCGGCGGGGCGGCGCCGGGCAGCGGGGCGAGGGGAAGCGCGGCCGCGGCGAAGGCTCCCGGCCCGCTCCGCCCTCACCTGCCCAGGTGCGCCGGGCGCAGCCGCGCCGCCGCCCGCTCCGCTCCGCTCCGCCCCGCCCGCGGGGGTGGGCCCGTGGGCCCCGCTCCGCTCCCCTCCGTGGGGACGGGCCCGTGGGCCCTGCTTCGCTCCCCTCCGCGGGGGTGGGCCCGTGGGCCCCGCTCTGCTCCACGGGGATGGGCCCGTGGGCCCCGCTCCGCTCCCGCTCCGTGGGGGTGGGCCCGTGGGCCCCGCTCCGCTCCACGGGGATGGGCCCGTGGGCCCCGCTCCGCTCCCCTCCGTGGGGACGGGCCCGTGGGCCCCGCTCCGCTCCGTGGGGGTGGGCCCGTGGGCCCCGCTCCGCTCCACGGGGATGGGCCCGTGGGCCCCGCTCCGCTCCCGCTCCGTGGGGGTGGGCCCGTGGGCCCCGCTCCGCTCCACGGGGATGGGCCCGTGGGCCCCGCTCCGCTCCCCTCCGTGGGGACGGGCCCGTGGGCCCCGCTCCGCTCCCGCTCCGTGGGGACGGGCCCGTGGGCCCCGCTCTGCTCCGTGGGGACGGGCCCGTGGGCCCCACTCCCCGCCCACGGGCCCCGCTCCTGTCGCCCTGGGGGTCCGCCGTGCCAGCGGAGCATCCGCGCCCCCCTCGTTTTACCACGTCCCCTTCCTTTTTTTTTTTTTTTCTTCCGCAAAATATTTAGGAACGCAAGCCCCCCTTTTCCTCGCAGCTCAAAGCCTACGTGGCCCGACCGATCCGTAGCACGGAACAAACACAAAACTTGAAGTCAGCTGCGATGACCGCAAAGCCGCGGGCACGCAGTTTTTCTCCGGGAAGCGTCAAAATGTTCCTCATCGCCTCCACCCCCTCGCACACTGACCTTTGGCTGCGAGGGGGCTCCGCGGCATCTCCCCTCCGGCCCGGCCGCAGCCTCGCCTTTCATTTCTTTTCCTCGTAGGTGGAGAACCATGACTCAGTGGTGAATCTTGGTTTCAAGAGATCATACAATACTTCACTATTTGGTTTCAATGAAGCAGCAAAAAACAGTGGGAATTCCCCTTTTCCTTCCCATCATGAACACTACGGCGAGTGCTGAATCCTGATTTTGGAAAGGCTGACTTGCACCCAAAGCTCAATCCTACGCCAAGACTTTGGAACTATGCAAAATTCTTAAAATCTTCATACACAGAGAAAATTTAATTCTGCATTTTTCTTGGACAGTTTGCCTGGCAAGGTAAATGTTTCAGGCTTCATTCATCCCTGAAATGTAGCCGCTCAGGGGTAACATTCAGCAGGAGTTTGTCAGCACATAATAAAATCCTCCTGGCAATAAGCAAAAGACAAAAGGTGACACTCAGAGGTTAGCGTTTTCTTTGTGGGATAGCACTGCAATGGTGGGGTTTAGATGTGTTTGGTTAGTTGTACCTGACCATTTTTGATACGCAAAACAAGGGACAGCTGCTCCTGTAATAACACCTTCCACCGTGGTGTTATTCCTGCTGTATAAAAATGTGCAACGGTATGGCCAATTTGGTGAGCCAATTGAGGAGAGATGCAGAGACATCGGGCTGAACTCCCAGCCAAAGCAGGAAGGATCTTTGATCTTTCCTCAGACAGGTCAGCACAAACGCTGCCGTTCACCCTCCCTGCATTCCTCCTGTCCTCGCATCCGTCCTGCCTGGCGATGGGTAAATTTAAGGATGCTTCAGACTCACTTTGCTTTGTGGTCTGATGCTGGGGGAGCTTTGGAAGCAGACAGGGACAGCGGTGCCGCACGCCCACCCGCACGCCCCAGGCTGCCTGCGCCAGAGGGGCTGGGAGCAGCCCGGGGCAGGGCTTTGCTCTTCCCAGGCCCACTGCAAGGACGCTCGAGACCGCCGAACCCACGCGAGGGGTCTTAGGGCAGGTCAGGGCTGGCGCGTTGAAAACAATGGAGCAACGCAGCAAAATGACGAGGCAAGGGCCGCTCCAGCGTGGGCGAAGGATCTAGTCTTGCCTCCGGTTTCACTGAAGCTGGCCCTCTCGCGCCAGGCAGCCGTGCCCGCCTGCACCCTGCCGCCTCGGGTACAGCCTCTGCTGCCTGCACCGAGTGGTAACGCAGATGCCAAACAAATGAGTCTTCCCAGCCCTCTGCAGGGTTTGGTTTGTCTTTTTCTCCTCTTGAGTTTCTACCAGCCTCTGCTGAAGCATGTGGCAGCATGTTGCGTTAGTGGACTGACAGGAAACCAGCTGTCTTTTTCCATGCTCTTGGCTGGGAAACTGCAGCTTTTGAGCTGTATAGGTGATAATCTAGGGATAGCTCATTAGGCAGGACACGTAATCAGATGTTACCTGTTTGCAACTAATCATCCAAAGGATTCACTCTGACATGATATATAAAGCATCGATCCTAACCCTTCAGGCAGCCTAAACAGCACCAACCTCTTCATTATAGTGTTTTCTAGAAATCATTCTTTTTATCTTTAGTTCTCTCTGCTTATATTTACCTCTACCTGCATCTTTTTTTCAAATCAAATGAAGAAATCCCTTGGCTGATAAACTGTCACTTCATGAAGTGACATTCTACTGGCTGACAGACAGCAGCTGTCAGTACAGTCTGCAGAGCACACACTTTGGACAATGAGAGTATATGCAGAGGAATTTTCATACCAGGAGCTATAGGATTTAATTTATTTCAGTGCCAAATTAACATCAGTACTTTTATCAACACATTTGCATGTCATGACATACATGCTGCAATAGCAGCAGCTAGGCTTTGTAACCCAGGTCTCTCGCAGTCCTTTGTTCCTAGCTGGAAAAGATTGTAGTCATCAAAACAAAGGGGAACCATTTTCTCTCCTGGGAACAGATCACTAAGTTCCCATAAGGCAAAACAAAATTATGCAATGAGGCAAGACAATGTCCTGGGCGTGCAGAGTCTTGTTGTGTGCTCTCAGCACTCACATTCCAGCATGCAGCCTCGGTGCAGGAGCGCAGCACAAAATGGTGGAAGGCTTCACCCCAGCGCGTGCACAACTCCCCAGCTGCGCTGCAGGAGCAACCGCGATGAGCCCTCCCCATCCCTGGCCCAGCAGCAGCACCTCTGCTTCTTGAAAGCTGTTTGTGACCCAGAGGGAGAACCCATGCCCTCACCAGATACTAGCCAAGATGACTCAAGAAATACCATTGAGGGGAAAAGCTGTTTCTTTCCATGGTACGCATAACAGAGCATGGGGACGTGGAGAACGCAACGGAACCACAGTGACTGTGGCCGCCAAAGACGTCTTTCTAGTAGGTCTAGCTGAGGGGCAAATGCTGGGGGATGGATCCAGTATAACTTTTTTTGATGAGCCAGACCTCAGGCTGCTCTGCAACAGACAACTTACCATAGAGTTAGGGGCTGAAGTTTGTCTGAAGCATTTACAAAATGAAGGATCGAGTTTATTAATCCTGTTGCATTCTTCTAGGCACAAAGATACGCAAACAGGATTCCTCTACATTATCAGATAAAAATATACCTTTTCATTAAAAGACAGCAGTCTTAACCTTTCTGGCAGCTCCTCTGGTTCTTCCCATCCATCTCCATACTTCTGCTGTACTGCCTGTATCCTCTTCTTGCTTACAGTGCTTAAGTGAAATCATGCATCGCCTGGGCACTCTTACATACAGAAGTACAAAGTTACACTATACTCCTGCAAACCTGTGTGTATATATATATATATAAACACATGCAAACCCCCAATAGGTTACTTACAGGTGTGAGGAGATTCAGAGCAAGCTCTATTCATACAGTGGAGTACAAATTGCTGTGCTGTTCTACAGTATCAAATTTTAGACTGATTCTTAAGTAGTATTTTTCTATGGGAGAAATTCTTGTTTCTAAATAAATGAAAAAAGTGTTCCAAAAAAAAAACCCAAGCAGATTAAATCTTTCTGGGCCTTACTGTTACTATAATAAGGAGTCTCTTGTTTCCTATTACTACTACTCCAATCTTCTTAAAAGAGGAATCCTATCTGGATATTAGGCTGGCTCAGACACATTTATAGCTACAGGTCATTTCTTTCCAGCTGACACAGAGAATGGCTGGATTCAGAACACCTGGTATGATATGGATAAAAGCTGGTGGCCCCAGTAAGAAAAGGAAAGAGCAGGAGGTTGCATGCAGAGAGCAGGGCTTGAGCTCTGGCAGGTGGTGGCTGTGAGCTGTCTGCTCCCAGGCTATGGTGAGCAGCTCCGGAATAGAGAGAGGCTGGAGTAGAGCTGTGTTGTGTCTGTAATAAAAGTGGTAAGTGATGTTCAGTGGTAAGGGTAAGCAGAAGTACTTCAATGGAAAAAGGCACAAAGAGGGGAAGGGGAATAAGGAGAACTCACTGCTTTAAAAAATAGGGAAGTCAAATGTTAAAATGTTTCTGTTATTTTTAACTGAGAGTTTTAGGAGTGAATTGTGAAAATGAGAGAAATATGCACATTAGTATCTATGTGCATCTACTGGTTCTTGCAATCATTTTGTATAGAGTAAAGTCTATAGCAGACATTCAATTAACTGTATGCATTAGCAGGTTTTTTCATGTGAGTGGTGTTAGCTGTATGTGCTGATTTTGTCAGGATTTGCTCTCTGTAATTTTCTTTGGTAATGTTCCATATTGGACTGAAACATTGAGTATCCCCCCCAGGCAGGTAGTATATGCCAATATTGGAAAACTAATGTTAGGGAAGTTCATTTTACAATCCCCCCCCCCCTTTTTTTTTTTCCCTAGAAAAACTGCAGTGCAGTGAGTGGGGTTGTGTGCAAAGGGAACCTTGGCTCCCAAATTCTTTGATGTGAAAGTATCAATGTGCAGAAGGACCCTGAGCCTCTGGAGTCTGCTCCTAAATAGGGCACAGCTTGGAACATCTGAAGGTCTCTGTGACTCATAGGTGGGAATCTCCTAATGATCTTAGTTATTTTTATACGTGCCTGATACCACACATTATACTGCCCTAATGCAGAGAAGCAACTCCACGATCACCAAGCAAGCACACAAAGCTGTGCTGGTGAAAAGCGTAGGAGAGAAAAAGGAAGAAGAAAGTAAAACACAAAAAGAAGATGAAATAGCAAGACACAATATTAAGATCAAATAAAGGCATAAGACAGCAAGAAGAAAAAGAACAAAGAAAAAGCAACTGAAAGTAATTAAAGGACAATACAAGCAAAGGACTTTGGCAGGGTTTTCCTTTTGTTCCTTCTTTTTCTAATCTTGCTTTACGGAGCAAAATGGGACAGCAGTTCACCAACGCCGAAGGGGAGCAAACAGAGATTGATGTTGCCGAATTGCAGGAATGGTATAAGAAATTTGTGGTTGAATGTCCCAGTGGGACCCTCTTCATGCATGAATTCAAGCGGTTCTTCGGGGTCCAGGATAACCGTGAAGCGGCAGAGTATATTGAAAACATGTTCAGAGCTTTTGATAAGAATGGGGTAAGTGGTGAGGAATTTTTTTGTCTAGTAATTTGCACCTCTTCCTTCTGTAATTTGGAGGTGTTTTGGTGCAGTTCCCACCCTTGTTACCATGCTTCATGAGACTAAGGTAAGGGTGATGGACCTGCTAGGGCAGGAGGAACACCTGCTGCACCACTCTGTATGGGCTGGTGTGGATTTATCCTCTCATAAACCTGTACACAAATTAAGGACGGAACGTGCCCTTAAGGGACTAAGGATGGATTAAAAGGTTGAAATTTAGGCAGTTGCATTTTGAGACAGTATTGTTGAAAGATCCTCAAATAGCCAAGGTTGCTACATGGAGAAAAAAAATATTTATCTGTTAGGATAGAGGGGCAATTATAGTAAAGTCCTACTCAGGCTTGCTATACATTGGAGGAAGTGTATATATACACAGTATGAACAGGTGGCATGTAACAAAATATTGATTTTAGCTGCTCAAAAGCTAAGGAATGCTGAGCAATTCAGCCATTCTGGTTTTGATTCCCTTTTCTGTATTTGTCATCAGACACCTGGGAAAAGTGGGCTTTCTGGTTTAGTAGCAGTTCACGCATACCCATGTATTGGTGCAAAAGATAGCATAATACTAGCCTGCAATATTTTAGATAGTTAAAAGAAATGTAATACAGTTGCCTTTCTCATCTTAAAATAGGTAAGCGATGCTTGCCAAATGGTTCAGGTTTTTTTCCCGAAGCTTTTGATCATATTCAAAGTAGGGGGTTGTTTGCTGTGAATCAATATAGGAAAAAGGGAGGCAAGTCTGTTGTCTCAGATATACCAATTTCCCTTGAGCCTCCTTTGAAACCAGTGGCAAAATCACATTGAGGTGGCAAACAAAAGTCAGTCTGTGAGAAAGGATAAAAAAGCTGTGATAAATGTGGGCAGGTCAGACTTGTCTCAGGATTTGAAGTTGGCAAAACCCAAATTCCTGCAAAAAACTGAAGGCCCAGGTCCAAATTCTGTTACGAAAGCTGTGCAGAAAGGGTTGCAGAGCAAATGGTGTGCATAAAAGGCAAGTCCCATTCCTAGTTTATAGCAGTTTTCCTAATGAGACTGAAAATCTGTTTTTAAGGGATGCTGGTACTTGCATATATTAAGACCACTAAATTAGGCCTAGATTCATGTGTTTGCTTAAATATGCCCATGGTATATAATCAGTTGAGCAGGACCTAACAATCTAAAGGATTAGTAGTAATATGGTGAGAAAATAAAAACAATTCCTCAACTGTCTTTTTATGTTGACTGGCCTGAGGTCCAGCAGCAGCGGTTTTTGCTCGCGGTGACTGCAGAGCACTGCAGTGCCCGCAGCAGGGCGTGCGGGGAGGAGATGCGTAGCCCGGATCTTCCGGGGGTTTTGCTGCCTGGGTGGGAGGGCTGGAAGGTGACATGGGCCTGGCTTAGCCCTGGGGATGGTGTTGGTCAGCATGAGGGCCGTCTGCTGCAGGCTGCCGAGGAGCCTGGCATCCCTTGGCTGTCTCTGAAGTTTTTAGGAGGATGAACACCTGATGTAGATCCTTTATTGTGGGTGTTCTTGCTGCCTCCTTCTGGATGGTGACATTTTTATCGTCTGTCTTCCTTAGATGAATCAAGATCAAACAAGGGGGAAGGATGGAAGAAAGGGGGGTAGTGGTTGGGTCTTGGTCTCATCGGTGAAGCAGCTGAGCCTGAGAATGGCAATCCCTTCCCAAAAAGTCAATGCCTCCTGCACTGATCCTCATCCACCTCCCCATCCTCTGTGTAATCTGTGCTGTCCTGGGGTATTTAAATTGCTCATTTCTGGAGTCCTGGCAGGTGTCCTCCCATATTGCACTGTAGGAAAACTGCTTTGCTCTCCACTGTCACTTCTTGGGAACTTACCTGTGGTGCAGAGGGGTATGGCTGTCCTTAGTGATAGTCTTGGACTGGCACAAGTCTTCTATAAAGTGGAAAATAAATAGCTGTCCCATGGAGTATATTCTTGGCAGTTTTTTATCTAGGTTTTGTAAGCAGTCTTCTATCAACTATACCTACTTGAGTGCCATGCAGCTGCTTTTCTGTTTCTACAGGACAATACCATTGATTTTCTGGAATATGTCGCTGCCTTGAATCTTGTTTTACGAGGAAAACTGGAACACAAGCTGAGGTGGACATTCAAAGTATATGACAAGGATGGGAATGGCTGCATAGATAAAACTGAGCTGCTGGAAATTGTTGAGGTAAGTAGGCATTGCCTAATCACTAATTTAAGCAATCGCAGTTCTTTGGCAATGTAATGATGTATATGGGTTTTGTGATAATCAGGTTTCAAGGCAGCTGTGGGCAGTGATGAAGTGAAAATGCCTGACCTTGGTGAAAGGGTCATGTGCTCGGTGGTTTGGTGGAGCCTGATGGGGTGGCTGAGGGATCAGTTAAACCTGCTGCTGGCAGCCTGGCCTGTGCTGCTGAAGCTGTCCAGAAATGCAGCATCTGGGTGCTGCTGTGGAGTTCCTGTATCTCCGCTCTGCCTTTCCTTTCAACCTTTTTACACCAAGATTCATTGCACTGGCTGGTGGAAGAGGGTTTCACCCCTTACACGAGCCAAGTTTCCTGCCTGAGTAGCTGGTGAGAATATGCTGAGAGGCACAAATTAGTACAGAAATCCCTTTTGTAATTATTCCTTTCTGGGCTTCTGTTATGTTCTGCACTTAGTTTTATTTAGTGACTGTGGTGTGAGAGGAGGCATGGGGCTTAGCAGACAGTCAGACACAGGGCACCTGGGTTCTTGAGGTAAATACCTTGGTGGCTGTGCTAGTCACCCCTGCACAGTGGGTGCCGTTCCCCTTGCACAGCACTACTTGGGAGGCTTCATCAATGGTTATCAAACCTTTTAGGATCTTAGGTGAAATGCAGTATCAAGAAAGCATCAGAAATTGAATCTGTGGAAAGCAGGTCCCTTTGGCTGGGGAGTGTGACCAGCTTGTCAGGGAGCATCTGGGGAGCTTGTCTGGGGCAGCTTCAATTATAGTTTTGAGGTCAGGCAGGAATTGGCCAGAGCTGTTAGGCCCTTGCTAATCCCCTCTCTGGGAAGACTTCAGACAAAAACCCTTCAGCTGAAGGAGTAAAGTTAATAATGAACAGGTGGCTGTTGTGGGAGGAATAGATAAAATCTGCCCCTTTCCAGTGACAAAGTAGAGCAGAAAGTATGGGTCAAAATATGTGCTAATACAGGTTTGATCTTGCAGCTTGGGCACAAGTTCCCTGGGAGAGAGGGCTGGGTAAGTCCAGATGTGCCTGGCCTCAGATGTTAGGCGGAAAAAAAATCATACTCAAAAATCAGATGACTTTCCCATCTGTGAAACTCTTGCCTTGTTCTTTGCAAAGGAACCCTGAGGTCTGACCAATATGTGTAAGGAAAATAGGAGGGCAGCAGCTTCAAAGAGCAAATGAAGTAATCCACAGTGTGTGTGAGCGTAAGGTCGGAGGTTTCATTAAAGGTCTGAGGCTGTTGAGTGGCAGATCTTTCTAGAAAGGTTAAAACCACAGCCTTTGTAAAAGACCTTTACGCTGTTGGGAAGATAATGGAGTTTACCACTGCTTTTCATTTTCCAGTCCTTTTCCTAATCTGTGAACTTCTTCTCAGTCTATCTACAAGCTGAAGAAAGTATGTCGGTCAGAGGTGGAGGAGAGGACTCCATTGCTCACGCCGGAGGAGGTTGTGGACAGGATATTTCAGTTAGTGGATGAGAATGGGGATGGTAAGTGATTGATGGCTCAGATTGCATTCATGCGTAACGAAGTTACCTGTGCTGGGCAGGCTAGCTTTAATTATGTCTATCAAGAAATCACTTAGGACTGTTATGTTACTCATGTTAGACACATTGGGTTTGGTTCTGGTCTGTTTGTTAGAATCAAGAGTAACTTGGTGCAGCAGGAGGAAATAATTTTCATTGTTATTTTAATGTAAAACACAGAGGGGTCACTATTCTGTCTGGATTTTGATGCCATGCAAATTGTAGAATCATAGAGCTTTGGGTTGGAAGGGACCAGCCCCCAGTAGCCAGAGTGCAGGTCCCAGTCCCAGCACAAATACCCTGAGTAAAGACAGTGGCTCTGGTCAAATTGGAGCTTGTAGGATCAGACTTGCAATCCTCCTGGAGGAGGTGTGTAAGCTCATGCAACATTTCACACTAGCTGATGGGATGGGGTAGGTGCAAATGGATTGGGTTACAGCTGGTGGTTTGTCCTTCAGCTAGCTGGCTGAAGCTACAGGGGGAAATGCTTTTGTCTTATTAGCATATCTTCTGAAACAGATGGTTTTTACTTCCTGCCTTTCTTTTCTTGTCTTATCTGTCATGTTTTGTCTTCCCATCTTGTGTCCTTGTCTCATACACAGGGCAGTTGTCCCTTGACGAGTTCATTGATGGGGCCAGGAAAGACAAGTGGGTGATGAAGATGTTGCAAATGGATGTAAACCCTGGGGGATGGATCTCTGAGCAGAGGAGAAAGAGTGCTTTGTTTTGAGAAAATTCAGTTTTGATACGGCTGAAAATGTGATGCTGACTACAGCTGTGGCTCTCTTGCTTCAGAGTGGTGGTGGCTTTCCTTTTTAATATAATATCAGTATCCAGATGAAAACTTCAGTGGTTTAAGAAGCCATATCTCAATCTAAAACCCATGTGCTGCATACTGCTGGTACCCAGAGACTATTTTTGGCCCATGAATAAGTCTGTGTACACAATACTGTGTTTGCCAGCTCTGGTCTTTGGTTACACCCCAAGGAACAAACTTTTTGTGGCTTCCTGCAGTGCATCCCTGGGCAGGATTTTAGTCTGACAGACAGGATTGGGAAGTGAGGAATCCTGACGCAGTGGTACTGTCTCCAGCGCAGACTAGCGTTTGCATCATACCTGCAGAGACACAAACACATCAAACCCAAGTGACAACAAAAGAGGTGCTCTGGCAGGCTTTGTACATCCAGGATGTCTGTATGCATATTCGGTAGACTATACTGCTAATGTAAAATTACTGAACACCAACATATTGCTATCAGAAATGAGAACTGGATTATAAGCGGTAGCCCAGACAGTACGCAGAGTTGAGGGAAACACAATGTGTGGGCTGGACAGGTGGGGCAGTGACTCTCTGCATCTCCATCCTGCAGACCGGAGCCTGTTCCTTCTGCCTATTCAGGGACCTGGGTTTCTGTGGGGCTGGAAAAATGCTCTTTCCAAACACTGAGCAGCAGTAGAAATTGTACCTCTTCTTGACAGCCACATTAAAGACAGATTTGCACAAGTGTGATTCTGCCCCTTTTGAGCCCCTCTTTCTTACTGAATCATTGCTCTAAGGACAGCTTTTCCTGCCCTGTGAAGACTGAGCTCAAGGAGCTCCAGGACTTTCACTGCACTGGGAGAAGTTTTATGTGGAAGGAGAGATAAGGGAAGAGCAGAGTTTTGCTTGGCAGCGCCTCTGCAGCGAGAGGCTTAGCGCTGCTTTATTGGCAGGACCACAGAATGGAACAAGTGACAGAAAATCCGGGTGAGTTACTGAAGTAGTACAGTGGTTTTACACTGGACTTAATTTAGCCACAGACTACAGATACAAAATTTGCACAGATTGTAGGCTGAGCTCTGCTATTCTAACCCATATTCCTACATATATACATGTATACTTTGGTTCGCCTTTATTAGATTTATTTGTTGGTTTATTTGCAAAAAAAAAAAAATTCCCCAGGAAAATAACATGAGTTTTTGTCTATTTTAATTTTCCCATGGGATCAGTGGGCCAAGTCATGTCCATGAAAAGATTTGCAATCCCTTTTTTGTGGCCTTTAATTATGACTGTAGTATTTTTCATTAGTTGATTAGTTTGCTGGTTTGTGGTCTTGTCAATTTAGCCGGTGTTTAAATTCAGGAACATGAGGAGGTATTCAGGGTAAGACACAGTGAGTGCTACAGTTCAAATCCATCTATGTTTCCACTTCTAAATAGCCTTTCTAAGAGTTTTCTGTAAATACATGCTTGCTTGTGACATGCTTACAGCAGCATAAACTAAGTCTCTGATAAGTAAGGCAGCTGTTTAAAGCTCATTCAAGTCAATAGTTTCTTTCTGATCTTTGGCTGATAAAAATCTTACTTCTGACTTGAGGGCCTGAAAGAAAAGATGCACTTTACTGGTTTTCCAACTTGTGGACAAATGTGTTCATGGGAGGATACAAATCCCCAATTCCTTAAATTTCAGCATCTCAACTGACATAATACACTCTGCTGCTTGCACAATTTTTAAGTGGATGTTTACTTGCTATAGTTGTGTACTGCAGTTTTACTTAAATGCTTGAAATTGTCTTATTCCGTTCACCTGGTCAGCCCAGGTGCTGAAGGAGCTCTCTGGTGTCCCCCACACCAGCAGTCCTCTGCTGGGGTGGTAGAGGGCAACCTAACACTGAGCACTTGTACAGTTGGTGGCAGAAATCTTGTAACACATGCATTTAATAAAGAATTATTTATTAAAGTTCTGGTTCATAGTATTTATTTTTCACTTGGAATGAAGGTGAAAACCTGTATAAGCATAAGCACCTGAGTATCAGACCAAAATTGTAGTCTTTAAGACTGACATGATGAATTTCAGGGAGGTGTTAAGTGTAACAGCTAACCTGGGTAAGACAAATATAAGGCAGAGATGGCGATGCTTTGCAGATGCAGAGTAGGAAAGGAGTATCTGCTGTTTAACTGCTATGTAATGATGGTGGAAAGCATGTGTATAATAGCAAACAAATATTTTCTGAATGGAGTTTGGAGTAGTTGCTTACAATAAGTGAGCTGACAGTGCTGCAATGAGATGGCCCCTGCCAGGACTGGAACAGGAGCCGTGAAGAATTTAGGGCTGCAGGTAAGGCAGTGGAGCTGGCAGCGGGATGCCCCCACCTCCTCTGGCCTGGGCAGACCTAAGGTGGTAGCAGTGCACATGGCGGATAACGCTTGTGTCGGTGCTGGTATAACCCAGTGGAAAATTGTTCCTCTGGGCAATTGTGTAATCTTTTGTCAAGAAATCACAGGGTGCTTTAGTCTTAGTCCTATTTTTAAATCCATAGGTATAAACACTTTGATCTCCTCCCAAACTCAATTTAATGTTCAATCAAGCTGTTGATGTCAGATGTTTTGCATAATCCATTTTCCCAGACTTACAGCCCAGCTAGAATTGGATCTGACTGATCGGATTTCTTTTTAGTCTAAATGGGGAAACAGGATGGCTTGGAAAAAGCAAATGCCATGTGATTTTTCTGAGCTTCTACCGTCTGCTCTGATGCCTTGATGCCTCTGAGGCTGGGTAGGATTGAAGGTGAAATAATCATGTTGGAAAGCTGAAGGTGAGGCTGCTGCTGAAGGTGGCTGATGGGGAGAGGCACCAGGGAAGAGGAGCCAAAGGAAGCATCGCATCCTAAAATGCTCTGGATGGTGCATTCCCAGGGAAAGCTCTGAGCAGTAGAAATAATGAGGCTGAGAAGGAAAGAGGATAATTCCATCTAACTGCACTGAGCCATGCTCTTTATTTGTATACCTGATGTTCCGAGAGGGGAGGTTCACCCATGGTAGCTGGGCTTTGGTGGCTGCCCAGAAGAAAGGCTTGTGTCCAGGTCATTCCCAAAGCACCCATGTGCAGCTCCCCTTGGAAATGTTGTGTTGAAAACCAGAGTGGCCATGCCAGGGCTTACGCAGCCCTGTGCTGATCTGCTGTAGGGACTTTTTGTGGTCTCACCATATTCAGTCATTTTCTCACAGCACCTGTGCTCAGCTTTGGCAGTATGGGAAAATCTTCCTTTCTTTCCTCCTCTTCAAAGGAAAGTGCACCTCAAAGTTTAGAAAGTATCTCAAATGTATTACCCTTGAAGACCCTGTATTTAAGGTAATCTAATGGTATTCTGGGATCTGGTGTGATATGGGAACGCCCGAGCTGCGCTGTAGGGCAGCCCCGTCCCCTGGGGACAAGGGACCTGCAGAAGCATCTGGCTGAGAACCTGTTTTGTTTCATTTCTTTGCCTTTTAGGCCTCACACCCTAATGCACAGGGATGCAAAAGGAGATATTTTTGCAATTTGCCAGCATCCACTCCGGAGCTCATCATCTCACTTCGCTTTGATTTTGCTCTCTAGGAGCCCATCGGCTCAATTCCCAGGGGGTTCCCGGGATCCCTGAGCGCTGCTCCTCCGCAGACCGAGGTGCCTCTGCAGGGCTCGCTGGGCGGGGGCCCGCTCCGCGCTGGTAGGCAGTGGGCTCTGCGGGGTCTGGATGGGGACAGGACAGGGCAGCCCCGGCTCCCCGGGGCGCGCGGCACCGCCTGCGGTGAGGGGCAGTCGGGCGGGTGCCTTCGCAGAGGGATGGCAGAGCCCCGGGCTGGGCTCCCCTGCTATGGAGAGCGTACGAAAGGATGAAGTGTTCCTGGACATCCTCCCTCCAAAGCTGGGCTGGGAAAGGCCCTGAGGAGCCCGGCTTCCAGGTTAGCCCTGCTCGTGGCAGGACATGGGTGCAGAGCCCATGTAAGATCCCTCCCAACCTCAAACGGTCCGTGGAGCTACGATTTCTGCATCCCTCAAAAAGCAGACGTGCATTGCGGCTTTTATGGTGTTTTGGCACCTAAAGCCCGCTGAGGTAAATGGCATGGTGCCGCCAAAAGGCGCTCGCTGGGTGGTTTCGGGATAGCTGCAGCTCTTCTTAACAAACCTGGCTCCAGGGACTTGTCCCAGGTCACCGCAAAGGGGACGCAGAGCCGGGACCTGACCTCAGACCTCTTGTGGGCCCATCGCCCCTCCGATGGCAGCTCCTGAAAAAGCCTCTCCCATGCTCGCGCCGGAGGTGCTGCTGCCTCTCCTTCCCCAGTGATACTGTCCCAAGGGTGAGCAATGCGTCCGTGGCTGGCACCTGAACAGCTGCCACTACTTTGAAATAAATACATTATGCATGAGTTAGGGCAGAGAGAGTCACCATATGGGTTTTTAATTATTTTTAATTTGCTTTCTTAGAGGCTGAAAAAACATCCTTTAGAGAGAGAGACGCTGAGGGTTGAAAGGTGCCTTCGGCCAGCCGGCAATTCCGAGACAGCCCTTTTAGAATAACTTTGTCTTTATAAATAGAAATTGGGCTTGTCAGGGCTGTTTCTTGCGGCTTCTTGGGCATGCAAGAGGAGAGAGAGACCGAAGGAAACACGGGCGTGTGTCTCTGTGCAGGGAGTGTGCACAGAAAGCCCACGCTGAACTCAGCTCCCTCCTCGCTGCTGTTGTAAAGGTGAAATGCAGTTAAGTTTTGTGCCAGTCGTTTGTGGGGAAGTTAATTCTGCTGCAAGGAGGAGTGTTACACGCTGAGTAAACAGCTCAGCCCAGCTCTGGTAAGACGGTTGCAGCTCGCTCTCTCTTGCACCGATGTAAGTGGGGCGGCTGGACAAGCTGGCCCGTCCAAGGGTTCCTCTCCGTGGCCTTTTGGTTTGCGTGCCTGTCCGCCAGCACCGGAGCATGGACCAGGCTCTTGGGGGGCAGCCGGGAGCCACGGGCAGCTGCCGGGGGGCTGCAGACGTGCATCCCGTGCTCGCTGTCCGTCCGGGCGGAAAACGGGGGCCGGAGGGAGCCGCGGGGCTGCCACACGTGGCCCACCCGGAAGGGAGGAAAGCAGGAGGTGCCTAGAAATGCGGGTGGGTAAAGCAGAGCTCTGGAAGAGAGAGTTGTAGGACTAGCCAGGGGGTGAGGCTTTGTCAAAGCGAGCTACGCTTGCTCAATGCAGACGAGGTTCAGGAGAGCAGGCAGCGCTCACAGGGTGGGAGAACCCGGGAGCAGCCCCTTTTCAATGCTGATTCTGGAGAAAAGAGACCTCTGCGTGCGCTCGCACTGTTCTTGCAAAAGAACAATTTTAATGAAGCCAAAACAAAGGTTTCTGCACTTGCATGAGACAGTTAACCTGTCCTGCTGGAAACGGAATGATTGACTGAAAGAGAGAAAAAGCGCAACCTGAAATAATCTTGTAAATATCTTTATTAGTTCACTATAACATTGGAAGTACAGAAGCTTCCAGGTCAAACACTGTCAAATAAAAAAGATGCACAGGAAAAATGGTCGGAAAGTTGCTTACAAATTACAAGAATCCAGTGCTAACTAACAAGTCCTTCAGCTAGGCAAGAAATCCTTCCTGGTGTCCTGTATTGCCTCACCACACCTGAAACTTGCTCCCATCAGATGAGGAAACTCCTCTGCAGGAGCAGCCAAGGCGCAGCCCCGGCGCGGCGTGGGGACGGTGGGTGGTGCGGGGGCGAAGCCGCTGCTCTCGCGGCCTCCCCTTGTGCGTGTGCTGGGTCCTGGGTGCAGCCCCTGCTCACGGCACGGGGTGGCCGGCACCGGCAGCTGCGGTTGCTCTCCCAGGATGCTATAATAGGCGGTGACTGGGTTTTATTCCAGGGGGACGGCACTTGAGCCCATGGTACCGTGGAGGCGATGGTACTCGTTGCCTGCTCAGGAATGCTTGGGTACTTGCGGATGCTCGTGGCACGGACACTGCGCCTAGCCCGTCTCTGGCAGCGCACCCCTCCAAACTGAGCGCAGACGATTCGCTGCCGTTGTAGTTAAAACCACGCGGTGCTCAAGGGTGCCACAGAGTGTAACTTGCAGGAAAGTTTAAGTTTGTTGTACAGGTGATAAGACATGCAGGAATATGCCTACAAACATCCGGAACTTTTCCCTCTCAGGTTACTGCCATTGCAGCCCTTCCGGATATTTCAAGGAGAAACATGCCATGTTAAAAAAAGGCACCGTTCTATGTTTTTAATGCTTTTAAACAAAGAAAAGCTACTGCATTCACCATTCCACCACTCTCCTTTTTCTAGCTCATAGATGCTTTTATCTTACATTATCACTAATGACTGCTAAGATAATAATAACAAATCAAGGAACAAGTGACCAAAACCGCTGATCTCGCGCTCTGGAAAAATATATGGAAAGAGAGGTTCAGGTCTGCTTTCTAGGTTTTGTACATGTGTCCTTGGGGGGCCCCCTCTCACCGGGGCCAAGTGCCGGCCGACCTGGGGTTCGTCCCCCGCAGCGGCTGCAGACGCTGGTGTTGGCCGCGGCCTCGGTGTGAATTTTGCGGCGCTCTCGGTGCGTTATCTAACCGCATCGCGCGGTGCCGCTCCCCCTTCCCGGGAAGGAGAGGCTCTACCCCTTCTCTGCTCAGCAGCAACACCCAGAAGCCGCCGCACCGCGAAGGGCCCTGTGGCCCCGCCGGCGGTCCCGGGGTGGCTGCGCGCTTCCAGCGCGACGAGCTGCCGGCGCAGCAGCCCCTCTTCGCGGCAGCCTCTCCTCTTGCCGGCTGCAGCAGCTGCGGCGGGCAGGGCCAGGGCGGTGCCCGGCGAGCTCCGGGCTCCCCCAAACCCTCTGCCAGGGGAGCAGCGCCTTTGGAGCAGATCCTGGTCCCTGCGGCATAGTCTGTCACGGTCGCGCTGGCGCTGGGGGCAGCTCACCAGCTCCCACAACCACAGCACGTTTTGTTTTAATAATGCGAGGGGGAAAGAGTAGAGATGAAGGGAAGGCGTCCCGGGAGCCTACTGGGCAGCCTCCGCCTCCTGCTCCGGCTCGTGCGGGTTCTTCCCGTCGTTCTGGATCAACTGGACGATGTGTGTCAGGTCCAGGCTGCGGGTGAGGATCTCGAGCAGCACCTCATCCTTTTGCACGCCCTCCATGAACTCTTCCAGGGAGAGCTCGCCTGCGAGAGCACGTTGGGAAAAGGTCTGTTAAATCCTGCAGCCTTTCTCCCCCTCCGCCGGCAGCCTCGGAGCAGCCCCCCAGGAGTGGCACGGGCTGCAAAACGGGGCCTGCCTGAGGACCCGGGGCTGTGTGTTGTACGCCCCAAACCCCATCACGGCTAAACCCCACGCAGACCCCCACGCTGTCGGTATGAAGAGGGGCAGTTTGCGGTGTCCCCTCGGGCCAGCTGCAGCCCGCGGAGGGGACGGGGAGCTAAACCTTCACAGAGAGCCGCTCTCTGCCAGCCCTCCCTGTGTCCTGGTGTTTTGGGACATCCAACATCTGGAATTGCTCTGGCAGAGTGAACTGTGGGTGAGAGGGAAGCGGGAGCAGTGTTTGACATTGCATAGGAAAGTTCCTCACCGTCTCCGTTTATATCAATTTTGTCAAACACCATGTTAGTGAATTCCTCGGCTGTCATCGTTTCGTTGCACCGGTTGATAGCTCGAATAGCCTGGGGGGAAAGAAGGGCACAGGGGACAATTACCGAGCGTTGTGCAGATCTGTGTATCCGCTGGTACCTGTGCGTAAGTGACCGGACGTGAGAAGCCAAACTTTTTTGCAGGCAGTTAGGTTCTGAAAGGAATAAGTCCTTTCTAAAAAACTGGAGATTAAAATCACTTAAAAAGGCAATCAATGCATTAAAAGATTAAGTGGGCATGCTGGGATAAGCCAGGAGCCGTTCACCTCTGAAAATCCTTAGATTAAATTCAAGTGCTTATCTCGGCCTGGGTTTCAGCGGACGCGGTTAAACAACCCGCGATGAGAAGACGCGGGGTTGCTGCGTGTCGGAGCGTGCAGGTGCCGTGGGGGGCGTGGGGTGTTCGAGACAGGTCCGGCCAGGGCGGCCAGCCTGGCGGGAGGCCTGGCAGAGGACAAGCAGCAGGTCTGGCCAGTGCCTACTCATTTACCAGGGAGTTGTCTTTCGGGTTGGAATGTTCCTGTTACAGCCTTTCTGTCTACCTGCGTTTAATAAGCATCGTCTGTGAAAGAAACGGAAAAAGCTGAGCCCACTCACTTTGATGATGTTCAGCAATTCTCCCCGGTCAATGCAGCCGTTCCCGTCCACGTCGTAGAGCTTGAAATACCATCGCAGCTTCTGATCCACCTTCCCTTTCAGGACCAGACTCAGAGCTGCCACATACTCCATAAAATCTATGTAGCCATCCTAAAAAAGAAAGTTAGGCGCTGGATGAGATTAAAAGCGAAAAGTCAGGCAGTGATTTTCCTGGTCACTTTTGGAAGTCCCCGCTGGAAGACTTCCGTGTGTGGCCACCACCTTGAGAGCAGGGGCTTGGGGAGCGCAGCAGAGGCGCCGGGTGCGGGTCCCCCGCGCGCCCACCGGTTAAAGCCGCTGCGCCGTCCAGCGAGGGCTCCGTGTGGATCTGTGCAGAGCTGTTACGTGTCGGTAACGAACCAACTCGGCGTGTGTGCCTGGCCTGGGGACTAGCAAAGCCTCGAAAGCTAGCCTCTGCCGAAGGAATCTCCTTATGCAAAGCAGTGGTAATTCAGAGGTCAAAGAGGAGCAGGCTTGCGGAGATGAACACTGATGGATTACCTAACGTTAGCTGCACACACCTATAGCTCTTTTCTGCTGCAAAGGGATCTCGCATGCAAACCTCCAGGAGAGGAACGAACTCAGGAATTACCCCAGCATGTTGCTGACACCTCGGGCCGGGAAGGCGCTGCTCTGTCCCTGTGCCGCTTGTGTATCTGCTTCACATTTGTTCACGTCAAAAGCACAAACAGTTTTATCTTTGACTTTGCTCGTAGGTGTTTGCCTGCCGCCAGCTCACGCTGGAGACGTTCAGCTGGGCCCGCAGACGGCTCTCCGGCCGGGTTATGGTGCCAACGCAAAGCTGGGCTGGGGTGAGCCCACGTGCCGCCACCCTGCTTCCAGACACCGCCCCGTGACATTCACAGCTTCTAGAAGTTTGCTAAACACGTAGCGCCCGCCGCAGAGCATTTCAATGGCACGTACCATTGAGATACAGAGCACTTTGAAGGAAAATGGTACGTATTGTAAACCATGGAAAGTCCTTGGGAGGGAATAAAACGGGGTTTTGTCAATGAACAAAGCCACCACACCACAGGGCAGGTTCAGGAAGAGATCATCTGCTTTATCCCACTGCTGCAAGAGCCAGATTAGGTATAAATAGCTATTGAGCCCCATTCCCAGCAGGATTTCCTGTGCATCAGTTCCCTTTTCAGGCATGCGTTCAAACACGGGGCAGTGAGCAAGGTAAAGGCCAAGGCACAAACAAAATACCTAAAGGATTTAGATCCTGAACTGTATTACCTTCAGTGGGATTAAGCCCACTAAGCCCTTCGGGTTGCCATAAAATACATTCCTCATCTCACGTGAGGTGCAATTTCAAATCATTTGCAAGTAAAGGAGGGTGGTGGCTGCTCTGAGACACCAGCATCCACCCGCTCCTGCGGCACTGCTGCTCAGCTGGGGCGACCGCGCTCCCCAGCGCGCGCAGGCGCTCCGGCACTGCCCCGCTCCGGGGTCCAGCACCGCGGCAGCCCGAGGTGCAAAGCCTCTCTGCAGGGAACAAAAGGGCCCAAGCTCCTTATCGCATAGGATGGAGCACATGCAATAAAAGCAATGAAACTGTAATCCATTTATAATTTAAAACAATAGAGAAACAAACGCGATCTGTTCTGTAAACCGTAGCTCATGCCACGCTGCATGGCTCGGGAGCTCGCTGTTTCTGCATGAATGCAGCGCTTGTTCTCACGCCGCTTGCTTGTTCCTTACTGTCACAACATTCGCTAGTTAAGGATTAAAGGGCACTTCATTTTAAAGGGATCACAGACTACCAGATAAAACCCCGCTAATTTAACAATTTAAAACTAAAAGGGAAATATCAGTTCTGGGAGAAGTTATTTTCTCCCGGAGCAGTCAGCAGGTAAGGAGTTTTTGCTGACATTTTTCACCCTACATAACTGATTTTACAATTCATGAGGCCATAGAGAATCAGACCATACCTACTCAGACACACATCTATATTGCAGACACCCAAATACACCACATGCAATCCCACACGGGGAGCAGGGCTCAGCCGATCCCTGCAGCAGGCTGAGCAGGAAGGACAATATTTACCTTATTAAAGTCAAACGTCTCAAACATTTGCTCAACGTATTTGTTCGCTGCCAGACTCAGGTTTTTCAAGCCAAAAAACTGTTTGAACTCATAGAGGGTGAGCTGGCCAGAAGGACACTCCGTCATGAACTTCTTATACCACTGGTGGCACTCGGTAGAGTTCAGCTCCTCCACGGCTTTCCCATCCATGTTCCCCATCTCCACATCAAGTGCTGGTCACTTTGCAGCCCAAAATGGATGTTTTCTGGAATTTGAGGGCTTTCTTTTAAATTCTGCTTCTTGCCTTTAAAGTCCAAATCAGGAAAAAACAAACTGCCTTGTGTGCAGGCTGTACCGATTCAGTGTCGGTGGTGATGGGTGCAAAAGGCACCTCTCCCCAGGGAAACTCAAAAGCACAAAACCCTCTTTGGACAAGAAGGTGACATTTAAGTACCCAGCAAATCCCTCCCCAGCCAATGAGGCTCAGTAGGGTGATGGGCTCCTGGAGGCATTAAGAGTTCAGAGTTAAAATAGAAAGGAGGTAAAATGGGAAAGTCTTGCAGATTACAGGCCCAGCAGGAGATTATGAGGGTGGAATTTTCTCCGTGATGGTGTAATCTGCTAATCCACTTCATTTATGATTTTGTGGGGGGTGACATGAGCAATGACTTTTGCACCAAAATCAGAGTAGGAAGAAAAAGAGAGAGCCACTCGGAAGTCTCTGTGCTGTCACTGTCTTTTTGGTCTCCCTTAGCCTTACTCTGCCTGGAGGATTTCCAGATGGGGCTGGCAATTTCAGCCTGAAATTCCGGGAGGGGGAAGTGCCATTTCAGCTCCTACAAGAGACGCTATATGAGGGTAAATTTGGTGTGCTGAGACAAACAGAGAAACACAACTGCTTTGAATGAAAGCTTTAAGTGCTTTACATGCAGACACCAGCTGCTGTGAATGTCTCCTGGGGAAGCTGCCAGCTGCTGGGCGCCCGTGTTCAGCCTCTCTGGTCCTGCCAGTTGAGCATTTCCTCCACAGAACCCCCCGCACGCAGCACGTCCCGGGAGCGCGTCCTGGCCGCTGCGTTACCAGAACTCGGCTGACGCCAGTGGAGTTGAATACAGCTTCGATTTGCATTTATGATGAGTTACCATGAAAAATTCTGCATGTAAATATGACCAAAACCAATGTTGTTTTTACTTTGACGCACAGCATTCAGAGAAGGACTGGGAGATAAAAAAGTAAATCCTCAGAAAGTAGCATGGACCAGATCCTCCAGTAGTAATGAAATGGATGTGACTTCTGCATCTCTACCCGCAGAGAGCCTGTCCTACAGCACTAACTTTTTTATATCTGATAACTTTAAGACAGAGAGCCCAACTTTTATGTGTTTCAGAGCTCGGTATTGCTTCTGCACTGAAGCAAATTAGGAATAACTCTGCTAAAGCAGGTGGCATTACACAAGCGTAAAACAGTTATGAAAAAGGAATTAGACTGAGGAATGCTAATTGGATGTGCTAATCCTGCACTCGCCAGCAGCAGCAGGCGCAGGTGCCCGCTGCGCACAGCACCTGTGAGCAAGGTGAGCCTTCAGTGGGTGCCCTGGGCTCTGACCCCCCCACCAAAGGGGACACGGCTGGGATAGCCCGTCCTGAAGCACAGAGAGGGGTTGCAATATTGAGGCGTTCATTAATAGCAGAAAGGTTGCGTATTAAATGTGAGTACAGGCTCGCCAACTGTTTCAAGAAGTACTTGCTAGCAGTGCATCCAGTTCTCCAGAACGGGCAATGCAAAAGCTGAACTGTTTTGTGCTGCCTTTTGGAGAAGAGCTGCAGGGACGTGCCTCCTGAATTCAGCTCCAACTACTATCGCATTTCCGAGTGCCACAAATGAAAGGTGCTTTTCCATTCACTAAGAACAATACTTTGCCTGTGTCTAGGAAAGCCTAGGGAAAGAAGATGTCCTTTCAAAGAAGGAGCAGAATTTAGGCTCAGCTGAAGAAGCTGTTAAGTCCTTCCCAGGTTTTGCAGCGTGTGCTAAGGCCAGGCTTGTGCAGACGAGCCTGGCTGGGTGGCTGTTCGTGCAGTGCCGTGCACTGCTGACACCCAGTGCCTCCGTGTAAGCAGTTGGCTATAAATGACAAGACAAGTTGGACAGGGTTTTTAGAGCAAAATCCACACTGAGTGATTTTCTGGGGAGCAGTGACACAGCCTCACCACCCATTCCTTGGCTCACGTGTTCACTGCTGGTCATAACTCAGACACTCGACGGGAAGCTGAAGCCACTCCTGTTGCTGGTTTCATTGCTTGGGTTTTATTGCTCTTGACTACGGCTTTGGGCCCAGGATGGGTCTCCATTTCACAATGTTTGCACTCGGGACGTCCATCACCTTCCTGGTGTGATCGGTGTCGCGGTGGAAGCGGTACCCGCAGGTTGGCTTCTGCGCAGTGTAGAAGGGGCTGTACGAGTTGGAGCAACTTGGTTTGTAGAAGAGAAACCTGAAGGAGTCGGGCTGACGGCCCCCAAAATGGGCAACAAAAGGAGTGAGGTGAGCGGCCAAAGGCTGGTCCCTGTGGTGACATGCTGGAGACTGCTGGCTCGTTGGGATGGGTGGCGTGTGAGAGACCTCCTGCATCGCTTTGGTCTCCTCCGTTCCCTTTGGGCTCTTGCGGTCTTCGCCAGGGGCTTCTGGTGTTTTAGTCACCTGTGGAGCAAAAGAGCCAGATAAATGCATTGCAATTGCCCCCACACTTTGCCATCCTCATCAGTGCTTAAGGCCCCGATGCAAGAGTTGTGTGCTGGTGACCAAAAAGCAGCGAGTTAAACAAACCAGGAGAGCTTAGGGAGTGCCAGCCTGCTTACACTTGCTGCAAGGGCAGTCAACGGGCAGTATAAATGCTGAGAAGCCAGGTATTTACATTGCTTTAGCTAAAAATCTAAGGTGGTGTTACTTAAAGAGAAAGTGAGTTTAATATCAAACAATGTACTGGAAATAGGGAAGCGTCTTAGTGAAAATAAAGCGTACTGAGGGAATGCACATGACGAGACTCGAAGGACTTGATTCTCTCTTGACTTGCATTTCAGCTGGTTATTTGTAACGGTGCAGAGTGAATACAAAGTGCTACCCAGTTTCTGATGGTCCCGCTGTCAGTCTGACCTGGCTCACCCTTTCATCACTCGGGATACTACGTTTTCCTCCTGTGTTTGGCACAGTGGAGCCCTGGTCCCAGATCAAGGCCTCAATTATAATAGCTATAAATGATAGCGATACGTGCTCCTTGCGAAGTCTTCACCAACCCACCGCCATGGCAAACCAGCATGGAAATAGTTCAGCCCGGTTTGACCCACAAGACGCAATGAATGGGCCCTTATCAGTGCTGACAGAAACGTGACGCTGTCCTTCACAGACACAGCCTGGGCCATCAGCTCAGCAGGGTCCTGGTCCCTCTGCAGGTACCGGACACCACCCTGCACCTGGTACTGCCACGCGAATTGCTCTTTGCCATAACTCAGAGTGGATTTTTTCCCCCCAGAAATGTGAAGGGAAAACCAGGGTTGTTGACTCTTGTGAGGCAAGCTCTTCCTTTCTTTCCAGTTTCTGAAGTCCTGGAGCAAAGTCAGTGCCATCGCCCGAATGCAGGGTGCAGGGACCAAGGGCTGTGGAAACAGCCTGTTTTGCTCGTGCGTTTGCACGAACCCTTTGCAGAGGAGGTGGTGTGGATGTGTGCCCCAAGACACAGCGTGGGGCTGAGTTGTCACCCATGGCTGCTCTGAGGCTGTGCTTGACTGCGAAAGTATTTCTGCTGCTGTTATTTAACCGTGACTCAGTTATCTTGTTTTCATTGATGACACCTCTGTGCTAATGGAAACTGGCTCTCCCCCAGCAATTATCCGACTTACTCCTGGGCGTCCTAAATAAGCGCTTTGCTGCCTGGCTTTATTTTTAACCTTGTAAAGAGGTTTCCTAGTTTCCATGATGGCCTGGCTTACTCGGTGCTCTATTTCTGTTTCCTGTAGCTGGCTCTGAACACTGGCTCCTAAACCTATTAGGAGGGGGACACCTGCAAATTGCTTAGAAATCTCCTCAAAGCCTTTGGGGGAAATGACCAGATCCCTTACAGGTTCACCACCTCTTTTTGTCACTCGTTGCCCCAGTACAGCCACCTGCCAGATGCTTGAAAGGCTCCGTTGCTGGAGCTCAGGACAAGTGTTATTTCAGCAGTTGCTGCCGCAAGGAAACGTCAGTCCATTCTTTCCACAGGGGATAAAATAATGGTATTTTGACTCCTGAAGAGCAGATTTTGTACCGCTACAGCCATTTCAGTGTGGTTTGTGTATCCCTGCTCTGAACACACTTAGATTTGTTCAGAAATTATTATATTCAATACATGCATGATTATAGCTCATGGCCTTTCTCGCTTTGGAAGACAAGTATGCACACGACTGCTGCTGCAACTGCATCCACCCAGCAGGGAGGCATTAATGGTATTAAAGCAGTGCATTTGGGGTGTGGAGGTGAGGCCGTAGTTACTCTGAAAACCCAACTGCTAAATCACGTAGATGCTTTGGAGATGTGCAAGCCTCGCGTGCGCGCGGCGATGGAGGGCTGACAGTCATTTCCAGTGACAGGCAGGATGCCGTGCCAGGGAGTGCTGAGCTTGGGGCTTTGCTCTTGCGATGGGGTTCGTTCTGCCCTGGGGGTTCCTGCTCATCCTCTGGGGCATCTAAAGCTTGGCAGGAACATCCTTCATGCCCGGGTGAGTGCACCTGCTTATGTGATCGCTGTCTTGGAGGGGAAGCACCAGCTCGATGTCTGCAGCGCTATTTATGGCACTGCCACAGCTCTGTGCCTGAATTAAGAGTCCCACATAATCCTGCTGCACCCAGTCATACATTTAGAGATCCCTAATCCCTCCCAAATTGTCTGTTGTCTCTCAGAGAGGATCCTCACAGGTGGGGTCACAGGGAGAAGACTGACTTCAGTCATCGAGAAAGCACGAAGGGTTCAGACGTCCGCCCCAGCAGCGTTGCCCTGGGCGGCTGCCGGAGCCCTGCCCGGCTGCCAGCACTGCCCGTGCTGCCCCTGCGCCGCTGCCGGCCCCCTCGCTCTGCGGCAGGGAGTCCCCCCTCCTGCAGCTCCTCGCTGGCCCCACGGAGCCGCCCCAGACTCTCACGTGCGGTTGGCTCTGAGCTCTCGGCGGCCACGGGGGCAAAGCCAGCTGACGGCGGTGCAGCCGGGATTTGCGCAGCCGGGGAGGGACGATGCACCGTACCGACCGACACCACCAGGACCCTTCTGTCCCGGCCACCGTCAGGGCAAGGGTCTTCCAGCCCCTGCCCGCAGGAAGGGGACACGGTGAGCGGGAGTCCCGCCTGCCAAACCGTGAGCCCAGGGCTCCCACCTGCGAGGCCATCTCTCCGTCGGGGACCCCCGCATGCGGGGCCGTTCTGGGTGGAGGCTGGCGGCAGCGCCGCCGGGGTGGGCAATGCCGGCTGTCAGGGCCGTCCAGGCCATTGTGACCGCGGGGGTGTCACCAGGGTGGTGGCTGTCACGGGGGTGTCCGGGCTGAGCAGGGCTCTCGGGCAGAGGGTGCGGAGGAGCACAGGGGCTCAGCCGTGGAAATCGGGAGGGTGCTGTTTCTCCTGGCCTGCCGCGGCAGGGGAAGAGTCGCACCTGATGGGAACCACGCTGCTGCCGGTCCAGCCGGAGCACCGCGGGCTGCTCTGCTGGCCCTGCCACCGGCACCGAAATGTGGCCTTGGCAGCGCGGACCCGCTCCCCGCTACAGACACGAGCTGCTTCTCTTTGCACAGGTGCAGTTTGCTGCTCTGCAGCCACGCACGAGGGCTTCTCCTCCCGTCCCTGCCTCCCTCCTTCGGGTCCGGCTGGGGAGCTGCTCTGCACAAGCACTTTGCACACCTGCGAGCGTGGCAGGGAAAGATCTGCATCTGCGGGGAGCAGCTCCTCATGCTGATGCAAAGGCAGATTGTTCTGGGGTGTTTACCTGTATTAGGATCAAAGGCAGCCTCACACTGCGGTGTGTTACATCAGAGCAGCGCTCACATGGCTGTTTCTGTGCCATAAAATCTGCTGGCGGTCTTCCAAGTGCTTTCCCATGCTTTGCGCCCGGCCCACCTGCCCCTGCAGCTGCGTGGCCTCTGTCGCTCAGGGCATCATGGCGAGGGGCAGTCGCCCTCCCTTAAAAACAGAGCCGTGCCACCAAACTGGGCACCTTTTCTGCATCTTTCAAGTTTGCACTTCGCAGAAGTCAGCCCGCCCAGCACCTCACCTAGCACGCTCTTCTTGCTAGTCCTGAGCTTTTTCTGGTCTTCTGGGGGGAAGTCCGTGCTTTACTGGGAAGTGGGAGGTAAAGAACAAATATTCTTCATCTGAAACAAATAAATGGGAGTGTGCACATGAGCTCTTGCAGAATTGTTTAGCAGCTTGTGTTCGCTGGGATAATAAACTCACTTCAAAACACACACCCTTTCATGTTGTGAGGAATATGTTTTACTACGCTCACCGCCCAGGGTGAGGCGAGCCCACCGTCGGTGGGATGGCACAGGTACTGCTCACCGGCCCCGGATCTCACGGCTGCTGCTCCGAGTCCCCCCTGCCCCTGCCCCAGGGCCGGAGGAAAACCTTGGGAGCTGAATCACACTTTCCCGTTCCCGCAGAGCATCGCAGCGGCCGTGCGGCCCCTTTGAAGTCTCTTCAGTGTAATGACATTTTGTGGGACGCCTGCGTGCAGGAGCCCAGGCTTTCTCATTCCACAGGATTTTATTGGCTTCTCTTCTTAAAATAGTTCCTCTTCTCCTTCCCCTTTTCCTTGACTGTCTCTGTTTATCCTGTTCAATTTGTTCAAAGACTGGGAATACCAGCGAGCACGAGCCTTGCCTATCCCGCAAAGGTATCGTGTCCTTTGTCTTTCCAGTAGTGAGTGGGTCCCTCACTTCATCTGGTTTCTGCTTTCGAGAGGTGCCGGTGAATTTTCTTTAAATGCCGGGGGCTCAGCTAGATGGGCTTCTGCACAGAGCTGGCTCCAGCACCGCTCTCTCAGGAGGAATGTTGTTTCGCAGTTTCCATCCTATTACCGCTCTTATCTGCAGGCAGGATTATCCCTTTTACTATGATCTCAGCTAAAACACGACTGCATGTCCCTGCGGTGTGTTCCCTGCGCAGCGAGCTCAGGGCGTGCAGGAGTCACGCTCGTGCGAATGTTTGCAGGATTTGCAGGATCGTTTCCTTTCCCTGTCTCACACAAACAGCAGTTAAGATAACTGTGGAAAGGGTGCAAGTCCCACTAATTGCAGGCCTTGTGCATGGCACAGAGCCGTCCCTTCGGCATCACCCGCTGCTCCTGGAGCGGATCTCGGGAGCGGCAGCGGGAGCTGGGCGCAGGCTGCCCACGGAGCCCGCTCCCGGCCGGGGAAAGGCGTCTGGCCAGCCGGATGGAGCTGCACGACTGCAGACCGGGCGAAGTTCTCTGAAAACTGTCCTAAATAATTATAACCCCTATATTACAACCACAGTATTGAATCCGTGTAGTATGACATCTTAACTCTCCTTTTCTATTCCCCTGTTTGCCATTCATGTTAATTCACGTTATTTAAGTGCTGGCTGATGATTGATTAGATTTTCCTTTTGAAATACCATAACAGTACTCATTTTTCATTGTTCCCGGGTGATTTAATGTGTTGCCTTAATTTGTACTTTGCAGCAAGAAAAGGTTGCGCAACGCGTGATTTCAAAGTGATTAAAAAAGTGGTATTTATCACTGAAAAAAGAAATTGTATCGTTTTGACTCTCCAAATGTGGTGGAAATAGATAGATATAAGAATGGATGAGCTTAGCCTGAAGCTGTGTTTCAGAGTTAATGTTTTGACAGCTATTTTGGGTTGAAAGTTCTCCAGAAATTCCAGCATTTATTAATAACCAATGTTACTCATTAACACTCAGTTTTTACTTGTATGACACATACAATTGTTGGCATTGCTAGACACTTGTTTTTGTACCTGAAAAAAGACACGATTTGGGGTCAGGTCCCACTGTCTTTAAGCTTTTGTATCAAAAACCCCCAAACCCGGGTGGCGTTGGGCAGGGCGATGTTTCTGGCCATGCACCATCCTGCCGGAGCCAGCGGGGATCTGCGCGGGGGGCCGCACGCGTGGGAGGGGGGCTTTGCCGCTTGGTAAGACACCTCCTAAAAACTCAGCGCTAACAACTCAGCGCTAACTTGCTTTCCAGCACACACGCAGCAGAGGGACAGGATTGCAGTTCGGCTTCCCCAGACTTGGGGTGACGTTTCCTTGCACTGCAAGGACACCTGCAGATCCCAGGCAGGGACCTCGAGCCCCAGCGCTCTGCGGAAGCGGGGACGCAGAGAGTCTCGGGGAGCCCTGATAGCTTGTGGACCAGCTTGGGGGGGGGGGCTGCTGATAGCTTGTGGACCAGCCTGGGGGGCTGACAGCTTGTGGACCAGCTTGGGGGGGCTGATAGCTTGTGGACCAGCTTGGGGGGGGCTGCTGATAGCTTGTGGACCAGCCTGGGGGGGGCTGACAGCTTGTGGACCAGCTTGGGGGGGCTGACAGCTTGTGGACCAGCTTGGGGGGGGGCTGATAGCTTGTGGACCAGCTTGGGGGGGGGCTGCTGATAGCTTGTGGACCAGCTTGGGGGGGCTGACAGCTTGTGGACCAGCTTGGGGGGGGGCTGATAGCTTGTGGACCAGCTTGGGGGGGGGCTGCTGATAGCTTGTGGACCAGCTTGGGGGGGCTGATAGCTTGTGGACCAGCTTGGGGGGGCTGACAGCTTGTGGACCAGCTTGGGGGGGGGGGTGCTGATAGTTTGTGGACCAGCTTGGGGGGGCTGACAGCTTGTGGACCAGCTTGGGGGGGGGGGGTGCTGATAGTTTGTGGACCAGCTTGGGGGGGGGCTGATAGCTTGTGGACCAGCTTGGGGGGGGCTGACAGCTTGTGGACCAGCTTGGGGGGGGGCTGGTAGCTTGTGGACCAGCCTGGGGGGGCTGATAGCTTGTGGACCAGCCTGGGGGGGGCTGATAGCTTGTGGACCAGCTTGGGGGGGGCTGCTGATAGCTTGTGGACCAGCTTGGGGGGGCTGACAGCTTGTGGACCAGCTTGGGGGGGGGTGCTGATAGCTTGTGGACCAGCCTGGGGGGGCTGATAGCTTGTGGACCAGCCTGGGGGGGCTGGTAGCTTGTGGACCAGCTTGGGGGGGCTGACAGCTTGTGCCGTGCCGGGGATTTTCGAGAGGCTCGGACGTCGGCCCTCGGCACCCACGTCCCCGCAGCAGAAGGCGCTGGCCCCGGCCCCAGCCCCGCTCCCGCCGGGAGGGGACCCCGAGGAGCCCCCCGGGCTGGGACGGCGGCTCAGCCCCGGCCCCTCCGGCCCCTGGCACCCCGCGGGGCGGGGGCGGGGGGGTTCCCCGGGGGCGGGCGGAACCCCGGGGCCGGCGGGGCGCGGCCGGCGGCTCCCGCTGCGGCGGGCGGCACCTGGGCGGGAGGCGGGGAGGAGGAAGGAGGGGAGGAAGGAGGGGCCGAAGGTGGGCCCGGCCCGCCCCCGCCCCGCGCCGCTGTGGCCCCGGCCCCGGCCCCGCGCCCGCCCGCCGCGGCGGGGCTGCCCGGTGGGAGCGCGGCGGCGCAGGCTGGCCAGGATGAAGAAGCATCACTCGGTGCAGGGCACCTTCAGCCGCCTCTTCGGCAAGCGCCACGCCAGCCCCGCCGCCGCGTCCCTCTTCGCCACCAACCCGCCCTGGATCTTCGCGCAGGAGGTGACCTCGGACAGCGCGGGCGGCACCGGTCGGTATCTGCCCGGCTCCTCCCCGGGGCTCGGGGCTCGGGGGGTGCCCGGGGCGAGCCAGGCGCGGTGGCGGGCGGGGAGCGGGCCGGTGCCGCCGGGGAAGGGGCCGGGGAGCGGCGGCGGCTGCTGCCCCGCCTGCTCGGGCAGCTCCGGGCGGCAGCGCCGGCGCGAAGCCGGGGAGCGCTCGGGGGTCCCCGCCGGCCCTGCGAGACCCCCTGGCTGCCCCCGCGGGGTCCCGCGCTCGGCCCCCGCCCGGCCCCCGGCTGAGCTCCTGCTCGGTGCGCCCAGCAGCTCGGTGCGCCCAGCAGCTCGGTGCGCCCAGCAGCTCGGTGCGCCCAGCAGCTCGGTGCGCCCAGCAGCTCTTCCCCACGCCGCGTTCCATCCGCTCCGCGCCGGGCTGCAGGGCTCTGCCTGTAAACCTGTTTCTTGAAGGACTTGGGTGCGAGGGGGGGGAGCCGAGGGTTGCGTATTCCTCGGGATTTATTTGTATTTCTTTGTGGTTTTAATTGCAATACCGTGCCCCGCAGGCTGATGTAGGAGGGAGCCAAATTAATAGTAGTGGAGCCAGGTAGATAAAAGATAGCAGCTTGTGGATGAAGTTTGGTGGCTGGAAGATTCCAATAAACGCTTCCAAGCTTAAAAGTGGAAGCGCCGCTCGGTGAGCTGCGCGACGTGAAGCGGTGTCCATTAAAGCTATTGCGAGGTGGTTACACCCTGAAGGCCGAGCTGGTGAAACTGAGATAAAATGAAAACGTGACGGAGAGTTTTACGCGACTCTTAAAACACAAAAGGAAAATTGCTGATTTCTAACTGTCTTAAGTTTGAGGAGGATTCAAGCCGCCCTCTGATGTGGTTTGGATTTAAAAAAAAAAGTCGCTGTGTCTGCTTATTACAAGCCTGATTTCCGTGGCTGCAATTGCAGTGCAAAGGCGTTCCTTTCAGGTGTGGGGAACTGCTGCGTGGATCAGCTTGCAAAGTAAAAGCCAGGAGTCCTTGAAATCTGAGCGTAAATAAAGGCTGTTGAATCACTCCTTAGCATCCTTGGCATGCATATCACTATTTTAATTTGTGTAGGGTAGCGTAACACACAGAAGCTGAGTGACCATGTTTGGAGTAAGGTGTGCTGAGGTGTGGGCTCGTCGTGAGGAATGGCATGCTCACAGCTGAGCCGTCCAAGGGGCCGATTTTATCTTATCCTGACTTCCACAGTGCCATGGTCTTACCCTGTGAAGCCCCGTCCCTGGCCCCGTTTCTTGAATATTTGCTGCATAGCTTCACGCCATCGCTGCTGCCAAAAGGAGTCCACTGCTTCTGCTAATCCCCACCTTAGTTTTTCATACAAAGTAAACACAGGTTAAGCAATGTGGAATGGGTGTAGGTTTGGATGTCACTGACTCAGAGATTCCTGAATACGGTGACTGATGCCGCCTCCTCGCTGTGAGCTGTGGATACCCCAGCGTCAAACCTGCTACGCCCACTGCAGGTGACGCAACCCCGAAGTAGGAAGAAGTTCCATCACCTGTGTTGCAGGTTGCTTATTTTATTTCCCATGACTGAGAGGACACAAACATCTCCAGAACAGGTGGAATGTCAAAAAGTGGCCAAAGCGTAGTTGGGACCAGCTGCCTCTGACAGCCTCCAACAGCGCGTTTCCTGGTCCCTCCTTCCAGGAAACGAAGCCGGCAGAGCACAGGTCTTACTGGTGACAGGCTCTTAGCAGGCAAGTCCTGTTTATCTAGCAAAGAAAACACAACTACAAGCACTTCATTTTACTTTAATTAAATGCATTCAGGTTAGCAATGCTTAGTAATCTAGGATCAAAGACCTTGTGATCTTTAATCGAGTTTCTCACTGAGTTTGCCTAGTCTCTTGTTTAATATAAAACTGTTGTCGTTTCAAGTCTCTGAACTACTCTATCGCTGTTCCACAAAGCTGTCTGAATCCAAACTCTGATGTTGCGTTGGCCTTATTCTTGCTGCTTACTCACTGAGTGTGGGGTCACCCAAGGGGTCAGGCAAAAATAATAATAATTTGCCGGCATCTCTGCCGTCCTTGGGACTCCAGCAGCTCCTCCTTTGCGCCTGGGCCCCTCACAGGCAGGGAAGTGTTAAACTGTTGGTAAGGCCACACTAACTGAAGTGCAGGCTGATTAGTATTTTGAAAGCTGAAGAAAATGTCCTTTTTGTAAAGAATCCCTTGTAGTGGCAGAAGTTTGGGATAAGGGAAAGGAAGCCGTGACTGACCGTAAGGACAGTGGTAGGATGATGGATACTCCTGGGTGTATCCCAGGGTAACTTGTGGTGTAGTGGGTGGGAGAAAGGAAAAGCTTACATGCTTGCTGGACTCAGTGGCATGTCTCAAGGTTATGTGGAATTCATCTGCCTCCAAACCCGTAACTTCAGCAGAGGCTGTGGTGGCTCATGCCCAGCCCCTGGCGTGGTCAGGTTCTTCATTCCAGGTGTTCCTGGCAAGTGCTTTTCTTCTGTGGGAATACACACACCAGCATTTGCCCTCCTCTTTTTTTTTTTTTCCCCACTAAACTCAGTGTAAAGCTCTGTTTCCTTGGGAGCTTCTTGCCTGCTCTCTGCCCGTCCAAGGAGGGCAGAGGCTTAGTGACAGCCACCACTACGTGCCGCGGCCGTCTCTGCTGGGTTGGGCACCCTGGGCGCTGGTTCCACCTGCGCGAGCTGGGTCCAGAAGTGTACGGAGGGCACAGGCTGTGCCTCGGGCCAGCCAGGGGCTGTGCCGGAGCAGGGATGCTCGAGAGGGAGCGGAGACGCTGGCTGGGGCCGTGGCAGCGGCCGGTTGCTTGCACAGTCTCAGTCGGGGAGCCGGGGTGCAGCGGGCTCCTCGGGCAGGCAGTCCTGCTCCAGCGAGCGCTGCCCGCAGGTTTCGGAGGCTTGGAAATGCAGCCCAGCCCCTTTGCCTGTGCGCGGAGCTTACACAACCTTCACCTTTCTGCTCCTTGGCTCTTAACTGCTGTACAACGCTTGACAGAAACTCTTTCTGTGCTTCACACTTTAGCATGGGGTCAGGTTTGAGGACCGCTTCCAAACTTTTTTTTGGGGGGGGGGGGGGGGGGGGGAGGAGAGAGAAGCTATTTACTTGTTGGTGTTTGTGTTTTGGCGTGGAGGGGGAGGTTGTTTGTGTCTTTCTTACTGAAACCACTGTCAAAATCTGTTAGGTGGAAACAGTCCTGCAGAGTTTTCTCTCTGATCACAGCCATTTTGCTCGCTTTTCCCCCTCCTTCCTCAAACCCTTGTATTTTCTTTAATGTTGGTCTCCTTGGCTACGAATTATTTGTGTATCTCCTTCCAGCCAAGGTGGGGTTTACGTGCTTCAGTGCTTCTGCTTGTTAATTCATGCTGTTAATCAGACACAAAGAATGTAATTAAACTAATTTTATGAGCTTTATTCACTGTCAGAAATAAACCAGCCCAAAAGGTGTGGTTCAAGGTAAGAGCGCAGGGCTGGGAACCAGGAGTACCTGATGGCTTCTGCTGCTCGTAACACCAGGAGGGCTCTGTGACGGCCTTTCTGCCGTGGCATCTCCATTCATAGTGGTATTTCGTGGGAAGACATTCAGAGCATTTCTCCATAAGGCAGGCTGAAGTGTGAAAGTGTTGTGGCAAGCCCGATTTGTCCCCCAGTGCCAGTTGCATCAGGGGCAGAAGCAAACGGCTCCAGCAGCACGCAGAGGGATGCTGCGGGCGCTGCTGGTGGCCATCCACAGCAGGGAGAGCAGCTGTGGCACCTCCCTCCCGCTGCCCTCAGCCGCTGGCAGCAAAACATGGAGGGGGAAAAAACCTCCTTGGGAAGCCCCCGCGTGTCCTCTTTCCATTGCCGTGTCCGAGCGGTGCGGCGAGGCGTTCCCCTCCGCTCGCCCTGGTCCTGCTGGGCACCAGCCAGCGGGAGTCCCCAGGGAAGGCGCTGCCGGCAGCGGGCAGCCAGGGACGGCTCCGCTGTCCCTCTCCGCTGCATAAGTGACAGGGACCTCTTGTCGTGACAGGGCTGAGCAAAGAACCTGTAATTAACTCTGCGCTTTGATGCAACTGCTCTGCCCGCAGAGCGGTCGGCTGGCGAGGGAGGGCAGGAGCTCTCTCCCCGGTTGGTGTGGTTGGTGGTCAGACTCTGCTGCTGCCTCCCCGCTCCCCCAGCACTGATGGGTCGGCCAGGGTCAGATCCTGTCCGTGCTTATGAGCTGCTTTGTGTCACCTCTGCGGGCACCTGCCCTGGACCCACCTCCTGCTCTCCTGGGGTTGGAGCCTCACGGCACTGTAAAGAGCTGACCCAGGTGCTCCCGAAGCATTTTCCTTCCCTAAATGTGGGTGGGGAGTGAATTGAGTGCTTGTGCTAACTTTTGACCCTCCTGAGGTAAATTGCAGTGAGCTACTATTAGAAATAAGCCTTTCGGAATAGACTTGACATCTGTGCTCTTTAACCTCCAGCATCTGGAGCGCTGGGAAGGGTCTCTGCACCTTGCAGGTGTGTGCCAGGGCTGCCAGCGCCTGCCCGGGGGTCCCGCTCACCTGGGACCTTTCTCCTCCCATCTCAGCTGAGCTCCAAAAGGCCCAGATACTCCTCTGAATCTGACGGGTTTTGCTCATTCCTGGGAGCCGATACAGCAAATTCTTCACAGCGCTTTTTAAAATTAAGTGGTGTCCAGTGTTGTTTTTCCTGTTGCCTCGAATGCAGTGCTGCTGCTGACAGTCTTCTCTTCCCCTCAGGTGATGTGATTGAAGTGTACTATGGTGACAATCGCTTTGGGACGGTGACCGACTCTGGCACAGCAACGCTTAAACCTCGTCCGAGAGTCCGGCCGCTGCTGACTTTCTTACCCCTTGTGAGTATCCGGCTCGCCGCTGGGATTCGTTACGGCAGCGTGTGTAACTGGTGCCCAGAACCAGCTGGGCTGGCTGCTCTCTCATCCTCTGCCTGAGGGAAGAAAACAAATGAAAAGCAAACCCACTCTGTAATAAAGCTGGGTACGAGGGATTAGCAGGTGATCTGAGTTCAAGGCTTCTGTTGGACATAGGCAGGATACTCAGGCGAGAGATGTAAGCATCATCAGACTTGTATTTTCAATTAAAAAAAAAAAAATTGCTGAGCATGTAGATAATAGATCTGGCTTGCACTGCATTTTATCTAACCACTACTGGCAGTATCTCTCTGGATCAGGCATGTTGCTGGAGAGAGAGCAGTAGCAAAGCTGTGCCCTGTTTACAGCAGAGGAACGAGGAGGCGATGCAGCAGGCGTCTGTGCAGAGGCTGATTTTTCCAGTCTCTGTATGAGGGAAACCGCTCCCTGCAGAGCTACCACTGCAGGGGCTGAAGCAGCAAATGCCAGCACCGCTGGAGCCAGAGGTGGCTTTAACCCAGCTGGGACCCCCTGCTGCCTCCAGAAGCTGCGCATGGTCATTGCTGGCCTCCGTGCTCCGATGCTGTGTGTGCTGAGCAAGCTTTCCTCCCCCACGTAATGCGCCTTTCCGAAGGTCTTGCCTCCTGAAGAGTGCAGCGTGACTGCTCAGAGATGGTTTGGAGATGGCAATAGCTAAAGAGATGGTTTGGAGATGGCAATAGCTAAATCTGAAGTGATACACGCAGGTCACTGAAGGCCGCTCAAGACAGTGAAACACTTAAAAGCCCTTGGTCTTGACGAGGAAATCCTCTCTGAGAGCAAGGGATGTTTTCCTCGTACATCCTTGTCCTTTAGAGCAGCCACCACCTCCAGCAGAGAATGGGCTGGTCTGCTGTCACCTGGGTGCAATTAGGAGTTCCTGGGGTTGTGCAGGTGTCATTTGGAGGACAACTGGTGGCGGAGGGTGTTTATATATCTATTTGAGAGCGCAATTAGGAAGTTATGGGGTTACACAGGTTCCACAAAGGGGTTGTGCCGTCTGCGATGCCTTCCAAAAGATCACAACAGGTGAAAAACCCCGCCTGGGCTCCGAGTCGAGGAACTGTGGGACTGGTGCCTGAGAAACTCCTCTCCTGTAGCACAGGCTTGGGCGGGTGACCATAGCTGGCACCCCATATCACCAGGTTTTTAGAGCGCGGCTGGCCTTTTGCATCTTTTTAGAGCTTTCAAATGCTTTACTAGTGGAAGTGTATGTGGTAGAAGAATAAACAGCACAAATGTCCCTGGGATAAGTATTAAGGGCTGTCACCCAGCCGTGGTGCTTTCCTGCTGCCTGCAGAGGCACAGCTGGCCCTGGCGCTTTTTTCCCCTCAGTTGCCCCTGTGAGGGTCTCCTCACGGTGCTTCTCTCCCAAGAGCAACAGGTTTAACTGAAGAAATTACTAGGAATAAGCAATGCTTTTTAAGGACCGGTCTGTGTCGGATATTTGCATTATTTTGATTGGGTTTGATTATGAGTTGATTTGGCACAGACACTTCTGCTGCCGCATACATATTTGCACTGGGCTGTTCTGCAGCTCCCGCCTTAACCCTTTCCTTCCACCCACCTGCTCTGCTCCCGGGGGAGAGGCTGAGAAGCAGCTGCCTGCGTAGCTGTGAGTCAGGAGGACGCACACACCCTGCCCGGCAGCCGGGCCCGCCGGGCTTCGTGTGCCCGTGCTCCTGGCAGCTCTCCCGGCACGGAGCAGCTTCCTTCCCCCCGCGCCGCCTGGCCCTTGGCCGTGCTGCGCAGCGAGCCCAGTTGCAGCAGGGATAGCAGGAGAGGGGGCTGCACTGCCTGCCTCTCGGGTACCGCCACGTCCCCCTGCCCACCCGGCTTCCCAGGCCCTGCAGGTGTGGGCAGAGCTTTGGCATCCCAGGGGAATAAATTCCTTTAGTTAACCACCAAACTTCCCTAGCTCTGCTTCAAAACAAGGGGTTTGGGGGTAGCTCTTCATATTTGGAGAAATCCTTGGCCTCTCTGAGCTCCCAGGATGCTAAGCAGCTGTATTTTGGTGCGTTTTTTGTAACGGGCAGCCTCAAACCTGGTTCATTTAATGGGTGGGAAACGTGGGCTCCTGAGAGACCGGGGGAGCTGGGGACCATGAGGACAGGCTCCCCTTCCCTGGGGACAGGGGTCTCTAACTCTGTTCCAGCGCTGAAAAGCGATTCCTGGTGGTTACAGTGAAAGCTCCCCTCAGCGGGATCCTGGGCACACATAAATCTGCTGCAGGTACCACAAACTGGAAATGCAGGTTCCTGGCGCACCACCCCCAGCGCAGCAGCCCGCTCTGAATCAGCTGGAGGTTGCTGGGCTGGGCACTCCCCTGGCAAACACAGGAGAGGGAAACAATCTTTCTAGTCATCTCTGGAGACTGGCAGCATACTGGAGATGCTTTCCATTTTAGAAGCCAGCTGGTGACGTGAGGATGGGTGGTTTTTTGAGAAAGATGCTGAGCGTTAGCAACTGCGACAGAAATTTTTGGTGTGAAACGGGCTTGCCCAGTTTTTAGGACCTGTTGAAATGACATGTCCGAAATTACTGCTCGTTTATGAAATGTGGACTCTGTTTCCTCCAGCTTTGCATAGATCTCTTCCGACTGCCATTCCCTTTCTATTCCTGTCCAAACATGTGATGCCTATGTTGCTTTTAATTCAGTGCCCAGACATCTTTGTTTCCCTGTAAATGAGCAGGTATCCTCAGTGTGCTCTGGAGACTGGCAGCAGTGAATTTCCATGGCAAATGGGAACTGCTGGGTTGTTTTCTTTGTGGTTTTTGGTATCTCATTGCTCTGGACAATGTCATTATTGGCTCTTGAAGTGCCTCTATCAGCCTTTGTCTCCCCTCTGGCTTTCAGCTGAGGTTAAGGGTCTTTCCTCTGCATGGTACCGTATCTTTGGGACCAGTAAAGAGGTCTCCCATGAGGCTGTAAGGCTCACCTAGTCTGATGTTTTGCCACAAACAGATCTGTCCTAATGCCTTAGCAGACCTTGGCTTCTCCCTCAGCACCAAGTTGTCTGATCAGTTGTGCAATCCCAGGAAGGTGAATTCCCGCTCCCTCTCTCCTGGCTCACCAATAACTGGCTCATTCCCTTGTGGTTATAGAGGATCTTTGGTCATCTGCAGGGTGATGGACTTTGCAAGCAAAGCGTGTGTGCTTTCTTATTATTTTGTCAAAAGCTGGGGGATTCCAAAGCTCTTTGGAAGGAGCCCGGGCTGTCGCTGTTAGTCAGCCCTGCCCCAGCAGCTCCTGAACCCCCCACACCCAGGGCAGCGCGCAGTGCTAATGTGCCATCTGCGCCCTGGATGGGGCTGGCTGCGTAAACCCAGCTTGACCTTTGATCAAGGAGACTTTGGAATGCTACAGCAATCTCTTGTAAAAATAGTGATAATGCCAGTGAAAGGCAAAGGGCAGGGGCTTAATCGTTATCTAGGCTTTTGTACACAGAAAACCACTGCGCTGAGCAGAGGTGCTGAGCGATGGCAGGATAAGGAGCGATGGCAGGATAACAGTGATGGCAGGGTAACCTTTCCTTTGCACAAGGGGCTGTTAACAGCTAATGCAGCAGCTGCCTGGGGTGGGTAGGATTGCGCCAGGGTGGACCCGGGAGCCTGGGAACGGGGCAGTATGTCCCCGACCACTGCCCATGGGTCTGTGAGCTCCTGCTGCTCATGGAGCGTCATTTCCTTGCTATGGGTCTCTCCCAAGGCTGGGATGCGAAAGCCCAATTCGCTGCTTCAGTCGCGTATGTCTGTGCTGGCAGCCTGATTCAGCACCAGTCTGTGTTTCGGCCGTGGGTGCACCAGTGTACCTTTCAGGAGCAACTGCAGTCCCTCTGCAGAGCGATCTTAGCAGTGAGTCACTGGAGGAAAGGAGAGCCTTTCTGCTTCTGGCGGGTGTATGAGGCAGGAGCCCTGGTCAGCACTCCAGCTGAGTCAGTGTGCCGTGAATATCTCACGGTGGGTGGCTGTAATTATCCAAAGTGCCCTAGCTGTAAGCATCCTCGCGAATGTGTAGGCTGATAAATTGCATGGTCCCATACCAGCTAAATGCACTGCTGAGTTTTCAGCATGAATATGAAGGGAGTAATTGAGAGTGAAACACAAACCACGCAGGTAGCAGTTTTCCCCAGACTGTTCAGATATGCTGGTGCCAGTTTCCCAAAAAGCTGAAGGTCCGTCTGTGACTTCAGCGCGGTGCGTACGTGACTGCAGCACGGGCTGGCAGTGCTTGCTGGAGAGCAATACCCACAAAACCAGTAGGAGCTATTAAATTTGCTTGGTACGTGAATCGTGAGAAACCAGGGCTGCCGATCTTGGGCTGGGGAGCCCCGAGCTTGGATGTGAAATAGCCGTGCTCCCCTCCAGCCCCTCTGCACCTGCCTAGCACAGGGCGATTGTGTCCATGGCTTGTGCAGCCTCGATCACTTCACTCGTCCCCTTAAACCCTGTCAACAGCAGCTACCGCAGGGACCTCCATGTCTCGGAAATGGCCCTGGATCCCATCGGGCCCGTGTTTGCATAGACAAATTACCAGCTCTACAGGCTAGGGCCTACTTGTCAGCGCTTTGCTCCGATACCCTGGGCGCAAAACTAACAGCTCTGTGTTCCTAACTCTTGCAGAATGCCCAAGAATCCCATGGGGTGGCTGTGCCAACACCGTCGGTGCCAGACGACTTTGAGGAGAAAGCAGCTCTTGGTAAGGGATCTTCTGTGCTGAGTCCTTGACTGGTGCTGAGCGCTCAGCAGTACCGTGCCCTCGGGGAACGAAGCGTGTGTGTATCAAGCTCTGGAGCAGACAGCCTGATCACGAGATTTTTCATGCTAAAATAGAGTCTACTGTTAATTATTTTTTGAAGTCATTGAAAATGAATTCATTTCTAAGAGGTGACACATAGTGGCTGTTACCGTTTAGCAAGCTTTAGACAGCTGCTGAGGAAAATAAACTGGCTTCCTAGGAGGCCGGGCGGCCGGGGCGATGCTAGCCGTTGTGGTGCTGACTGAGAAGGTGCTCACACCGCTGTGCTCTCGCTCTTCCTTGCAGGCTCGGGCTCCCAGCTCAATGGGAACTACCGAATGTACAGCTCAGTGGGGGACCTGCGCCCACAGGCTCTCGAGGGGGATGACCTGGATGAAGACATCCCTCCACCGCCGTCGGTACCCCCACCGCCCCCTCCAGTGGCACTGGCACCTGCACCATCGCCTCCAGCCTCGCCGGTCCCTCCACCACCTGAAATGCTGCCGCCACCACCGCCACCACCTGAGATGGTGCCGCCACCTCCTGCCATGGCACCTCCGCCACCTCCAGCTTCTGCCCTGCTGTCCCCTGGCACGCCGGCGCCTCCAGACTTCATCCCACCAGCCCCGCCGGGTGCCTCGCCGCTCAGCCGGGCCCCGGCACCTTTCACCACCGGCATCTCCAAGTGGAAGTCCGAGACGGTGCTGAACACGAGGCAGGCGGATGCCGAGGGGCCGCTCTGCCCTGCCGAGGCTGGGGTGCCGGCTGCCCCTGGCCCGAAGGAGAGCCTGCAGCCCAAGCACTGCCCCGAGCCCCACCTCACCTTCCCCAGGTCCTTCAAGGTGCCCCCGCCGGCTCCAGCCCGGTCCTCCTCCATCCCCATGCAGGAGAGCCAGCCTGTCCGGCCGGAGCCCTTCCCCAAGCAGCCTCACGCCCGGCCTCCCCTCCCGCCCTGCTTCACCATAAGACCCATGGCCAAGGCTCACACAGGAGGAGAAGCCGAGCAAAGAAATTCCCCGCTGAGACAAGCTGTCGCGAAGCCGGCTGTGCCGACCCCCCCACCGCTGAGCCCCAAGCCGGGTCCAGGGCTCGGCCAAGGGACGAATCCTGCCGGTTGCCGGTCCCCGCTGCCAGGCTCCGAGATGGAGAAGGTTCCCCAGCCGAAAACAGCCGAGAGAGACTCTCCTCCAAAATCCGAATCTCTTTCTGCAAACGACCTGGACCTCCCCCCTCCGGACTACCCGACCTGCGAGGAGGACTGGAGGGACGCCAGCAACCTGAGCAGGCTGCGGCACGAGCTCTCGGCCCTCCTGCGCTCCCCGCGGAGGGAGGAGAGGCCGCCAGAGAAGCTGGCTGCTCCCCGGCCTGCGGATGGCAGTGCCGACTGTGCCGGCAGCCGCGCGCCCGGTCTCAACGGGCCCCAACTCGCCGGACCTGCCGGGAAGGATGCGTGGCTACCCGTGGGAGGGGAGAGTGAGAAGAAAGAGGTGCCCAGCAGCCCCCCCAGTGCCAAGGGGGGCTCTCCCAGCACGGCGCTCCCCGCTCCGGCGAGCAGCCCTGCCACGCAGACCCGCAGCGTGATGAAGATCAGGAACGAGCTGGAGGCTGTGCTGTCCCTGAAGAAAGAAGGGAAACCTGCCCTGGGGCTCAGCAGCCAGAAGCAGGGCACCGAGGATGGCAGCAGCACCCCACATATGAGGAAGAGCCCCCCTGACCCGAGGGAGAGCCCCCCTGACCCGAGGAAGAGCCCCACTGACCCGGGTGACTTGGTGCTGCCAAAACCGGTCCCAAGCCCGCTCCCAGCACCAGCGGCTGCAGTGGAGAAGGATGAGACGGGGCACGAGGACCATCCCGCTCCCGCCGCTAGCAAGGCCACAGAGAACTTGACCCCTGCTCCCGGGTCTCTCAACGGCAGCGTGAGCCCCCCAGAGCCACCTCGGGGACCGGCGGAGGAGCCCCCTGCTTCCACCTCCCCCTCGCCCCCCATTTCTCCCCCGCAGAGCCCAGCAACACAGCCCAACGCGGCCATCTTCCAGTACAAAGTGCACCGGGCTGGGGCCAGCTCGGCCCAACCGCCCTGCGCCTCGAGCTCGGCTGAACCGCCCTGCCCCACGAGCTTGGCCAGGAGCCCGCCGGGCGCCTCGGGAGCGGGGCAAGAGGAGGTGCTGATCCACCCCGTGACGGGCGAGCGGGTGGAGCGGGGCTCCCCCATGGCGCTGCTGCTGGCAGCCCGGCAGCGCGCCCAGCGAGGCCGGCAGGGTGGTGAGGTGGGAGCTGTGCCGCGGGCCAAGCCGCTCCTCAAACTCGGCAGCGCCTCGTCGGACACCACCTCCACCAGCTTCTACCGCCACGAGTCCAAGCCCTGCTCCTTCACTGTGGTGCCCCGGCCACCCGGGGCGGGTATGGCAGGGTCAGGACGGAGCAAAGCTCTGTCCTTCTCCAGCTCCTCGGAGCAGGGCCGGGATGCACGGGCGGTGGGCGAGGCGCAGCCCCCGAGCCTCCCCGGGCACCAGCGGGCCACCGCCTCCAGCCTGCTGCGGGGTCTCCTCGAGTCCAGGGAGCCGAAGCAGCCCAGCCCGCCCTGCCATGGCATGCCCAGGGAGGAGGAGAACGGGGAGATGGCGCTGGACTACGGGATTATCCCCCCGCCCCCCGAGTTCAGCAACGAGGTGGACGAGGCCGAGGGGCCCCTCCCCAGTCGGGAGGAGAACCGCAAGTGCCCCAGCTTCCCCGACTGCAGCCAGGGCTCGGAGGCACCGCGATACTTCAGGTGGCCCGGCTACGGCCGCAGCTACGGGGGCGGCCGTGAGCTGCCAGCCCCGCTGCCCTCGGAGAAGAGCAGGAGGAATGGCGACTTCACGCCCCAGTACCGAGACTACAGCAGCTCCGCCGGTTACTTCGGCGGCTGCCCGAACCCCCGCCCGCTGATCAAGAAGCGCCTGTACGTCTCTGAGCCCGACAGCTCCTACCCCCGGGCAGCCGCAGCCCCCCGGGCCACGGGCACCCTTGCCTCGTACGGCTCCGGGGGGTACAGCTCCGCAGCCGGGGAGGGGGTCCGCCGCCTCAGCTCTGCCCACAGGAACGGCCCCACGAGCGTGCAGGGCAGGCGGACGTCCATCGATGCTGCTGGGAAAGCCGCGCCGTACGGCAGCGCCGGGGCCGACGCCAAGTACAAGGGGCAGAATGGGGATTTCTCGCCCACCAGCGTGGTGGCAGCCAGCAGGTATGTGCCCCCCGAGCTGACCCCTTCCCTGGCTTCTGTGTCCCGTTGATTTGAAGGAGAGGAGGGCTGGACCCTGGGCTTGCCCCAGAGCAGTGCAGAGAAGTTGTTGCCCCGTGGCTCGTGCGGTGCTGCCGGACGCCTGGCTGTGCTTGCTCCCGGTTGGGGTCTCCTCCCGTCGCCTTGGTCTGGGGGCTGTGGCTGTGGCACGGCTCCTCTCCGGTCCCAGCCATAACGCTGGTGCCCATCGCCCTCTCCCCACCTTGCTGAATGGAGATGTGAGGCGACGCAATGTGCCCTGTTCCACTAGGAAAAAAAAAGAAATTGCAATATTGAATAAAACCAAAGGGTTTCCTTGGCTTTCAGTGACTTTCCGCTCTGTTTTCCCTCCAGACCTGCCCACGGCAGCTCGCAGTTTGGCAGACCCAGCAACACCTTCACGGTCAGGCCCGGGGCACGGCAGCCCATCTCCTACGCCTACCAGAGCGGGCACCGATAGGCTTGTCCGCAGGGCTGCTCCGCCGCCTTCGGCTGGGAAGGGGTGAGAAGGTGCCTGGGTTGGTGGTCTCCTCCTCCGCGGGCACCAGGGACGGTCCCAACCCGGCTAGCAAATGCACTGCTTGAAACTGCTGATGGCGAAGGCGGGGAGTGCACCTGGGACTTGAACTCTTCTCAAAAGACTGTCACGGAGAGTAGTTACTGCGAGAGGACAGGCTGCTGTCTTGTTACGTGAGCTAACATGGTTTTCCTTCTCCTGGTCCCACCCCCCATATTATTTTCAGAATTGCAGCCTGATAGGTCTTCTAAGAAAGCCAAAAAGCATCCTTAGTTCTCTTTAAAGAGCATCACCACTGGACAGATTGTTTGCGGTTTGTTTTTTTTAAATTGGTTTAAATCCAGCATGCTTGGGAGTAGGGAGAAACCAACTGGGAGATGTGCATAATGGGAGCAAGGCAGTGTATAGCTAAATGTAGGGGAATAAAAATGTGAGGCCAGTGGGAGAGAAATAGAGCTTAGGATGTCTCGTTCCTAAGCAATTCTGTCCCCACCTCCTTCAACAGCCTTGAGCAAATCGATTATGCCTTAAAAACAGCTCCTGGCTTTCGGTGCCCGTCCCGCCGAGCCGGGGGCAGCTCTGCCGCGAAGGTCCGAGCCCCCTTCTCCAGGGAGCAACTGCGGGGGCGGGCAGCAGCTTTGGGAGCAGGGGCCCTCGCTTTCCTGTGCCTTTTGGTCACCGTAAATGTTTCGGTTGGTAATTATTCCTCATGGAAGGAGGCTGTGAGGCCTGGGTGGATGGCCGTAAAGCACTTTGGAGACTTCAGACATTGGGCAACCCTTCTTTTCCTTTATCAGCTGGTGGGTGTCAGCGACTCACCGAGGTGCTGTGCTGGTGGTGCTTTCCTCGAGGGTATTCTGTACTACAGAGCGAGCAATACAGTCTCACAATAGCTGACCAAAGTTTGGAATAGCCAACTTCCTGAAATTAGGAATACATGATCTTCCTCATAGGTAAACTTGCTGAAAATCACTGTAAGATAGGTGTAAAAACTTGTAGAGAATGTTTTCTAATCACTGTCAAACTAAAAGCACTTTGAGACATTAGTCTACTTCTATGGAAAGCACTTTCAATTTTCAGTACTATACAATATCATTAGTTCCACTCCAGCTTATCCTGCGTCGCACACACACGTGTATGTGTGCACGTAAGCAGATTTTGCTCTACAATTCAACTGAAAATTCAGTGATAAATTTTCCTTCACAGTGGAATTTTCAAAAGTTATCTTGATACTAATGTCATGTCGTTGATGTTCTATGTTTTATGTTATTTCCAACTTTACCTAATAATTTAACAGCTGCTTCAAATATTGCAGCAGCTTCAAAGTATTCTGAACTTTACTTTGCTGTGAATAAAATGAAAACGCAAATACCATAACCGGTCTAATAGCTAATTCAAATGGCATTTTTATGCCAGTAAGTCACAGGGACCTGGAAGATTTCCAGACATGCTCACCCCAGCCAGTATTGAAATAACACGTTCTAAATATCTGGGTGTTGGTTTTTAAAAAAATGTTTATGGAGAAAAGTGACTATGGAGTAACTATCTGTGTATTGAAGTATGCCAGTGTCATGTAGAATAGTCGTGTGTGTCCCCCCTCTTAAACCATGGAAGTTTCTCCATGTGAGGAGCATCTTGGGGATTCTTACTCATCTATGGAAGTAAAGCCATGATCCTGCTGGAGTGGCTTCAGGGTCATGTTTTAGTATTGGATGAAGTTTCACCAGTTCAACTTGAAACAAAACAAAGAAACCTCTCTGATAATATTGCAACCTAATTGTTTTTTCTTCCCGATACTGTTTTTTTCAAAATAATAAGTTATAACTGCAAATTAATTTGCAAAAGCAGTTTTAAATTTAAAGGCTTGTTGGGAGACTTCAGCCTTCAACATTGACTTTGCCCAGAAATGGTGTGTGTGCAGTTTTCCCCCTCAAGAATTCTCCTAAATTTGAGCGTATCCCCAGCACAAGTTTGGTGGGTTTTTGGTTTGGGGTTTTTTTTAGAGCAAAATGTGAAACTCCAATGGTGGCACTTGCTTTGAATTTCACATTTACTAGTTCACCCAGACACACAATTCATATGTAGTTGTAATATGGTGTTATGTAGTGTGGAGTGTCTTGTTCCTGGCAGATGTGTATTTGTTTATATTAAATATTAGAAGCATGATAACATAAGCCAGTTCTATGAAATAGCCATTATTCATTCAAAGAACACCCGTTCTGGGAATGCATAGTGGACTAAGCTGTAACTAAATCAGGTAGGACTCTGCTCACAGTTGTAAAACTGGTTAGCAGGAATGTTTTAAGCAGTGGAACTATTCTATTCTTTAAACACTTTGGGCTATCCCCGCTTCTTTTGAATGCATTAAGCAAAATTCTAGTATTTCAGTAACAACTAGACATTTACGCTGGGGCCATTGGGAACTGTGTTACAAAGGACCCACTGTCAGAGCTGTTGGCAGCCAAAGCGCTTGCGGAGCAAGTTAAACCCGGAACGAAGAGCAAGGACCTCTCGGCTGCAGGGATGGGGGAGAGCTCCCTCTTCCTTGGCCAGGTAACATTGCCAGGACAGCACATAGGTAAACTCTCCCGATTCCTGTTTCTGCTCCTTCCCCCCAGCTGTCTCACTATATAAATTTAGCAATAGAAGAGGAACTGAGGGGTAGTAATGGAGCAAAGCAACCTTATAGCCCAGTCTTGGTGCTGAAAGTGATCTCGAAGCCTGACAATGGAATTATTCTCACTTCAACCCTCTGATGCAGTTTGGTCATTCAAGTCTTGATACAACTTAAGTTATCCCCTGCAGCTGCCTCTTCCTCAAAAGTGCCTGCTAACGTAGTATAACTGATAGCTTTACTTGTAAAGTGTTGAACAAAGTCTCTTATTTATGAGTGCCATTGAATACCAACCTTCTTGCATTAAATATGTCTGGACGTATTGTTTTATTACGTGTGGTCTGACTTTATTTAGTATTAAGCGGTCCGTCTGCTGTAAGATCGAGATCTTTGCATGTAAGATTAAAAGGATGGGAAGACATAGCTCAAACTGGCCTCAGCAACAGTCTGAATTTCAGCTTGCCTAGGGCTTGGTCCAATTTCTACTTACCGGTTGTTGATAGAAACCCTGCGGCAATTTAAGTGTTTTTAGGAGCTCAATCATGGAATGAACGGGCAGCCAGCCCTAACTGCCCCGTCACTCTGCAAACACCCCTCGCATCCAGCTGGTTAGGCAGGCTGGCAGGGGAGCTTGTGTGGTTCAACCTGTGCTGCTTCTATAAATAGTTCTTGGTTTTGAGCTTTTCATTATTAATGAAACTTGCATACTTATTTGCAAGTCCCAACTCGAATGTTGCGCTTAAAATTGAGAATGCAGTGTGAGCAATGCAAGCAGCAACATAAAAGGCAGGCTTGTCTTCATAGTGGCTTATTCTCTCCACTCCTTGAAATTATACTTATTTGCATTCTCATCTCTTTAATCCAGCTCTGGCTACAGAACCAGGTTCTTCGGGAGGGAAGTGTGCAATGTGTGTCTTGAAGCTTTTACTCTAGCCGCAACGTGTTTATAGAAGTGTCCCCAAACCTGAACAGCATGTAAAGTAGTCCAGCCAGTGTGCGCATACCACAAAACCCAGAGAATTCTCCAGTTCCTTTGCAGGTAGCTACCAAGTCAACAAGCATTGATGTGGTATTGCTAGTGCTTCTGCCACGCTGCCTGCACGTCGGTGACTATTTACTACAGCCTCGCTAGCAACGGTGCCATCAACTAGGAGCCAAGCTAACACTAACCAAGTGACTCCTAGCTAAACTATCACTCTTCTGTGCTTCTCTTATGATGGCAAAAACCCCAAATGTAAGTGGCTTAAAAAAAAAAAAAAAGAAAAAATAGATGCTCTTTAAAGAAATGTGCATGGGGGGGGGATGCTGCCTTGCTGCTCGTCAAGCTGGCAGCTGCTGCCCTCCTCTGGCAGCAGAACAGAAACCTTCACCCAGATGCTGAAGCTTTTTTTTTTTTTTTTTTTTTTTTTGTGCTGACACACTAAAAGTCTTTCGGCAACAGTAGAAGAGAATTAATATATCAGTAATGACCTGTTGTCCATCTGGGCTTCACCTTCTGCCACTATGCTTTTTGCCATGGACTGTTGTGTGTTGCTCACAAGGTGGCAATGTGAGGAACTTAATGTGGTTTAATACTTGACATTTGAAACTTTTCTTTTTAGCTATGTGCAATGGAAACCCTACTTCAAGTTTTGGAAAGAAAAGCTTCCTGAAAACAAGCAGGCCTTACAGCCTGCCTTGCACTAGTGCTGAAGAATCGTAGTACCCTAGCATTGACCAGTAATACGGTGTACATTTATTTAAGAGCAGTTTTAATTTCAGGGACTGAAATCACAGCTTCGCTTTAACTGTGTGTATGGTCTCAACTGGCTCTTCAATACTACAGAAATGGCTCAGTGAAACTTATACCCAGTTACAAATGAAAACTCTGATTTATTTAAAAAAAAAAAAATGCCTTCTGCTTTTTCCAAGACAACTTTTTCACAAACAGCACAAGACCTGTTTCAGTTTTCAGTACGCCATCAGAGGTCTGTAACAGGTAACTTTTTTGGTTGTTCGAGGGGTACTTTTGAGGAAACTTGTCAGTTTTCCTAATTTTTTCTTGTCATACACTGCTCTAGCTCAGGAGGTTTGCTCTGTAAACACCTATATGACACAGGAATTAAAAATGGAGCAAATGAGGCTTAAAAGGAGTATGAGAAAAGTACAGAGCCTGGGAAAGCTTAGTCTGCCTAAAAATTGTGGGCTCTGCATAATTCGGATCAGCTAAAACCTATGTTTATGCAGGGATAAGCCCACTGGACGTGGTGTACATTTTAGTGTTGCTATCATGCTAAAGAAACAGCAGTAGCATTCATTTAAATAGTTTTTTTGTTGTTTCATTAGTCAGGACCTGCTTTATTCTGTCTAGGAAATATTAGGCCAGACCAAGCCACATCTGGAGCAGTGGCAATGCATGCAGAGCAATGATTTTTTTTTTTTTTTCAGTTAAATATGTTCCAGGGAAACAGTTTAGTTTGAAAAGTATGTGGTATATTACAAAAAACACCTCTAAGGATTATGTGGAGTCTGTTTTGGGGATTACGGGAATGCTTGGTCCCCTCAGCCTCCAGCACAAAAAGTCACTCATCACAAGTGCGTAAGGAGTCTCATTTATCACTAAGCAGCATCTGTTTATAGGAGCAAGCAAATGAAAACTGAAGTCTTTAGTCCAGTTTTTCCCTTACATAAGCTTTTGTTCACAGGTCTTATCTTTGAATAAGTTGTCTTCAGCACAGAGGAGATGAAACACGGTGTCAAACAGCGCAGCAATTGCTACCTGCTCTTGGCTTTCAGCATGCTACAGCAGCAGCCCCTTTGAGCCGGCCTCAACTGCAAGCCAAGGGTGAGCGCCACAGGTCCCAGTATTTCAGCACATGTCATGCACCATCACGAAGGTGTTTAATTAAATTACAGGGCTACAGCTGGGAGCCTTAGAGTACAGCATCCAAGGCTCCTCACACCAAGCGCTGGTATTCCGCTACCCATCAAGGGAGCAGAAGCGCGTACAGTGCTCACCATAGGATCCGCACTAGTAGGGAGTGAAGACCAACCCTGCAGACCACATGCTGCGTTAAGGACAACAGTGGAACCCTCGTAGTCTTTAAATGCTAACCCATCTTCCCATTCAGCTGGAAGAATGGACTTACAGAGCAAAGAGCTTTGCTCAAGGGTGAGGCTCTCGCATCCAACTAACGAGGTGTTTTCAACCTCCCCCAAAAATGTTTCTATTAATTCCATGGATGGTTTGGAAAACTGAGGGAGGAATTAAGTCTTTTTGATTTTTTTTTTTTTTTTAAATTATACTTAATTCCCTGTCTCTCCAAGTCTCCTCTGTGCCTGAAGTCAATTTTTTTCTGGGTAAAATACTGAAGTCTTATCACAGGTGAAGCCAACTCCTGAGGAGAGGCTAAAGCTTGGTTTGTAACTAACTTATGCCTAATTAAAAATGACTACAGGAACCTTCTTAATCACAAGCTTCAAGGCAGACAACAGACCATACCCACTCCAGTTCACACACACCTTTGACTTCAGCAGAATCAAAGTAATGCCAGGTAGGAATTTGGACCATGAGTTTATAAAACTATTCTTTTACACAGTTGACTCCAGAAGTTTCACCAGTTGGTATGGGGACAGTGTGATGTAAAACCTGATGATCCCATCCAACTGTAGTGAGCAAGGCATTGTCTGAAGGAGACCAGGATAAGCCTTTTACAAAGTCTCGATGAGAACGGTTTCTGAACCTGGAAAACACAAACACTCCATTAGCCGTAAAGCATTGTCACTAAGACTTTATGGGCTTGTGCTAGTTTGTTAGGATGACGCTCCCCTATTTAAGGAGTATTTTCATCTTCCGCTCAGCATACGAATAATTAGCTTAATGAGAAGTCAACAAGACAAACAGCTACAGTAGTGAATACGTTCTATCTAGTACTTACACCTCTGAGAGGTCTGAGTCAAGAACAGCTACTGAACAGTCTTCACTGATTGAAGCCAGTAAGGGTGAACTAGAGGACAGAGATGAGACCACGGTTAAAACAATCAAATACAAGAAAGCTTCTTAGGGACAGCCTTATGAAAAGCACATTTCTTGGTGAGCCTGACCCAGGTACAGTGAATTAACAGACACCAAATCTTACAAGTATTTTTTTATCATCATTTGGCAGGTTGCTAGCACACTAGGCAAGAATATTCTATTAGTGTCGGAAAGCAAGTAATCCTTCTTCAAGCAGAGGTGACTGTAATTAGAAAAATCCCCAGAGTACGTGGGTCAATAATTCTGAATACTGCAAAAGCATCTTCACATACACTCACACGCTTCTTGTCAAAAGTGAGGCATTGTTTGATTTGCTCTATTCTTCGCTATCGATCTTCTTGATAAAAAGACCAAAACTAGTACTCTCATAGGTTTTACTCTAAAAACAAATAAGGGTTTCGAGTGTACATATCACACATGCCATGCCAGTATATCAGACCGTACCTATGTGTGGAAAACGCAAACCCCGTGATACTTCGGGCATGCACGGTGGAGCTGAGGGCAGAATCAGGATTCTTTGTGTCTACTAGTGCAACCGTTCCATTTTCATCACCTTTAAGAGAGGAAGGAAGAATGAGGTTATTAGCAAAATTGTCATGTGAAAAGAAAGACCTTGATTTGTCTGGTGAAAGTCAAATAATAAGATCACTTCTCACCCAAAACAAAGATGTCACTTTTCTGTGGATGCCACATGACTGAGGTAGGGAGGTGATTACAGGCACTGCAAACTGCGAGTAAATAAATTGGGATGAGTGTGAAAAGGGTGCAAAGATGTTCCTACGCTATCTCAGTTAGCACTGCTACTGCACTAAGACAAATATTTAAAGCTTATTGTACTTCTGTGATAGTGTTAGACTTCCTTAGGTTTTAATAAATAGGCTTTTCTGCCCAAATGGTCAGACTGCTACATTTGAAGTTAGACATAGTGAAGTCAGGCATAAAATAATTTATTTCTTCCAACAAAAACTCATACACAAGTAGTGACTGCATACAGAAACATACCAATTCGAGTAGCTGGTTTGGGACATCTGGTGTCCCACAGTAAAGTTCTGCCGTCCTATAAATCCAAAGGGAATGAGAAGGTTTTTACAATTTCTTTGTGGCAGGGGGTAGGCATAAACTCAGATTCACTGCAGAATGGCTACTGACCCACATTCAAACCCACACCACCTTCCTGTTGTGTTAAAATGATGCTGCCATTAACTGCAAGGTAGCTCCTTCAGTCATCCCCAGGACAGAGCTGGGAACGCCCACATTTTAACACAAACCTGTAGAAATCGGCTTGGTAAGCTGACCAGCAACTTATCAGGCTGGAACATTGAAATAACACAGGTATGCAGCTTGTAACACAATAGGTGGTTTCTCAGTAAGTGCACTTAACTATAAATAACTAAAATATCACTTTTATCAGGTAGATTTAGACAGAGAGCGAGCTTTACCTCAGCACAGGACAGGAACACAGTGTCCTTACCAGGACAGGAAGCCACACATGTCACTGAACCGGAGTGAGCTACCAAAAGCACAAAAGGATAAAGAGCCTCAAAGATTGTATCCAACTTTCCCGCATATTCCCAAGGACCGCTGAAGGCACAGCAGTATAATAAAGAATAATTTATGCCCAGATACAGGGTTAACGTCTACTCAGCAATAGCCAACTGCTTCCTACCAAACTGATGAGCTGCCAAACCCAACCAGAGCCACTGCAGTCAAGTCCCTGTGACGTGCAAAAGCTTGAGGAAGCCTCTCCAGAGGAGAGGACAGTGACAAAGGGGCCAGGGGGGAGAGGGCCAAAGTACGGCCTCCGCTGTGGCTACAGATCACAGTACCACATCTCCAGAGATCCGCATCTCCACTGAGCTGCTGTGCAAAACAAATACAGGTTAGGAGATCGTACGCAGGTGGAGGGAAGATTTCAGTACAGAAGAAATACTCTAAAATACGCTTAAAGATGCGAGGCAAACTAAGCCTTATGGCATTCGTTTCGTGGGGAGAAATGAACAACAGACAAAGAAATAGGGCTGTGCCAGAAACTCCACACACTGGCAAACGTCAGATCACGGCCCCAGGCGTGGTTTGGCAGACGGGAGATAACCAGCGATGCTGCAGGCCCGAGCTCAGCCTGCAGCAAGCGGCACGGGGCCGGGAGGAGCCGGGCGACGGGGCCAGCGTGGCACTCACCTCTGTAGGAGTGCAGCACCGCTTGCTGTGGGAGGTCCCAGACCTTCACGCTGCGGACAAGAGCGAGCAGTCAGCACCGGGCACCGGCCCCAGTGCGCGGCAGCCGGGCTGGGGCCACTCACCAGAAATCTCTGCCGCCGCTGACAGCCTGGGTGCTGCTGGCCAGGACGGCCACCGTCATCACGATGTCATCGTGCTCGTATTTACAGAACTTGTTGACGATGAGGGTTTCGTTCTCGTCCAGCTCCCACAGCTCCACGGCACCTGGGGGGGAAGCGAGGGGGGCACCCACCTCAGGGGGGGGGGCACCCACCTCGGGGGGGGGGGGCACCCACCTCGGGGGGGGGGGGGCACCCACCTCGGGGGGGGGGGGGCACCCACCTCGGGGGGGGGGGCGTCCCCGTTACTTACCGGAGTCGGAGGCCACCAGGATGCCCCTGTCAGCCACCCAGCGCAGGTCGGCGACGCCCGCCTCGGTCTGCACGCCGGCGGTGCAGAAGCCCTCGCTGGGAGCGCGGCGGGGGTCGGCGAAGACCCAGAGGGAGCCGGCCCAGCAGCGCCCGCTCAGCCCCGAGGCGCCCAGCAGCAAGGCCCCGTCTGCGGGAGAGGCGAGGGCAGAGGCCCGGTCAGCGCCCGCCGCCGCTCCCCGAGGGGCCGGGCGGCCCGGCCCGGCCCCCCCGCTGCCCGCTGCCCTCCCCCGGGCCGGCGGCCCCGCTACCTGCGCGGTAGTGCGCGCCCTCCAGGTGCCGCTCCATGCAGGCGGGCGCGTTGGGCGGGATGTTCCACTCGGGGCCGGCCGCGGCCTCCTCGCCCGCCGGGGGTGCCGGGGGCGGCGGGGGCTGCTCGGGCGGCGGCTCCTCCATGGCGGCGGCGGCGGCGGGAGCGGGGCCGGCGGCGCCCCCACGTGCTCCCGCGCCGCGCGCGCCGCCCCCGCCGCCTCTCGCGAGAGCTCCCGCCGCGCGCCTCTCGCGAGAGCTCGCCCGCCGCCATCTTGGTGCGGAGGCGGCCGGCGGTCACCGGGACGGAGGGGCCCTGTCGCTGCCTGCGCTGCCCTGCCCTGCCCGCCATGCTCTCCCGCCTCGTCCTCCGCGCCGGTGAGACGCGGGGAAGCGCCGTCTCCCTGGGGTGGGGGCGGCGGGGGGGTTGTCCCGGCTGAGCTCCGTCCTGACGCGCTCTCTCTGCCCCTCTTCTTCCCTCAGCCCCGGCCGCGCTGAGGAGCCTGCCGCCTCCCGTCGCCCTGGGGTGAGTACCCGCGGCGGGCGGGCGGCCCGGGGGCCTCGACAGGCAGCGCTGGCGGCTTTGACCTCCGCTGAGGCCTCCGGCGGGCGGGGCGGCCCGGCCGGCTGCCGCCCCTCCTAGCGACGGGCTGCCTGCGGAGGCCTCGGAGCGCCTCGGAAACCCGCCAGTCCTTGGTTTTAAATAACGCTATTCCGAGGTTTTGTTCTTGTTGTTCTGGTTAACGTTGTGGGCTTATAAAGTAGTTACGGTCGGAAGGGACCGCTGGAGGTTATCTGGTCCCACCCATTTCCTCAAAGGAGGCGTGTCTGGTGAATGCCTGCCTGTTTAATGGGACATGTGCTGGAGTCTCCTCTAAGAGTGGGTTTTTCTAAGACGCTTAATGGAAACTTTCTCGTTATTTGCAGTGTATTGCACACCACAAGACCACTGCACACAACTCCGCAGCGTTTGGCTCCTTTGCCACCTCTGCCTGAGAAAGGAGGAGAAGTCCGTTATGGTTTGATCCCTGAGGAGTTTTTCCAGTTTCTCTATCCTAAAACAGGCGTCACAGGTTAATATATACTTTTATTTTTTTCTTAAAAATGTGTGTTATGCTTATTTAGTTCTGTCTGCCCCTTCTGGCTGCTGAAAAGGTAAAATATTAGGGAAGGTTATTTTTTGCATATGCAGAAGGAGGTTGTGAAGAATGAGCCAGTGCAGCACTTCCTGGCTCTAAGGCTAGGCACCTGTGCTGTAAATAAAGGCTAGAAGAATGTTGTGAGCTTGATCTTGGAGGGAGATTTAGTTGCCTGCTGACCGTCAAAACCTTTAAACAGAGATTTTTGCCTGTTTCTGTATGAGCAGAAGCAGCAGGTCCCATGCAAGGTGCAGGTTACTTCCACTCTTTATCCTTTGTACAAATAATGTTGCTTTGTTTTTTCTTTAGGGCCTTACATGTTGGGAACTGGACTCCTGCTTTACTTTCTCTCTAAGGAAATCTATGTAATTAACCACGAGACAGTTGCAGCTGCCTGCATATTGTCAGTCATCATTTATGGCATAAAAAAATATGGGTCTGATGTAGCAGCTTTTGCTGACAAACTTAATGAGGTAACAAACCATAATCTGACTTTGTAGTAGTTAATAACTTCTAAGTTACCTGCTTAAATATTTAAAAGAATACTGTCATAAAGGTTGTCATAAAAATCTGAGTCTAATGTTGCTTAAATAAGGTATGGTTTAGATCTTACGTTGGTATTGTTAGATAAGTCTTCAAAAATAAAACACCTCATACCAGCACAAATGATTTTTTTTTTTAAAGTGTGATTGATTGTGAACCCTAATTCTTCTGTCTTGCCATCCTTTAACCTCAACCTTGGCACAATCCAGTTTATGCAGACATTTCTCAAATCTCAATGCAGAATTTCAGAAGTTAATTACAGATCACTTGTTTTCTTTGCATCTTACTTTCATTCTGAAGCATATTTTTTCTTTCTTCTTTCAGGAGAAAATTGCTCAAGCTTTAGCTGTGAAAAATGAGGCTATTAAAGATCTTGAGACTACCATTGAGCAGGAGAAGAAGGAGCAATGGCGGGCTGAAGGCCACAGTTACCTCTTTGACGCTAAGCGGGTATGCAGTTCCAGCTCTGCTGTTCCCTTCTGCCGCAGTCTCTGCCACGTAATCTAGGTGCCTCTTAAATTGCGAACAAGTAACAAACCATTTCCCCTCTGTTGCGGACAGGGCCAGTTCCACCGCCTGATTCAGTGACTTGCAATAGAACATGTTCTGCTGCTGTTTTGTATTCTTGCCAAACATTAACCCCTTGATTTCATCTTCTGTGTCTAGAATAATATTGTAATGTTGCTGGAAGCCAATTATCGAGAACGATTACTGACAGTGTACAATGAAGTAAAGAAAAGGCTGGACTATCAAGTGGCTATGCAGAATTTAAAGCGTCAGAAAGAACAAGATCACATGATTCAGTGGGTGGAGAAAAATGTCATTCAGAGCATCACACCTCAACAGGTACTTGCTTTTTTTAATCTGCTTTACATCTTAGTCTGTCCAAATATTTGCTGTCCGGTGATTCTCGCTCAAGCCAGAAGATGATAGGTCATCTTTGGGTGACTTCCAAACGTGGCTGCAATGCGTTCCTACTGCTGAGTAAGAGCTAACAAGCCCAGTTACTACGTACCAGATGCTTGTGTTGCTGGTGATTTAAGCTAGAATCATGTGTGGTGGTTGTTGTTGCGGCGTAGAGCTAAGTTTGTGATAAGATGTATAGCTAACAGGTCAGGGAACTCACTTGCAGGATTCTCTGTGTAAGACTATGGCAGCTTAAGATCTGCAGGTGGGCTCTAGATGTCCTTTCTTTTAAGGAATGAAGCTGAGAACAAAGAAAGGAAACGTGTTCCTAGCGCTGCATGCAAATGCTTTAATGCAGGTCACTGTTTGGATTTGAATCTCTGACTTCATGAACTATAACTGTATCCCTTTTAATCTGTAACTCATTTTATGGGTTCCGAAAGGAGTATCTAAAATACATTAGAATGCAGATTTGGCTTGTTTAATATATTTTTCATAAAGCATTTCCTCTGAATGCTGTTTTCTGTTCTTTTGCAGCAGAAGGAGAGTATTGTGAAGTGCATTTTGGACCTGAAGGCGTTATCAAAGAGTGCACAGGCAGCGGTGTAACCACATCTGATTCCACTGATGCGTCTCATTACTTACTGTTGGAAAATGTGTCATTCTGAAGTATCATTAAACAAATAACCAAACCAGCCACTCTGCTGTCTTTCACTAGCAGTAGCAACAGTAAATTCTTTTTTGTGTTTGAAGTAGCTACATGGGTCACATAAACTACTACAGTTAATTGATAGTTAGGGATTTGCAACCACAGCATGTGTGATTCTGTTTGGTTCCTTGTTGGGTCACAAATGCTTCCGGAGATAAGGCCAAACTTCCCAGTGAGAAGTTCTGTGCCAATACAGTGACCAATTTTTGGTTTAGAATTCTGTGTGGTGATGACCTATATATATACCTACTGTAATTGTAAACATGTTCTAAAATCAAAATGAGGGCCAGTGCTCCCCTTCGCCTAGTCCAGTGCTTGGTGGTACCCTGAATGAATGTCCTTGTTTTAAAAATGAGCTGAAAAAAACACGTTCATAACAAAGCTTCAAATAGTGATGAAAAGCGTCTTCCTGTCCTGTGTAAAAGAGGATGTAGCTGGCAGGAAATGTATCAAAAGCTACCAAAAAACATAGCTTCAACTGAACTCGCCAGTATTAAGTTTAAAACGGTGAAATGGGTAAGTTTATTCTAGAGGGTGGTTTTTTTCTGGATTTTCATAGAAACAAAAAGTTGGGTTTTTCTCTTGTGTAACAAGGAAAACAGTTTTACGTGTATTATGATAATACACAGTATAAGCCTGTTCATTTTCTTTTTATAGGAAACTTTTTCCCTGAAGGATTTTGTGATTATCTCAAATGTCCCAGCTGACCAAAGCAGTTACCTGTATGTGATCTCGTCCTTTCTGTGTTGAGAAGTAATTTATTTAGTAAATCAGTAAGCAGAGTAGGGTGTGCTTACGTGCCTCTTTTGTATGGATTGGTATTACAGTAGGGAAATGCTTATTTTTAGTGGAGTTAGTAAAATAGCACAGTTTTCTTCACTTTTCAGTGCAACAGTTCAGCAAAACAAGGTGTTCTTTAGAGGTAAGAACCTTACTTAAAAGTAAGTTAACTTAAGCTGAAGCTGACTGACTTTTTTAGATGAACAGTTCCTGAGAGTGCAGGTGTTTTTCATAGTTTCCTGGGTTTTTGAATAACAAAAAACTGAAGTTGCTCAACTTCCACATTTGTGTAACCCACATCTGAATGACACTTGAGCTTTAACTATTTTGACAGAGATCTGTTTTGCAAAGCAAGCAGTTAAACTGCTCTGCAAACGCTTCAGGAGTTTTCTGCCAGCAGGTGGGCAGCAGTTCTATGGTGCGAGGTAAGATGGAGCTGTCCTTACTTTTATTACTGCCAACACAACGCGCTTTTAGACTTTGTGTAGGAAACTGGGAGGTGTTAACTGTTTGACTCCTGGAACGTGGGCAATGACGGGCATGCAGTAGAAAAAGATGATGGCGACGGAGAACAGGATGTTTACTTTTGCGTCGTTGTTGGCAATACATGTTGTTCGCACTGTGCGGTTTGCAAGCCATATAGTGAGAAACACCAGGGTAGGAATTTTGTAGGTATTTCCCTATCTTTACGATTCCACCACCAAATTTGAGAAGAAAGTTATCGTTCCTGCTTGGGTGGAAAAAGTCAACGTAACTTGAGAAAGAAAAACTTAGAGGCTTTTTTTCAAAGCTGCTTCTGATTATGGAAATGTTCATACAGTTCACTCAGTTCTAGCTGCTGCAGAAATAATGCTGTGGGTGCTTTTTTATTAAATACACTCAATCCTTTCAAAAGAAGGCAGCATGTTCATATAAGAGTAGCGAACATGCAAGTGGAGGAACAAGACACTGAGAAGTAGGATTCATGCTGAGTAGTTGCTGGGTTTGCTGCTGTGGCTTTGTGCTAGCTTGTGTAAGATGTCTGAAAATTGAGAAAAACTGAAGTCTGTGAGTTAGAAGAGGGTGACAGGTTGGTTTTGCTGTCGTGTGTGTGTATCTACATGTATATAAATATAACTATTCCCCCCCCCCCTTTTTTTAGCTTCTCTTACTGTTCATTAGTGTTTGGAGAGAATGGGAGGTGGTTCCTCAAAATCAAAGACAGGTATTTTCTTCTTTACGGAATTTTCTTAGATGCAGTATTCTTGACTAAGCTGATACTGTCCTGACTCAAAAAGGGCTGCCGGAGGGGTAGCTTAGCAGCAGATGTATGTGTTTGGGAAAGAACTGCATGGCTGCCAAAGGCTGCTGTGGGACAGTAATAGTATGAATAACTACATTTTTCTGTCTGGTGTTTCTACTTTCATCCCTCTGATAGAGAAATGTTATACTTACGATAATACTTACTTGAATAGGCTCATGCCTCCATGTAGTTCTTGTTGCTTGTAATATTACTGGAGAAATTAACATGTTTTAAAACCAGTTTTTGATATTTTTTTTTTTCCTATTCAGTTCCAGTTACAACAGCACAACCCACTTCCACTACTGTCACTGTACATACTACTACTGTACATACTACTACTGTATATACCTCTGCGACCAACTTAAAAGCTCCAGAAGTCAAATGCTGGATTGATAAGTAAATGCTCTACCTTTATTTTCTGACTTGAAACACAGAGTTCCCTGAGACTGCAGACGACTCCTGTAAGGGGGGAGTTACATGTAATGCATTTTACGTCTTGAGATTTTAAAAGGTTGCTTAGAATTTCCTAGTCTGTGCACTAGATATTTAATTCATAGCGATGCTTAATGCAGATACTCACCTTTTAATCTCATGGAGCTTGGGATAAGTGATGTATTACATTTCATGAAGTTTGGTGAATTTGAGCACTACTGATTCTTAACACCTCTGTTAAAACTAGGGATTCTGACACTGTTTTCTGTTTATCAACAGCCATGAAATGCTCTACCTGTTGCTAGCCTTTATCTCTGGCATCCTGTCAACTGTTCTGGTTTTTGCAGTTGTCTACCTCTTCATAAGAAGTAAGTGGCACAGTAGCGGGAGTAACGGCAGCACGACGATCCAGATCTGGTGGCAGAGAAGTGCTTAACATCTTGTGCTGCACATCTAAACATGGATGGTGCGAAGTTTCCACGCTCTTTGGGCTGCATCTGGCAGCACTAGGTGTTCAAAGTAACTTCTACAGAGATTACTTTGAAAGGCTCAAATTATGTCTCCCTTGAATAATTAATGTATTGATGAACAGGTCATTCCTGGCAGTAACTCCTCATGATTCATCCCAGGGGCTGTTTTCACAGAAGTAACTGTAGCACCGATAAGTTGTGGTGGTTTCTCTTGGTTGTGTTTGCTTTGGTTTGTCTTTTTTCATCCTAATGCTGGCCACACAGCGTTCTCGCCAAACTCGTCAGTCGCTTTCATCGTAGCCACTTCCAGCAGGTGGGCAGGGACTTGGGCTACCCTCCTGCCTGGGCTGCCGAACTGCTCGCTTTGCAGTGAAGGTCTGTGACCGAGTTTACGAGCTCCATCGAAGCCATGCACTCTGGTGCCGCTCTGTCACCACACTCTTGCTCCTCTCTTGTGCTGCTGTCTCCAATTAGCAGACAGCAGATGGAGTAGACAGCTGAGACAGCTGAGACCGGTATCTCTCTCCTTCCTAGAGTGTAAGAGATCCCACCAAAATTTACAAGAGCAAGTTCCCTCCCAGACAGTGAGCGAGGAATCTGCTAAGAACACCGAGGTAAAGGTCACAACTATTCTAATACTTTATGCAGAGACTTCAGATTCTTGATAGAATAGTAAATATTAATTTGGGGGGTGAGAAGAGGGGTTTGCTCTTGCAAGAGTCAAGTGTTCGTTGACAGTTCCTTTGACTAAGGAAAAGCGCTTTCTTTTGTGCATCCAAGGCTTCAGCCCGTGCTTGTAGTTGCAGGGAGTTACCTGAGGAGGTACCTGGACAGTAGGAGGAAAGATACTCCTCCTCGGTTTTCATAGGGCTCAAATGCCATATTCCCCACATATTTCAAGGCTTCTGGGGCTAAATTAAACGGCTAATTAGGCAGGTTAGGGGAAAATCTTTTTAAAGCGCAAGCATTTCTGCAGTTTTCCTTCATGATATTGGTTCTTTGGAAGCCCCAATGCAGAGCTGACCCAGGATCCTGAGCTAGACTAACAACTGGTCTGATCCAGCATAGCGTTTACTAATTTCCCATGTGCAGGGACAGACCGTGACTGCTTGTGGTGTGTAGCGTTGAGGACAAATGAAACACCAGAAGTTTGTGCTCAGATGTGATGCCTGCATGCTTTCTAATGTTTGCGGCTTCTTTCAAATCCCCAGAATGAGGTTGCCTACACCAGTGTGGTCTTCCAGCGGAGTCGGACACCAGTGGGTGTGTGACAATGAAGTGAAATGAAGATGCTTGCACTTTCTGCACATCAAATGCTACCAGAACTTTATATCAAGGCCTGTAGCACTCTGAGAAATGCCAGCGCTGCTGTATGTAACATCAGCTCATTTTATAGTTATAAGGGGGAAACTAATGGTTCCTATTCCAAACTGCTTGCCAACAGTTGTGGACAAATTGCTTCTTATACCATATTTCCTCACCTGTAGGAATCTCAGTGAGTCCTTACAATGCATTTGTAAAGTTTCCATTTGTGTGTTTACTATTGCTTTGAACTACCAAAGAGAACTGAAAACCAGAAATGTTACTCTGCATCTATTCATGTCTGTGCCCTTAAGTTTCCCTCTTCTGTCACTGACTGTAGCATTTTTCTTGTTTTTTGATTGCCAGGTGCTCTGATTAGTTATTTTCTGCTTATTGAAGTGATGATAACGAAATGTTTGTATGCAAATGTCTGCTTCAATCACAGTGTAACAGTCAAAATTTCTGGAAATGTTAATTCATGTGTTGCTACCCAGAGTGTTTGAAATACATTGTAAAAAGTTAAAAATCATCCCCTTTTCATAAACTGGGGAATAAAGTTGCTGCTAGTGACTCAGCTTCAGCAGCCACAGAGAAGCTTCCCTGCATGTTCCTGCGCCCACGTTTGGGAGGCCCGGTGTCCGAGGAAGGACAGCGATGTCCATCTGTTGTACACTGCTTCTCCTGCAAGGCTCAACTGCAGCTAAGTTTCCTGCTGCCTCCGCCCTCTGGCTTCAGAAGCCTCCTTGTTTCTGGTCACCAGAGAGTGTCAGATTCCGGCAGGTACTTCCCTTTTCTGAGAATGCAGGTGATCGCGTGCGTGCTGTTGTGAACACCTCTGTAGAGGAATCTCTTAGGCAGGACAAGTGCCTCGGCTCCTGCAGCCTCCTGTGCGCTGCAGCTGAAGACAGCAAGCTGGACGTCTGAGAGGCTTCAGACGAGCGAGGCTGGACACGCTGCCTGGTGGCAGCACGGAGCCGCAGGCGGGCCGCTGGATGTAGCTCCGCTTAGATGTGGTGCGTTTGATGTCTTCCCAACGAGCAGTTAGCAGAGCAGTGGCTCTGCCTCTGCCAGCTCCCTTGGGTTGTCCTGCCTTCGTGACTGCAAGAGCTGGTGGAAGTCCAGGGGACCACTGAAAAGCAGGTGCACAAACACTGTTACGTTCTGGAGTCTGGCTTGAGAGATGTTGTGGGTAAGGCTGCTGACTGTTTTACAGGGCTAGGAGTAGAACTTGCGGTCTTTGTTTTGCTGAATCTGCTCTCATCCCAGTCATGGCAGTTTCAAGTGCGATTTAATAGAGAAAATACCATATTACTCCTCAAAATGTGCAGCTGCTGAGAGGTTCGTGAGGGATGATTGTAGTTGGTTCACAATTATTTTTTTGTTTAAAATTAATAGCAATGTTAGTCTGCTGCCTGACAGCAACTGAGAAATAAGAATGTCTGAAAATTTATCTGGCTTGCACAAATGTTACTTCACCATACCAACAAGAATGCTGCCTTCTTGCTTTAGATACTGTTAGATCCTGCATTTAAAAGTGCAAGAAAATGTGACTCACTGCCCCGAGACCAGCTAGGATGTTGGGGTTTTCATACAACCATTTCTTGTACTTTGTGAAATGTTGCCAACCGCAGTGCGCTAATTTTGCGTGCTTACCTAGAGAGCCCCGTGTGGTACAGCCTTTGGAGATGGAGGGTGGCGGAGAACCTGTTTGTTGCATGGCTGCTAATGAGTCCCAGGCTCATCCCAGAGCATCCGCCTGTCTCTCCCTTTCCCATGCCAAGAGCTCTGTATAGTCATACACAGCTTTTAATGGTAGCCAGCAGCCAACTCTTTGGTTTATAGACAGAGGAATTTGGGACAACTGTATCTGCTAATCAGAATAGAGGAGGGATTTGTGTCCTCTGTTTTGCTATTCTGGCTCTCCCATTTTCAGTGTTTCGGTAGGTTTCTGCTAGAGGTGTTTGCACTTGCGGGCTCCCTAAAGACAAGCTTTCACAGCAGGAATGTGCAAGGAATTTGTCTGGTATGGGAAAGTCCAGCACAAATTGTCTGGCCCCGGGAGGGTGGGTGCAAACGGCTCATGGGTTACATGGTGCTTTGAAGGATGCACGGACAGTAGTGGCCTATGATATTCCCTGGCATTTTGGAATGGACATCTGGTTGCAATGTTAAAAGGATGGATTACTAGAGCTATGGCGATGATGTTGATGCGACTGTCAGGCTGCATTTCCCTCGGCCAGCGATGAGTCAGCTCTCACAGGAGAGCTAAATCCTTTGCTCTCCCTGAGTGATATTTGTCTACACGTGGACTGCTGGCATGTGCCTTCACGCATCTTCACATCTAGTTTAAGCAGCATTCAGCCTGTTTGATATCTGGCTGGGGCCAAAGCCACAACTATTCCCAGAGTAACTGCTGGAAGTGAGAACCAGGGCCCTACTACGCCTGCACGAAGGCTTTCCACCAGCACCACCGCCGGCAGAAGCCAGCTGAAGAGCCCTCTCCCGCAGCGGGGCAGCTGCTCCTCTGGCTGCCTTTTGCAGAGAGGCTGGGCCCAGCTGTGCGAGCGCCTTGTTCCGTCGCTAAAAGGTGAGCTCTTGCCTGGGGTTCCCTCTCGGGGGGCTGAGCAGGGTCAGCCAGCTTGCTGAGCCCGCTCTCCTTTGCAGCTTGCTTTCAGAAGGCAGGACGGCTTCCGCTGCTCTCGGTCCTCTCTGTTTCTGTTCTTTCTCCCTGTCCTTACGCCTCGTTCTCTTGGAGTTTGTCAGGCAGCCTGCTAGGAATTTGGTGTGGTGCTGCTCCCTCTTTTCTCAATTTCTCAGAAATGCATAGGCAGTTTGCTGTGCGTCATTCTTACGAATAATTTTCTGCTCTTTAGGTGGGACCTATTTTTCTGCTGAAAGCAATCAGTTCTATCAACCGATAATGACAGATCATGTAGCAAAATTCTGATGTGCTTATGCAGTGACTTCCTTCTCTGGCCTGTCTATTAATAGAGCTGAACTGTGTAACAGGGACAAGCTTTGGCCTGTGACAAGGGTTACATCAGATAATAAATTGAGATGTCTGATCTCAGCTAAAGGAGCAGACGCCAACGCTTTCTGAGATAACTAACAGAATGATGTGCTCTCTTTTCTGCTTTTTCTAGACCACTTTTATTATTTAAAGGTGGTGAAAAAAGAGCCTGGCCTTTAGTGACCTACTTTTAACTTCGCCCATGTTCCCTAAAAACAGGCTGTGTGTGCTGTTGTGTAATACGTACTGCAATTTCTGTGCTGTCCTAGTCAGGACACTGACTAAAATGGCGTGGAGATTTCACGCAGGCTGCTTTTTTGATTGTCGTGGGAGATGAGCAGGCTGAATTAATATAAAATCCATCCAATTTTTATTATTATTCATGAAAATGTGACAACACTGACACATCACAAGCTGACCAGACTCAAATTTAGTCTAAATTGATAGAGAAGACAAAGGGTGTAAGAATAGTCAGCGAGGACATGCCTGGATTGCGAGCTGCTGTATTGCCAACAACAAAGAATTCATTTATCCCATTTTTCAGTGGACCCAACCAATCCTTATGTAAAAAAAAACAACAGTGGACAAAATTTCTCTTAAGTATCTCTTCTGTATCTTGAAACAATTTAATACAAAGACATCTACAGATAAAGGTATATTTACATACACCTTTAGAGTAGTCTTCAGGTCTGTTACAGGTTGCTACAAAAAGAGCAACTGTTCTTCAGGTTTACAGAGGAGACTTGCAGCAAATTACATTTAAATCAGGTGTTAGGAAAGCAGTTTGTGATTGTAGGGAGAATTAAGCATGGGAATACGCCGTGCAGGAAGAATCCCCAAAATTAATAGGTTTTAGTAACAAATTAGGAAAATGCATCTTTGGTTTAGAGATAGTCGGTTCTATCCTTGGTAACTAGCTGGGGGAGAAGGGAAGAACTTAAAGATATCATTAGTTTATTTTTTGACAGTCATCTCTTCCTGGCACGCTCCTCTGTCCCCAGCATATCTCATTAATGAATGGCTTCAGTGTGTTTGGCGGTTCTGGTGCCCTATGAGGTCAATTTTGCATGCTTCTGGGGTGAGCACTGTCTTGATTTAAAAGCAATGAAAGTCTCGCGCTGACAGGATCTCCCCCAAAGAAGAGGAGGGCCACCAAAGTCAGTGCAGCTCCTGGCCTTTCAGCCGAGATGGTCAGCAGCAGGAGCATCAGCAGCGGGTGAGGGTAGTTTCACGTTGCAGGCCATCCGCGGTGGAGGTGTCGCAGGAGATGCTATAGTCTTATTGGACAGGTGCTACTGTCAAAAAAAAAAACAGTCGGGGCAAGTCTGGCTGTGTGTAAGCAAAGGGCCTATAGCTGGGCAGAAAGAGAAATCAAAATGATAACAAAATGACTTCTCAGTCTTGAGTTAAAACTAGACATGAACAAGCACTGGTTTTAACCAGCTGGCCATGGATCCAAGCTGGGGAACTAGGAGCAACAAGTCTGCCTTGTTAACAGTGCTTCGGGTCGCTGGTCTACCAAATAACGCTCAAGCCAATAAATAAAAACTGGAAGGTCCTGTTAAATGAAGATGCTTGCCTTGGTACAGCGACCACCAAGCAGAATTCTGTGGGGTACAATAATGTGGAAGATCATAAATGATCCTTTTGGGCTTAATGTCAAATGTGCATCAGGTTGAGTGAGAGGAGCCGGCCCTTATCATAAAACAGTTTGTGCGAGAGCAGGAGTAGACAAAACAGAGCACACATTTTCCCATCAGTTTCTTAACAAAGCAAAGTGTTTGTCAACGGTCTGGTATATACTGGCATGCCAACATTCACTCCTCACTTATGACTGTTGGTCTGTTGTTTGCTCTGTAAGAACTGGGTCTGGTTTTTTGCACAGGATATAGGTCCTTAAAATTAAAAGGTACGTGGTTTTGAACTTCTTTATCTTGCAAGCATAGACAATGGGGTTCATAGCAGAATTGGCATGGGATAACAGGATTGCCAAGTACATCAAATAACGGGGGATCTCACACTCAGGATAAAAATAGGAAATGCAGTTTATAATGCACAGAGGCAACCAGGATATTGCAAACAGGAAGAGAACAAGTGCTAGAGATTTGGCTGTCTTGAACTCCTGTCCATAAAACACTCCTGCCCCTCTCACATTGGCTGTACCTTGTCTTAGCTTTCTCCGGATGATGTAAAAGATTTCAATGTACATAGCACACATGATGAGCAGAGGGACAAGGGTGCATGTGAAGAAGCCAAAATATACCATGTAATCCATCCTCATCACAGAGGCAAATTGACACCTGAGGAAGTCAGAGCTGCTTGATTCTTTCTTGTTCCATCCAAACATGGGGACTAATCCTACCAGCAGGGACACAGACCAGCACAAACCCAGTGCCCACCACACTCTTCTCTCTGTAGTGATTATTTTATATCTGTTGGGGAAGAAAACCCAGGTCATGTTAAACAGAAGTGTTTGAAATAGTTAAGGATGGTTTCAAAAACTTGCATGTTCAAATACGACAGGTTCCTTGTCACAAAATGGAGCATTAACTTTTTTTGGGGGGTGGACACACCAAATCTTATTTTGACACAGGCCCTAACTCTTCATTTGTAACAGTTACTTTGCAGCACCCATAAGAAGAATGATGCTTAACTTCCCCTCTTCGTAACTGGGTGGTTTCAGCTATTGTGTTTCTCCTTTCGCTATGATCTTAGTGCTCCTCTTGCCTAGATACTGCTTTTCTACTATTAACAGTCCTATCTTATTTCTCAGCTTCTTGGGTGTACCTTACTCTTTACATTTGGTTTATGCCATTTATAGGACCAAACTGGTCTTTCACGCTTCAATTTTATAGGTCCTTTTCCCATAAAAAATATGACTTCTTTCATGCTTGAGGTTATGCTTTGCATTTCTAGCTTGTGTACTTTTCCATTCAAATATGAAAAGTGAATGACTTCTTAAGTTAGCTCCTAATAAGTCTGTTACTTCTTTTGTATTTTCAGCAAACTCTGAAAGGAATTTTATTTAAAAGAGTAGCCTCAGAAACCCAGAGATATCTATAGTACTCTCAGCACCCTGCACAATTAACAGAACAGCTGAAGAATTTGGCTGTTTGACCACAGACTCATCCTGTGGCCAAATTCTGTTCAGAATAGCACGGAGCCCTGCACGAACACCCCTGGGCTCTGTCCACGCTGCATTATTAACTGCAGAGGTGGTCCCTGCGCTAGATAGCTTGTCTCGGGTGGGCTTTGGGCACAGGTATTTTCTCCATGCGCAAGCATGCGCTTAGAGTAAATATTTGTCAGAAAAGGGCCAAGTTAAGGAGGAGAGAGGAGGTGGCACCCGTGGGGCAGAGGCTGGGTGGGGGAAAGCTGGCAGGAGCGGGGCGAGCAGAGGGGCCCGTGGTGGTCCAGGGCTCACCTGGTTGGCAGCTTCACTCGCAGGTACCTGTCGATGGCGATGGCCAGGAGGGAGAGGATGGAAGCGTTAGTGAAAACCACCATCAGGCAGCACATAAATAGGCAGCTGTAGAAGTGGACGCTGATGCCCAGACTCACCACGACGGCCAGGGGCATGACGAGGATCCCCACCGCGATATCAGCCAGTGCCAGGGAAACGATGAAGTACAGAGTCGTGTTCTGAAACGTCAAGTTCAGCTTCACCACCCAGATGACCAGGATGTTACCCAAGGTGGCAAACAAAGCAACCAAGCACTCGGTACCGATGTAAATCCCATCCAGGCTGCTCAGCACCAGGCTCTCGTTTGGCATGGCGAGTTGCTGGAGTCGCTCCCACCCTGGCTTGAGCTGCAGAAGGGAGCATGGGCGTCGATGACCGTGTGTGGGACTCGTCCTCGGTGTCTGGTGCTCAGTTGTTCCAGCGACTCTCCGGCATGCAAACCTCTTCCAGTATTTCACGTCCTCAGCATTCAGGCAGCAAATCAGCTGTTGCCCTTCCACAGAGCTGTGAGTGCCTTAGCATCCAGGAAACGTTCCCGCCTCTGAACACATCTCCTGAAGCTCACAGCATCCCTTCTTGAAGGAAAAAATGGAAAAGCTTCCACGAGCCCGCTGACTGGCAAGCTATAAACAAATACTTTGCTTCCTCTTCCAAGCCACGGTTTTATAAGTGGGAGAACTGTAACCAGAATTGACTGTGCAAAGCTGTCTGCTTATCAGGCTAGATAATCATGCTGCAGCACTATCGGAAATGAGACTGTTCAGGGGACACTAGAAGGGGTTTTTATTAAATATACTTGATTTAATTCAGGGTATACCATTTCAGTTAAGGCCCCGAGGTGGCCAAAAAAACGCTCTTTACTTGGAGCTTTCTTAGTCTGACAAGAACGCTCATAATGCAGGTGACATTTTCAGCGAGGCCCCTCATTTCTGCTAGAAATCAGTATGACGACCAGCCAAGCCATGGTCAGAGAGTGGCATACTTTCCTATGCTTCGTTTATGGAAGACAGACTGAGGAAAGGTGTGGGAGGTGATGGGGAGTAGCGGGGAGAGGGCGTGAAAGGTGCGATCTGTTTGCTGCAGGTGAGCCCGGCAGCGCGCGGTGCCTTGCTCCTTGTCGTGGGTCTGCAGTGAGGAGCTGCTCCCGTTTCAGATGAAACTGAGAAGAGGCGCAAACCTGTGAGCTCATGTCAGCCTGGGAGTCGCAGGGTAGCCTGGCTCTTCGGCAGACAGAAATGCACGCTCTCCAGGAAGGAGAGCAAAGAGCAAGCGAACAATTAGGTGGATGGAGCCCTATTAGTGTAACGAAGCCTTGCACAAACATGGGTAATACTCGGTTTCCCAGACACTGAGTCCTCCGTCTCTTCCACCCAACTTTCTGGCAAAACTGCAGATGGAGAAGTGAAATCAGCCCTGGGAGGAGACAGAACCAGAAATAAGTGAGACTTCTTTATTGTCTGCTGTTAAAAGAGTTGGACAAATTCCACTTCCTAGAAATCGGTGTAAGTGCTTCTTGCTCCCTGACTGGAAGGCATTTTGGCAGAATTACTGCTGGGAAAATGGTGAGCTGTCTATAGACAGTCCCAGTCTGCAACTGAGCTAGGCTTTGCTGGTTTTCTAATCAAATCTGACACAGGATATCTGTGGGTGCAGGAGATAAATCCCAGGAGAGGCATGTGCAGGGTCACAGCTGGGATGTACGCTAGGCTTTAGCAAGCTGAATGAGTTACTTCTCTGGGAAGGAGCGGGCAGCTGGCACGGTGCAGCTTTGAGCAGACAGGGGAAATGTCTGTGTCCTGGCTGTGAGTCACGCGTGGGTAAGAGTGCTCCCCACTTCCTGCGCTTGCCGTGTCCTCTCCTCCCTCAACCTCAGCTGCCAGCTTCCTTTTTCTGTCATCTACTCCTGTGGCTGCAGCCAGCTGGGTCTGGTAGAGAGAGCTGCTGCAGCGCTGAGTTATGGGGGCTTTAACGGGGCCCACCCTCCTCTGCTGCCTGTGCCTGCTGTAAACGCAGCTCCTGAGAACAAGAACTTGGTACTGCATGGGACCTTATGGGAGCAGCTTGTGTAACAGAGTCAAAAGGAAACGTTTCTCCCTCCGTTCGCCTTTTGCTCATCCAAAATCCAGCTGTGTGTCTTCACATTTGCCCTCCGCACGCCACCTTTGTGGCAGGGGAAGGGACTAGGTCACTCAAGGTGCCTTGGCCCTGTCTTCTCTGATGCTTCACCTGCGCTGCATGTATAGACTGAGCAGGCTTTAAAGAAGCTCAGGGTGGAGCATCTCGCTGCAGTGCACTATAGCTGTGCAGTGGCTGATTCACCCTGCTAGGCAGCACAGAGCGTGGGGGGAGGTTGTGCATTTGGGGCTAATGCAGACTAGCAAAATTACCACATCCAACAGGTAGCCCCTGCGGTTTGCTCATACCATGATGCTGCCACTATATAAAGTTGACTCTTCTACAAAAACACACCTAAATGTGCTGAAACCTTGAGGAGACGGAAAGGCGGCTGTTACAGGGTGCGTTATAGAAGGTCTGATAAATGGATCTTCATGGACAATTTACTCTGCTCATCTTCAAAGAGTGAGTTGTGTATGCAGATCAGAAAGTGTGCAAAATTCTGAATGAGGGACTTAATTTAAGGTAGATCGGGGGGAAGCTGCCTTCTGACCTGGCTGTTGGAGGGAAAAAAAAAGAATTCAGTGCGGCATTTCTTAATTTTGGATGTAAACAGCCTCAGATGTCCAAAATGTCATTAGGCAGCCTGGATGTGATCTATATCACGATGGAGTTTGTTATTGGGATATTTGCAGTGGTGGGCAATGCTTTGGTGATCTGGGCAGTGAAGCTGAACCCAGCTCTTCAGAAGACCACCTTCTTTTACATCGTTTCGCTGGCACTCACTGACATTGCCATGGGGATCCTTGTCACGCCGCTGGCTGTTATGGTGAGCCTGGGAGTCGTCATCCATTTCTACTCCTGCCTGCTCGTGTGCTGCCTGATGATGATCCTTTCTCATGCCTCGATCCTGTCTCTCCTGGCCATCGCAGTCGACAGGTACCTGCGAGTGAAGCTGCCGACCAGGTGAGTCTGGGCAAAGGTCCCTTCTCATCGTCTTTTCCCCATTTCTCTCCTCCCTTAGAGTTTCCTTCTCCCTTGTTTGCAGCATCATAGGGCTTCCTGGGCATCGTCAGTTCTCCGAGAGAAACTCGCACAAAGGCAGAGGTTCCCCAAGTGTAGGCAGTGGAGCACCAGCAGTCTGGGCACTCCTGGAAATTCAGCAATGCCTGAAAACCTTAAGCTACAGAGAGTCAGGGAAGGGTTGCTCATAAATGTGTATGTGCTTGAAGTCTGAATAAGGCGGTGGTCTTTAGGTTTTCCCCTGGGAGACAACCATACTGCTCCACTGATGCAGGTCAAAATGAACCAGGATTTCTGAGGAAAGGTTTTGACCTGGCATCTGTGGGTTCTCATTTGAAAGGGATCGGTGACCACTTGGAGGTTCCCCTGTAGTTTCAAAATACATTTTAAATGTCAGAAGCTGCTAAGGACCAACTGCACAGAACTGTGCTTAACTCAACTGAGGCCAACCAGAAATGAGTGCTTAAAAGCCCAAGTTCCTGAATATTGTAGTTCTTTTTTCTGAAGAACTGCGTCTAACATGGCTGATGCTTCCTGCCCACCCAGGTACAAGGCAGCCATCACAAAGAAAAGGATTTGTGTGATTCTGGGACTCTGCTGGCTTGTGTCCATGCTGGTGGGGCTGGTCCCCATGCTGGGATGGAACCGGCACACGGGCAGCTCTGCAGCTGGCTACATCGAGTGTCACTATCTGGCTGTGATGAGAATGGATTACGTGGTGTATTTCAGCTTCTTCACCTGGATTCTCCTTCCCTTGCTCATCATGTGTGCCCTCTACACTGAGATTTTCTACATCATGTGGATAAAACTAAGCCTGAGCTCAGTGAGTCCTCCAGGAGGAGGAACAGTTTGTGGGAAGGAATACAAAATGGCCAAATATCTGGCCCTCATCCTCCTCTTGTTTGCAGTGTCTTGGCTGCCTCTGGGCATCCTGAACTGCATTTTGTACTTCTGCCCCTCCTGCGCCATCCCGCAGCCCCTGATGTACCTGGGCATCCTGCTGTCTCACGCCAACTCAGCCATGAACCCTGTTGTCTATGCCTTAAAAATACAGAAGTTCAAAGAAACATACAGTTTCATTCTGAGGACTTACATCCTGCTCCAGAAGTCGGAGTCGGTTATTTCTAGCATGGGGCACACAGCGGAGCAGCTGGGAGAGAGCACCATCTGAGCTGTGCCCTGCTCCTCCCTCTGTCCACGCTGGATGCAACACCTGGGACAGCGTGGGAGCAACGGGAGCAGGGTGAAGATGGCACAGACACCAGGACGCGTTTCTCGGATGGCGCGTTCTGGAGCAACAACTGTGTGTGTGTACGTCTGTGTTCGGCTAGTTAAGCTCTGGACAGTGCAACGCTCAGGTTCCTGGCTGGCTCCCAAAACTGAGAAACTTTGCGTTTCCCATGCAAAAGGTGTGAGATGTTTGGCACAGAGGGGTAGCTCGGCGGGGGAGCGCTGGGTGCAGGGGAGAGCCTGGTGTTGCTCACACTTAGGGGTGTTTTGCTCTGTTAATAAAAAGCACGGGTGTTCTGCTCCGTTCATAAAAGCACGGGTGTTTTGCTCCGTTCCCAGAAGCACGGGTGTTTTGCTCCGTTCGTAAAAGCACGGGTGCTTTGCTCCGTTCCCAGAAGCACGGGTGCTTTGCTCCGTTAATAAAAAGCACGGGTGCTTTGCTCCGTTCATAAAAGCACGGGTGTTTTGCTCCGTTCGTAAAAGCACGGGTGCTTTGCCCCGTTCCCAGAAGCACGGGTGTTTTGCTCCGTTCGTAAAAGCACGGGTGTTCTGCCCCGTTCCCAAAAGCGGGGCCGGGCGCTGCCGGAGGCGCCGGGGCTCTGCCGGGAGGTGGCAGCGCTTCCCCGCGGTCCCGCTCGCCCGGTGCCCCGGCAGGGACAAGAAGCGGAGTCTTCCTCACCCTCCCGGGGCACCGCTTCCCCGGGCCCCGGCGCCCTGCCCCGGGCTGCCCACCGAGCTCCGCAGCCGGGGGATGAGCCGGGCCGGGATGGGATGGGATGGGATGGGATGGGATGGGATGGGATGGGATGGGATGAGCCGGGCCAGGATGAGCCGGGCTGGGCCAGGATGGGATGGGATGAGCTGGGCCAGCCCCACAGCCAGCGCCGGGCTCCCGGCCACAGCCCGCAGCGTGGTGGGCTCTGACGCGGGGGCTGATGTTGGCCTTTGGCACTGCTTCTGCCTCGGCTCTTCCTTTAAGAGTATTTGCTTTGTCTTTTCAGCTCTATTTCAGGAAACTCTTCTCAAATCTTCTCCTATGTAGTTAGCGATAGGACAAGAGGAAATGGGCTCAGGCTGCGCCAGGGGAGGTTTAGGTTGGATATTAGGAAAAATTTCTTCACGGAAAGGGTGGTCAAGCATTGGAACAGGCTGCCCAGAGAGGTGAGGGAGTCCCCATCCCTGGAAGTGTTCAAAAAACGGGCAGAGGTGGCACTTGGGGACATGGTTCAGTCTGGTCTACCCTTGATTGGCTTAGTGTGGACTTGGTAGTGTAGGTTAATGGTTGGACTGGATGATCTTAAAGGGCTTTTCCAACCTCAACGATTCGATGATTCTATATGAGATTTACATTCTTTGTGAAGAAGCGCTCTGGCGTGCCGCCCCAGGACAAACCTCTCTAGGCGCTAAGGTACCACAGGATGTAACGAGGAGCCGGGCCCCGGCTGCCAGGTTGCTGGTTGCGCAGGGAGCAGCGCAGCGCAGTCGAGAGGACCCAGGCCTGGGCGGGGGGCTCAGAGGCTGGCTGCTGGCAGGAGGGGGCTTCACGGTCCCAAAATACCCTGACCCAGCTCAACGGGCCAGCAGCACCCGCTTGTGGAAGGGTGCTTTGGAACGGAAGGAAAACGAACAGCCTTTGCGCAAGGTTTTGTTTGTACCAGCCCATAAAATTTAACAGCGTTAGATCGTCCTGTAGCTTTTTTGTAGAAGGCAGGTGCCTTCCCACGGGGCCACTGTCTCTGTCTAAAGACGCCCACAACGTGCTGGTCCTACCCAGGAACAGGCTGTTGGGTTTCTTTTTGTCTGTCCTTTTTAGCAGCTGTGGACCGGAGAAGTGTTCAGAAAAACGCCTGTCTTCAATAAACCCGTGTCCATGTGCCTGCGTAGGACTGTGCCCTGGGGCTGGAAACCTGCTGCTGAGCAGAGGGAAGGGGTGTCGCTTCGTACCCAGACTGCACGGTGCACCGAGCCCACGTTTCCTGGGCTGCAGGTGAGGTGAGAAATGCTTCGTCAGCTCGTTTCCTGACCCCCAGGCCAGACTGCAGAAGGGGCTGCTGCAGCTGTTCCTGCGAGGGGAGGGGACCATCGCCTGCCCAACGGGTACAGGACTGATCTGTGCTCTCGTCGCCCCGGCTCCCCGTGCTTCTAAGGAGAAATAAAAGACCTGAAGGAAAAAAGCCCTTTGAGCCCCCATCCCCACTGACGCAGCCGAGGGCGATGCCATCAGACCCAGCTGAGCTGCACCTGCCCCGACTGGGGCCAAATTGGGGCGTTCCCACCCAGCACCCCCTGTTCCCACCAGATTCCTGCCGGGGAAGGCACGAGGTGCACTTATTTTCTTCAGATGCTTCCTCTGCTAGGCAGCATCTGTTTCCTGGCCTAAATATGAAAGAACCAGGTTGCCGGGCTGCTGCGACTCCTCTGTCACCAAAGGAGGACGAGCCTGCACCCTTCCGCCCGGCCCTGCCCTGTGTGAGCGTGGCTTCGCCCCCAGCCCAGGGACGGCCCGGGGGGCCGCGGGTGCTGCGTCCCTCCTCAAGCCCCGCATCCTCCTTCCGTGGGCACTTGGCTCCTCTCCCACCACCCTCCTTCAGCCCCAGTGCCAGGAAACACCGGGCTGGAGGCTTTTACGGCTTGCAAAGTGATTAAACACTCCCTGCACAGAGGAGCCAAATGGGGCCGGGGCATGGGATCAGGGAGCATTTTGGCGTGGAAACCAGCTCTGCCCTCCCCTTCTCACTGTGTACTTACGAGCATCCAACCCCAGCTCCTGACCAAAGGGCTCCCTCCTTTACTTCCCTACCAAATTGCTCTCCCGTAAGCACGCATTGCGCTCCTGCTGAGAGGCTTAGAGAAACACATGGCTGAGCTCAGGCAGCAGAGCTCTGTACATCGGCGCTGACAATCCTCCCCTTACCTCTGCCGATGCCTATACTCTCTGCCTGTGCGCGTCTGTATACGTATAAATGTATACTGCCATAATGTATAATCCTGCTAGTTGCGTCCGTGTGGCTGGAGCATTTGGATGCCTTTGCTGCCACATACGGTAATATTTTTTCATAAAACCAGTTGCGATTTGAAGCAGGCTGCCTTGTGCAGGCCGATAAAGCTGGCAGCAGGAGGGACTGTGAGTAAGAAGGATCAGGCTCAGCTGCACGGGGGTCCAGGATGCATCTTCCGTTCCTCCATGGTGTCAGGTGGGCATCAGCCGTCGCACAAAGGCAGAGACTGCCGGATATCTCGGCAGTCTGCTCTAGACAAGTGGGAGGAGGATGCTGGGGTGGAGGATACGGTCTTTGTCAGCCCCTGGGTTCATGGCTATCACTGGGAGCTTCAGCACCCATGGATCCATGGCCGTCTCCGGTCACCCAGGGCGGCTCTGTCTGTCCCCGCAGCTGCGTTGCCGGTGGGAGCTCCCAGAGGTAGCTCAGAGCGGCATCCAGAAGTGCTGCTGTGACCCAGCCTGAGGTGGAGGAAAGGACCAGACCCCTCGTTGTTTCCCGCTACCTTTTGCTCCCAGTCCTGCTGCGTGGCACCCAGCCGGCTCCCCGTGCCCTGCTCCAGCCCTGGAGCGCCCGCAGCCCAAGAGAAACTCAGCCATGGGTTTGCTGCCACACAGAACTACCCGCCTGCGAGCCGGTTGCCGCTGGAATAAGTTTGTGGGCCAGCAATTTAAGGCTTTGGTTTAGATTAGGATTCAAAGGTGTATTTTTAGATCATGTTATTTAGCTGACGCGGCGGTGCCCGCAGAGCTCGGCAGAGAAGGCGGCTGGAGGAGGAGCCCGGGGCAGGTTGGGCTGCCGGGGCGGCTCCCATGTGGCAGAGTCCAGGGATGCCGTAGCTCGGTGGGGTTAAACAGCGTTTCGGATGCTGGTCCCCGAGCACTTGATGTATTTGCTGTTTAAAGGCTGTAGTCAGCTTGCTAGTTTCTTGGATGGCTCCAGCGAAAGGCTTCCAGCTATTCCCCAAGGATCCTCCTACATCCTGGTGAGATAAGGATCAGGAAGGGAAGGGTCTATCTGCAATCTCAGCTGTGGCTTTGAGCACAGATTCCCTTTTCACATTGCGGGTGGAGGGGAGGAGAAGAGATTTTCTAGAAAAAACTTTATTTCTAAGTGACACACAGATGCAGGAAAAAGAAAAAATCCCACAACAATGATCTTATCGTGTGAGTCAACAGCAGCAAGAGCCGCCTTTGTTCTGGCAGGGCTGTAAAGAGAAAAAGGCAGCCTCCTTGCAGGCAGCCCTGCCCGCACACCCCGCCCGGGGCTGCCGGCTGCCCCCCGGAGCCTGTGCTCGCACGGCGCCCGTGCGCCCCGGCCGCAGCTGGGCCTCGTCGCTTTGAGGCATCGACACACCGCGCTCTCCGTCCTCTTTCCTTACTTTCCGGCAGCTCCTGCTCTTGTGCCAGGAGGTGTGGAGGAGGGCTTATTTTCCGGGACTTTAAAATTCAGTGTTTAGCTTACAGGAAAAAAAAAGCAGCAGCTCATAAACCAAGAGGTGGTGAGCGGTGAGTGCTGTCCTGGCTCTTCCCTGCCTTGAAAGGAAATGAGAGCAAAGCAGAGAGGAGGTGAATGTGAAGCAGAGTCACATCTGGTTTAACAGAGAGTGATTGTGGTCTGGTGAATACCGAGCTGGAATAAAAGCCTGGAGCCTGGTGTTGGTGACCAATGTCATGTCACTGCTCTGTGCCTCGGTTTCCCCATCCACGGAAAGCGAAGGGTCAGTCTGGTGTTGACAGAGCGCGCTGTGAGCTGGGAAGTGCTGGACAGGAGCAGGGTCCTTTTGGTTTCCTTCTGAAACTTCCCACTTGGCATCATTTCACCTGCCCCCTTGGGTAGGGTGGAACGGTGATGTTAAAAAAATGCCATCAGTATTTCCCACAGATGGGAAAACCTGAAGAAAACTCTGCCCCCAGCACGCGTACAGCTTTGCTGAAAGACAAAGTTCACCATCCTTAGAATCCAGATTTTGTTCCAAAGATGATTTCAACCACTGTCAAAAGCAAATTGTCAGTGGAGGACAGGTCTGGAAAGCTCTTCTTCCCTTCCACATCCCATTCCCTGAGCTTGAACTGTGCTGGAAATCGGGGGATTTCTCCTGATGACTCACCCGCAGCGTATTGAAAAGCCAGAAAAGGGTGCAAATAAATGTGTGTCTGCTGCTGACTGCTCTCCAGTGCAACAGCAGTGCATCGTCTCAGTCTTGGCTGGTCCTGAATGTTATTTAAAGCAGAGTGGTGAAGCTAGAGAGTGTAAAACGCCGGACTCGGTTAGCACAGCAGATGGTGCTGCAAGATGCACCATGCCCGTGGCAGCCGGTGTCCAGCCGTGGACGGCCACGCGGCAGCGTGGGAGCCCCCCGGCCTCTGCTCCTGCTGACCCCTGGCCCTCTGCATCGCTGCTCTGCACCCCTGCGCCGCCGGCACGCGTAGCCCACGGCACGCGTAGCCCACGGCACGCATGGCCGCAGCCCTCCGGGGCAGCTTTAGCCAGGGGTCTGGCAGTGGGAGAGGTCAGGGTGGTGATAAACAGCGTTAATGCCATGAGGACCACGGCAATGCTGGGATAACCTGCATCGCAGGTGTTCTCTTGGGTTTTTAATTCCTGGGAGACAGCAAACTGTGGCTTTGCCCGATTTCTCAAGGAGCATCCGTGGCAACCTGGGCACCTCCTGCAGAGACGGCCCGTCCCTCCTCGCCGCCGTTTGACGCTGCGAGTGGGAGTGCAGCAACAGCATCGCTCCCAGGGCTTCACAGGGCAGCGCAGTGGGGATGAGCGGCACGCCGACAACCTGCCGATCGCAGCAAACATCACCCAAACGCTCCCCGGGTGAGCGGGGAGGCTGCCGTGAGATGTTTCCTGCCAAGCGGGTTTGCACATCTCCCGAGCAGGCTGCCAGCCTGTGCCGCGCTGTGGGAAGAGCTTCTCTCCTTTTAAGTCCAAGGGGCCGGTAAAGCTCTTCCATGGCAGCCGTCTCCATGTATGGGGATGGCATCCCTTCCCCAGGAGCGTGCTCGCCGCAGCCGCTGCCCCACTGCTCTCTGCGGGCACGGCCAGCCGCTCTCACTGCCATGCGCCTGGGCCGGGGGAGATGCTGCTCCAGAAGGGAAACCTGGACTCAGAAAACAGCAAGAGTTGGAACGATACTTATGCTCCCCGTGTGGGAGCTCCCTGTGTTTCGTTCAGCTGGATTATGTGGCTTCGGATTTTAAACCTCCTGAAACCTGGGAGTGAGTGTATCTGTTTGCTCTTCTTGCTCAGCTCGTTAGGGAGCGCAGCGCCTGTGTAGGAGGGAGCCTGGGCTGTCAAACCAGTCTGGCTCGGTGGGTTTGCCCACCAGACAGCGGGGACGCAGCGGCTGCAGCTCTGAAACAGCTCCTGGGTGTCAGCCCCTGGAACGCCCTAAAGTACAGACAGGGCAGGCACGCAGGGAGAGGGGCTTGGATGAATGATATTTCTGTGTGTTTCAAAATTAATTGCATTATAATTGGAGTTTTTTTACAGTTTTCTTTGGGCATGGCTGTGGAGTGGGTGAAGCCGCAGTGGGGCAGAGCAACTGGCACGGGACCCATTTGATGCCAAATCCGCTCACCACACAGCAATGATCTTTCCCAGCCCGTGGGAGCAGCGATTCCCCCGGTTATCCAGCTCTCCCTGCTCAAGGCTGTTCCTTTCTCTCAGAGTTCCCGGGGCCATGAGTGAACTGTGTCATGCTGTGTTCTTTTCACTGACCCTTTAGTTACGGGCCAAAAGGATTTGCAGGCTGCTGCGAACGGCTGACCCCCATTTGTGCAGTAGCCAGAACTGTTCCAGAGTCTTGGCCCCCCTCTCCATTCCCCATTAACACCAGATGACTTTTGGCGCTGCGACACATCGCACAGCAGTGGGCTGGTCCTTGTCCCACCACGTCACGTCATGCCGGAGAAGCCGGGCAGAAAGCGCAGCGCTGCCTTTGCTGTTGCGTTGCGATGTGGTCTCAGCAGCTGAGGACACACCATGGGAGCTGCTGCAGAGCCCCTACCCCTGCGTTAGACACCCCCAGACTCCGGCTACGGAGGTTTGGTGTTCGGTCTGGGTTTGGTGAGGCAGGGCGCGTGTGCGCGGTGCTGGTCCTGCGCTGCCGGAGAGGCTGTGAACACTCACTGCATCCTCCTGAACCTGCCTGCTTCCTCGGCTGGCACCTCTCCCAGGCCTGGCAAAGCCTGGGTGACGCCGGCACCGAAGCGTTCGCTGCTGTGGCAGGAGCTTCACCTCGCTCTCTGTGTGGGGCAGGTTTGCAGGAGAGCTGCTCCGCCGGCACCCAGCACGCTCCGACAAACCTGGCAGAAGGTGTCGGGGTTCAGCCCCAGCCCCAGCTCAGCACCACGCAGCCGTCGCTCACTGCCCCTGCCCTGTGGGATGGGGGAGAGAATCGGAGGAGAGAGAAACACTCCTGGGGTGAGATAAGAACAGTTTAATAATTGAAATAAAGTAAAATAGTAATGATAATAGTAACAATAAAATAATAATAATAATAATAATAATATCCAAAGCAAGTGCTGCCCAATGCAATTGCTCACCACCCGCCGACCGATGCCCAGCCAGTTCCCAGCAGCGATCGCTGCTCCCCGGCCAACCCCCCCAGTTTCTATACTGCCCATGACGCCGTATGGTATGGAACAGCCCTTGGGGCAGTTGGGATCAACTCTCCTGGCTGTGCCCCCTCCCAGCTTCTTGTGCCCCTGGCAGAGCAGGGGAAGCTGAAAAGTCCTTGACTGGCGTAAGCAGTGCTGAGCAACAACTCAACCATCAGCGTGTTATCAGCATTCTTCTCCTACTAAATCCAAACCACAGCACTGTGCCTGCTACTAGGAAGAAAATTAACTCTGTCCCAGCTGAAACCAGGACAGAAGGGGAGGAAAACTGCAGCTGGGGCGAGATACCCTGATGCTTGTGGCCGTCCCAGGTCCCCGTACCGATGTGGCAGAGAGCTGAGCAAAGCCCGGTCGGTCCCTTGCGCGGCAGTGACGATTTAGCAAAGCGAAGGACCGGGCTGGCCGTTCCCCCGCAGCCAGTGCCATCGCAGCGCTGCCGTCTCACGCGTCCCAGCCAAGGGCTGTCCCTGCCCAGTCTCCTGTAAATCAGAATTTCTCCCTGTTCATCTGAGCCTACCTGGCATGGCGATAGCCTGTTTATTTTGCAGAATGAACAGGACTGAGATGGTTTCTTCTGCTCTTTCAAGTGGCTTTGCCACACCTGGGAAATGCAGCTTTTTGGAATATTTTGTTCCCAGAGGTGCTTCTCCGACTTGTTGCACAGCGATATAGAGACATCACCCGTCAAGCGACAGCGGTTTTGAGCATTCACCTCCCATGTAACACGGGCGGAAATTACCTCTCCATTTCTTTTTAAAAGCCTTTCTGCGTGGCTGTTACCAGGCACCTGGCAGGTGGCAGCAAACACGGGATCCTGCCGGAGCTCGGTGCCTGCCATGCACCCACCCCTGCCAAGGACTCTTCTGCTCTTCATTAGAGATTGTTTTAAAATCCCATAAAAATAGCATAAAATAAATCACAGGGAGATAAAAGGGAGGGTTGAGCTGGCAGGAGATTCTTTAAAGAGGCACTATTTATACAAATCGTCTAGCCAACGTAAGAGAAACTGTTTTGGCGCTTTATAAACTCTTCTGCTGATAATTTTGCATCTAAGTATGGCAAGGCTGGGGGAGGCAGAACAGGGTGAAACGCCAGAGCCAAGGGCCTGAGCTCTCTTCCCAGCTCTCATTTTTGACCACCAGCAAATTCTTTAACTGCAGCGGACTGCAACTTGCAGCAGCCTCTTTCTCTTCTGAGAGAGAGGGAGGAAAGTGCCGTTACTCCGCCGGCGAGCAGCCGCTGGAGGAGAGGAGCGCGGGCACCCGCAGCGCTCGCTGCTGCTGCTGGCCTTCCCGGCCCTGGGGCAGGGGCGTTGAGGACGTGGGGTGGAAACCCCACTCAGCAGCTTCTCCGTAGCCGTTTGCCTCCGACAAGGGCTGAAGGGACACCGCTCGAAATGCGTGGCTCTAACATCAACCACGATAAATACACGTGCTTATTATGGGGTCACTGAATCGTTCTTAATTTTGAATGTTTAGCTGCATCTCAGCCTACAAATGTCCCCGATTAGATGAATATTACCGAGGTGTACGCAGAGACTGCACCTGGGCTCTAAAAAGCCCTCCGGAAACAAGCTGTGTTCATGGTACTTAAACAGAGGTCTGCAAAGCATTTGCTCACTTTCAAACGACAGGCACCTGTGTTTCTTTTTCCTGAGTGAAAATCCAAAATTTAGACAAATGATTGAAGATGCAGCCTCCTCAATCCAACCTCAAGCTGAAGGCATGGCCATTTGTTGTCATTTAAAAGCCCATTAACACGTTCTGAATAGCAGTGCTGGCTCCTTCCGCCCGGCTACCTTTCAAGTCAGACAATTATTTTCAGCCTCTCCAAAGTCTCTGCGAACTCGACCCGGGTTCACCCTCCCTTCCGCCCTTGCCCGGCGGTGCAGGGGCTGGATGGGGACAGTCGCCTTCATGCCGGGTGGCTGCAGAGCAAAAAGATTGCGCTGCAGCTTGTGAAGATGAAAGAGGCTCATCGTATGCGGAATGTTATTTTTGTTATTACTAGTAATAAAGCTGATAATGCCTGGTTTCTGCCCAAAGAAAGACCCGTGTGAGGCAGCGGGGCCTTATGGCTGTGCAAACACAGGTTCAGTGGCAGCAGCGTGAGGAGCGTGCAGAGCTCGGGCTCTCTCTGGGCAGGGACACAAGCTCTCGGGGGGCTCGTGCCGTGCCGTGCCTCCTCCGAGCCACGTGGCACGCGGCTCCGGATGCTGCTGCAGTCCCCCAGGGGCAGTGGGGAGCGGCTGAGGGGTTTAATCAAGCCCCGTTAGCCCTCTCTCGGCTCTCTCCGTCCCCTCTATTGCCCCGGCCATTGCCCTTACCAGAGCCCCCTCCTGCCGTGCAGCTGCAGGGCGCCCGGCGCGATGTCGCCCACCTCAGGAGCCGGGATTCCTGGGTCAGGACTGGCAGGAATTTGCTTGCCACACAGGTGAAGGCTGTAGATGCTGGGCGTGCCTGGCTCCATCCTTTGCCTTCCCCCGGGTCTGGCTTCTCACCTGTTGTGTTATGTGGAAATCTGCCATGGGCGAGTACTCCAGGATGGGGAATATCTTTGCGTAATTGATTTATGAAACATGACTCACTCTCAGACCGGCATTCATGGACTAATTCATCATCATCGGTGTAACTATTTGGAGGGGGGAGAGTTTATATTTCCTCTGGATAGCTTTTAAGTGCTTTTTTCCTGCCCTTAGTTCTCTAATCAAACTGAGGTCTTATTTATAGTACGGCCATTTATGTCTGGGTAAGCCCAGAGTGGCCCCAATGGCTTAAAAGGATTTACTCTAGATTTACGTGGATGTAATGAACAGAGGGATTTGGTCCTGTGGCTGCAGTAATCCTCTCGGAGGTGGAAGCAGAGGCTTTCCCCCGAGGAACGGTAATTCACATGAAAATGAACAAATGAAACCCCAGAGGCCCTTTCTGAAGGTGTCAGGAGCCGGCGGCTCCGACCCAAGCGAGGCGCAGCGGTCCTGCTGCACGGGGCGTGCGCGGGGCCGGTGCTCGCCGGGTACCCCAAGCCCCCGCCGTGCCCCCGCGCAGGCTCCCGCAGCAGCAGCACCCGCTCGCCGGTCCCTCGGGCTGGGGCTCTGCTGGGAAATGGGGCCCCGTTTTGTGGTGCATCGCCTCCGTGCAGCTCCGAGCAGAGAGGGCACGAGGCTGTGGTGCCCAGCTCACGCAGCCGTGCAGCAACAGCTTCCCGGGACAGAAAGCCAAGGACCGTCGCAAACGAAGGTGCCGGGGAGGAAGGAAAAGCTTTTGGTCTTTATTTGATCAGAGATGCTACTGAAAACAAACCTTTTTCCAGGGAAGTGGTCCTGAGAGGGTACAAAGTGCCCGGAGCCTCCCGGGGAGCTCGGCTCCGCGCCGGACCCGGCTCCACAAACAGGAAGATGGGCTGGAGGCAGCCGGGCTCAGGAGGCTGTCAGGGTCCAGGCTTGCCAGGGAGGCTCTTTAGGAAGGAAGCATTGTTTATACCTTTTTATTTTTAATTTATGTATATTTGGATCCAGCCCTTTCCATGATGTATGGCAGAAATCGAGGCCTCTTTTGTTCCACAATTAACTCAAAGATGTTATTTGGTTCCTTAGGGAAAAATACGGGATTTATTTTACTTTACTGTCTCTTCGCAGCAAAACACAGACAGATCTCTCATTGGAGCAGAAAACTCAGCTTTTCTAATGACACTCATTGCCAAGATTGCTGCCCTGATTTCGGGGGAAATAAATTGTTCTTAAACACTCACCCCAATACAGTTTTGGAGTCTCATAACGATGTGTCTGGAGTTTGCCTGTAAGATAGGTTAGTGCTGGAGGAATCACAATGCACTTACTCTACAGTGCAAGGGAATTTAAACATATTAGCATGTTGCTGGCTAAATAATAACGCAGCATTTGTTGCTGGCCTGAGAAGAAGATTTAGTACCTATTCTGTGCAGCTTTACAGCACCTCAGAGCCCCAGAAGGAGCTGCGGTGTGATGGGATGGCTGTATTTATGGGATATTGGATGGCCCAACCATTACCATTTTTCGCTGAAGAAGAAATATGGGAAATGCCTGTCTGGAAGCAGAGTGAGATAAAGTATTAGTGTTTCCATCTCCTCAGCTCCTCGACGTTTCCGGTCCGCTTCAAAAATGTGGGGCAGGGGGGGATGAAACTGCTGAGTTGGGCTTTGCTCGTTTGTCAGACGGGAAATGCAAATCGCGCTTGCTCAAGGTTTCCGTGCAGGGACGGAGAGGGAGGAGCCCACGAGCCTGCCCGGGACCACGCCAGCAGCAGTGGGACCTGTGCGAGCAGGGCACAGGGAGGGCACCTGAGCTAAGAGCTGGGCTGGACACAGACATAGATGTAAATATATATATACAGAGAGAGATATAAAACCGCCGTTATTGGGTGGCAGGCTGGAGTCCAGGCACGTGCCACCTCCAGGAGGGACGGCTGCTGCACCTCTCCAGTCCTCGTCCCCAAATCTCAGTGCTCGGCTGCGGGGCAGAGCGGGGAGAATCATAGAATCATAGAATCATTGAATCGTTTAGGTTGGAAAAGCCCTTTAAGATCATCCAGTCCAACCATTAACCTACACTACCAAGCCCACACTAAACCAATCAAGGGTAGACCAGACTGAACCACGTCCCCAAGTGCCACCTCTGCCCGTTTTTTGAACACTTCCAGGGATGGGGACTCCACCACCTCTCTGGGCAGCCTGTTCCAATGCTTGACCACCCTTTCCGTGAAGAAATTTTTCCTAATTTCCAACCTAAACCTCCCCTGGCGCAGCTTGAGCCCATTTCCTCTCGTCCTATTGCTTGTTCCTGGGGAGAAGAGCCCGACCCCCCTCCCTGCCCCCTCCTGTCAGGGAGTTGTAGAGAGCGATGAGGTCTCCCCTCAGCCTCCTCTTCTCCAGGCTGAACACCCCCAGTTCCCTCAGCCGCTCCCCACCAGCCCTGTGCTCCAGACCCTGCCCCAGCTCCGTTGCCCTTCTCTGGACACGCTCCAGCACCCCAATGTCCTCCTTGTGCCGAGGGGCCCAAAACTGGACACAGCATTCCAGGTGCGGCCTCACCAGCGCCGAGTACAGGGGCACAATCACCTCCCTGCTCCTGCTGGCCACACCATTCCTGACACAAGCCAGGATGCTGTTGGCCTTCTTGGCCACCTGGGCACACTGCTGGCTCATGTTCAGCCGCTCTCGACCAACACCCCCAGCTCCTTTTTGGCCAGGCAGCTTTCCAGCCACTCTTCCCCAAGCCTGCAGCGCTGCACGGGGTTGGTGTGACCCAAGTGCAGGACCCAGCACTTGGCCCTGTTGAACCTCACACAGTTGGCCTCGGCCCATCTGTGCCCGCAGCAGACAGACCCATTGTCAAGCGCTGCCCCTCTACCGAAGCTGTTTGCTGCACATGGGCGAGCGTTTGATTTCCTTATCTTGTAGAAGTTTAATTTGCAGAGGAAATTCTGTCCCCCCTTGCCTGCCTGGCATTGGCACGGCCTCATGCCGTGCTCCGCAGTCATTAAGGCAGGAAGGATCTTCAGGGCAGCCCCGTTACTGCCGGCCTTACCAGCACGTGGCCAAGGGTCCATAGCAGATAACGCCGTGCGAGGATAAATCGCAGCATTTCAGGTTCCCTGGTTACCCAAAGCAAACATTGTAACTGGATCTCAAAATAGCAAGGCCACTGACAAACAGGCGATTTATGGCCACCTTGAGCTGCAGCCTGAAAGGCTCTCTGCCATCCCGGGGAGCAGAGGCTCAGCGATGTCATTCGGGGGCCTTTGCTGGACAGGTACGTGCTCCAGACCCCGCTTTGCAAGGCCGGGGAGCTCGCTTCCCTGCCCGGCGCCCCGTGGGGCCAGCCTGGCTGTGCTGGGGTGATCTTTGAGGGAGTGGGTCAGTCCTTGTGTATGAAAGGCTGGAGAAGCCACAGCTCTCACTGGCATCACCCCAGAGCTGCTGCTCTGCCCTGTCGAAAGGACTGCATCTCGCTTTTGCTCGGAGTCCTTGGGGCTCCAGCTCCCAGGTGCTGTGTGTTGCTCTGCCGTCCAAAACCACCTCGTCTGTGCGGTGCCATTTGCTGGAGTGGATACTTCAAAGCTGCAGTGAGCTCGTTTTTAACACCCTTCAGAGCAGTTCTAGTCTTCTCGAGTCCCAACCTACGAGAAGATTTTCAGGGCAGGTGGAAGTCTGCTGGCTGCTCTCTCCCATGTTTTCACACCCAGTTTAAAGTGTAGACCAGGACCCAGCACCATGGTCAGTGCTGGGCTCCAGTGGCCCTTGCAGACCTGCAGGCAGCTCCCAGTTCCTGCCTGCTGGGAAGGAAAAAGCAGCACCGGCCGCACGCATTACTGCACAAGGTGTATCGGTTAGCACCAGGCAGGCAGCCGTGGGCATTGCTAGGAGGAGGTGATCCCGGTGTCTGCAAGCAGAGCCCATCTCGGCCCCTCTGTTTGCCCGGGACAGGGCTGGCTGGAGGGCACCCGCTGCCAGGATGGCATGGGAGCTCGGCTCGGAGCAGGCGAGGATGGTGATGGAGCAGCCACTGGTCCACGAGATGCGGGAGAGATGAGTCTGAGGGAGCGGTATTCACCTTGCTTCGGGGTCATGAAGTTTGCTGCTGGCACCGCTTGCTCGCTCACGGCCCAAGAAAAACATCCCTCCCAGCCCTCTTGGCAGAGCACGGATCCGCCAGCACAGAGGCAACGTGGCCGCAGCTGTGCATCGCCGTCCTGCCATGCTGCCTTTGGGAAGGAGCGCTGGACCCGCTCCACCCCTGCGTGCCGGCTCTCCCAGGCAGCTCTACCTGCCGTGGGCTTGCCCGTGGCCAGGCGAGCGGGAAGCTCCTCTCCTCCTCCTCCTCGCCGGCGCGGAGGCTGTGGGGTCGGGACCACAGGCTGTGTCGACAGTGCTGGGGGAGTACTGGCTGGGTTTAGAGGAGAAACAGCTCTGAATCAGACGCTCCAGGCCCAAACCCGCCTGCTGTCCTCCGCAACTGTTGTCCTCGCTGCCGGCAGTGCTCAGCCAGAAGCACCACGGATTTGACAGGGTGACGGCGGTGGGCAGGCAGCATGGAGGCTTGCTCTGTAGGGATTTGTAGGTCACAGCACAACTCACCATGCACAGAGGAGACGTGGTGACACTGGAAGAACCACACTGAGGACACTTCTTAGCAATTGCAAGATATTAGTCATTCTCGTCCTGCATCAAACCTCAGCGGAAAAACCCTGCGTGCGGGCTGCCAGGACACCTGCCAGTTGCGAAGGCTCCTGGTGATCAGCAGAAGCGGCCAAGGCCCAGCAGAAGCAGCGTCGAAGAGCTGCCGCTGTCCCACTGGCGTGGAAGCGGTTGCAGCGGCGCGCCTGGGAGATCGCAGTCGGAGCGACAGGGAGGCCACGGAGGGCACGTCCCCAGCTCCCGGCCGGGCTGGCAGGCATGCAGGCAGGCTCCACGCTCAGGGGCAGCGTGGAGGGGCTGGAGCCTGCGCTGAGCCACCCTGCCGCTCGCTGCCAAGGGATGGAGGGCTCAGAGCGGAGCGGGTGAGCAAAGGAGCTGCTCGGGAGCCCTGGCTCCCTCCCGGGGACGTGCCCCGGCAGCAACGCGCGGCGGTGACAGGAGCCATCAGTGAGAACCCGTCAGTCTGGTATGCGGCACCTCACCACAACATACAGCGCAGGCAGTAAAACAAGTGATCAAATGGTCTGATACCTTTGCGGTTTCTGTAACTCTGGAAATACAAGTGGAGTTTTCTGTTATTAAGGTAACTCTAAGAACCGGTCCCAGTCACCCCACACGCTCAGTACACTGATTCTGGTATATCAAATGGGACAGCAGCTCTTGGGAGACTTCCTGGCTGTTTTGAGTAAATGCGAGATCTCCCAGCAGATAAATACCCTCATCCCGGGCACGCTTGCTCCCTTTTCCCAAGGGAGAAAACAGCCCTGGGAGCACAGCTTCGTTCCAGCCCTCCCCACCAAGCAGGTACAACACCGGTGACTTGCTCCCCGCTGGAGCTTTTTTCCCAATACCTGGCATTGCCTGGGATAAATGCGGATACAACTGTAGTCCATGAGACCTTAACCTTCACCGCTGTCAGTCCTACACCTGTACCATCATCACGTTCACATATGAGAGTTTGTCACATCCAAGCGGGCACACCTTTGGAAAGCAAGAAGTTTCGGTGGCAAATAGAGAAGGAAACCAAAGCACTGTGTATGAGAATAAATGGCTGCATTTGCTTTGAAGGCTTGTGAGTTGAAGGAAAAGGTCTTGAAGGTTTTGCATGTGTATGCAGGGAGAGGAGCGGCCGTTTCGTGCAGTTGGTCACAAAGCAGTCTCAGCCGCAAGCCTGTCCCGAGGTAAAGCTGCTCTTCTCAGACACAGGCACTAAACCAGACCTGCTTCAGTGGGAGTTCAGAGCCATCACACGTCCCCTTGTAATATGGAAATTATTACCAAACAGCGCTCGTAGGAAATGCTCCGTTTCCTACCTTCTGGGCTCAGTTATTAGTTTTGCAAACCCAAGCACGGGCAGCCAGCGGAGGACGCGGGGAAGGCTGCAGCGGAGCCCCGGGGCTGGCCGTGCTTTGCAAGGAGCGCTCGGGCCGGGGGGATGGCACTTGCCACGCAGTGGGATGAAGGACCCCCGCCGCCGGTGCCCCCGGGCTGCCCCGGGGAGGCAGCGCCCGGGGCAGAGCCACAGCACAGGGGCCCAACGCACTCGCTGGGCTCTGCACGCGTCTGCACCACAGCTCGCTGTACCGAGCCAGCGCCTCACGCGCAGCCACTCTCACTAACGGTGAAACAAGCAGGCAAAGAATCTGCAGCACTAAGAGCACGCTTCTGCTGGTGCGGCGTTCTGGGAGGGAGCTGCTGCAGCCCCGTGTGCTGCAATCTGCGCAGGCAGATAGCGCAGGGGCCACTCGTGCTGACACAGCGCAGGCTGGCCTGCTTCTCCGCGCAAACCCATCTGTTGTGTTTCTCACATCATATGCAACTGTTTTATCTTTGCTCATTTCTATTGCTAAACACTGGCTGGGAGATGAGCTATTTTAAAACGCATCTGCTGTTATTTATACAAACACTTTCTTTTCAAAGGGCAACAGAGGGAAGTGTTGAAAACCAAAGCACCCCCAAATGTTTCTAGGATGTAATTGGGCTTCTCTTCTGCTGGCGATGCAAACATGCATGCTGCTCGCTAGCGACAGACGCGATGGCTTATCTTGTGAAGAGTTTACCACTTCCCGTGATCTTTAGCTGCAGAAGGGCAGATCAGCGTGTGCTGCCGCTGGTGTCCGAGCCCCACGGGGCGACCCTGCCAGCCCTCGCGAGCCAGCAGCAGCGCTGATTTGCCTGCCCCTGGGCTCCACGGGGAGAAACCTCATGAAGGTTGGAGAAACGCAAACGAGACATCCAGCTCTTACTCAGCCAAAGTTTCCAGTCAACTGAGTCATAACTGGAGTGGAAATGACTCATGATCTGGTGAGGAGGCAACAGCTGATTTCAGAGGTGAGTTCACGGCTGCGTTGCCGGTTGGATGGTGACTGGGATACGCCGCTTCTGCCCAAAAGGGTGAAGGACTACTGTACTTGGGAGGGGAACATTTTCTTTCCAGCACAGGCTGTGAGGAGACACAGGTGCCTCATCCTCTCTCTTATTCAGTGTTTGCTTTGCTGTTAACATAAAGTAACAGCCTTTCTGTAGGAAAATACCTACTCTTTCTCAAGCAAGAAGCATAAAGCCAGTATTGAGCTTGCGTTCAGGAAGCAATCAGAAAGTGAAGAGTGCTATCGTAAGGCTAAGTTTTATTGTAATCATAATTATAGTGGAGCAACTAATAAAAAGAGCTGAGAAATGGCCTCTCCTAAAACAGCTGTTTTAAGATGAGGTCCTGCTAACACCTGAAAGCAGAGGGAGTAAGAGATTGCTGGAGCACGCTGGAGGGTCTCCAAGGCTATGGGATGATTAAGTCCACTCAGCAGAGCAGTACTAATTGGAAACACCCATCTCCGATCCGGGTACAGGTGAGTTCATTATTAGCTCACTGCCTTTATAAAGCCCGTCCTGCAGCCCTGTGCCTGCCCTGGCTGGCTGCTGCTGGCCTGGGGTGAGGGTGGAAGAAGGGCTGTCTGAAGACTTGTGGTTCCTGCTGTGTCTGATCCCTGGATGCTGGCAATCGCCAGGGCTGACCCTGGAAGGGACCAGCTATCAACTGGGAGAAACCAGGAACAGGTAATGAAGAAATCTCATAGATCTCGAGGGGTTTCCAGCAGCTTGTAGACAAGTAGCTGGACTGCTACTTTTACCTACTTACCAAAAATTACCCTCTGGCTATAATACAGTCATTGTGTGACCATGTTTAAACAAAACAAGTGTTTAAAACCCATGAAAGGCAACATGGGAGCAAGCATGTGTTGAATTAGGCTTTCTTCCATTTCAATATATATGGTATTTAATCTCAAGGCAATGTTTGACTCATTGTGGTTACCAGCATACTGACAAAGCCAGAGGAATGTCTCTGACCTCCTCTAGTACTTAAAACATTAAAACTTAAGTTTTATTTTATTTTTTCTTTTTCCCCATACTTCCTGCCCCTTCCCTATACTGCCTGAATTCTACAAAATGGAAGTAGAAAAAGGGAAGCTGCTGCTGTCCTAGAAACAGGCGAAACCAGCCGGCAGCTGCTCACGGAGGATGAGGCTTGGTAGCTGGGTGACACACTGGGGCACCAACTAGTCACGCGGGGTGTGCGAGTGCTTGGCTCCAAAGTGCTGTACGGGGAGAAGTTGGGTAACAGCAGAAAATACGTGGTTGTGGCTGCCTTTGAGCAGCAAGAGCAGTTTGTCAGCTGAAAGAATAACACTTGTTATTGCTCATTTCAAACTCTGCTGTCCCAGCCTTCACATGTGAGGCTGTGCCTCTCCTGGCCACTGTTGTGAGGGGGTCTGGGAGCTTCAGTCTCCTCTTGTTTGGCTTCGTCTCACACAAATCCAGCAGCTTTGGTCAAGTCACTTCGCAAATTGTGCATGGGATAAGTGAGGGCAGAATCAGGCCCTGGCCTGTGCTATGTTATGTGGGTCTCTGGAGATGCTAGCCAGACCTGCCAGGCATGCCTGTTGGAGGATTTGTCAAATATCCTACACATGTGTCACCATGTGCTCCGCTCTCATCAGCTGCTGTTGTGTGAGTGAATCCTGGAGCGTACGGCGTGGCCTCTTATGGCCCTCACCTGGGGTAAGTAACTTTCCTTTTCATGGATGAGTAAAACATTTGGTTGTTTTCACTCTCTCTGGCCAGCGCAAGCAAGAGGTAGGCAGCTTTCTGCTTGGCAGCGGGGTGGGACTGCGCCAGTGTTTCCCCTTTGCAGAGAGCCGTGTCTCCAAGTGGGCTGGGCGGGGGGTGGAACATCAGCAGCTGGTGACAGTCCCAGGGTAAAGGAACTGCAGGCAATACACGTGCCAACTTCCTTACCAGAGAAGAGCTGAGTTTCCAACTGAGTGGTGTGCATAGAGCTGTGTGGGGAGGACTATTTCCTTCTGGGTCTCCAGGCTGCTGCTGCTGCCACAAATTATACAGACCTCCCCATCACTCTCTCCAGTCTGCTCCTGTGTTTCTCCTCAGCCAGATGCTTTGTGCAGGTATGAGTGGCCGCTGGGTTAGATCCCGCCCCAACCTGGGACCATCTCCCACCCAAAAATAGATGCAGCGAACCACTTGGTAGCCAGTCGACTCACGGCAGAGAGCTGCTATGTAGTGGGGAGATGCATGGGTAACAGATTGCTTGGCAGACTAATTCAAATATAGCTCCACAGCCAACACCTGTGATTAAAGATGAGGTACACAGGCTAATGTTTCAGCTCTCTGAGGGTCACTTCCTTGCCAACAGTCTCCTCTGGTAGTAAATGCCAGACTGCTGCAGTTTTGGACAAGCAAATTCTTGATTGCAGAAAGCTAAGAGTAAAGCCAGCCCATTATGTTGCCACAACTGAAAAATGGGAAACCCTGCGTATGATAACAAGCAGTTCCCTGCCCTACCTGAGCAGTGGGAAGTGTGATTTGTGCTTCGTCCCCAGTGAGTTTCACAGCCTCCTATGATACTTATTTATAAAACCCTTGAACCAGAAACCCATATCAGCCTCTGTCTTCCTCCCCACTCTGCAGAACTGCAAAGAGCAGACACAAGGCTGACAGCAGGCTTTTCTGGCATGGTTGCAAGGTGGGATAATGTTTGGGAAGCTGCATAAGAAGCTTCCACCCTGTGTCCCTTGCAGAGGGACCAGTGAAAGTCACAAAGCAGGAAAGCCCAGGCTTGCTGGTACTTTTGGCAAAGGGAGCCCTGTTCCTGCTGCCTCATCCTTTCTGCAGTCCCTGCGCTCACAGGTGGGGACACCGTTTTTAAGGCTTAAACCTGGGATGTACTTTAAGTGTTTGCAGCTACCAGTTGGGGCTCAGCCTTTCTGGTGTTTTCAGGTGATACTGGCTGAATTGGGAGAGGAGAACGGCAGCAGTGCTGCTGCCCCAGGTTTGTAGCTCATGGAAAAGCCAGCCCAGGCTTTCCCTTTGGCAACCTGCTAGACCTTCTGTGGAGCACTGCCTTGGGACCAGCTTCCACACCTCCCAGCTCATCTGCCTAATTATCTGGTAGCTTCACCCAGCCAGACAGTGAGCGTGGAATAAGCAGGTCTGCTGCCATCTGAGGAGGGATGGTGTTTTCAGCAGAGGCGTCTGCCTGCTCTGGTAACAGGCTCATGGCTTTGGAGCTCACCTGCTGCCACAGAGCTTGTCAGGTGCTGGTGTGAAATGATCCTTCATGGTCTGATCCCTGGCAAGGACACTGCACCCTCTGGAGCGCTGCATCAGGGTGCTGCGTGGTGGCGATGTGCCGGGGGTGCGAGCTCGGTGACCCCTGCAGCCACGCTGTCAGCCGAAGGAGTCGCTGTCAGTACAGTCAGCGATGTGGGTATGCCCTGTTAATAACATAATTAAGTCATTATTCCTAATGATACACTGCAATCTCATCGGTAAAGAAAATATTGTGTTTGCACTTCAAAAGCTCATGTTGAGCTCTTTGTAATGAGCATTTTTTCCTGATTCTTCCATTACTGTAGTTTAAAAACCTATTATTGTAAGTTTAGAGAGGACCAGTTCCTTTTTTGTGTGGTTTAAGTTCAGACAATCGGGACACAATCATCATGCAGTCAGCACCTTTACTTTTAACAACTAGAGCAATAATAATGTGTTATTAGCCTGTACGGTGTCAAATACACTTTCATTTAAATGTGCTGTTGATGTGTTACTGGGCTGACTTCTGCTCTCTAGTTCTGTGATTCTATCAGCCAGGAATCCAAGCTCATTATGCAATTGCAAATTGTTTCTGGATTTCATTAAATCAGCAAATGGGCATTAGCTAGATATTTACATCAGCTGAACTTGTGATAATTTATCCAATTGGGCAATTGTTATTTTGGAATAAAAACGTCCTGAGGGATTTATGATTCATTTTCATTTGTCTGCACAGGTCTCAGTGCAACCCCTGCAACTCAGCTGAAAAACCAGGCAAAGAATTGCAATCCTGCTGCAGGTGCTGGGGATAACGTAGTTTTCCCTTAGGTCTCTCACTGCTGCCACATACCAGGAAAAGGGGAGTGAAATGCTGGTGTAATTTAATGATATCAACATATTTAGATTGGAGAGGTCAGAAAAGACATTCTTGTGGCACTCATATTTTAGATAAATAGAAGGGTTGTGATAAATTACAATTTTTTTTATAAAACTGCAATGTTAAGGGCCACTGGATATCTTGGGCTGCATCCAGGCCATAACAGGTTGTGTCCTGCATGTGACAGGATACAGAGACTTGATTCTCTTTGTCTTATAACCGTGTGTTGTTGCTGAGGTTGTGTGGAGTAGAAATCCATTGTTTGAGGATGTCATCAAGTTTTACCCACTTCAAGCACGTGTAAGTGATGTCAGTAATGCTGTACATATCCCTGAAATAATAGGATTTGTTATAAATTGGAAAATGCACTGAGTGAGAGACAAGGTGCGGACACAGGATTTAACACCCTGTTGACAGACTGAATTTGCTGACGAGCAATCCCCCATTGCACAGGAGATAAGGTGCAGCAGCACAGCAGTGAAACGGGCGCTGTCACCGGCAGCCCGTCCGTAGGGCCGCACCTCTCCTGCTAAAGGAGAAGGGCAGCATGCGGGGCTGGGAGAAATGAAGATCCAGATTTAGTCCTTGTTGAACTCAGTAGGAAAAGTCCCTCTGCAGCTGGACTTGGACCCCTTTCTCCTTCTCTTCTAATCATTTCATAACCAGGCTCACATTCAGCCAGATCCAATTTCATGTACTTGCAAAGTCTGACTCGGCAATAAATGTTATCAGCTTCCATTCAAACCTGCAGAAAACTGAAAGGAGTCAACCTTCCCAGAACAGACATTAAACAGGTGCTCTGTCTTGCTGAGTCAGGCCCTGAGTGTGCCTGGACCCTTATTGTTTTGGAACTTAAAGACAGTCTGCAACCCATGAAATAGGTGTTTGATTCATTGGGTACAATAAAATTCTTCAGTCAGTAGTGCTTAGTGGGAAAAGCTGCAGATGCATGGATATCTGGGCCAAAGTTTATGAAACCTTTAATTTTAAAGGAAACCTTGGGTAAAGACTTGCAAAATGTTCCTATAGCTCCCTGTATATTGAGCCTCTTAAAGGACATAAGAAGAGTCTCCTTGTGCAGCTTCTGTCTGCAGGAATGAATTGTTTTTTTCTGCCTTAACCGCTGCTTTAAAAGCTGTAATTACTGATATTTTGTCTCTGCATGTTTTCTAGATACAGCCTCATGTTTTTAACATGGAGCCAGTAAGTTCCTAAGTTCACAGATTTCATTATAATGTCTGTATTCAGAGGAAACGAGTTGCTCAACCACCGGTGTTAAGCATCCTTAGAGGCAGATGATGCCGCCACACCGACTGCCCCACTGCGAGAGGAGCGACTGAGCCCTGCTGCCGAGGCTGGCAAGGCTGAGTCCTGCGGAGAAAGAAAATGTGGAAATCCCTCTGCCGAGATTACCCTGCCTCTAGCTATACAAATTAAGAAACAGTGATTCACCTTGCTCACTCCGGGCACGGTGGTCCCCAGGGAAGGAGATACCTTGCTAGGAACTGAGCCATAAGGAATGGGGATTTATAGATTGGTATTACAGCCATGAGTTGTACCTGGAAGCAAAATTCTCTGCGCTGTGTATTTCTACTGCATGTACAAGGACCGGGAGCGGGGGAACTAGAGCACGGTTTTATCTCGAGTGGGGGATGAGAGTGGGGACTCTGAGCTGTGCTTGTCTCCTGGCTGCTGACTTGCTGGGGATTTTGGATAAGTCATTTAATCTCTTTGTCTTAGTTTCCTCATCTGTAAAGCCAGGCAAGTAATATTTAGGATTTTTGTTGGAGTTCTGGATGAGAGGCAGCATGAATGCAAAAATATTATTGCTCTAGCCTCAGACTTCAACGCATCTCCTGCCCGTGTCCCTGAAGTTTTGCAAGTGAAGTTTTGCCTGCTGCAGAGCAATGCTGCTGCCTCGAGTCCTTTGTCTGCAGCCTCACCTTGAGCGGCCCCGGGGACGGTGGCTGCAGTCCTCGCCCTGTCCCCGGTCAGGGAGTGAGGCGATGCTGTGCTTGCGAGCACGAGAGAGCCCTCTGCATCTTAAGTAATGCTCATGGTGAGCTGTGCATTCGAATCACGAAGCAATTACAGCTCTTTGTGGGGTGTTTATACATTTTTAACCAGAAAATATCAATAGAATTTGTAATTTTTTTAACTGTTCACATTGAGTATATATATTTTGTAGCCGAGTTATACTGTGTTAGGACTATGGAAGCAATCTAAGAGATCACAAGCCCCCGCGCAGTGACTGTGGCGAACTTCTGGCCTGATCCTTTGTGCGTGGCTGCTGCCACTCGCAGCCCCCAGGTGACAAAAATAGCATCGGGTACACGTGGTGTTGCCTCTGCATTTCATCTGTTTCTCCTTGATTACAGATATATTTTACTTCAATGTTAGAGTTCTTTATGGTGTTTTTTTTTTAATAAAAATGGCGCTATTTGAAGTGCCGTGTTTCAGGAAACGCTGTTTCCGTGGCGAGGTGATGGCAGCGATGCCCCCGGTGGCCTCGCAGCCCCCGGCCGGGCCCGTCCCGTGTGCAGGCGCCGCGCCCCCGCTGCCCGCCCCTTCCCCCGCAAGGAGAGGCTCTCGGGCTCGTTATCCGCCCGCTGCCGCCTGTTCGCTGCCTTTGCCGGCGATGGCCGCGGGGAGCCGGGGCCGGCGGGGCCCCCGCTCGGCTGCTGGCGGGGCGAGGGGCGGCCAAGGCTCGGCTGCCGCCATGGCCGCTGCGGCGGCGCCGGGAGCCCCCCGCGGTGACCTGCGGCGGGGAGGGGGCCGGGGCCCGGCGGGGAGGGGGCCGGCACCTGCCCGCCGCCGCCGCCCGGAACTTCTCGCCGGCCTCCCCGGTCACGTCCTCTCCCGCCGCTCCGGCTCCGCGCCCCCGCCCGCCCGCTGGCTCCTCCCCAGGCCGCGGCCGGTGAGGGCGGGGCGGACGCGGCGCCGCCGCCGCGCACAGCAGCCGAGCCCCGAGCGAGCGGCGGCGGGCGGCCCGGAAGGCGGCGGGTGAGCGGGGCGGCGGCGGCCGCGGGGGAAGGGAGCGGGCGCGGTGGGGCCCCGGGCGCCCCGGCCGGGGCCTGGCGGTGGCGAGGCCGCGGGGCCGCGTCCCGGCGCCGGGGCGGGAGCGAGCGGGTCAGGGGGGCGGCCCGGGGGGGGTCCGGCGGCGGGGGTCCGGGCAGCGAGGCGGCGCCGGCGGGGCCGGGCCGAGCGCTCCCTCCCCGGGGGCGCGGCGAAGCCCCGGCCGGCAGCGAGGGGGAGGCGGCTTCGCCCCGGCCCCGGCCCCGGCCGCGGCGGGAGGGCTGCCCGTGGCGGGGCGGGTGTCCGCGCTGGGCCCCGGCCGGGGCTGCCCGGGGCTCCCCGCTGCCGCGGCTGCCCCGTCCGCGGCGGGCGCCGGGCGCGGGCTGGACATCCATCTTGTGCGGCGGCTGCCGGCCCGGGCGGCCGGGCTGCGGGCGAGGGAGGCCGCCGGGGCCGAGGCGGGGGCGGTTGGCCCTCGGCGCAGCGAAGGGTGTCACCGCGCCTCGGGAAATAACCAAAATTCCTTCGGTGTTCCGTACGGTCAGGTGCGCGCCGGGCCCCAGGGCAGCGCGCGCCGTCTCGCTGCTCCCCGAGGTGTAAAGGGGCGCAGAAGGCTCGCCCGCGTCGCGCCCGAAGAGCGCCGGAGGTACAGGGAGCTGGGCCGGAGGGCGGCGGGGCCAGGGCCAGCCTTCGCCAGGCACCCCGCTTCTCCTCCCCGCACGGGCGGCCGGGGGCTTGGGCCAGGGGGCTTGGGCCGGAGGTTTGGGCCAGGGGGCTTGGGCCGGAGGTTTGGGCCGGGGGCTTGGGCCGGGGGTTTGGGCCGGAGGCAGGTGGCCGAGCCGGGCCCAGGGCACGGCTTGGTGCGCGAAGCGGGCACCGAGCAGCCCCTCAGGAGCCGTGCGGAGCGACGCGCTGGTCCGCCCTCGTCCGCCGGGCCCAGGACCAGTTGTCTCGGACCATTTCGGCTCTGAAATGGTTTTTTGCGCTTCCTTCGGTTGCTTTGAAGAGACAGTTTGAAGAGAAACTGCTCTCTGTGTAGAGAAACTTTTGTGTTTAGATACTTTTTGTTCGTTAGTGTCTTTGCTTGCGATATCTGAGCGACAGCACGGGTGGTTTTATGTGAGGGTTTCTGCAGAGAGTTCTCAGTGGGAGGGTTGGGGTTTGGACACGCCGAGTCGATACCGACTGACACAGAACTGGAATCGGCTCTTGGGTTTTGCTTTGCTCACAACTTGGAAAGAGCTGCAAACAGGAAGGGCAAACCATGCAAATGCTGTTTTTTTTTTTTTTTCTTTAGTAGCTTAACAAGGGAGATAATATTTCTTACAATAGTCGTTTGACTTGAAAACGCCTGTCTGCCTTCGGACTATTCTATCAGAACTCTGTATGTTGCTTTTGCAGTTCTGTCTGAGTAGTAGTAGTATTGCTCCACGTCAAAAGAGACACCAGATTATTTGAAGATTTAAATTGAGGAATCAGCTGCTTAGTTCAGAGTGGCTGTCTGCTGTGAAACGTTTCACTGTTGTGATTTTTGTCATCTCTTTTTCTCACTGAAACTGTGTGTCGTTAACTCTCACTGGTGCTAGCAGATCCCTCGGATTTTGAAGGGTTTTAATGTGGGAATCGTGAGACTTAGGCGGTAATGGATGAAGCTGTGGAGAGGCAGAAAGCAGTGCGTTAGCAGTCAAAGGTCGGTGCCTGTAATGAGAAGTTATCCCAAATAAGGCGACTTAAAGGGAAGTTTTAGATGGAGCTCCCTCGCCTTTGTGATTTCTGCAACTTTTTAAATTTATAGAAGCGGTGTAGTTCACCATGTCCCAAGTATGAAATGCTGTCTGATTATTCTGACATCATTATCACTTGCTATAGTGACTTCATTATGCCGGATATGCCATGTTCACATCCTGTTGCTATGGAAAAGATCAGTGTAATAAATAAAAACGTTTGATGTCCTGTTCATCATTGTGGCAGAAAAAACGCCAGCCGTTTATTGCCACGATTGCCTGAAGACTGACAACATATTCCAACAAAAGTTTTCAATGCCAAGTTAGAAACAGGGAGATTGTCACTTGCAGTTCTCAGCAGATTGTCCCTTCCTCCTCTCTGTTGTCCCGGGTAGCAGACGTTGTGAAATCCTAGTTTTGGAAATGGTAATATGTATGTCGTTCTTCAAGGTGGAGTCGACAGGAAGTGCTATGCTCACATACGCTGCTTCTAAAAATAATCTGTTTTCATGCACAGTATTTTCTACGCACCGGGAGGAGAGGAGCGTTTGTGTTCTGTCAGGCTAAGATCATCCGCAGAAAAGTGAGTTATTCCTCGTAAAAGCAGATATTTCTTACGGCCTTTGTAAACGTAGGAGAGCGTGTCCGGAAGGGTGTAGTTGGTCTGATCACGGGACCGTGTACGATGCGAAAGAAACCTTGATGGCATTTAGCAGGCCCAACCGGTGCTGGCAGACCCAAGAGCTGTACTTCTGAAGACTCAAAGGAACGAAGAGCGGTGTCTGTCATCACGTGTCTTGGCTCTGGTGTGGCCGTTTTTAGGGTAAGTAGCTTTGCTGAAGGTTTTGAGAGGACCGCGTGCCAAATGGACTAAATTACTAGCACAGTATAATTCCAGTGACACGTTAATGCTTTTATTTGGAGGCTAGTGTTTACGCAGTTTATCAAAATGGTTTATCTTTGAAACCATAAGCTGCAAATATACAGACATAGACTTTGTGATACATTTCATGCTGTTCATCCAGTCTGAGGCTTGTTCTTAAAAAACTGAAATGTAATTAGATAGCAGTAGTGTAACATGTGGACATACTCTAACATAAAAGTTTTAATTGTATATTGAATCATCGTCTTAGGCATAAACAACTCTAAACATTTGTTTGTACTATATATTGCAGTGTTTTTTCTTGTTCCATGCGCGTGCACAGGGTACTCCGTGGCACTTTGAACTTGTACTTGGTATTTAGAGAACAGATTGCTTCTGTGCAACTTCACAGACACTTTTAAAAAACTCATCTTAAAGAAGAATCCTAATATTCTGAGAACAGGAACACGTTATCTGTTTATACTAGAGAAAAGGAAGTGAATCTTTTGAACGTACATAAAGCTCAGATCTTTACTTTTTACATTTGAAATGTTTTTTTACTTGTAGCTGTTAGAAATTCAGAGTTCCTCTTGGTCTGGTGTTACTTTCAGCCTTGCTGAAATCCATTCAGCAGAGCACTGCTGGGCTCAGTCAGTGGGTCTGGCTGTGGATCCTGACCAAAACTTTTTTTTTTAAGGATAATATGGGAGAATTCCTATTTTATCGCTTTCTTTTCATTTCTGATGAGCCAGAGCAATGTTAAACATCAAGTGCTTCTGGTAGCTTTGTCAGTTTAATTCTGCAGAAGCAGATTGAAGAGAGACCTAACTTCTAAAACTCTCTTGTCTTGGGGTTGTGTTTGGATTTTTTTTTGGCCTTGATTTGAGGTGGGGTTTGGTTTGGGTGGGGTCTTGGGGGGGGGGGGGTGTTAGTGTTTTGGTTGGGTTTTTTTTTTTTTAAGAGGAGATAGTGAGGATGGTGGTTAGCGTACAGCCTGAATTCATTTTACACTGAGCTCTGAAGTGGTTATTGATTTGGTTTTACTCTTTTATTTAATGCGTAATAGGAAATGAAACAGAATTTTAATGAAAGTATCTTTTTAAAAGGGTGCTCATACATCCTAGGGTCAAATTTTTACTTGGGCATCTGCGTTCGCACTTTGCAAAAGCTTCTGATCCTGGAAACATGACACCTAATGGCCGAGATAAGTAAGGATGTTAGAAAGTTGGAAAGAAAAGTTAATCTTGCTGAGCTATCTTGTTTGATCCAGTCTGTCTTGTTCAGATGCTGAAACGTGTGAGGTGTTTTGTTCTGTTTGCTGCGGCACTGAAGTCTGGTGGCAGCCATGATTTGAGATTATTTGGGTTCTTAGACTGCTGTCTGGGTATAAATTAATGCCCTAAAAAGTTCACCTCTCAAACAGGTTTCTCCTTGGATTATGTCCTAGCATCAAGAGTACGGAGAGGACGAAGGAGGACCTAGCTTTTTGTTCATAAAGCACAGATTGGAACGAGACTACAGCTGTATTAGCTCATGGCTGTTAGACAGCAGAGTGAAAATACAATATGCTTTCCAATGCTAGTGTTGCAAATATAACCATGTTCAGTATATTTCAGCTAATGGAAATGGTTAAATAGAGCATGAAGTTGTGTAGATTAATTTATTTCAGTCCTACAAGTGATAGTTTGCGTTAGTCCAAGAAGAGTGGCACAATCTTTATGGGTAAAACATTTCCCAGAATGGTTGATTTTTTTTTTTTTTTTTTTAAGCTGTACAGTTTGAAGTAGTAGTAGGTTATTCATCCTCTGCAGTTGTACAGTAAGATTAGAGCTCTAGGCAAGTCACAGAGGTAACTCCTTTGCTTTTTCCCACTGCTGAATTTTTATTGTTCAGCATTCAGGAATACTTGGAAGCAAGAACCGGGTAGGAATCTAACTGATCCAGTTTAGTGTCTCCAACGCTAATATTAGAATGAAAAAAAATCCATGTTGGTTAAATGAAGAACTGTTGAAATAATATACCAGAAGAGAAAGGATTAAAATAAGTATGAAGAAGATATACTTTCGTTAATAGCTTCTGAGTAAGAAGGATATTAAAAAAAATTATCTAATGTAAAGTATCTGTGGGTACACTTTTGATATAAATATGTTGAAATAGAAATAACCTTTGATTAGCCTGCATATATACTTGCAAATTACATGTAGAAAAAATAGTATCTAGCCATATGACGTTAATTCTGTATTTCAGTCTTGCTTTTAGCTTTCTTCCCTAGAAGTCCTATACCACCTAGGAAAGTTGTTGCAGGAATGACAACTTACTTAAATATTCTTTGACAGTCCAAACCAAAGGTAGTTTAGATTTGTGTTTGAGACAAGTCTGTGTTCTGAGCGACTTGGCGTGAGGTTGTTGCGCCCTGGTTGTAGCTCGATGACCGGTTCTGCTCCCAAGTGTCCCCCGCTGTTGTTTCACTGCCTGTACCTGTGCCCCTGCCTGCGGGCTTCCAGGGAGGTCCCGGCTGCCAGCGGATGGAGCTGCCTCGGGAGGGAGTTAGCATCTCTAGGGCTGGATGACTCGGGGACCAGAAAACAAATTAAGGGTTTGAACTCCATAGTGTGATGTTGCATAAACAGGCTGAAGTTTGGCCAGATGTTCCTCCTGACTGATTCTCTGGGAAACAATCCTATATCATAAGTAATACAGATTCCTTGGATGCGTCTAGTTTTTTCCTTTCAGAACAGAATACAGTGTTTCAGTTGGAAGGGATCTACAGTGATCACCTAGCCCAACTTTCTCCTTAAGATTTCTTGATTTATAAGTAAACAAGCTCTCCAGAATGCATGGTTTCTTTTGATTTATAAAATAGACAAGATCTTAGAGTAAATGCTGGTTCTCCTAGCCACACCTTTGAGTTTTTTAAAAATGTAAATTACATGCCTTTTAAGGTTGCTGTTTAGCTGGTGGACCTGGCGTTCAACACAGCATTTGTTCCGATAATGTAAGATTTTTAGGAGAAACCTGGTTATAGTATATAAAAAACCCTATGTTTTAGTTGTATTTCATGGAGTATCACCAGGATTGAAAGCAGCTACAAGATTAAATGGCTTTAATGTAAGCTCTGAGGCTCCAGGTGAGTGTGCTTTGGGTTGATTTGCTTTTGCTCAGGTGTCAGAGGAGGCTGTGAAAAAGCATCCTCTGAGGTCAGAGTGGATTTGCTGTGGGTGACAGTCCTGAGAGGGCAGAGCAGGTAGCTTAGGTTTCTGTAGATAGCGTCTTCCATGTGAAAAAAAAAAAAAAAAAAAGAATTTTCAAATTATATGTGGTATGATGTATAAGGTAGATGTTTCATGCGTGTTAAGATCAGTTTACCTCGTAGTGTGAGAACAAAGGAAAATGAGGGCGTTTGACAAAAGGTGTTCATGGATGAACAGGGTAGGTTCTGAAAACGCCATGGTGTGAGTTTGGCTTTACCTCAGCATCCGCAGATGTGTCAGCACGTGACTGACCCTGCCTGTCTCTGGGAGCCTGCCGTGGCACAGGAGAGGCACCGCTGCGTGCTGAAGGGACGCGAGGCCACGACAAGCAGCAGCGAGGGAGGTTTCAGTTAGAGCAAGGATGGATGTTCCTGTGGGAGCGGTTAAGCGCTGGAACAGGCTGCCCAGGACTTTCTGGAGTCTCTGTCAGTGGAGATTGGCAGAACTTGACTGGGCAAGGTCTTGAGTGACCTGGTCTGACTTCGAAGCTAGCCCCGTTTGGAGCAGGGGGTTGTAGCAGAGCCCTTTGGAGATCCACTGCAATCTGAATTGCCCTCTGTTTCATTGGCACGGTTGTATTACCTGCTAGAGTGGGCGAGCTGTGGTGAGAGCTCCAGTGGCCAGCTTCAGGCTGTGGTTTCATGGTCACTACATGCAGTCACACAGCGTGGTGTCCCCCTTGCTCTGATAATTGCGTTCTTAGATGTTGAGGTAGCTCAGGGAGCTTAGCTAGCTGAAAACTGAGCTAGTCCCAAAAATAAATTTGTCGTTTTCAACCAGATCACTTCTTGCTCTGACTCATTGTGTGGTTGTGCAAGTAGCACTGCTGAGAGAGGGAAGGAGTTGCAAAGAGAACAAGAAGCTGCAGTTCCTGACTACATCTAACTTAGGGCAGCGTCCTTCTGTCTGCTGGGACTGTAGTAGAGGTAACGTGGTGGCTATCTGCTTTGCCTGTTAACATCTGGAAAGAACATGATCTGCGGCTTATTCTGGATGGCGGATAAATAGGTGAATATTTACTCTGTCCTCAGTGGTAACGGATTGTTGTTTGCAAGGAACAGCCTGCATTTATGGGAGTTTATATCAAGTTGTCTTTCTGTTGCAACAAATTCAGGGTCTTCACTGCTTGTTTTTTCAGTTGGCTTTGCTTGTTGTGGTGGTGACTGTTAAGACATCATCTGTGAGTTGGTTCTACATGTCTGCTGGCTGGCTGAAACCATTCGGAGCTAAATGGCTCGTTATTAGAACCTTCCTGTTCTTTCCTGTGATAGTGATAATTTTGTTAATTGATGCCTATTTTCTGAGCTCGCTTCTGAAGAAAGAAAGGGGAGTGCAGGGAGAAGCTGTTTAGACCGTAGTGACAGCAGAGCGTCAGTCAGGACACAGCGTGTGCCCACTCAGCTGCTGGTACCTGGTATTTACACTGAAGCACTGTGTTCCGGTGTTAGACCTACTGATGCCATTTCGCTTCCAGGTTTGGTATGAAAGAAGTTTTGATCTCCAAAGCTCTGAACGGGACAGATGCTGGTTACTGAGAGATCACTTCTCCCCTTGCAAATGCTGCAGTAATTAAGGTTGTCTGAAGTAGTCCATTTAATGATATTAAAATGAAGAGGCTGTGGGAAGATGGGCGGTGTTCAAGGAGGAGGCACCGAGTGTTACATTCCTAATCAGAAATGGTGTGTTTAAACTTAAATTACATTCTGCTGTGGGAAGATCCTTTGAGGGGTGTGTGGGAAGAAGTGGGACACCGGAAACCTTCCCTAATTTTGATCACCAATCATTTGGGGTTTTATAACTTCTATATTTGCAGATTGCAGTCGCAACATTGTAGTAGCCAGTCCCTCTAGTTAAAGAAGAGATTTAAAACTGGGTTGTTTCTGTTTCTCCGTGGTAGTACTCCACAGGGCATAACAAAGAGCTCTGTTCTCACCGCGTCAGCTGGCTGAAGCAGGTAGGGTAGCTCTGCGTGAATCTGAATGCGGCCACATGAAGACGATGTTTTGATGTGTGTTACTGCTCCATGCTGCGAGTGGTCCAGCAGGTATTGGGTGCTGGGTGTTGGGAAATACCTGCTCTACCTGAACAGGCACTTCCTCAGTGCAGCTGTAGTGGCTTGACGTGAACCTAGGTGAAAGTGCATATTTAATTTTTTTGATTGAGAAATCCAGATGCTGACAAAAGCAGACCGTAGTATGTTTTGAAAAGTGCTGTTTGTTTTCTTTTGAGGAACAAAATCCTTTATCTGGGGGAAAGTTTGACCCTCCACAGGGCTTTTACAATGGGGAAGAAGCAGGTAACATAGGTCAAACAGCAAAAAAGGACGCTCCAGGGCTGCTTGCCCCCATGGCTGCAGGTGGTTGACTTGGCTTTCTCACTCTTTTCGCTTTGTTTGACTGAAAATATGGGGAGCCAGGCAATAGTAGTCCTGTTGAGCAGGTGGCCTGAGTCATTATGGTTTGTTATTTATTTTGAATACCGATAAGATGGAAAGTATTTAAATCCATCTGGGGCACTGAAACAAGAGGTCTGGATATGTCCACAGCAGTGGCTGTGTTATGGCTGAAACAGATCTTTTATTTATCGCTTAAATGAGGCAGTCAAAAATACGTGCTGCCCCGGTGCTTCATACACTCGCGTAAGGAGTAGGACGAGCATTTCTGTAATAGGTGATTGTCACCCTGTCAAAAGTTACTGGAAAAGACTGCTTTTTGGAAATGCACTGCAACTCGTAGCACCCAGCGTGTTTGCCAATCGGTTGCATTGCGTAACTGCTGCTTGCTGGAGCATTACAGAAAAACAGACAGTTGCATTTCACTTGTGAGCGGCTAGAACTGCAGACTCAAGGCTGGCTGGAATGTTTGGGGGGTTTGTTGAAATATTTGTTGGATCCAACAGTGTTGTGTTCTGGAGTGTTCTAATACTGAAAAAATTTGAATTTGTCATATTTAAATTAGGGTATTGCAAGTGAACTCATAGCTATGAAATCTGCTCTTTGAGAGATCTGAGCATCTATGGCTCTAGCTGGCTGTGGCTGTAGTTGTGAGCGCTCTGTCCTTCGAGAAGTAAGACCGCTATTAGTTTTTGTCCAAATCAATAATCTGTATGGAATTGGGCATCTCTCACGTTTTTAACGCATTAGTTGGAAACAGACCCTTACTCTGGAAAGCACTGAGTATGTGGGAGGAGCAGTTCGGCTGGATGTATTGGTTGCAGTGCCTTTTATGTTGCTTTTTATGTAATATTCTTCTCTCTAATGCAAATAAACTTGAAGTTGTAGGGAGGGGCTGCTGAGAAGAGGAAAACTTTCATTACAGACAGCTGACATGCAGAATAATGTCTTTTTATATGCCACCTACCACGTGATAGTTTAAAGTAAATCGTAGTTCACTGGGTAAGGTTATTTCTGGCGCAATTCTCCTTTTTGCATAAGTAGTCCCATTCCAGCACATCTTGCTTTACCCTGAGATTTGATGTGTCGGTACTGTGCTGGGTAACTGTTACTGGGTATTGGGCCTGAAGAACAGAAATCCGGGTAGATTTATGAAATAAATACAGGTGAAGATAAAATAAATTTAGCCAATTGTTGCTTTCTGCTTTGGATTATAACACTAATTGTAGTTGAAAATAACATTAAGATTAAAGATACGGATGGAAACGGTTCCAGACAGACTTTCTCATGAAATATTCATGCATTTAGGGCTTTCAACTCCTCAGATCACTTATAAAGTCATAGGGATTACAATATTACGGCTTTGTCTTGTTTCATGAATGCACTGCATTGGCATATTGATCGCTAGAATGAGCTCAAATTTAGAATAAAGCTTTTTCAGGAATCTCATTTAAAATGATCAAACGGATGTTTTAATGCTCCAGGGCACTTTCCTCAGTGGTGTGATTCCAACAAAGTGGGTATTTTCCTTTATTCTGTAATTTCAGTACTTTGTAGCCTCTGTCTGTTAAATGAACTGTTTGCTCTAAACCCTCCTCATAAAAACAGTATCCAGCACAAGTCCATTTGGCACTGAAGCAAGCTTTAGCGGGGTGGTAGGGTGGCTGAGCATGCCATTAGCAGGTGTCAGAAAAACTCAGTCATGTCTACAGAGCTGAGAGGCTGAAACTTCTTTTATTGTCCTTTTCACACCAAGTTCATATTAACTACATCTGTATGGGCAGAAGTTTAGAAAAGTTCCTAAATCTATTTTAAAACCAGTGGCGGTAGTGCCCATGCATTTGTATGGCTGACATTGTATTTGTAGAGTTATGCTAGAAAAAACAGTTGAATGGGAGTTTTAACTTCGATGGATGGGTTTCCTGACCAAAATGGAAAGCCCAGAAATCGTGGATAATGGCAATTAAGAGTCAAATTAAGTGTGGTGTGTTCTAAGGTCTTGCTCAGAGTGCAGAACTGACTGTCTCCAGGCCATGTGTTGAACAAACTCGCATACTAATATGGGAGAGATTTTTTTTTTCCTATTGCCTTGTGTCTTAGCATTTCAAAGACGCATTAAAAAAAAAAAAAAAAAGATGACTTTTTTTGTCCCTGTTTGAATACTGGTCATGAGGTGGAGGGGAAGAACTGGCTGATGCCAGTGGTACTCATCTTGTTAGCTGCTGAAGGATGTGTCCTCCCTTCCTTGTGAGTTAAACATAGCATCTCTTCTTCTGGGAGCAGGAGTCCAACTGCCTGTGGGGTTTTTATTTTTGTTGTTGTTTAAAGACAGCTGTATAATAATCTATTTTGGTTGTAATCAAGCTTGACCTATAAATACTGAAATGGCTCATGTAAAACTGATTTAAACTATCAGAGCTATTTCCTTTAGGGGTTAGTGTCACCTTTTATTTTCCATAAAGGAAATTCCAGGATGAATTGCCAAAGTAGTTTTGCCCTTTTAAGCCCAGCAGATTCAGGAGGATTTAAAAACTTCAGAGAACCCCCAGTGCAGAGATCTGCCAGCTCTCGACCCTCCTGGCCTGAAAGTTTTCGCTGTGATGCCCTTCAGGCTCCAGCACTGAAGTGTTAACAACATTTTTGAATATTCCTTCGGTTAAAATCTTCACGTAGGATAAAATTTCATTTTTGTTGCAAAAGAACATTAAGTTTCCACCTCCCTCTGCCCCCAGGTTCCAGGAAGCAGCATTAAGGGACTGAGCTAAATACTGAAGGATTAAGTACCATATTAAGTAACTTCATTTCATAGAAAAAGTTCCTTTTTCTCTATTTCAAGTTAATTCTGTACATTAACTTACTGCTATTGAGGTTCCTGTCAACCCTTAAAATTTGCTGTGAAAACGTTTCAAGAGGAACAGTTCTATTTTACACTGCTAAAATACATCCATCGTTAACTGTATTTAGGTACTCATTACATGGATACTCATTGCTGTAGGGGTTTTATTTAAACTGATAAACACTGTAGTATTAATACAAGTGGCCATATGGTAAGTGGGGCTTTTCATTCAAAAAATCATTGTTAAAACAGGCGTTTAATTAGCCGCAGTTGCGTGGGAACGGTAGGCGTTTTGGTTGCTTGTAGCTGATGCACACTAAAGTATTTTTAAGGCAGTGAAAATCTCTAGACTGCATATGCAAACCTGACCTTTAGATCAGTCTACATGGTCAAATCCAGTGTATACACACAAGCTGATTATTGCAGCTTTGCCAGTAAGATTTAAAGAATCTTCATATTTTCTGGCATTTGTAAGTTAGCCCAGTCTCCTGAAAAGCTGGGCAGTGGTCCATGCTGACAGATGACGCGTTTTTAGAGGCTTAATATTAAGAATTTATCACTGATGGCTAGAAATACATTTGAAGAGCAGTTTAAACCGCTACCATTTTTTCAAGAAGTTTCAAAGAAACCTTTATCGGGAGGAAACTGTGTTGGTTTCTCCATCAAAGATTCAGTGCTGCAGACCAAGTGAGGACAAACTGGATTCCAGCCCCTGGCAGTGGCCAGTGCCCGGGCTTTGTGACCAGCGTCTGGTCACTATTACTGCAGAAATAAAACAATTAAAGTGCAAGCTGGAATTGCAGTGACAATCTACCTATCTCATGTCACTTATTTACTCTAATTATACAAACCAGGAAGAACACAGTTAAGAACGTTGCCAAGCTACTATCAGCACAACAAATGACTCTTACCAAGTATAATGTAGTCGGTGTTTTGCTATGATTGAGCCTCCTAGAGTCTGTCTGGAATTTAATGTGTGTTAAAAAAGATCAGAATGTTTTTTCTACTAAATAAAATGCAGGAAAAAAAAAATTACAGGGCTTAAAAATCAGTGGCAAGTTGTGGATGAGGTAGACAACAGATGGAGGAAGTCCCATGAACGGCTTCGATGTCTGATGTTTATGGCCTTTAACATTTACATGTTTTGCTGATGAGGAGGGGCGAAAGGAAGTATTTTTCTTTTCTGCTTCCAAAAAAGCTGTTGAGAACTCCTCTGAATTGTGTAAACCTCTCTGCCGAAAATACTCCAGTAGCTCTGGATGAGGAGAAATGGCTGAGTGCGCCCGTGGCGTTGCTTGGGAGGACCTCTCTTCTGCCGGCTGTCTGCTACGCAGCGTTAGCTGTGCAATTCGCTGCCATTTCCATACTGTGGCCACACAATACTTCCTATTAAACTGGTTTTTATATATAATTGAGAAAAGTCTATTTTCGCCTAAGCCTGCACAGTTTAGGTGGGTGTCTTTCCTCCTGTTTGCAGATCAGTGCTCATTAGCATTAAATTTGCAGCAGAGCTGCAGTCCGTTCAGAGGGGAGGCTGCCAATTACAGCGAGTGACGTAGCGGTTTGTTCTAATTTGGGGATGCAGTGTGTGTTGGTCTTTGAGTTTCGCTTCTGGCTTCCTTTCCCCTGTCTTTGTCTGTCTGGCACATGTCCCTAGCTACTTTCTACAAATGCAGACCAATAGGACAAAAAATAAATTAGCCGTTTCAGCATGGCAAGCTTTAGCTGCCCAAAGTACTTGTTCCTTGCCTGGAGTGCTTCTGTAGCAAAGCAATTTAAAATGAGTAAGTAGGCAGTCACTTCCATGGAAGTTAACATTATATTTAACATTGCAAGTTCAGAGTGAAGCTGGTTGCAGAAAGGATTACGGACCGAGGAAGATCAATCTCAGTATGTTTGTCCTTAAAATCACTTTTTCAAATTACAGAATTATTGCTACTTTCCGAGAAGTTTGTTCCTCTGACTCGTGCGTGTGTGCGCTGTAGTCGATTTGCTCAAAGCCCCGCTTCAGCACAACGCTGAAGTCGGAAAGGACAACTCTGTTGCTAGCGGACTTTACTCTTAGCCCCGACTTTTATGGCTTTGGCCCGGCATCAGCGCCCTTCGCGATACACCGCGGAAGATGGGAAATTACGCAGAAACTGGCGATTTGGATGTGTTCGGAGGAGCACATGGTCGGGACTTGACTTTTTGAGAATGGGTATGTGTGAGATTTGAAGGCCTGTCTCTTGCCTTTTCCGGTTGAACACTTCAAATAACATCTCAGAACAATGTTGTTTTTTCTCGTGTTCTCAGATACCTGTTTGCTTACTTGGCTTGTCAGGAGCTTTATTTTTTGTGTGTGCTTCTCGTTGCGGTTTTTTGTTTTTATCTAGTACTTCAAAAACAACAAAAAATGTATTTAGATTCAAATTACTGAATCATGATTGCCTCTCACTTGGACAAGGTATGTTATTAAAATGTTGCTGCCTTCTTGTTTGTAAATTTATGAATTATTGGTGAAAGAATATTGAAATATTGTTACACTTTTCACTAATCACACTGAATTCAGTTTGCAGTTACTTTTTTAAAATGCTATTTAGCACAGTAGTGGTTCAGGATTAGTTTCAATTCCCAAGCCTTATTGTAGGGAACTGGAGCTCACTTTATGAGTTGCTTCAGTTCTTTGGCATACTTGGGCTTCCCCTGAGAAGTACGTGTGTTTCTGAATGTCCAAAATACCTGTTTACTAATGCTGAAGTTACCGAAGTATAAAATAGGTTGATTAGGCAATGCCAATTCCTGCCTGGAATCAAAAGGTTTCCTTGTTTTTACAAGAAATAACTCAGGTTTTGGCCTGCATTGAATTAAGGAGAAGAAAAGCTTACAAACCTAGAGGGACTGGATGTATACAGCAGAATCAGTAATGCTCCGCAGTTGGGTGGTGACTCATCCTAAACATGATTATGCATACAGTTAGTTATATACTTGTGGCCTTGATTTGTATTTGATTTGATGCCCAAAGCAGTCAGTGGAAATGGTAATGTTTTTACTGTTAAAACGGTAAAATTGAGGGTGAGATTCCTGCCATAATGTATAAAAGATGTGTGCTATTGTATAATGTTAATATATAAAATACATTTACTTGCGTGTCAGATACCACAGTGATAACAAGTAATAAAATAGAGGCAGACTCTGAAGATGGTGTGAATGGAAGTTTGTCAAATTGTACTTTAAAGTCACATTGAAGTCCTGCTTTCTGCTTAGTCTTGTCTCTCTTTTTTGTCTTTTTTTTATTTCCTTCTCATTTTTCTGATGTTGATGGCCTCAGAAAAGGTGGAGGAGGTTTTCTGTGTACCCTAAAGACAGGGAGATTGACTGCCTTGGGGAAGGGACTTGGCAAGGGAGTCCGTGGCAGTGATTTTTATTATTTAAGTAAATTCTGTGCTAACTAACAGGGTAAGTCTATGGCGGTGTTTGTCTCGTTACTTTTTAGGGGAGGTGTCTGGTAATTAATTGTGCGATTTGCAGACAAACAGCCTGTCGGTTGTGATCCGCCATCCCTCTTACCAACACGTTTCATAGGTCGCAGGTAACAATTGCATAATTGTTGACAGCTTTGATTAATATTAGGGAAGTATTTAATGCGCTTTTGACTTCATTGAGTAATTTGGTATCTAAGAACATGGTGTATAACAAAAAAGTAATTACGGAGCAGGTGGTGAGTGGAGCCGTCGTTCGGCAGTGCCGGGGCCGGGCAGCCGAACCGGCGCGGTGCCGCTGGCACTTTGGAGCCTATGCTTTGGCAAGTGCCGGTCCTCGGTGAAGCCAAGGGTAGAGCCCTGGGTCTCAGTTTCCAGCCTTCACTGCTGTATCATTTCTCTATTTGTTTGGGGTTTTTTATTCTGGAGGGGATCTGTCAGTTTTAGTGTGATTTTGATCATCATAAATCTTCCCTTTGCAGAAGTGCTGGGTTTGAGTTTGTTTTGCAAACACGGCTGTAATGAAGGGGTTTTGGTGGAGCATTGAGCAATGTTTAGTAGACGCTTTTTAAAAAAAAAAAAATCCACATCTTTTCATGGCCTAGTTTATAGTAACTTAAAAAACTGGCATGAAGAACATTTACAAGTTCAAAATTAAACAGGTTTGTTTATAGTAGCCATGATTCAGTATTTAACTCCCAGGGTAAAAATAACCAAGACATGTGGCTGTAACGTCCCAAGAATCTGCCCCTCTCTTGGGGAAATGGGGAAGCGGTGGCCGCTGGCACAGCACGGCCAGCCCGAGATGGGAGGTGCTGGAGTTCACGCAGACATCTGCGCGTTTCTCTCCCAAATCTGTAAAATGCTGACAGCGCATTTCCCCTTGGAAATGTTAAATATTTTGGTTTCCGCATGTGAAAATCAAACCGCTAGGAAGAGGGAGGTGTTGGGTGATGAGCAAGCCAGCGCTCGAGAGGAGGTTGTTCGCTTTTTTCCTCCCTAAAACTGGGTGAGTGGTGTTTGCTCCCTGTCCCTCTCCCCTCTCTCCCAGGGATGCCACGGTGCACCTTTCCGGGGAACAGCAAGAGAGCAAAATACGTGTCAGGTTAAGAGTGCACGTGGCTGTAGAAGCTGCACCTTGAGAGGCCATTTCACGTCTCTAGGAACTGACGCTTGTGGTTTGGTGTGTGCTCGTTTGGTGCATCGCTTTTTTCTGTTCCTTTTCTCTCACCCTTTTTTAAACTAGGGCTGTGCCTTGTGCTTCTTTAGTGAAAATGCTGTCTGCATTGCTGAGTTGTCATCTGTCTTCAGTCCTATAGCTGAAACTGTGTCAGCACTTTCACTAAAAATCCCTGTTTTCAGGTGTGTATAAATTGGATCCGAGCAAATGCTTGCAGCAAGAGCTGCCTGAATGAACCCTGCTTTGCTGTAGACTCGCTTCCTATTATATTTGGAAAAATATTTGACGAGGATTATGACAACTTAATTATCTGTTTCTGCAACGTTTTGATTTCTGTGGTTCCAAGGTGGCACATGCCCATGGCTCTGGAGTGTTGGATGCAGAGCTGCTAAAAAAAAATAATACTTTGAAAAAGCAAATTGCTAGTTTTTCATTTAAACGTCCTATGACTCTAGCGTTAAAAGGGGAACAATTGCTTCTTTTATCCCTTGGAAGCTTTCGGAAACGCTCTTGGGAAGAGTAGGTAGCCACGTAAAGCCAGACGGTCTCATCTGGGGCTTGAAGGAGCAGGGACGCTTTCCAAGGGCTGTCTTGCCGCCTTGTCTTCTGCCTCTTTACTTGTGCGGGCAAAGCCTGTGAGCGGGACGGGACCCTGCTGCTGGGGCTCTTGGTGAGAGACGGTGGCTGCCCATCCATGTTCCGTTTAAGTCTGCACTTCCCAGGCTGCAGGCTCGGGTCAGTGGGCACTTTTTCCAGCCCGGGCAGGGCTGGGGGAGTCAGAACTGGGATCAGCGGGGAAAAGCAAAATATGAGGCTTCCTGCAATACAGCACTTGCTTGGCAGACTTATCTATGGATACCAACGTCTGCTGCTCCAAAACCAGAGAAGGATGCAGAGCTGTAGGCTTTTAGTAGTGAATAGAGACTTTGGTGTAGCTGGCGCTGAACCTGTGAATGGCTGAAGGCAGGGGACCCTTCGGCTGTCACAGCGTCAGGGTGTAGCCACGGGTATGATTGCTGTTTGAAGTATCACTGCTGCTGAAGTTCAGTCTTACTGAACAAAGGATTGTGATACCGCAAGTACTACAATCTTTTAAAAGCGGTGGACAAGGAGCCGGCAGGGTCACTGGGGCAGGGGGACGGTGGTGCTGGGACTCGTCCTGCTCTCGAGGACCGATGAGATGCTGCATCCCTGGTCTGGGTGCCCCTCCGTGCTCTCCCCTCCACGCTCTTCAAGTAGCGTCACACGCGTGCCATCTGTGCCGCCCGGGCAGGGCCGGGAGGACGGCCCGTCCCCCGGCGCGGGCCTGCCCAGGTGGCCGGAGGAGGAAGCGGGGGCCAGGGCCCGGCAGGGCTCGTGCGGGGGCTGGAGAGGTGCGGGACAGGATGCTGGAGTTGTTTCAGAGAGACCCTGATAACATCGCCTGATGCTTCTGTTTCCTGAGGGCGGTGACACTGCGCCTGGCACCGGCGTGTGGTGCAGCCTCCCCGCAGAGGTGTGCTGCCGGCCGTGCCGCTTGGCTGCAGAGGTACGGCACCGTTAGAGGCACGCTATGTTTCTTACAGGAAAGCCAATGGATTCCGTAACATAATAAAATCACTTTATAGGCGATGCAACAGTCATTGGATTTTACCATGGCAATGCCGATTGCGAGCGGTTAAGTGATGGTTTCTCCCCTTTGCGATCGCTCAGGGTCACTGGGCTGCTTTAAACATAGCCAGCTTTCTCCGGTGTTCTTGATAGTGGAAAGTACATTTTCATCTCTTAAAATGCACTGCAAACTTGATACAGCCTCAGGCAGGGTTAGGCTGACCTCAGCTTGTCTTTTGCAAGTGAAATTTTGCGTAGGCTATATTAGGGAGAAACAGTCCAACATGTGGTTTGCCTTAAGCAGCGCCCATCTCTCCTGCAGGAGAAAGTTGTCTTTTTGTTGTGGGAGACGCAAACGGACGGAGAGGAGTAAAGAGCCTGGAGAGCGCAGGAAGCTGCTGAGCGCTTGGAGATCTGTAGCAGCCAGCTTTCAGGTGCGGGTTTGATTAATCCAGTTTGTCAGAATGGATGGAGTCTCTTAATCTCTTAAAAAGTGGCCGTGCCTGTTTAAACCTACCTACTGGTCGTGTGCTCAGCGCGCAGCGGACGCCCAGCCGGTGCCCTCGGTGGCATTTCCAGTGTAACACCAGCGCCCGCCCGAGCGGCTTCGCCGCAGCAAGTGGGAGCTGCGGAGGGACAGATGCCTCCCCCTCTGCCCTGCTTCCCTGTGGCCTTCTGACTCATGTAGTACCAACTCAGTTTTTAAGTGTCTTTGCTGATTTGTTATATGTAGCTTGCTCTTCAGAAACACATTTCCCCGAGTTTCTGGGGTAATGCTTTCCCACGCCGGCGCAGGCACGGCGTGCTGCAGGTGCGAAGGCAGCTGGGGGAGAGTTTCAAGTTGGAAGAAGGGATGTGGGAGCCCGCATCCTGGTGACTTTCAATAGGAGCTGGTCATTGAACTGTTCTTTAAAATTCCCACCCTTGGGTTAGCTGAACAATGAATGGTCAGAAATCGAGGGAGGATAGCTGTCAGTATATATTTGGCGATGAAATCCGTGGTATTGAGGTAGAAGGTGTTGCCGGAGGAAAGATAAAAAGTGAGATTTGGGAAATGCGTGCGAACTTTTTGCAAATACAGTCATCAAATAAGAGGTACAGGGGATTGTGGACAGAAGTGGCAACTTCACATACATCCATTAAAATTGATGTAAAGAAAACAACAGACAAGCTATTTAGATAATGATGTGAAAGCAGTGCATAAGAAGAGAGAAGTACTTCTCCCTGTGGGCAATCTTTTCCTTCCATGTCTGTGGACTGTACTTTATTGCCATCAAATCTGGTAGACAAAAATTGTGAACTTGAAATTTTCATTTAAAAAAAAAAAAAGGGGGGGAACCCCCCCAAAACAGCAAGTAACCTGTGCTCCTAAATGAAATCTTAAGCCAGTGAGGCGGCAGGGCGAGCAGCCCTCACCTGAGCTGATGGGAGGTGAGGACTGAGCCAGAGCGCGGTCCTGCACTGCTGCAGCCCTTCTGGTGCAGCCCTTCTGGTGCAGCCCTTCTGGTGCAGCCCTTCTGGTGCAGCCCTTCTGGTGCAGCCCTTCTGGTGCAGCCCTTCTGGTGCAGCCCTTCTGGTGCAGCCCTTCTGGTGCAGCCCTTCTGGTGCAGCCCTTCTGGTGCAGCCCTTCTGGTGCAGCCCTTCTGGTGCAGCCCTTCTGGTGCAGCCCTTCTGGTGCAGCCCTTCTGGTGCAGCCCTTCTGCTGCAGCCCTTCTGGTGCAGCCCTTCTGCTGCAGCCCTTCTGCTGCAGCCCTTCTGCTGCAGCCCTTCTGCTGCAGCCCTTCTGCCGCCCGGGCCGGAGGCGCAGGAGCATTTTGGCTTCCCAGCTTGGCTGGCCTGGCCCAGCGGGCCCCGGGCAGGCGGTGGGTGTGCTCTGGCTTTTGGAAAACGCGACTCGTCAGCCGTGGTTACTCTGTTTTCAGACTGAAGCTTCCTCACTGGACGTGAAAGATCGGATGGCTGAGCTGACATTGCGTAGCAGAGGGACAAGTTTTACTTCTCACTTCCAAAAGTCCTGTATTAAACAGAAATGTGAACTTTACAGCTATGAGCTTGATTTTTACTTTTTCACCTAAGAAAGTTCAGTTTCTTGTCATCTTCCTGTGGTTTACGTTAACTGCAAGTCCCATTTGTAAAGCTTTTAATGACAAAATTGAGTAGAAATTGTGTTTTGCCATTGGCTTCCACCCCCAATCTCTCACTGTCCTAGAGGCGATGTTAAATTGTGCTGGAGTTCTTGTTTTTAAGGTAATTTGATTTGAGTATTCAGAAATTGCATAGAGTTACGTTGATAAAGCAAAGAGCAAATTTTGTAATGGGGATGTTTTGGTTTGAAACCATAAAGAGAAGATTTGATGCTTGCATACAGTGTCATCTGAAAAATGATTAAATTTTCTTTTTTTTTTTTTTTTTTTTTCAGTCCCTTGTAGGGAGCCTGGAAAAACCTTCAGTAAAGCTGCTAACACTGATGAGAGATCTTTTATGCCAAGGTATGAGTTTTTTAATGTTCTCAATATGTTTCAAATGAAATTGCTAACTGTGAAAACATTGGCAGCTGGGGAAATTTGAGAATTGATAAGTGTATAATCCATTGTTTAAAATAAAAAGTTGCTTGAACCTTGTTTCCTGTAGTGGGGAAAAGAAACCCTGAAGTTTTGTGTCCGTCTTTCCTGATGTCCTCTGCTTTTGTACAAAATACAAATCTACTATTAACAGTCCACAGCCTTTCTTTTAAGGCTGAGTCAAGAATGTGTCTGGTTTTATTTTTAAGTCTTTTGTTATCATCTTACTTAATGGGGATTGTGTCATTAGTTATGGCCAATGTTTCATCAAGTTATGCAAAACCATCAGAGCACGTGCTCTTACCACTGTCTTCCTCACACTGAGCAGCATACCTGCACCTCCTGTTACTCGTAGCTCCATCAGTGTTTGGAGAAGAAGGAGAAACTAATGAATACAAACTGCCTTCTTCAGATTTATAAATTTGTACTCAGGCATTTGCATTTCACTGGGTGCAAGTCACATCGCAGGTTAGTGTGAGGTTCTTGTACCCACTCTTTCAGTGCTGTATTTGCTTACCTTCTCTGTTTATGTATCTCTCCCCACCACTCAAATTGTAAACTTCTTGATGAGCTGGTAAAACTTTTCTAACAGGAGCGGCTAATTTTTGTGTCGGGTTTATCTCCTGAAGGGCCTCGGCTGTTGTCTCCACGCCACCCTCCCCGCAGCCTCTGCCTGGCTTCTTCCGCTGGTTGGGAAATACCCTGAAAGTTTTGCTTCTTTGTACCCTGATTCAGCCAGTGGGTTGCAATAGGGCGAAAGATGATTTGTGCAGTTAAGAGAGGGCGTGAGTGCTTGGCTGAATAAAGATGCTGGTGAGCAGGCACTTGGAGCCACGGTTCAGGTTACAGCTTCACCTGCGTTTGCATCCGTCTGCTGGTCCTTCTCAGAGATCCTTCTGCCATCCTGCCTGCACTGCCTTTCATTTTTGGATATTAAAAGAAATATCCTGCATCTTCACCTCTCCATCTGTTCGCAGGGTAGGGCCCTCCACTCTTCCTTCAGGAAAGAGCTGGGCTGTTTGGGGCTGATGCTGTGAATAGCTGAATATCCGTTTCTGTCACTTCCCAGGCAGTGTTGGTGATGGCAACAGCTGAAAAGAGATGTTAAAGAATAAAGAAAAGAAGAGATTAATCCTGAGGTGTCGGGTGTTTTGCAGTGTAGAAGCAAAGCTTGTTCATTATTATAAGTGAAATCCGAACCCTACTGATTTATTACTCTGTATTTAAAGTGGCTGTAGAGGTGCTGGGTGGGTTGGAGAGTCGGATGCAGCGGGAGGAGGGAGCCTGCTGCTCGGGGCGGTGACGGGTTCCTGGGTATGAAGTGTGCTCCGTGCCCCACGGTTGTCCTGCCGTAGCTCGGTGGCCGTGTGTGTACGGGCAAAGGGAGCACGAGCAAGGAGGCATGCTCAGCTTTTGCTTTATTTTTGCAGCACAGCATTCAGAACTAATGAGACCAGTTTCACAACATTTATGACAATACTAAAAGTTATTTTTTACACTCCTTAGCGATCATATTCTTTTCTTGAATCAAAAGAAACACTTAACACCCGTAATTTCATTGCATTTTGAAACGTAGCCATTGCTTCACAGCATGCAACTCCACTACACAGAGCTCTGGATGGAAATGAATGCTACTGTGTCTAACTGTATTTAGGTGGGCATAAACAGTTGCCAAATGAAAAGCTGGCTAGGATGCAGCATAGTAATTTCTTGAGCACTCTATTCATGTTGTATAAACAGATAACATTAACATACTTGTGAAAGAGCTACAAGATAATTAAGGCGTGTGGGGTTTACAGTAATAAGGCTCATGCGTTTCAGGATCTTGGTTTCCTGTTGCACCTGAAAAAAAAATCAGCAAATACTGTAGAGAAGAAATGAGAAGTTAGTCTTGTACTGCTCCCAGCTGAAACTTTCCCACAAGTATTTTTACTATAAATAAGAAGTGAAAGAGTTCACAGCTAAATTTAACCCTTAGCTTGATTGCTTTCCGGGTTTTCTTGTGTGGAACAGACTGTGGAACTGTAGGAAGATGAACTGGATCAATAAGTTGTATTTCTACTTTATCAAAAATGCATTGCCTTTTAATCTGTAAGGATTCTCAAGGGGAAAATCATTGCTAACTGGAATTCCCCTCTTCTTCCCATCCAAAATCATGATTTTTGAAAGAAAGGAAGTGAATGTTACTTCTCAGGGAAATTTTCAAGCAGAAGAGCTTACAGCTGCCAGAACTCTAACTAAAAATATTATCAATGTACTAGAGTTCATAGAGATTGCTTGCTCTGCTTTTAGATATTCAAAGTTACCATTCTGGAAAATCCCTTTCAGTTTGACTTAGTTTCACAATTTCTATGAAGTTAAGCAACTGCAGCTCACATAGGTTTCAAGAGTTGAAGAAAAACCGCCCCAAGGTGCTTAAAACTATGGGCTGCTGCTGATAGCTTCAGCTTTATTCCCCTTTGAGGCTTGGGTGAGGGAAGGGCAGCTTGGCTGCATGACTGCGGAGAGAGCCCCGGCGCAGGCAGGCGAGCCCTGTATTTCTGTTCTTCTGGCTTAAAAATTAGCTTAAAGTTGTGCTAAACCGGCTGCAGAATTTGTACGCCTCTCTCCAGCTGCAGGCGGGGTTTTTGTATTTTTGCTTAAATCTGTACTTGTGTCACATTTAGACCGTAAAGCATACTGTGGTTGAGGGGTGAGGGTTAAAAGTGGGATGTTTGGGCAGGGTCTCCGATAACGTGTTCAGCTGCCGGTCCCGATGCAGCTCCGGCAGGGACTGGCTGTGGCCATGCGGCAGCACGTGGGTTTCCTCTTGACTCTCTGTTTTACAGCTTTCCCTTGGGAACCTAAATGATAGAAAAAAACCTGTCCCGATTTAATGATTATATAAACTTGAGACGCAGATTGTCAGGGAGTTGTCCACAGTTGCAAAGCTAAAAATACGATCCCTGTTCTTTGCAGACTGTTGTTAACAGTAGTCAACAAGGCGATACACTTCTCTCTCAAACTACTCGGAATACGTTTTTATTTTTAAAGCGATCCTCAGACTGTAGCCAGTGAACCCATAAATCCTGTGGCAATGTTAGTTTGAAATGCCTTTGAGAAATGCAGCTTGCCCAGCCTCATAGCGCTCGTGTTTCCGAAGCCTTACTTGGGAAGAAAGCGCTATCTTGCTGGGGGAATAGGGGGAAGATAATTAGCTGCTGAGGTCATTGTTTGCTTGAGCTCCGTTGATAGGGACAGCCCAGCCTGGCTTATAATGTAAACATAGTGTAAAATGTTTATCGCCAGCTTTGTCATTTGCCTTATTTGTCAGGGAATCTCGGTGAGAATGAGAAGTTTTCTGGTGCTGCATAGCGAGTTGAGGGAGTTGCAAGATTTCCATAAAAAGGCAGAGTCCTTGCTTGGGCGAGCAGAGAGGTTCTGCCTTGGCAGCCGTAAGTTAGGCCTGACCTTTTCCAGGGAGGAATACTGACCTAAATCCTTCCCTGCTGGGGGTGGCTGGGAGAAGTAAACCTCTCTACTTGCATCTTCCTGATCTAATTTTCTTGTCCGATACTCACTGGTTTATGCTATAAAATGCTGAGAATGCAGAGGACAAGCAGCGAGAGCTTGTGCTACCCAGTGCGGCAGGAGCGGGCACGTGTGGCTGCACTGTGCTCGCCGTGTTTGTACCGTGGCGTCGTCATCCTCAGCCTCTCCAACCTCAGGCTCACGCAGACGTGGGAGCCTTTGGGCACCTCACAAACTGGGGCTGTCAGAGCAGCCATCTAAACTTGAGTGCCCAGGTGGAAAAATAAAAACTATGGCTCTTACTGAAGAGACTTTTGTTCTCGGGAGTATTTGGAGAAGGGGAGCGTGTTGCTACTTTCAGAAGACAGTGTCATAAATTTGTATGTGCAGGTACGCTTTTAACTGTTGGCTTTTTTCCTGCTTTCCAGATTGTCGCTATTTGAACAGACCACACCATGCGTGAGTACAAGTTAGTGGTCCTTGGTTCAGGAGGTGTGGGGAAGTCCGCTTTGGTAAGTTTTGGGAAGCAGTTCTGAAATCAATACCCAAACTTCAAAATTGGCCTCTCTTATTGCAGACAACACTTATTAAATGCATTGAGATATTTGTATTACTTTTAACATGCATAGTGACTTTCATGTAGCTGCTGTTACGCTGCTGGAATATCTGTGAATGTGTGTCAACGTTTTTGGAGAAGCAGCAGGCAATTAATTGCTGTTACGATAGCATTTAATTTCTGCTTCCCGCATGGGTTTTTTTCCCCGCATATTTTTTTTTCCCCCCGCATATTGTAAATGACTGAATGTCTGTATCTAACTATTAAAAGCCTAACCTACACTGGAAGAGTGAGGGAAGTCTTGCCGTGCACGGCAGTGAATCAGCGATGGTTGCAGGCTTGCATACCTTGAAGGCTGCGTGTTTCCCATCCTGGACAGAACCCGAATGAGCAGCCTGGACTGAACACACGGGGCAGAATGAGAAGTCACCTCCAGCATGTGCAGTGCAGAGGGATAAGCAGACTGATGACACTTTGCGCTCCTTAAGTACTTGTGTTGTTTCTAGTAAGAGGTTTACATAGCAGAGTTGATAGTAAAGCATTGTAAGAGAGATTTCTGTCACCTATTTATCACGAATCAGTCAAGCAGCTTGCTCCAACAAGAAAGGCAAAGAACTGGTCAAGTGTAAAGTTATCTAAAACAAGGAACTACACAGTGTTCCTTTTCACAGAAGATGATAATAGCTGACCAGCCATTCATGTCATAGACGCTGCTTCTTGCACCGTTGTTTATTCTGCTGAAATGGGCTGCTTGGTAAATCTTGGTAAATCACCTGCAGAATCCAGATTAATAGGAGGAAAGATTATTCAGATATGTATCAAATTTGGTGTACTCTTTCAGAGATCCCATCCTAATCTTTACAAGGTGTAGGTGTAAAATTTTTTTGATACACACTATTCTTCCACAGCAACTTAAGCAATCTGTATTACTTTTTCCACCACCTTGATTGAGTATCTTGCTTTTGTTATGTAATGTTGAAAGACTCACTAGGTAAAATAGGGTACTTATTAATACGCTGTACATAAAAAATTATTCAGCATCTGACATACTTGAATTTCCTTATTTGTGATGTAAAGTCTGAGTCAGCATCCATCACTGGCCTTTTTAAAAGTTGAAATGTGAATACTTAGTCTGGTAAACAGATGTTAAGTTCTTTTTGACAATCTAGGTGCTAAGTGAGCATATATTGTAATTCATATGCAACATTGATCCATTTTGTTTATAACAGGCCACAGTAAGTGCCAATTAGCAGCTAAGAGTGAACAATATTTAGCTTTCAAGATGACTGTCTACTTATTTACAAGCATTAGGTTACAAGGTGGGATTTAAAATAATATGGAGGTCACTTTAAAATTTCTTTCTTCGAACTGTATAAACTAAAATGTCTAACAAAGAGGCTGGTGTTCCTTTTCAGTTCTGTGTTTTCATTACAATATGGTGTTGTTTCACTGCAAATCCTCCTTATTGTTTTAACTCTTCTGTGCCAATGTGATGATGATTGTCCCTTTCGGTAATGGTGACAGGAAAACCCTTCATAGTTATTAAGGCACAGTTACTTTGCAGCTTCTTTGTAAGTGTTTCCTAAACAGTAGTTTTCTCTCCATTTCTAATGAGAGTAAAAATCTTCTGGAGTGTCAGTGGGTAGACACTATTACCAAGAGTAACACGTTGTGCGTAGTCCTATATAAAACTGGAAACCAAAGTTGGGACGCGCAACCCCCGAACTGATAAAAGTTATAGAAGTCTTGGGTCTGTGCATAACCTGAAAACAACCCCAGATTTGTGTCTTCTCCCTTGGCCTCCCTTTCCTCCTATAATCAATAAAAGTAAAGTACATCAGAGATTAAGAACATTACCTAGTAAGATAGGTTATGAATGAAGTTGAATATAATTGTGATTGTGTGTAGTTGGTGTCTATGTGAACACACAAGCACCAGCTGACATAACAAAAGTTAGAACAGTGATTTATTAGAAATAAAACAATTTGAGAAGAGAATACATGGGTTTGGTTGATTTTCTTTCAGAGCAGTACTGTATTTGCAGATATAAAATAAGACTCTGAGTGTTATAGTAGAAAGATGAAATGTCGTGAGTGGTTTGCCAGGTTCTCGCGTTTAAGGCTGGTTCACAGACACAGTTCCCAGAACAGAGCGGTACAGATGTGACTGACTTCAGTGCTCAAATGTTAGGCTCCTAGCAAATAGCAACCACCTTCGGACTCTCTTTGGTTAGCAGCTGTGCTAAGAATCCTAAAATATAATCTGTAATCTGCAGTTCTTACTGTTTGTTTCCATCACTGGTATAACACTGTAATCCATGTTAATAGTGGTATCTTATTATAATGATTTTACTGAGATCTCTTATCTGAAAGGCAGACTGGGACAAGAGTGTGGCAAGAAAATACTGGAGAAGCAAAGGCTTTGATTGTTAGAGTGTAAAATAGGTTTGTTTAGTCATATGGGATGATTTTTAAATGAGGTAGTAGTAGAGATCTTTTCTTCTTACATTAAAAGAAAGCAAACCATGAGGAACTGCTCGGTTTCCAGCACACAGCGAGATGTTCTGCGTGTATCTGGCATGTGCCACTGTCTGAAAGTTTGCAAGTACTTGGGTGACAAAAGTGAACCCTCTTGCAGTAAAATCTCAGCCTTCTGTCCAAACAAAATACGGCTTCTCGAAACAGGTAGTGACTTCACAGAATTTGTATTAAAAAACTTGTGGAAAGTTCAGTTGGCGAAAGATAGTTGGTGTGTTTGTTGATTTCAGAGACAAAATTAAGTGCTGGGCTCTTGGGCTTAGTTTTACAAACAAACACCACCTTGTTTTACAAACATCAGCCAAACCTCCGGACACTCCTCTGCTGCAATACTACGTTGTTGCTGATTGTTGTAGGTAAGAGCAGGGGGACGCAGGGTGAAAAGGAAAAGCAAGCTTTGCCTTGCAGAGCACAAGCAAAGCTGCAGACTGACAGGAGGCAAAGCGTACAGAGCTTGGGTGTCCAGAGATGGGCCACATCCGAATGACAGCCTGATGGGAAATGTTTAAAGTAGATTTGCTTTGAATAATTATATAGGGGAAGAAAGACTTCTTTGAAATGAATGATGCCTCCTCCTTTAAGGGTTTAATACAAATTGAGTAGCTGGAGACACTCCAGATTTAACCTGCTGCTCTGAAATATGTCTGTGCTCTGGGCATGTAATCCAGAGTAGCTCCGCTGTAACTCTAATGTGATTTGAATTGAAACGTGGATTTTCCACAGTGTACAGATTGCCAGTTCTTCTGATTAAATTTCAAGTCTTCCATATTTGGTGATTTTTATTCTTCTAAAGTTGCAGGCACTGAAGTAAAGGCATTTTTAAAGATACCATCTTTTATGAAAAAGCAAGCAAGCAAGCAGTTTACATTTCAGAAAAGTTTTGGAAACATGCTTGAATAAAGTGATTCTTAAACCAACAGAAACTACACAAATTTTATTTTAAAAAACTGAAAATGTATATGTCTTTTTCTCTGCTCCCCACTATTGAATTTTAACAGCAGTGTTGAGTAGTTTTTGTGTTGTAACCTTTTCATAAAGTGCTTCTTGGTAAATGTTACTGGTCATGTTCGGGTCCCTTAAGTTTTTCTTCTTCTTTCCTTTCTCCCCAGACTGTACAGTTCGTTCAGGGAATTTTTGTTGAAAAATATGACCCAACAATAGAAGATTCATACAGAAAGGTAAAAGAACATAATTTTTATTTCTTTCAAGTCTCATAGAGCTTGCTTCTTTTTAATAATGCAACGAAAGCTTATCAGAATGAGAAGGGGTCTTTTCTGAGCAAATGTTGTGGCTGCATAAAACCGCAGCAGGAAAGCGATGCACAGAAAAGCATCAGTCTTGGAAATGGTTTCATGCAGAGAGTTTCCTTTGGCTGTACAGAGTACTTCACGAGCTTAGGGCGTCCGAATGCAATCAGACAAATTATGTCAGTACTATAAAACCGAATTATCAGGGAATTACAAATTTTGCTGTTAATTGGACCACTCCCTAACTTAGTTGTGTTTAACAGGAGGATTAAACCTCTATTACTCCACATAACTAAGAGCTTTCACTTCAAATCTCCAGTGACTCGAGTTGAGGCAGTTTGAGGCTGCAGCTCTCCACTGTTTGCCTGTTTCTTCGTTAGAGGTTGCTACACCTGCCCAGGGCTCAGTCTGGTGTATTTTCCCGAACCATCACCGACTTCTGCTTGTACTGGGGTATGAGCTGTGGCGGCTGGCAGACAGGCGTACTGCCCATCCTCCCGCCAGCGCTTCTGGATGCTGTCTGGGGATAGGAGCAGCTCAGCCCAGCTAGGGTCAGACTGTTACTCAGATCTGTTTGCTGTAATTTGACATATAATTCCTACTTCGAAACACAAAGATATCAATATTTGCTATGTGTATGCTATCTGTTAGAGAGGATGCGTACACCGTTCGTCACAGTTGGTTGTGTGACTGTAGCATAGCAATTGCATTTTGTTGTTTTGCTTTAGGAATGGCTGTTTTGCCATTTAGTTCAAATGTGTTCTGCTTGGTTTGAAGGCATATGAAATTCTTTACAGCCGTTTTGGATGCGGGCTTGCAATTGCTGAGCAGAAGTCCTTGTCAGGATCCCTGACGCTGCCGTGTTACGTAATTCTGTCAACAGAGCTGCTTTCTTCGCTCGATTGATGTCAAGTAACCCATTGTTTTACAGATGGCATAAATGTTACTATAATTAAAGGCACCAAAACAGAAAACAAAAACTTTGAACATTTGTACCTGTGAGAATTAAATGTAAATTGAGGTATGAGTTCTGCTGTTAAATGTATTTGACTTTCCTGGAATTACTCTCATTGGATCTGAGACATTTCTCAGTGAGTGGAAGACTTGCTAAGCCTAACTGTGAGGATCACTAAATATTTTGCTTTTTCTTTTCTTCCTTACCCCTTTCTCTCCCGGCAGCAAAGAAAAATTGAAGTTTAAGGTCCTTTGATTTGTAAGAGTGGATATTATCTCACTTAAGTTGAGATGTTTACAACAAGCTGCTCATTTAGGTCTTTATGATCAACAGAGTCCTGGAGCATAAGCGAGCTGGCCCAAATGCCTGGCTTGGGGCGTAATTAATCCTCTAATAGCGGTGCCTCTCTGAGCAGTGGGGAAGTGCCGGTGGCTGGCTTGCTTACAGAGGTCTTTGTGGCAGAAGTAAAAACTGAGCTGACACTCCTCTTGCCTGTCCCATTTCAGACTTTTTAGTTTTAACTGCATTTGTCTCTTCTGTTTTTTCCCCAGCAAGTGGAAGTAGACTGTCAACAGTGTATGCTTGAAATCCTCGATACAGCAGGGACAGTAAGTATAATTTGTTTTTCTCATTGGTATGGAGTTTCTTTGTTAAGAATGTGGTGAGATGTTAAGAGTAGAACTTAGACCAGTATAATAATCCTGCCCAAGCAAAACCAATAGATCAGCAGCAGTAATTTAAATTGAATAGTTTTGTTAACCCAAAACCTGGCATGGTGAATGAGCCTTCTGCAGCCCCGCCGGCAGCACTGTGAACCCGTTCCCCAGCCGTGCCCCCGTGGGACACAGAGGTTGGTGCATCCTGTGCCACTCGCCTCTTCTCTGCCATCCACCGTCGTCTCGCTATCAACACACTGATACGGGATAATTTTACGTGTTAATTTTGCAAGTGGCCAGAATACACAGACAAAAAAGGCGAGGTCGTAAGCAGCAGGCTCTTTACTAAAATAAAGGTAAGATACAAAGGTGGAAAGGAAAAGGAGGACTCGGAGCTAAGGCAGCATTGTTCTGTAGCTAATTGTGGGCACAGTTTGACGTGCTGAATCATTGCAGCTGCTTCTTTTAAAAGCAAGTCTGCAATATGTTGCTGTTTCAGCCTCTTGTACTACATATTCATTCAGTAAGTAGGCTGCATCCCTCTAGGGCTCTTCCCCAAACAGGACTGAAGGGAGCAGTTTCCCCTTCCCATGGGGAGGGAAGTGGATATGTCCATGTGGATTGAAGCTGCTTCCAGGCATTGCATAGGAATCGCCTCCCAGCATGTCCCATCAGCCCGCCTGGAGAGGATTCAGTCCGTAAAGATTCTGTACGTGCCAGGGAATACTCCTCTACCCAGGCATCTCCCTGGCGCTGCCTTGTGCTGCTCTGGGAGGCCCATGTCGTCCTTCCAGCGCGAGAGCAGCCGGGGCCGCGCAGCGACTCCCTTTGCCATGCCGGTGTCGCTTACCGCCGTGCAAAGTCCTGTCGCTAAGTAAACGGAGCTTGTAATGGTTGAGTGCACATCGCAGGGGGAGGACATGCTTCCTAAGAGTCAGTTTTATTTAGAAAGCTCTGAAAATTACCAACAGCAATGTGAAGGCGTGGAAGCAGAAATCACTGTTACACGCTTTTGGTAAAGCTTCCTTTCACAGGCGTGGACAAAAGGCAGCTCTGATCTGGTACAGATTTTCCAGCCTGCTCTTGCATTTCATTGCATTGAACCTTTAAGCCATTTTCATGCTAGAAATGACTGCCATATAATTGTGTATGTTCAGGGGTGATCAGGCAGTGCCTTTCCACGCAGTCATGCTCACAATAAATCGTGAGTGTGTGACACCTAGGCCTGTTTCAATGTCGTGTTAGAGGAGAAATTGAATTTCCAGTCCATATCTGTTGTCTGGGGAATTGGTCTGATGGCAGACTCGTGCTTGACACCACATCAGCAAATAAATGAAAGATCATTACAAAATATGTCAGCCAAATCTTAACACCTTGTATTACGGCTTGGGGCATACCACAGTCCATCTGCAGATATGTTTTTATTGCTGCTCTTGATCTTTTTCCCATTTTTTCAAGAAGCCTTTTTTTCCATTAGGGGAAAAACAACAAAGGGAAAGAGATGTGTTAATGCTTTTATTAAGTTTGCATGCTTCAGTGGATTTCCAAAAGGGGTAAAAAATGTAAATGCATGCTGTACAGTGCTATATTCTTGTCTCCATTACAATAAAAGTATTCCTTTGTAAATGTTCATTAGCTGCATTCACTAGCTAATAACTTTTTAAAATATTTGATTACAGGAGCAATTTACAGCGATGAGGGATCTCTATATGAAGAATGGTCAAGGGTTTGCACTAGTATATTCTATAACAGCACAGTCCACGTTTAATGACTTACAGGACCTTCGGGAACAGATTTTACGGGTTAAGGACACTGAAGATGTAAGTAGAATGTTTTGTCTTCTGTAAATGGTTAAAATGTGTTTGTAAATAAACATAGGGGGATTTGTGAGCAAAACTTCTTTCTGAGAATATTCTTTGCTGTATAGCAAAGTTTTGTGTTGAAGTAAGTTTCCTTAGCATTGTTTGTTATTTTCAGTGTTGTTATTTGAGGTCCAACACCTGCTGAGGGGCATAATGAAACCAGATTTTCACATGTACCGGCAGGCTAAGAGTCTTTGGAAATGTTGGGAGTTGACTGAAAACAACCTTTTTTTCCCTTTTAACTTCTTTCCAGTATTTTCATCTTCCTCTTTAACTGTGCGTTAGGGGTACTTTATTTCCCTCAAAGTTAAGGAAAAATAATAGTTGAACTCACCAGTAATGATGTTCTTAGTAGATGTGTAGCTGTCTTACAGTGGAGACTAACATGGCTTTTCCCAGATGTATGAAGCAGAAATTGAAGTACAGAGCCGTGACGTTTCCTGAAGTTTGGCTGTGAAGTCTCTCGAGTCCTGGAGCGGGGCGGTGTGTACGCTGTGCCCTCTGTGCCGTTCACATGCGCACAGGTCATAATCCAAGTTGATGAACCTGAACTGCAAATAGAAGGGACATGTTCAGCCTCTTGACCAAACTGTGCTTTGTCATTTAAATGTCATTAGTGTGACTAGCCTTTTTTGGGGAACTCGCTGAACGTTCTTTATGTTCATCTCTCTGTGTGAGAGGGCAGTGTCAGTAGGGGCTGGGGAGGCGAGGAGCAGCCTGTTCAGTCTCCTCCGCTCTGGCTGCCGGAGCCGTGTGTTGGATTAAGTAGTCCTGGGTCTTGTTGCACGAAGCAGAGATTCCCTTACTGTAGCTGTGCGGCGTCCCTTGATTTGTGAGCTCTGCTTCGCTCAAATCCATCAGCTGTGAGAGCCCGTCAGCTTTCTATTGAATTGTCTTCTGAATGCTGAACCAAAACTTTTACAGAATTTTAGGTCATTGTATGAAAAAGTGCTTATCCCTTTCTGAAGGAAAGGAGGAGGATGTTTAAGGGTGTGCGGCTGGGGTCTGTCGCTCCCGCGATGCCCGTGTGTGAGCAGGGAGGGTTCAGCTTTGCACCGCGGGCGTGCGGGTCCTGTGAATGGCAGTGGCACTCGGCAGTGGCACTCTGCAGACCACCCTCGCAGTCCGAGGCTTTTAAACTCTCGACAGTTTTCTTCGTTCCTTCTGTCATTTGACAAAATCTGTAACCCGAAGGAGATCATGCGGTTGTATGAATTAAATCTTTAAGAGACTCTGAAAGAGTCTCAGCTAGTGACGCAAGGTTGTAATTTTGGTTGTTTAAATCCCTTTTTAAAATAAGGAAAAATTACATTAAGATAATTTGCATTCAGTCCTGTTTGACAGAAGAAAACTATTTACTGTATTTCCAGTTCAGGCCCCGGTTCCTGTAACTGGAATTCCTTTGTGGGCTTTTAATTTCTAAACGTGATGTAGGTGAGACTGCCAGTGGCTTTTGCCATGGTAGCCATGTGGCTGGTGGAGATGTGTGGGAACTCTTTCTCTGTGCAGGCTTCCTCCAGAAGAAGCCGAAATTAATTTTTTTTTTTTTTTTCTTTGCCTAACTGTTGGTAATGTATTGAGGGGTTTGCCCTGAGGAGTGTGAAAAAGATTGCCTGTTTTTTTTCCGCTGACAGTTTAAGGGTAACTGCTGCCTTTGATGTCGATTTGCTTTTGGGTTGTGTCAGCCGCTTTATGGCTCGCCAGCGGGGCTGCGGCAGCGGCAGCAGCAGCCTGTCCCACGCAGCCCTTATCTCCTTGCCGCGCTCCTGTGGCTCGCGGAGCGGTGGTGTTCGGTAAACGGGGCTGGGACGCGTTTTTGGGCCAAATCCTGAGTAAGCCGTGAGCATTGTATTTAAATAGCCGTGCAGGAAAACGCAGTTTGAGCAGTGAGCAGAGTGCGCCGGGGTGGGATGGGCACAGCCCGCAGCTCAGCGGCGCTGGGGCTGAGGGCAACCTCTCCGGGCTGCTTCTTTCTCTTGGATCTTCGCTGTCCCATATCCTGACTGCCTGGTTTTGAATGGCTTTGGTTCCCTCCTCGGTTTAACAAGCTGAACTTGTCAAACTGATTTTCATTTAGGTAGGGATTATGCTTGCATAAATCCCCAGCAACACGAGTCCTTCAGCCTCTCGGTCAGAGCCCCGCGCTTGGCTCGGCTGCGCTCACTGGAGGGAAATTTGCACCGTAAGCTGGTCAAGTTGATCGGACAATAGAGACTGTTGCTTTCATTTTTACTTCAGTGATTTGATTTAATTATTAAAATGCGTTTATTTATTTTGTGTTAGGGGGATGTTACTTGTTGAATCCAAGCTTGAGAGTCTCTTGAACATTTAAGCCATGCTCTGCTAAGTTAGGAAATGCGCTCCTTCCTGTATTTAGTTTCAGAATGTGTCTTTTAAAATCCCAATACTTAAACCATTAAATTATGTATGTCTAACAAGTTAAAATTCCAGTCTTCTACATGAAATAGTAGGTGATCAAAAGCTAGTTGTTCATCAAACTCCGTTTTTGGCTCTATGATAAACAATTGCTAACTTTTGAAATAACCTTATACAGAGTTTCGTGTCTTTCAAACATATACTGTTTACCCATCTAAGTATCATATTTTTCCTATTATGTCACATTATTAATATACTTTATTTTTTTGCTGAATGGGTTCGAACACATTTTCATGTTTTGGTATGAGAAAATTCCTCTTAACTATCTAGAAAACTGTAAAGAATGGGATTAAGCTGATGTAGTTGTAAATACCCTGTTGGTGTCTGATGTGAAATAAGCTTTTTTGGATTTTCCTCGTGTATTGTGACTTCAGGTTTCTGATGTAATAAGTAAAACTTATTTGTCAAAAATAAAATGTGATCATTTTCTAATCAGTATGGCTGTGAGTTTTAAATAGAGAAATTCATCTTGAGCGTAGTTGAACTGGGAAGAGACTACAAATATTAACATTGAAGTAGATTAAAAATGTACAGTGTGTTGTAAATCACCAAAGGAAGTGGGTAATGATTTATTTTCCAGCTGGAAAGTACTCATTTTCTGTTCAAAGAATTAAATGCTGCAGGAAACGGAGCGGGGTGCACACCCATTATCAGCAGTTCTTTAGGTTTTTTTCTACTTGTACATAGTGTAAGGGAAACAGGATGCTGTTGCTGCTGTGTGTGCGCAGAGCGCTGCAGCGCGTCCTGCGGATCTCGCTGTGGTCTCGCGTTTCAAAATCCACCTTAGCTCTGGCTGTATCATCCCCTAAGATCTACGAGATGCAGGTTGTAAAAGCAAACTTCAAAATGCCATGTAACCCACAATGCTCAGGCGTAGAAAGTCCTGAACTGCGCATCTGCCTCCGAACGGGCTGTGCAGCCGTGCGGGCTGGAGCCGGGGAGCTGGGCTGGGTGCCCCGGCTGCACGGCCCTTGGGGAAGGGTCCTGCAGGAGGGGCCGGCCGCGACTGGGACTGCGCTGTAGTCTCATCATCTTGTAGGTACGGAAATGGCACCTGAGGGCAGGTAGTTTCGGTTGTTACAGAGGTTTTTTGGGTGCTTTGGGTGTTTTTTGTTTGCTTCTTTAAGGTCTTTTCTACCTATTTGTGACATCTTGGTGGGCTACAGCTGTGGTAGAGACTGCCTGAGAACCAGAGAAAGCCTTCTGAAATTATATATCAGGATGTTATTTCTAAGATGTCTTAGTACTGGTTTTAATCTATCTTTTTGCCCGATGTCTTTCTCCTGAAAGAGTTTTAACTCCACATCTAAACATAAGTGATGAGAGCAAGCCTGCTGCTTACAGTCACCAACGCTTACTCTGATACTTTGAGACAAATGGATTTATAACTTAATGAGTGCAGACTGCGCTTGGCTCTCCGCACTGCACCAAGCAAATACAGTCGCAGCCCTGGTGAGAAGCCGGTGAGCTACGGCTGAGCAAGGGCTGCCGTCCTTTCTCTCGCCGCTTGTGCTGTTTGGGGGAGGGCTGGGCAAGCCGAGGGACCCCTCCTTTCTGTGCAGCCTGATGCAGACGCATTGGTAACAAGCATTTACTACAGCCAAGGTCATTTTCCTACAGTATGAAATTTCTCTGTTTTTCTATAGGAAATGTCACAAGGAATATGGTTTCCCCAAGGCACTTTCTTCCTCGTGAAGGAGCGAGAAGGTGACTCACCCAGACACTTTAGAAATCCAGCAGCTTAAGGAGAGGGGCAGACGCCCTTTCATCATTGGCTTGAACAAATGATTTGCCTGTATTTGCGTCATGGGTGTAGGATGAATCTTTTGAACATGTATCAAATGTTTGTTTTAATATTGCATGAGATTATTTATTGGAAGTGGTGTCCTTTCAGGAGCTGAGCTGAGTGGTTGGAAATTTTAATTGTTCTAAACTAGTAAATATCAAGCACGGTGTTTGTGCCTTTTGTTAGTGAACATCCTCTTTTCTGTGTGTATGCAAAACATGTCAGTAGTACCATATTGTACTGAGATGAGAAAGGCAGGTGGTCTTGTGTGGGAATGCTTAGCTGCACAGGACTGTTCCTTTTTATTCCATGTGCAGGGTTTTTCAGTGCTTTTCAAAGGTGCTTCCATTTCTTGTTGTGTGGCTTGACAACAGGTTGACAAGGCAGGTCAAAGGGGCTGAAACATAGAATGTAGAAACACGCGCTGCATGTTCTGTTGTCTAAAATAGGCTAAGTTGGCAGGCAGTTTAGCCTACTGTCACGTGAAAGTCCTGAAAGGCATTTCAGTAGTAAATTCAGGTTTTGACTAGAATGGTATTGGATGTAGAGACCAGAAAATAAATCGCTACTAACTTAAGATTGTGCTGAAATAACTACCATTTGGTTTTACGGTGTCGTCCATGTGTTGAATTCATAGTGAACCAGGGTGTCTATAGTATCCTCTTTCTTCAACCCTTTCCCAAGCAGGTATCTAAATTCCAGTCTAGTTCGTGAACTCTGCTGAACTTCTGATTTTTATTGTTTTTCATACTGTCTATATTGTCTTGTTTCCCCCCCGCCTCCCATGTGCCTTTGTAAGCCCTAGCATTACAGTCCACGTCGTACGTTAACCTGCTGATGCTGATCTCTTGTTCTTGCTTGTCTCCTCTCCAGGTTCCAATGATTCTGGTTGGCAATAAATGTGACCTGGAGGAAGAGCGTGTAGTCGGCAAAGAACAGGGTCAAAACTTAGCAAGACAGTGGTGTAACTGTGCCTTTCTAGAATCGTCTGCAAAGTCCAAAATCAACGTTAATGAGGTAACTATCAGCTGTTCCCTTGCTTTTCCTGCTTCAGCATGAATGCCACATTAAACCAGCATGCAGTCCATCCTGTATTTCTTAATTGGGGAAAATTCAGGATGATTCTGAAATCTCAGCCTAGGAAAGGCTTGCGATGCAGTGTACTTAGCTACTGCTTTCTGTTTGTTTTAAGGAGACTGCTCCTTTTTCTCTGTAAAGGGTGGGTGACTTCTCCAGGTAAGTGCTTTCCATAGCCTGTCAGAGGACAGGAACAGCAGAGGGTCCTCAGTAAGCCCAGCTAACTGGATGACTCTTAGCTTAGACAAACTTTATTTGGAAAGTATACTTTTTCCAAGATAGCTGCTGCTGCTATTCAGAACGTGGATTATGCCCCATTGTGTTACATGTCATGTTGCGTAGTGCTGGCTGTTGTTTTTGAAAGTATTTGCTTTTCACATTCCTGCTACGTCTGGCTGCTCAAGCAGACATCCCAGCACAGTCCTCCTCTGGTAAGCCACTAACTTACCGAGACCGTGTCCAAACATACATGTCTAAGCAGTTCCCCATGTCTACCTGAGAAACACCTTTGCGATTGGTGTGCCTTTTGCTGCTGCCCGAGGTGGTGTAGTTCTGCTGAGGGAGCTCTGCTTGGCATCAGGAACCAAGTTTTTATTCTCTGCTGTGAATTATCTGACTGTCACAGAGGCCATGCTTCCAGCCACAAAAGCTGAGGTGACCCCATTGAGTGTGGTTGGTTTGGTGCCAGGAGATAACTGGGACCGTTCAGGAGGCCGTGTGATAAGCAGGAGCTGTAGGATCTTGGACGGGACCCAGCGTTAATTTGGCAGCTAGTGGGATGTGCGCAGCGCTGCACCTACCCGCTTGAAAGGGGAGGGAGCTCCAGGCTGAATGAATTGCAGCTTCTGTGGTTAGGATTAGCCTAGCTGTAGTGCACATTAATCTAACCTGGTAAATATAGCTTGCTGGGCGAGACTTCTGCCAGAAGGGATTCTTTTTGTGTGTGTGTCTGAGCTGTAGTAAAACTAGGACTGTTCATGAAGAAACTAGTAGCTCAGTCATCAAACAGATCACTGTGGAGTATAACAAATTCTAGTTTATTTGTATTTCCGCAGTCTGTGGCAGAGACTGACCTCTTATTAGCCAAAGGTGCCTTAAAGCTCTCCCGAGGGCTGTGTCCGAAAGGGGATTCTCTCGTAGGCAGAACGCCCAACTGTCCTGGGGCGAATGCACGCCCATGGTTTACATACAGTCATCCGTAACGTGTGAATCCTGTGTCTCCGTTTTTCCCTGTCCTGTCTACTGCCTCCAGTGAGACTCGGATCACAGAGAAGAAAATTATTAACTGGCAGATTAGTTTCTGGTTTTATTGTGATCTTAATTTTCTGGTTTTCTGCCAGTTTCTATTGTCTGGTTATGAGAAGCATAAAAGCTGAGGAAATCAAAGAGAAGAAACACTGTGAATCAAGCAACTCATTGTACTGGTTGTTTGTTTGTTCTGCTGGCTCATGGACTGGAGAAGCGTTTGCATTATTCTGGGTTTTGGTTTTTAGCTACTTTTGGACTTCCTAACTTTGTTAAAATCTGGGCTAAAGGGTGATAAATTTCTATGTGCCTTCAGAAATTCAGACTCCTGCACATCCTAATCACATTCAAATAATCTTGGCTCTTGTTACAAAGGCTTAAATATGGAAAGCTGTTTTGCATCAGCATGGAAGATGCCACTTATTAATTGGTTTATCCTACAGAAACGTCTTCTTTATATCTCATCTGTACACTTGTAAACGTCTTGGCTGTGTCCACTGGAGATTACGAACTGCTACTTTTGCCTGAGGCTGACAGTAGAAAACTGTAGCAATAAGCTTAGTAAAGGAGTAGTGTGAGCAACTCAAATGCTATTTCAAAATATTTTACACGAGATCTTGATAAAGCGACCATCATGTTCATTTCATTTGAAACTATTTAACTGTGCACTAGTGCTTTTTCACGTAGGTAATAGCCAGAAAATCTTAAATTTGCAGTTGTTGGAATTTGTTGTAAACTGTTTCTTTGTCTTTTGAATTTCCTTGGAATCAACAAGAATTTGTGAGCTGTCAGCCGGTCCAGGAAGGAAAAAAGTAAACAAGGAGAAGGGTGGAGCTCTCTGAAGGTTTAAATATTTCTCCTCAATACTGTGACCCAGCTCCAAGCATTTTTGCAAAGCTCAGTTTGCTATAAAGGGGTTGAGTATTGCTGGGAAATCAACCCACAGCATAAGTGTTCACAAGAAACTTGTCTCTGAAGCTGAAAGAGGCCCCTGTAATCATCCCCTTCTGGAAGTGTCTGAGTTCAGGGCAGATGTTTTGCTTCTCCTTGCTAATTTTATTAATAAACTCAAAAGGTTAGACCATGCAAAAAGGTGATTTAATTAGCAGCTTGAATCTGTTTGGCAAAGAAGAAAATTAACAGTGCATCCTACACAGCGGGTGAATGAAGACCACTTTTGAAGGTGAAAGCCAGGGAAAAGGGATGCCTCTCTCTGCAGTGAGAATACGCTGCTGGTGCTGTAGCAGCGGTCTGCAGAGGCACTCGTCAGCCCAGGGAGCACCAGTGAGAAGGTGATCCTTCAGGGTATTATGCCTGTCTTTTAAAAAACCTTTTGTTGTTTCCCCAGTTTTCTCCCACTTTTCCAAAGCAAGGGATTTGTGGCCATTCACTGCCGTACTCCTCTGAAGCCTTTGGTCATGTGTAACCTGAAGGAGAAGGCTGTATGCTGCAGGATATGAATTTTTAGTTCCCTTACATTCTGCACACTGATGTGAGCTCTGTGCTCTCCTGTTCCAGAAGTAGTTGCTTGAGATGCATGTTTAAGTAAATGCAAGCAGTTTACTTGGATTTATAATACTGCAGCCACCAGGAAACAGTATCAGCTTGCCAACCTACCTAATTTTTGACACTTGCATAGTGTTTTATCACTTTGATTTTTCAGTTTGTGTTTCTCATTTTCAGATCTTTTATGACCTGGTCAGACAGATAAACAGAAAAACACCAGTGGAAAAGAAGAAGCCTAAAAAGAAATCATGTCTGCTGCTTTAGACTCCCATGGCGCAGCAGCTCTGAGCCAGGTAAGAGGTGTCTGAATTACACCCGCAGCTCAGGTGATTGGAGCGTGAGCTGCTCCTGACAGAGAGAGGACTCCTTCCCCTTCCCACCACTCTTCTTCCTTCCGTCTGCTGCCAAATAGAAAATTCCTTCCCATTCCACTGCATTTGTTGGACTTTTTAAAAAGGTCAGTTGTACTGACTGACCTGGCAGAGAAGTACCTGCTTCTCTCCTTTTCTCCTTTTCCTTGGGTTGACAAGTGCTACAGAGCAGGAACTTCCTTTTTACTCTTGCAGGTTCTCTCTGGGTCTTGTGACACCGTGCTCTGAGCCACCATGGCTCAGTTTTGCTTCCCTTTTATCTTCTGCTGAAATTTGGTAGCGCCTATGTCACTTGTGTTATTGCTGCAGCTGCTGTCTCAGTCCTAGGTGCTATGGAGACAACTGCAAATTGGTTTGGGTGGGATGTGGATTTCAGTGGCACAGAAATAAAAAGCTGCCCACCAAAAAAAAATCAACTGCAAAAAACCGAAAACACCACCCCCCCACCCCCCACCCCCAAGGTTGGACATAGCTATAAATAATCTTCCTGTGTATCTTGGCAGGGTGCTCTCTGTGCTTACAGCTGTTCTGTCGTGCTTCTGAAAGAAAACAGCATTTCTGTAGCTTCAGATTTTGGACAGAAATGCCACCTAGGCTGCCGTGTGAGCTGTTAGCACACGAGCATGCTGCACGGCACCCTTCGGAGGCAGAGGAGGTGCGGGGTGAACGGCCCATCCCGGCACTAGGAAGTCAGCAGTGGGAAAGCGAGCAGGTCATCCCGAACGGTGGTCGTAGCGCAAAGCGCGTTGAGCCCGCGAGCGCAGCAGGGCAGAGCGGCAGCCCGGCCCTGTAGGGACGAGTCGGGGAGGAAGAACCCACAGCCAGCTGCCTTCGTGGTCCTGGGCTGCGCAGGCTGTCAGCTTCTCATGATTCCTGTGACCCATCAGAAGCTCTGTATTCTGGTTTTTAGTTTCATAAATGGGTGCAGTGTAGCTGGCAAAGCAACTGAAGTGCCCTTGTCCTGCAGTGTTTAAGACAAACTCCTGGTCATAGAAGGATTTTAGGGATGAATTCCTGAAAATAGGTGGGGCTCAGCCTTATGCCAGATCTGAAGGTTGTGCTGCAGATGGCCGTTTATAGCCTAGGTGTGACTGAGCAGGATAAATGGAGCTATGCAGTTAACCTGGCTTCTAAGGACTTGTGCTTTATTGATTGATGAATCTCTTATCCTGAGCCTTGAATGCCAGAAAATAATAGCTCAGTGTTGTGGGGAAACAGTGGCTTTAGGAAAAGAGATTGCAGAGTACATCTCAAGTGGCTTTTCCTGTTCCTCAGGTGACATATCTGAATTTAGCTAGTGTGGCGTCAGCCAGGAGGACTGACTGGAGACGGGCTTCCCCAGCCCCGGGGAGGACGTGCTCCGTGCCGGGCTCGGTGTGGCTCTGCCCTCGCCCTCCTGCCCGGGATCAGCGTTGGCAGCAGCGTAGCCCTGAAATATCAGCAACTGCTAAAGGAGTTGCTGCATTCAGTCCACTACTCATGAGACTTCTGATAACGTTGACTTCTGCCCATGTCCCCAGATCTGCTCTAGAGCATCAAAATACTTCACAGCATCTCCTCCATTATTTGTAAATCCCTTCCCAATTCATTGCCTGTTTGTTACAGCTGCAGTAGGGCTCGGGGAGGTCTCCAACTCATTAGACTTTAACAGCATCTCAGAAATACAAAAGATGAAATCCCTCTCCCATAAATGGTTCATCCATTGCTGAATTCAAAATCCGCTGGAGGGCTGCCTGTGTCATAAAGCAGGTGGGTTGGAAGGACGCTATCGTCGTCACAGCAGAAGGACAGGGTGGCGGCTCCTCTGTCACTGCTCTGCTGCAGTCGTGATAAAACAGGAACTTGTTTCTTAGCGTTTCCAAAGCCTCTTCTCTTTCTGTACCTCTGAACTTGGAGGATGGTAGGAACAAACCCCAGTGCTGGAGGAAGATGCGCTCTTCCTGGTGAAAGGCTGCGTGTTTTTGCAAGCCTGGGTGCAGGCAGTTCTCTGGGGAAGCTTTCAGGCCTTTGTTCGAGACCATTCATCTCGTCGGTAGGATGAGAAGCATCCCTCCATCATCTTTTTTTTCCACTTTTTCTAGATTTCAGGAATGAAGAACTGTTGCCTAAATGGAAAGTGCCAGCATTCCCAACTTCAAGACCTTACGGAAATTAATAACATATCTGAAGAAGCTTCTCTTGTTTTTATATACTATGAGAAGAATTTAGATCTTAAAATGGTTTGCACACAGTCCCTGGAAAAAGAAATTGCTCTGTGTGTATCTCTTGGAAATTTAAGACAATAGTACTCCTCCTTTGCAATAGCGATTAACAGATGTGAAAATAAATATAATTGACTCTAGTGTATGATTATACAAAGGAGCATGGATGCATTTCAAATGTTAGATATTGCTACTATAATTAAAATTTCATATTGACCCTTTTGTCGTAATTTCTCCCCATCAAGCACTAAAAACGTTCCACCATTATATTTTATAACTATAGATATATATTATCTGAAATTTCCCTTCGAACTCACTGCAACAAATAACTTTTTGAGTCATTGACTTCATTTTATATTTAAAAGTTATGGAATATCATTATTTTCATTCTGCCATTATATTCTAATTAAAAATGTTTGTGCATAATGCTTTGGAAAAATGGGTCTTTTATAGGAAAAAACTGGGATAACTGATTTATATGGCTTTAAAAGCAAAAAAATATATAATATACTAAACCAACTCTAATATTGCTTCTTGTGTTTTACTGTCACAGATTAAATTACAGCTTTTATGAATGATTAAATTTTAGTACATTTTCATTTTGTTTCTGTGTTTTTGTTATGGTTTCCAGGCTTTGGTTTTTACCCATTTCTTGTGCATTCCTCTTCCATTCTGGTAGATCACGTGTGTGTTAGAACAGGTACCACCAGCGTGTCGTTACGCTCATGCGATGTCTTCACGCACCCTCCTTGTTGGATGTATTTAATCATACCACACACTGAAGTACGGAAGGCTACTTTTTAATTAGTTTTGTATAGCCTTTTGAATGTTTAAAGATTGTATTCTGCTGAAAATATTTCCTCTGTACAATTATTTTTATATGTACAAATTTGGTTTAATACTGTATCAAGGTCTGACTTTTAGCTGTGATCTTCGGTTTCACGCGGTTGTGCACTTTGAGGGTAGAATCACTGTTCCGACAGTGCCGCCGCCGGGCAGGAGCCCGTGACTATCTCTCACGGTCAGCATCTCGACACGAAGCTGTGGAGTTGAAAGTTGCTTCTGTCTAAATCCCATTTCAACAGAGCGAACGGCCGCTTTACGCTTTTAGACAAAATCTGACTAATGTTATCTGATCTGCAGAGTCAGCTGAAGGGGCTTTTTGTTTCATTTTGGGTTTCTTTTTTTTTGGGGGGTTTTTTTTGGTTTTTTTTAAAATACCTGTTGGTTTCGTAAGTTTAAAAGAGCAGGATATGAAGAGACCCATGGGTGCTTGGCCTCGATCCTCCTGTGTATATGCAAGTAAAAGAACCGCCTTTGGGACCGGTGGGGCCCAAATCCCATCCTCGGGGTGATGCTGCTGGAATTCCTGCAGTGTTGGAGGACTTGCTCCTGCTTTGCTTCTGAGTAAGTAAGAAGAGGAATGTATCTTCACAGTGGAGAAAAATCAAGACGGAGTTTGGGAAATCTAAATGTAATGGCTGGTGAACAGTTGTTCCTGGACCTGTTGTGTAGGTTTATTAGAAACCAGGGGGGAGAAATTTCTATAAATAGGTTTTTCTAAAACTGTGTTACTGATGCAGCTGTCGAATAATACAGAGATCCCAGTTTCTAAATGCAGCCCAAACAAGACTGGATGAAAATATTTGGATGACGATAATGTGAACGCATCTGCCTACTTACAAGCTACTAGGACAAACGTAGTTACTTAGCTGGTTGTCTTCAACCCACCTATGTGCTTCCTTTTCAGGAGGAGCAGAAGCATGGTATTTGCAGGTTGGTTATCTTTACTAAATGTAAAAATATTTTAGTAATAAAGTAATTTTAATGTACATGCTGATTGCTAGATGTCTCTTCTATAAAAACAGAAACCTAACCTTCGTTGTCTAGGTACGGTGCGGTACGTAAGTTCATCAAACCTCATTTCACAGATGCCAGGTGTGTGTTGTACAGCAGACCCGGCTGCGTTACCTGCTGCCAGCGAAGCTGGGGATGCGTGCCGGCGCGGGTGCTCGACCAGCCGGTGCTTTTGCATATTGCTTCTGAACTTTGCGTCTCTGCAGCGTCTCCCAGTCCGGCTGTTCCCGTGGTGTAACTGGTTGGTCTGGTGAAGGCAAGTCCAGCCTCTTCGGTGGCATTTTTTGTCCGTAGCGGGATCTGCTTGGGGCCCGCTCCCCGAGCGCTGAGCAGCTCTGCGGGTGTCCGAGGGCCGCCCGACGGCGGCTGCACCGGGTGCTGCCCGGGGAGACACGTCTGCTCCCTTCACCCCATCTCCTGCAAAAGCTGGAGTGCGAGAGAGGTTTGTAGTCGATGCTGGCTTCCCAGGAGAGGCAGGGATGGCAGGCTGAGCCTGCGGTGCTCTCTGGGTTGCAAAATGAATAGTAAATTTGGTGGAAGTGGTGGAGGAAGAGGGCGAAGCGGGGTGGAAACGCTTCCCGAGCCTGTTGGCTTTGCCACTAGATGGTGGTGTCGGAAAACATGGGGCTGAGCAGGGCTGGGGCGGTGAAGGCACTGAATGACATGACAGCAGATTAAAAATAGTCTGCAGGGTGCAGTCCTGGTTCCTGTCGGGGCTGTGCCAGCCCTGACGGCTGCGGGCGAGGCGGCGGCGTGGGCCGCGCAGCTCCGGCGGCGGGAGCACGGTCCCGCTTCGCGACGCCTCAGTCCGCTTCCCTCTGTACCTTGCACAACAAATCAGTTTTCGCACTGGATTTTTTTTTTTTTTTTTAAATCTAATGGATTTTAGCACAATAGCCCGATTTCTGCCCTTGGACACGCTGCAGCAGATGCTATGTAGTTTTATGTCCAAACAGAGAGTGTCCTGAAGCACTTGGTGTTTAACGTTTCACTGGGTTAAAAATGAGTTTACTGAAGGATGTCCTAAAGAAAGGTTAAAATAAAAACCTTCCAGATGTAGTCGCATGCTTCTGCTTTTGACCAGCATCCAATCAAGCAAAGTAACATTTTGCTCTGAGGAAAGGAACACATTTAAAATTTCAATGAAGCCCCGCAGTCCCCAAGGTCATCCAGCTCCCATTTGTGTTGATTTGAGCTGCGCGCAAATTCAGCCAAAGTGACTCGCTGCTGTCTGTACAAACGCGCTGTTCTTAAACTTCTCAGCCTGTATTTATCTATTTTCTGTGTTATCTAAAGGTTAGTGTAAATCACAGTTTCCCATCTAGTGTGGGTTGGATCAGACAGTAACTGCCTGGTCGCACCCTGCCTTGCTGCAGAGTTGTAATTGGAAGCGTTGATTTTGATCCAAACGCGCAAGCGAAGCAGGAGCGGTGGAAGGAGACGTCGTCTTCAGAGAGAGCAGCGATGCCGGCGCACGCGTGATTTGCTCCGCTGGCTCTGAGCTGCAGAGACGTTCTCGGCGCTGCACTGTGCTGATGCGTGAGGTCTCGCATCCAGCAGCAACGCGAGAAACTTAACGTTAATTAAGTTCAGAGTCAACCTTTGCACAGTCACCAGAACTAATGAATTGTTTTATTTATTTTGCCAGGGCTAGGCACTGAAGAAGCAAAATTGAATTTTCCGGCGGAGCAGGCGCCATTCAGTAAATAGCCGGGCACGTGCCGGGCCGTCCTCCCCGCTGCGTCTGGAGCCGGCGCTGGTTCCCTCTGTGGCGGCGGTTCAGCGCCCTGGCTTTCAGCTGCGGCGCAGTCGTCGCCCGGCGCGGTGCAGAGCCTGTCTCCGGTCTTCCTGGAAAGAAAACCCCTAAATTCAGAGACGAGCCCTGTGCAGGAGGAGGGAGAGGAGCCGCTCTGGAAGATCCCCAGCAGCATCACGAAGCTCTGGCACAAAAAATAAAATGCGCAGCAGTAGAACGGCGCTCGGCTGAGCTCGGTGCCTGTGGGGTTTCCTGGACTTTTAACCTGGATTCGTTACCAGTGAAGGCAGTGGCCAAGGCACCGTGCAGCGTTTTGCGATGGTTTCACCCACCACTCGCCTGGAAAACCAGATCCCCTTCCCCGAGGGTGGCTGCTGTGAGCAGGGACAGGAGCTGCTCCTGCCTGCTCCGCTGCCTGCGCCTCGGAGGGCGTCCTGGTCTGCCCGGGCCATGCAGGAGTCTCCGGCTGTGGTCGGGGCCAGGGACGGGCGGGTTTGGCCAGCGTGTGCCCGTGCTGGGGTGGGCTCTGAGCTCCCCGCCTGGGGCAGCTCGGTGCAGAGCCCCAGGCCAGCCCTAGACGCAGTCCAATTAGGGGCTGTGCCAGGGCTAATTGGCCGCGCTGCCGGCTCGCAGTAGCCCTGGCACAGCGCTGCGCTAACGCGGCTGCTCCTGGCTGAGGCCGGGCTCTCGCCTTTAGCTCAGTTACTTGCTAATCCCACTATTGGGAAACTGGTTGTACTATCCTGGGCTGAAACAAGCCTTCTCTCCCTCGCTTTGCAGAGGGCTTGCACACAAGTAAACTCGGCTCATTCCTTGTGTCTGGCAGCAGCAGGTAGAGGCCAGAGCGGTGAGTGACAACGCCGTTGTCGCCAGCGTCCTGGCCCCTCTGTCCCTCGTCTCCAGCGGGATGCGCTTCAGAGGGGGCAGCAGCAGCAGCGGAAGATGAAATCATTTGTCGGAGATTTTGGACAAGTCAGTGACAGAGCTGGAATTACAGCCCTGTGCTGGAGTCCGAGTGCCCGTCCTGCTGGCTTGGCCCTGCCAGCGGTTGACTAAATCCCGACTGCACCATGCCCTTTGGGGACAGAGGAATCGTTTAGACGAGCGCGTCTCCCCGTATCGCTGGCCCTGGCACAGCTGCTCTCGCAGTCCCAGGCAGAAGCCTGAGTTCAAACATCCATGGCATTTTCTTTGGGTGGTACCAATGCTTAAGGCCAAAAGCCAGCCCGCTCGCTGGCATGTCACGCTGGCTCGGGGGTGAATAAGGAGCCCGTTGTGCTGCGGAGGGGAGGATGCTCCGGGTGCTGGCAGCGCTCCCGTGCTGCGTGCCCGTGGGGAGACGGCCGTGGCACGCGGGCTGGGCGGCAGCAGCGGGGCACGCACGGCCGGCAGCTGCTCTCTGCTGCCGCGGCCCAAGATCAAGCAACAAAGGACAAATTCATGGGGCCGAGAGCGGCTCAGCGGGCTGAGCACACTGGTGCATTATGGAGCTGGGTGAGGCAGCGCGGGGCAGCCTCTTGCCTCTGGCAGGGGGTGGCCGCCTTGTGCTGCACGGGACCACCTCTGCTCGCAGGATGCTGCCGGAGGCTCCCGGGATTAATTTCCATGGAGCGCTGCTTTGCAGCCAAGAAACCTGAGAAACCCCTGGGTGTCCTTCGGAACGACCCCATGGAGAGCAACAGCCGCGGTGAGCGGAGCTCATCTCGGCGAAATGGAAGTTAACAGTAATTTTGCCTTTTCTTTCCCTGCAAGTGTTTTAAATACAAATCAAGTTTCTTGCAATCCACTTTGAGTGAATGATGGCAGAGCTGAGTGAAAGCAAGTGGCGTTGCAGCTCTGCTGCCCTTTCCGACCAAAGTTGTTATAAATCGTCGGATTTCAGATACGTTACACCTTTACTCAACCTTCCCCGTGGTCAGTGTGTGGATGTAACATTTTGAGGGCCACAGACATCCAGCATCCTAGGACCATTTTTCATTTAGCTCTGGAAATGAGCGGTGTCAAGCTGCTGTGTCAGTGTGGCTTAAATTCACGAGAGAACTCATTTGATTTGAAGCACGGTACATTATTAAATATGACTGCACAGGCATCCCTGCGGATAATCCTTTATGACAAACGATGTTTGAAATGAGGGAGACCCGACACTGGCCATCTCGTGCACCAGTCACAGCGTGCAGGAACAGGGAAAGGCATGGCTCAATCGGGGTGTGCGGAGCACAGGGCAGAGGCTGGACTTTGGCAAACCAGCAGCTAAACCTGCGACACGATGGGCCCGGAGTATGACGGCAAAGACAAACTGCACGGGAGCATCTTTCTGTAAGGCAGTAAAGCCAACGCTCACGTACCCACGGGTTTCTCTCCTGTAATGTGCACCTTGGTCAACCGACTGGATATTTTCTACTGCAGAAATCTGGCAAGAAACCTAAAAGGCAAACAGAAGCCTCTTGTTTTCTGAAGTCCCATTAGAAACGTAGATGAATTTCAATGGAAACAAGAGAAAGCACCCATTTTCTGGAGGACTCTAGCACAGGGAGATACTTACTTGTCCTGTCAGTATATCACAGGCTCTAACTGAGCAAATGATAACACGTTTTGCTGGCCTTGGAGTGAGGTTTTCTGAGCTAAACGTATCGATTTGGTTCTGACACGGAAATCCCTTAAGGCCTCTGATGCATGGGGAGGAAAAACGCGCCCGTCAGCCCCGGCTGCCTCGGCAGCTCCTCGCCGCTGGCCCGCGGGTCGCTGTGGGGCTGGGAGGCTGCGCCCCACCAGCACGGGTGCACCGAGCGCGTCGTCTGCTCATCGGCTAGGACTTACACGGTTAACTCTTTCAGTGCCCTCTCTCAGCTGAAAAAACGACCCCAAAAGAGGTTTTCTCCAAGAAACTTCCAACATCCTGTTTGTTAGCAGTTGCTTAAAGGGTTTCCTCAGCACCAGTAAACTTTCAGAGCTCTTCAGCCCCCGCCTCCACCCTGAGATGTTAGAAGCACTGGACGTCGTCGGGAGATGGAGTCAAGGTAAAGGAGTCCTCTAGCAACGGGCTTGGTGCTCTCAAAACGCCAGAAAGCAGAGTTGTGGCTGCTCTCCCCTTACAGCCTCATGCAGGGGGGACCCCGGGGAGCCTCCGCCGGGAGGTGCTGGCTTCAACCCCGTCCCCAGCCAGGTTTTGTGTGTCCGGATGACAGCAGAGCGGACAGCAAGGAAACCACTCTCGGGGCTGGCATTCGCCACTGCTCGGGCTCTGTGCACCTGAGCCAGGCTGCAGTTCTGGTGTGTTAGAATTTTCTATATGACCGTGACACAGCTGGGTTGTCTCCCTGCACATTTCACACCAGTTTTTGCGGGAGCAGGACCTGGATTTGCTGTGCTCCTGAGCTCAGGCTGTTCCCTTTTATTCAATATGTGATGCAGAGCCTGATGAGCGGCTGACAGGCAGCTTTTGGCCCTCTCCTTCTGAAACAATCCACGTTTAGGGCTTGACGAGAAGGATTTGGGGTGAGATAAGCTTCCCAGAGTGGGGCCAGGACGGAAGTAATAATGGAGTAAGCGCGAGGCAGTGAATAAGAGGCGTAAGTTGAGTCAGAGTAGCTGGAGGCAAAGTCGCTGCCCTTGGGAAGGAGGGAAAAGGCTCCTCCGTGCCTCCTCAGCTGCCTGCCACGGTGGGACCGAGCCCGTCTGGGTGCCAGAAATACGTTTTCCAGGGGGAAGGGCTGGGGACAGCCTTCCCTGGGGGCTGTGCTGGGGTGCAGGGCACCCCGAGTCCCGCTGCACCCCGCTCTGCATGCGGGGTCGCGGGGCTGGCTGCCTGCTGCTCCTGCGCAGCCGTCGGGGTTGCGGCGGCTCGGGCTGCGCCGGCGGAGCCGCGGCCGCTTCTGCCTCGTCTGTGCCAGGGCCGGGGCTCGCAGGCGGGAGGTGCAGCGTGTGCTCGGCTGCGGCAAGGGAGGCACGACGTTCAGCACGTGCCCGCCCGCGCCCGCGGAGCTGGGGCCCGGGACCAGTGGTGTTCCCTGCCGCTGGAAGTCAGGTGTCTTCCTCTGGAAAATGTGAATTTATTTGCTGTTGAGTTATGTGAGTTGTAGGTTCCTAATAGGACTGGGGGTGTGCTGTTGCTGTCTTGCTTCGCTTCTGTTGGATTTTCTACTTCCTTTAATTTTTTATCAATTTGTTTGGTTGCTGCTCTCAGTAGAGATGGCTGTATGGGAAGCAGAAGAAATCAAGTGTTTATTTTTAGAAACTGCAAAAAGAGTTCAACCCAAGGCAAATACAATTACTTCAGGTTGCACGCAGGCTTCTGAGAAGCAAAGAAGAAATATTTTCTAAATAGCAAATGCCCTAAAACCCAATGCCGTGAAGCCAGCGTGCAATGAGAGCATCACTTAACCATTCCAGGAGTGCATTTAATTCCACGGGGGCGGGAGGTGGTGCTGGCTGCCCGCTCCGGACACCCCGACACCGCGCACAGCCCACGGCGTGCCCCAGCCCCTTGCACGGGGGAGCCGAGCGGTCGCTGCTCCCGCAAAGCCCCTCCGCCTCTTTCAGCCTGAAGCCTGCCTCTCTCCTCTGGGGCATTTTTCTGCTTGAAGGGGCCTCCCCGATGCTATTCCTGGACCAGTTTTAGGGCATTCGTTGGCCGAAGCTTCTGCTGGGCTGTTTCTGGAGAAGGGGTGGCAGAGAGGCTCCTCGGTTGAAAGCTTTCACTCTGTAATTAAGCTGAACAAGAGACTGAGCTAAATCTCTGTTTCTCTCGCTCTGCCTGAGCGAACACAAAGAGGAGAAAAGGACTGAACCAGACAAATGAAACAAGCAATAAAATTGCACAGAGAGGTCCATGGAGTGATTTTTCCTTGACACGCTCGCCCCCAACAAGTGCCACATGCCCTGTGTATAAATAGCAGCTGCCCAGACTTGCTTAATCATCCCATTGTTGCTTTATAAAATTAATTAAACATTCCTCTGGGATTGTTCGCATCCTAATTAAGTGGGGAACTTACAAAAGACAGTGAGGAAACCAAGGAAGTGTGTTCTGGGGGATGCACAACCTGATTTTGCTGAACTGTGTGCAACCGTGTTTAAAAAAAAAAAAAATTAAAATTGCAGGAGGACTGTGGTTAAACGCACTTTTAATAGTCAACAACGACAGGGACTGTTTGATTAACGGTCCTCGGGGATCGAGAGCAGCTCTTTGCTCCAGGAGTGTTGGGAGGCAAAGCTGTAGGCAGCGAGCGGCTGTCTGCGCAGGCTGGAAGGGACGAGCGTCTCCCCCCCATCAGCGAGACACGAGCGAGTCGTCCCTGGCAGAAACCCGCCGCTATCAAAGGGCCAATTAATCCGCAGCTGCTCTGCAAGGGGGGACGGGGACGGCGGGAGACAAGGAGCTGCTTGAATCGCATTCAGCGGCAGCTGGGGGCCGGGGCTGCCCTGCGCCCCGGGGCTGCGGCATCGCCGCCTCCGGCTGGAAGAGGGATCCTGCAAATCCCACGGGGGCGAGGGGGCTGCGCAGGTGGGAGCGCAGGGACGGCCATCCAGAAACGGCTCGGCATCAATACCCCTGCGTGGTCGTATTTTATTGCAGTGTGACCCTGGCTTCGCTGACGTCTCCAGTGCTGGTGGAAAAACCGTCCCAAGCCTCTGCCCTGCCGGGGGAATCTTCCCCAAGGGAAAGGAACACCACGGTCACGTTCCCCCCGCCCGCCTGCTGGGCTGGGGCTCGTCCTCCCATCTTCTCCTTTCATGTAGCGAGGAAGACTTGAGCGCATTGTTCCCAGCTCAGACTCATGCACCCTGCAGGGATGTACTGTGAATTACTTCCCAAATTATGTGAGTAATTAAAATCAATGAGAGGGTATCCTGTTAAATAACGTAATTAGATGAGCGTAGCAAGCAAGATGAGCGCAATAGCGTTTTTGTTCTCCTGCCTGGAGACAGCTTTTAACTCTTTCCCTCTTGTCTCTTCCCCGGGAAAGGCAGGCAGGGCTCCTCGGTGCGCCGACGGCCGTGCTGCTCCGCACGCTCCGCTCCGGCTAACGCGGAGGTTTTTCTAGGATCTCCAAAGCCTCTGCCTGCTTCCTTTAGCGCTTCTTCCAGACACAGGGTTTTCTTTCCCCTCAGTCTCCATCTCTCTGTTATGCAGAGGACACTCTGGCAATGCTGCAGCTGGAAGCCCATGAACATCTGAAACTCAGGGAAAATAGAATTGACTATCTACTTTAATTTAAGACCATGGCAAATGAAAATATGTCCATGCAGCGCTGCACTCCGGCGACTGCATTGTAAACGGAGGGCCCCACGGGGTGGAAATGAGAATTAATCTTGATGTGCATAATGAATTGCCTGAGCCTGTCGCCCTCAGCCCCAGGGACGAGGCGCAGCCGCAGGTGACTCCCGGAGCAGTCTCCCAGTCCCGGCGTTTTTCCACTGCGTGAAGCAAGACGTGGGGCCGGGAAGGACGAGCGGCAGCGTGGGCTCAGGCTGGGTCAGCAGCCTGGGCCGAAGGGCTCGGTGCACAAACGGGTACATTTACGAAGGCACTGCAGGTTTAATGTGCTGCCTTCATTCCAGACGAAACTCAACGGCTCAGGAACCCAAGCGCTAAGAGTCATTTTTGTTCTATTTCTGCTTGTTTCAGGGCAGGGACTGAAGCCCCAGTCCATTAAGAGACACACGTGGGTAGCTCGCTCTTTCTGCATGGAGTGCTATCAACTCCAAGGGGGCTCGGGTAAGGGTAAAGGCATCTGGCCAGATGGCTCTCATTGCAGGGCTGGGATCTAAATAATTAATTTACAGTATTGTGTTCATGACTTTGCTGTCTCCCAAAGGAAGCGCTGAAAAGTCCTAAACTTGGTGCTTATTTTTTCCAGCTGCGACGTACAGAGAGATGTGAGTCTATGCATTCTGTTTTATTTTAAGCTTGTTTGGATTTTCCAAGGTAGTGAATTGTTGCAAAGATGTGTCACATCTAATTACATTTGTCACATTAAATCACATTATGGCAAAAAACCTGAACCCCTGCTGGGAACATAATCCCCTCCGGTAGGGATACGAGGATATTTACCTTTGACACGCTGCAGGAGTGACAGGTTGTTCTAGAAGAGGTTTGAATGCGCACACAAAGGGCACGAGCACACCTCGCCGAGCCCCTGCCACGCAGCCACGCTGTCCCTCCTGCCCGGCTGGGATGCCAGCGCCGTCCCCGCCACGCAGCCATGCCGTCCCCCCGCTCTGCTGCCGGCGGCTCAGGGCTGCTCGCGCACCGAGGGCTGGGCACGTGGAGGCCGGAGCCGGTCCCGGCGCACTTCCTTGCAGCAAGGCAGCTTGCACCGGTGTTCCTAAGCGGAGGGAAAGGAGGTAGGAGGAATCGCCCGCCAGCTGTTTGTAAGAAACTGCAGGTTTTGCTGTTTTACAGGCAGGGTTAGAGCGTCTTACCCTGTCCAGCTTAGAATGCAAGGTCCCATAAAACCTCTGCAGAAGGACTTTTGCTCGACTTTTCCTGGCAATGCAGCTCATCTCCAGTGAATTTCCCAAGACTCTGTAGCTGCAAGTAGAGCGTTTGTTCCCATTCACGTCAGGAGACACCTGAAAAAGGCAGCTAACATATAGTGTGAGAAGCTCAGATCCCCTTGCTAACAGCATTGCGAACGTCGGCGGCACGTTTGAAAACCAGGTAAGCAGTAACTAGAAAGATCCCCTCTTGAATTCTTTCAAATCCAGAGGACTTGATCTCTCCTTTTCACAAGCAGAGCTCAATTCAGGGTACAGGAAACTCAGTACAAAACCGACCATGACTCGTTTCCACACAATTAGCATGAGCGCATGCAGATCAGGCAGCTGCTTGCATAAACGCCTGGCTGGCTGCCTTTGGGTGCAAACTCTCAGTAATTGGCCTGGAACAGAATGAAGAGACGAGGAGGGGGAAAGGCTGAGTGGGTAGCTCGGGAAAGCGGCAGCCGAGTGACCCCTGAAGAGGACCGAACGCAAGCAACACCCTCGGAGCCGTGCGGGGTTACGTGGTCACGGCCCCGAGGACGGGAACACGCTGGGCTCTGCAGGGACGTTGGCGGCGGTGGATCCCGGGACCCAAGCTGCAACTCTTGCCCCCGCAGGGGTGAGGGGGAGACCAGGTCCCCCAGGTCCCCCAGGACGCTTTTCCTGGCTGCCTCGGCCGGCCGCGCTGGCTGACAGGAGAGCTGTTGGGGCGGTCGCAGTTAGCGGAGTCACCGGGCACGCGGACGTGCTCAGAGAGCTCGTTCCTTGCCACGTTACACCGCTGCCTGCCACGGCCTCTGCCCGCGCTGCCGACAGCATCGCTACCAAGACGCCAAGTTAACTGGGGCCTCATTTCTTGCTGCCCTTCAGGAGGGACCTGGTGCTGCAATGCCTTCAGTCTGGAGCAGAGGTTGAAAGTTCCTCTGCAATGCTCCTGCTCTCTGGAGACACCCGGTCAGCCCTCTGAGGAACTTTTTCAGCCCCAGAAGATTGTTACAGAGCACAGAGGACCGAAAATAAGATGTGGGGGCCTGGAGTGACCCTTCAGTTATCCTAACTAGGCAAAGGCAGGTTGCTGTTAGCATATGCATTTAAGAATAACGCAACTGCTTCATCGGGCAACCGCTTACGCCCGTCCCAGTCTCCTCCCGGTGCTCCCCTCCGCTTGCAGAGCCTTGGGAGGTGACAGCCCTCTGTTCCGCCAGCCTGCAGCCGGGCTCTGCCTCCGCAGCGGCTGTCACCGGCAGAGCAAAGGGACTAATTAAACCTGACAGAATGTCACGTTCGTTATCTCTAGGTTCGAAATGTCACATCGCTAACTCCAGCCCGATGTGGTGAATGCGGCGAAGCCCTGTGGGAAGGTCCAGCCCGAGTTGCCGGTTTCGCCTGTTAATGAGGGAGCAGAGCTCCCTCCTCGTTGCCTGGGCGGTGGGACCTCCACGGCCCCCCGGCAGCGCGGTGGTGCCGGAGCCAGCGCAGAAGCCGCGTGGTAAAGCCGGCGTGAACCACCTCCGTGCCATGAGCCCCCAGCTCTGCTCCCGGGCTCCTCTGCCCGCCCGGGACCCTGTGCCAGCCCCGCGGGAGGAGGCGGCAGCCGGTGCAGGGTCAGCCCCAGCCGCTTTCCCTCCGCTCCCGCACCAAGGCTGCGGCCGCATCCAGCCCTTCCCCCCGCGCCGGCGGAGAGGCCCGGGTGGGCTTTGGTGCAAAGAGTGCAGGGCGCGGGAGCGGGCACCCCTCAGCCTCCGCTCCGGATCCTGGTGAGCCCGTGTCCTGCCGCAGCGTGGGCGTTAAGCGTGCATTTATAGCACGCCGGGAAGTGCTTTCCGAATTAACCTCCAGCCTGCCCAAGGTGAGGGCCGCCCCAGGATCAGGCGTTTCTTCTTTCTGGGATATTGATTTTCCCCTTTTCGCTTTCCTGTCCAGCAAAAGCCAAGAAATCTGAGCCAGCTCAGAGGCTTTGCTCGACAGCGTTACTGCAGGAACGTTCCCGAAGGACGCGCAGATGAGAAGTCGCTGGAGGGGGCGAGCGCCCGGCCAGCACCGACCCCCCCGGCCACGGAAAGGCGAGCGAGGAAGCCGTGGAAATCGGCCCCAACGGGGAGGCTGGGCCTGGGCTACGGCCCTGCCTGGCCAGGGAGAGCCGAGCCGAGGGGCTGCCGGCGCTCCCCCAGCGGTGCCGCAGCCCGGCCTCGGCCAAGGCAAACCGATGCAGAAAACTGGGGTTTATTTATGCTTTAAAATCAGCGTACGAGACTGCCTGCCAGCTGGAAGGGGGTACGACTTCTTGAATAGAAATGCCACGTGGATACAAATGAACTTGAACAAAAGGAAAAGGAAATAAAATACAGCCTCTTTCTGCAGAGACAGGGCTGCTAAAGGAGCGTGGTCCGGTTTTTAGATGCTTAAAGGAGCAGAAGAGATTCTGCTGCTGATTAATACGATGAGGGTGATTGGGAATGTGCTGGAGTGCATAAATAAATAAATAAAACAGTGCCGGACTTTGAATAAAATGGATCTTATTTCAGCAAGGATGTGGCAATTAGTTTCTTTCCTGCTGGACTCAGTACGAGGGGAATTGAGGGGAAATTGTTAAATTTGCTCAGTCTCCAGTCGGGAAGCCTTTCAGGTTCGTTAGGCGTGTCAGCACGGATGGCTGACGGGGACGGAGCGCGGTGTCGTTAGGGAAGACGAGCGCTGGCCCCGGGGAGGCTCCGGCAGCGGTGCGGGTCTGCGGGGCGCGTGGGCTCCTCAGCTTCAGCGGGTAAACAGCGAATGTGACCTGCGTCAGCGGGAAAGGAAAACACGACGGGGAGCAGCCGGCCTCTATTTTCCTTTCCTCTTGCCCAGCATTAGCTTAAGAAGCCCCATCCCATTGTCAGAAGAGTAAGCTGTGAAATGGTTTTGAAAATAAAGGCTTTTTAATTACAGGCACATTGTGAGCCTTCTGGAGGCCATCTGGCTGGAAGAGCCGGTGTCAGTGTCGGCGCTGGCGGGAAGGGAGAGCCCCGCGAGGCAGAGTGAGGAGCCGCTCCTGGAAAGGCACTCGATTAACGTGGAGAGCCAAGGCCTCGCCATACGTTAAGCCGTATGGGCCAGGTCCAGCACCCACCCGTTTCAGTGGCGCCGGATGCGCTCGGCGGCGGCAGGGACGCGGTGCTGCGCGGCCTGGGCGTCGGAAGGGGCTGGGCCGTGCTGCTCACCCAGCCCCTCGGCCGAGCAGGAGCCCGGCCACCCCCCGCAGCACGGGCACCCCGCCAGCGCCAACAGCACCAGCACCTTCCTCCTCCTCCTGCCCGTACCCTCTGCGCGGCAGGAGGGGCCCCGCAGCAGCCCCCTCCCCTCGGCTGCGAATGCCGGCTGCACCGTCACCAGCAGCTCCCCTCGTGCCGCGTTATCCATCCCTGGGCTTCCAGCGTTACCGGCGCCAAATTAACTCCAGTGCATTTGATCCCGTCTGGGCTTAACGTACGCCGAGAACAGAGATTCCTAATAGATCTGAATGCCCAAGCTTCATTTCCCATTGCTGCCTTCCACAGGGCAAGTTCACGGGGGAATGTGTTTCTATAATTATTGTCCTGTGTTTGGCGTTAACCATGCCTATCAAAAATGCAGAACACAGCCAGGGCCTCATTAAAGACTGTCATTGTGCTAATTAGGTAGGTTTCATACTTAATAACGGGGAACTGTTTCATGGCAGTTTCATGAAAAAAAAGAGGAGAAAAAGCCATTATAATTTCAGGAAAGGTCCCTGGAGAAGTGAAATGATAATTCACAAATCCTACCCTGATCTATTAGCAGATCCTGCTCTGGAGACTAAATTAGGTAGCATGTCTGGCTTGGCTGATATTCTTTATTAGCTGAATGCCTCTTAAAGAATATTTATTAAATATTTTTTTCTTTTAAGAACTTTGAGATCCAGCTCTATTTACTTGCAATTTTCAAGTGGCTGTTTGAAGCCTAGGTCACACTGAATTTGTCACAGCAAACACCCTGGAAAATCCTATTTCGATGCAAAACATCCTTTGAAGATACACTTAAGAGGCAGAGAGAACATAAACACATCGGAAACTACGTTGGGCCTTTGGTCAGCTGCCTGTGAGAAGTGCCCTGGCAGGGATCCGTTCCTTCAGAAAAAAGAAATTAAGCCAACCCCACCACCTCTGTCCTCAGCCGCTGCTCATCCCCCACGGTCCCAAGCTGAGCGCTCGCCCCGCTGGCAACGGCGGGCAGGCGTGGAGGGAGGAGGTGGTGCTGGGGCGGTGCAGGGTCCCTGCACGGGCTCCGACCCCGCCACCGCCGGCTCCGATCCCGCTCACGGGGATTCGGGTGGGAGTCGGCAGGGGCTCGGCAGCGCTGGCTGCACCAGGGGCGATTATTTTGGGTGGGAAAGGAACACGTGGGCGGCAGCTGGGGCCAAGAACTGCCCTTTCGCCGTGAAGCTGGAAACAATGACATTTCCTTCGAGCCGGGACAGAAAAGGCCGGGTTTAGCAGCTGATCTCTGAGCAGCTCCCCGGCGCGAGCGTCTGCAGGCAGCGTGACCCGGCGGTGCCCGGTGGGCCGGGGCAGCTGTCGGGAGCACGCGGGGCCAGAAGTGCTTTTTCTCAAGAGAAACGTGTCGGCTCCCGGCGAGGCCCCGCCGGCGGGGAGAGGGCACCGCGACAGCTGCTGGGATCCAGCATTTGCAAGGGACCACGTGTGCTGGCAAAGTGGGTTTGAGTTTCTAAAGCCGTGGGTTGTGCGGCCTCTGCAGGGGGCTGGGGGCGTGGGCTGGATGGGGGTGGCATCCACGGGAGGAAACGGGGGCAAATCCTCCAGAACCGCTTTTCCCACGAAGTAGGTTCCCAAAGTGCATTTCAGGCTCCAGATCTCCCTGTGTCCTGCATGAACACATCCTGTTTCCTGGATAATACATGGCCTTGGAGAGGTAGCCACCTGCAGAAACATACCCTTCATCTCTCGGCCAAAGTGTCACCATGGCCATGGCCATGGCCCTGCCCCGCCGTGCTCAGCCTGGGCCCTTGCCTGCTGCCCACACACTCACCACAGCTCAGGGCAATGCTCAGTAACAAGCTTAAAAAGCCGCTGGTGCGGGTGCTGGGCTCCCCAGAACCTCTCCCCATGTGGCACGGTGCTCCTCTCTCCGTGGGGCTCAGCCTTCGGTGCCAGGCAGGTACGGCCAGGGTGCGCCCTGGGGTTGGGGGTGCCCCCCGGGGTCGGGGGTGCCTGGGCAGCAGGGAAGCCCTGGGGTGAGGCTGGTGCAGGAAAAGCTGTTGCTCTCTCTTGTGCTCCTGCTTATAGAAAGCTCCTTCTCTTTGCTGACTCTGTGGAAAGGTTGGTGGGAGCTGGGAGCGTGTGTTTGTAACAAGCAGGATGAACTACTGATAAAAGAGGAGGAAAACAAAATGCTTTAGAAACAGCCTTTTGGCATTCAGAGAAATGAAGAAGGGGGAAACCAACCAGACCTAAAGCCAGTGAGGGAGGAAAAACAAAAGCTTGCTTGCAACTCAGGTTCCTGAAAAAGTGCTGAGCATAGCTTTCAGATGCTGACCCACTCCTCTCCTTGTATGGGCAGAAGCAGGGCTTGTCTGGTGCCTATATTTAATTTGCAAGGGGGAGGGAAAAAAAAAAAGTCTCCCTCCATGCCTCTGCTCCACTGGCCTCTCTGCCTTGGGAAGTTACAACAGGAATAGAATTGCATGTTTAAAAAAAATAATACTGCTGCTTGCGCATAAGCCCTTCCTGAACTTGGAGTGAGCGGAACAGGTTTTTGCAACATAACACTGCTGCGCACACGAAGCATCTGGTGAGGCTGCGGGCTGATGGAAACGGGGAGTGCGGGGTGCCTCCCCCCGCTGCAACACAACCGGCTCTGCACAGCCTTCGTGCTGGGGCTCACGGAGCCGCTGGGGGCTTGCCTCAGGCGCGTTTAATTCCTGCAGACAGCGAGGAGGGGACCCATGGCAGGACCCGCGTGGCCCTGTCCCCCTCCACGAGCCGGGGACTGCGCGGCTCCGAGGCCCTCCCTCAGCAGCAGATTCTCCCCCAAATGTTTCTCTCCCTGCCCTTCCCTGTGCTGGGGGAGGAAGGTGGTTGTTGAAGCGTTACCCGAAGGCTCTCGGGGATGCGCGTGGGCCGCAGTGGGACATGCCTCCAGAGCAGCGCCGGGACCCTGGCAGGGACCTCTGGCTGCAGCTCTTCTCCCTGCTATGATTTATAACCTCTCCTTGAATGGAAACTCTCCTGGCCGCTCCCCAAACTCCCTGCTCCCGGCGGGGAGCAGGCTGACACAACCCGCACACGCTCCCAGCTCCGGCCCCCACCAGCGGAGCCCTTTGTGCCTGCTCGGCTGGATTTTCATGACTGAAAACCCAGAAGCTTCTGCACTGGAGAAAAGCGGGACTGAGGGTCGCCCCAGGATGGAGACAGCCCCACGGCACGCTGGAGGCTGATGCCACTTTATTGGTAACTCTTGGAGAGCCGGACACTGAAGAACTTGGTTCTGTCAAGACAAGGTTTGTACACAACAGCAATAGGAAACCACAACAATAACCGTCTGTTGCAACTTTGTATCTTGGTGCAACAGCAACAATCAACTTTTGCAACATTGTATCTGGTGCGACCGGTGGGGAGAAGGGCACCGGGAGAGAAGCAAAACCCGCTGAGAGCTTGAGAGTCACAAACTTCCACGAAAGGAGCCTTGCGTCCTACTGGTTTAACTGGTAGGGGAAGGAGAGCCGCTGGGAGCGCAACGGAGATGCAGTTTAGGGGGGAAACCCCACAGCTGAAATACAACAAAGCTGGCTTCAGCACCCCCGCTTAGCAATTGCTCAAGTCTTACAAATTCAAACTGATTTTTCTCAATTTAAATAACAAGTGCTTCAGGTGCAACGCTTGAATCGCCTGGTTTATAACCCAGTTTTAAGTGCACACAAGCAGGAATAGATTTTTTTTTAAAACTATATATATATATTTGCACACTCATACACACACATGCACACAGTGAATTTTGTGCTGCAGCTATTTTAACTAGAGATGATGGAATGCGCCTGAAGTGGCTCTCGTAAGCCAGGCTCCAGGAGCTGCTCCTCCGCGGCACCTCTTGCCCTAAAGCTGCTAAAGATGCTCATTATTTTTGCAAATATCAGCCCCACGTGGGGCTGCGTCAGCTGCTGCTTGGACTGCCCCTGAAGCCGCAGTTCTTCGGAAAACATCACTTGCAGGCGACTGAAGTCCACAGCACGCTTGGCAGAGCGCTCCTCCCTCGCCTCAGTCCGTGTTGAGAGCTCAGGGGTCTCCTGAGCAGACGTGTACAGCCCCCAGCTCCTCTCCGGTGTGAAACAAACGCTCGGCAGAGCAGAGAACGCTGACAAACTCAGACCCAAACAGCTGTATTGACATCAAACCCAGACTGGGTATAGTCTATGGTATCGTGGACTTTCTTGGTGCCAATTTTGGGTTTCTCGCTGTTGTTTTCTGCCTTTGGGCACCTCTCTGCTTTGCTGTGATGGTTCTGGATGTTCCCATGAAGTGGGAAGTAAAATGTCCCCTTGAGTTTGTTCATCTTTTTGGGTCTCTTTGAAATTTCGGGCTGTTTGTCTTCAGGCGGAAGCCAGCAAGGCTTCTCCTTGAGAAGCCTGTCTCGGTCTGGCCGAACGCTCCTCAGGAACTTCTTGAAGATGTTGGCTGTGAGGGAGAACTTCCTGCAGAGCTCCTGGGATCTGCTCAAGGACAGGGACGCCTCACTCTTCTCCCCCTTCTTATCCAGCTCTGGCAGATCCAACCAGTTCCCAACTAAGTCTGCAAAGATGTTATCCCCCAAGACCAGCGGCTGCCGATTCCTGCTCTGGGACATTAGGGAGGACGTCCAGTCATGGCCATCGTCACACCCCGGGCACTCCCTGCATGCCGGCCACCCCCCAGCCGTGCCCTGGCTGCTGGGCTCAAATGTCTTTGGGCGGACGTGCTCCGCTCTGATCGGTGCGGAGGAAGGCCCTCTTGGGTGATAAACACCCTCCCCACAGAGGCTCCTGACGGAGGAGGGGGTGTCCCTAAGGTGGCTGCCCTCCAGGAGTGCAGCGGGACGGGGCAAACCCACTGGCCGCGGCACGGCACACGCGAGGGACGCGGGGCTGCACTCCTCCTCACGCAGCCGCTCGTCCTGCCGGGCCCCGGGCACATCTCTGCTGCTTCGGCAGCACTCGTGCTGCTCAATGCCAGGAACGGTGCTTCGGCTCCCTGAGATGTCCAACTGCTCCAAAGCTGTCTGGACCTGGAGGAGTTTCAGCTCCTGCAGTGCACCCATCATGCAGTTCATCTGCTCGTGCAGCCCGTCTCCGACCTCCTTCATGGATAGCTGTGGAGGGAATGAAGCAGACATGGAGTCAGTGTCTCTGGGAGCCAGGAGAGCAAGAAAATTTTGACCAAAGGGCCGGAGAGCTGGGCTGAGCAGCTTTCTGAAACACCACCTCTTCCTCCTGACTACATTTTAGATGCATCCTACCTGCACTACATCCATTTCATGGAACAGCAATTGGATTTTTCTTAGATGTTTCTAGGAGTTTCCCTCTAGGAATAAGAGGAGCTGACAGGAGGAGTGGATTTTTTTTGACCTGACAACAAAAATAAATAGTTTGAGTTTCCATTAATTGCTTGGCAGAAACCCAAGGCGTAGAACTATGAATGGTTTTGGCTGCCGCCAGTTTTAGCATATTCTTCTGCTTTTGTGTCTTTTGTGCCCCGTAGCTAACTGAAATCAGGAGTCAGAATAATGAACAGAAGTGCCTTCCATGGAGAACCTTGTCTCTTTACCTAATGTGCTAAAGTAAATTAAAAATAAACCCCAATAAGAATCACATTGTTACTACATAACTGTATATGTCTTCAGATCTTAATACCCTCATTACAGGCACCTCTCACTAGAGGACAATCACAGGCATTTCAATGCACTCAATTTTGTACAAAAACAACCAACAAACTCTAAAATGACTTACATTAAGCTAGCAATCCCTGATTCCCAAGCTAGGACCTTTAGTAGCAGTTCTGCTTTATTCCTGAACCTTGCTATAAAGATTTAACTTTCTACTCTAGACTTAAAATAAGCAAGTTATTTTCCAGAGCTTCTAAACTCCCCCCTCCTCTCTTTCGCTCTGTTGCTTTCTCTCTCTCATGTAGGATCTAGATCATATTCCCAAAGCGGCATCATAAAACAAATGGGCTATACTTTCCAACAGCTGCCACTTTTTTTTTTTAGCAGGGAGGGGGAGTGGGGAATGGGAAGGAGAGGGGAAGAACAGCAGGGGACAGCAGGGCCGGAGGTGCAGACATGTCACATTGATGTAAGGTGGTTTGCAGAAGAGATTACCACTGTCTAGGAAAAGCTTCAGCCTACACTGACATAAACACTTTAAAAGGCTCGTCACAATTTTTGTACAGCAATAGATCTCAAGCTTAGGGTGAAAAAGGACAGATGCATCTTACGATCAGCTTTACGTTACCAAGCTTTACTTTTTTACCTCTCCATTTTAACTAAAATAGTTCAATTACTTGCTCTGTTTCCACTTCTGTACCTGGATTTGACCAGCGAGAAAGAGCAGTCATCAAAAAACTGGATCCTCTGTAACAATCCAGCTCCGTAAGTGGAAAGCTCCTCAATGGTTTCTGACCACAAATCTCCGTTTCAAAACCCAGAACCTAAAACTAGCCGGCAGATTACAGTGATTTTTCACAGCTTCACTCCCAAGAATTATTTATCACCCAGAATGATCACACAAGCTATGAAGGTACGGAAAAATCTCTGTGTTTACCTTCCCGATTACACTAGCAAGTCTCTCCAGCTATCTAATTTTTTGACAACAGCAAATAAACCTCTACTTCAGACACGCAAATAATGCCCCGTTTAGAGACTAAGCGAGCTCTAGGGTTTCCCGTACCAAAGCTGGGGCCATATGCTCTACAAGCCTCAGACAAAACTATCACCTTACCTCTCCAGATTTGCTGTAATGCTTCTTGTCCTAACCTTTCTCGCCTTATTAATGGAAGTCTGTTTTATCTGGGGCTTTGCAAAAAGCTGGATTTGGAGCCAGCTTGGCCCCTCATTGGCCGCTTCCCACCAAATCCCCTGGCTGGCGCAGCGCTGTAATCACGCCGTGGTGAGTGACGAGGGTCCTGCGGTAATGACTGGGCTGATCAAACCCTCGGCATATGCCGGACGGCTCCGCCGTTCACCTCATTGATTCAATTAACTCCCCCATGATGGGTGGTATCATTACACTGCATGCCTCATCCAGCGAGGCTCTATTAAGCATTAAAATTTCATAGGCAGCATTTATCGTCAGCGTGGTCGTTTCTCACAGGCAGATCCAGTCTCCCTCCGACAAGAAAAGCCCTGAGCCCCAAAAGCTCGGAATCCAGCACTTTTCTTTCTGAACAAAGGAGCTGGTTCTGCCAAACCTGGTGCCAGCGCCAGCCTGGGGCCCCTGAGCCACTGGAGAAGGAGTGGAGATGTTTTCATCTGTGGAAGCGCTTTCCCGTAAGTGACTACGAGGTTTGGACACTTCCCCCCTGATGCCCAGCGCTGCCTGCGCCGAGAGCTGGGCTGAGCCGTCCCCGTCGCAGCAGAGGGGCAGAAACGGGCGCTTTTGGGCCGTGACTCGTCTGTCCCGTTTCAGGAACTTGCTTTGGGGTAGGATGAATCCTGCCCTCCGGACTCAGCCTTGGTGTCCCTCTGGCAACACGAATCCTACCATCAGCAAGAGAGTTTTAAAGATCCTGAGGCTTTTAGCTCTGCTTGCAAATGCTGCTAAAACTTTGGGCTGTGCAAGTTAAAAACCCCAGCAGACAACCTCCCCTGCTTTATCTTTTGCTCTTTGTGGTATCTGTTCAGTCTTTGACAGAACTGGAGAGTGAGTGAAACCCAGCCCAAAGTGAAGTCACTGACTGGTGACCAAACAGCCTGCAGGGGCTTGGATTTCATCCACTAGTAATTACCCTGTGGTAATTAAGATTACTCACCCTGGAGAGAAAACTCAGTGGGGGTGGGTGGGTGGGAAGTAGTTTCTTCCCCAGTGTCTAACAGCTGCTCCCTCCTCTTTGCCAAAGATCTCGGTTCTCCCAAGTTTATACTGGATTCTCTGAGACTCTCCAGAAAAGAAACAATCTCCCACAGAAGACAGACCACCGCCCTGGCGAGGGTTCAAGGTTGCACTATCTGGGCTGCTAAGAGGAAGAAAAGTTTCTGCAAATAATCCAGCAGATTGGGCTGGAAGTCAAACAGATGCTCTGACTGCAAGGTGATGGGAACTCAAGGCTGAAGGAACAACCCTTGTAGCCTCGCTGGCTCTGCGGTCACAGACTTCGTGTAGAAGGAACTGGAATTTGTGATGAGCTAAAGCGCAATTTCAAACAGAGCGTGAATGTGACACAAAACCCCAGAGAGCCTTAATTTGGCATGGGGAGAGACCCTGACCGTACTTGCTGGGGTTACGCAAGCGACGTTATGTAAGCTGGCCACCACGGGGCATCAGGAGATGTTCTGTCTTGTGCGTGTCTGTGAGCTGTAAATCCCAAACCTGTTGTTGAATCAGCCCTGCGCTCCGTCGTGCTGCAGAGCGGAGTGCAGGGAAAACAGCGTTCGCTACAAAACTTCGGGTCTAGCACAGATCTTGCTCATCGGCATCCTCCCTTCTTGTACCTGCTGGTCTCTGCTCACGGTGCACAAATACGTCAGCATTTCAAGGGGCTCAGGGGGTCTAATTTGAGATACTTTGCGCTCAAGTGGTTATTTGGCACCTCCACTTCCAAGAAAAGCCAAATTAGAACTATGACAACTTGCAGATGTTCAAATTTATCTCTATAAAACAGTTAAAAATCAGATGCCTCAAATTGCATCTCATTATTATTCCTGAAACTTTTGCAGTCCCTAAAAATTGGCATGAAAAAGTTTCAGTCTAATTCTGAACAAGCCAACGCAGATGCCTTTTATAGGCAGGCAAGTATGCACAGGGCTGAGCGCAGTTGTGACGTGCGTGCTCCGCTTCAGCGGCTGGGATTCAGTGTGTGATGTTAAACGTTTCTTTCTCCAGCAGTAAGGTTTTACCTCTAGATCAATCCTCCTGTGAAGGCACAAACAAGGCAGCTCTGGCTGAATTCTTCTCCAAAGCAAAGCTTGCTTAAACTACAGTCACCCTGAACATTGAAAAATGAAGTGCAAAATTCAAAAGCTTTTCAAGCGCTTTCAAATGATCATCAAGGAATATTCAACGTTGAGGAGGGGAAAAAAACCACAAACCAACAGTGAGCATCTTGCAAAACTGGTGGAGTTCAACTATGTTTTTGGGGGTTTTTTTACATTGAAAATCTACCATCTTGAGTAGCAAAGGCATCGATTGCTTTGTAAGCCATGCCTTTTTAATGATTTCCTCAAAATATTTATTCTGAGAACTACAACCACAACTGGCTTACACAGTTTATAAATCAATGATCTTCCACCACTGATTAACAGAGCAGGAGAGCCTGCCCCAAGGAACACCCTCTAGTAGTTACTGGCATTTTATCAAATTCAAAACCAACACCTGAGATGTACAAATAAGGGAGATTTCACTTGTCACTTCCCAGGTAAATAATTAACTTTTTTAACCCACTTGGGGAACTAATGTTTTCCTATTAGCATCTCAGTTCTCAGAATTCAGTTCCCATCAATCCCCCCGAGCCACAGCTGTCTGTTCCCAGCCCATCTGCACATCTGGCCTGCCCAGGGCTGCAGCAGCTTTGTGATGCTGATGGGAGAAAAGGAAAAGCCCAGCTAACATACCACGGCTTTCAGCTGAGCACAGAGAACGGAGAAGAGCTCTGAGCGTGTTTGTCATAACGAGGAGGAAGACAGATGTCCAGCTCTTAGGTAAAAGAAATGCAAAGAGAGGAAGTTATTGCTAAGAGGACAGGAAAGAGCAAATGGCAAATAGCAGGTCTTAATAATAGTGCTGATAGGCAACAGAACCAGCAACAAACAATTGGTATTTAAAGAGGATGACATAAGAGAGACCAAAATTATTTTAGAACTGCTGAGCTGATCATATTGTTTCTGTGTTTTCCTTTGGGTCACTAACTAGATTAATCTTCAACAAGCCTGCAATTGTGGCTGGGCATAACTCTTCAGAGCGCGCTGCACGGTTCACAGAGAGCCGATTTCCAGCTTGATCTTGCTGCTTGTTGCTCTTTCCCCTTCCTTGATGGATGCCAACGGCCTGCAAGCTTCTTTTTGTCCTTCCATTTTATCACAAGAATTTCAAGCCTCTTATTTATCTCTTGTCTTTCCAGAGTATTTTAGGCATAAATTAGGATGTTAACTGTGAGCTCACAATTTATCTGAAAGAGGAAAGATGCTGAAACTTCACCAAAGATACCCCCCCCCCAATAGTTTAAATAGATCCTAACCAGATGTTAACCACAAAAGACAGGTTCAAACTATCTTCCTTTCTCAACTGCTTTCCTCTCCATTGCGATGATATTGTTCTGTGCTTCCCCATTACACTTGCTACATTTAAAGGCAAATTAGAAAATCAATTCTCTATGACCAGGAAATAACTGGACCAAAAAGAACTCCAACCTTCAGGCTTTTACTCACAACCCAGGGATAAGAGAGACCACAAGCCTCGAGGTACAGACTGACCATTGAAGATGATGGTTGAAAGTGTCGGCGCTCAGCCCAGTGGTCTGCTTCACTGGGGGATCTGGTCTTTAACGTTCCTGAAAATGTGCAGCTGGGAGTCTGAAAAAATCCACCGTCATCTTTAGGAGTCTCCTCTGGAAATAAACAAGTGGACAAAGCCTGTGACTGCTTTTTGTCTCCCCAGGTTATATGTGACAGGACATCCGCTGTCAAGTGACTCCTTTGCACCTTCCCTTAAGGCAACACCAAGGAACGAGATCCTGCGATAACCACCCAAGCTCCTAACGCTATCTCCAGCAGCGATGGGTAAAGCCACCCTTAAAGGGACCATTTTATCAGCGGAGACCCAAACGGAGCTGCCTGGTTCCACCTGTTGGAGTTGTGAGTGGTGACGTTAGCCCTTGAGGGCTGTCATTTATGCCTACTCTACCGCAAATCGCAAGAGCTGCTCCTTCAGAAACAGCAGTAATGAAAATACAGCAGGCTCCTTTTCGAGCGTGACACAGTTACTGGAATAGGATCCAGTGTGAGACAAAGAGTAAAAATAATTGGCTGTATTTTTCATTCAGACCAAATGTTCTATTCCTGCAAGATATTCATAGCAAGAAACATTGTCTACCAGGACATAAGTTAATGTAAGAAGGGAGTCAGACTCCATCAAACTCAGTAATGCGGTGCATTTATGATGAATGTGCAGGGAGAACGTTCAAAAGTTCAAGTCAGAGTGGTGGGGTTTGTTTTAAATACCTACTTTAATACTTTTCCTGCTAGAAAAAAGCAACAGAAAGCTCAGAAATACCCTGGATTCCTCAAGAAAGACCAAAACGTGCAAAGTAAAGTTGTAACGACAGCTAACTTGCCTGTGCCCCCTCGCCTGTTACAGCCATACAAACTCCAAGTGCAAGACACATCTGCCCCTGAACTCGCCAGTCTCTAGCTAGATAAGTGATTTATTCTTATTGTAGAAGAGCCTCGACACCCCCATCCCATGATACGTATGCTGATGTTACTACGTATAAATGCAAACAATCCGTGTGTCAGAAAGTTTACGGAGGTAATGCCATCTGCAGCGTGAGACACTGAAATGAAATTCCTCTCTGCTAATCCCTGAACAAGACAATTCTTGTTAAATCTGATCTTTCAGCTGAGATAACATTCTGTAACTCGGAAAGCAGACATAATACTTCTGTGCCTCAGAACGATGTTTGCAGACTCTGAATCTAGCTGATAAAGTCAAGAGGACTTTTAGTATCGGGATTAATTGCATTAATGGCAGATTCACAAGCTCTGTGGCACATTTCACAACTGCCATACGAAGGGCAGATGCCAGAAGGAGTGGAGAAGCACAACTTATTCCACGCCAGACCTAGAAACCAGCACTGCATATTCTCGAAAACCATACTGCGTCCATAAATCTCCAGGGGCTCTCCAGAGGAGGTGAACAAGGTCTTCTGTATTTCCTACATACAGAGCCTGAGGTGCAGAGAGCTGGCAGGGCTTGTCCAAAACGGCTCCGCAGGCTGGTGTCAGCACCGGGACGAGGAGCCCGGCTTCGGCAATCAGTCCGACTGCAGAGCTGCCCCCGATCCCGCACCCAGTTGGGATGAATGGCTGTGTCAGCTGAGGCTCTCCTGGCTGTGAAGCATTCGCATGTGGAAGCTTCCGAATGAATTCCAATCAAAGGGACACCACACATGCCAGAAACTATCAGCTTACAATGGAAAACATGCGATTGGAACAGGAGAGCTCATTGACTGAAACGGCTCAGATTCATCCTTGGGAGCCATGGCAGAGCTGGCAGAGCTTTCCCGGAGGTAACGCAAAGACCGGTGTAAGCACGCCCGGACCCACGCTCATCTGTGACTCGTCTGGCAAAGCACGGTGTGATCTCAATGCATAGGCTGTGTGTTGAAATGTCGGGGCACACCAGCAGCCCAAACCGAGCACATCATTATTTAAATATGTTTTTAATACACAAAGCAGGAGAAAGAAAAATCAGCTGGACTCCTTGAGTCCCACACTGGTGGGGGATAGAGTTGCACTTGAAGATAACCTTTCCTTGGGAACTGGGAGCTGTGCCAACATCCGCTCTTTTTTGCGAAAAACCTCTCCTCAAAAGCAGCCAAAGGCTGCAGTAGTTTGCACAGAGACAAACTAAACTTCTGCTAGTCAAATGGCCTCTAACTTTCACGTGTTACACTGGCCAGCCTCAGCAAGCCTGGTTCCTCAAATGCGCGACAACCCCTCTGCCGCTCAGCAGTCCCTCCCACCCGGGCGAGCTGCTCCGCGGACACAACGCAAACCACCGCGTTCCTAAATTTGCAACGATGCCCTGGCAATGGACTCCCGCTTAGCTGCGCATGGGGCGGCTCACGGTCTGGATCTGGCCAAGTCCTTCCCACCATTCCTCCCGCATGATTCTTGGTTACGGTGCATTTAAAGTCTGGAGGCATGACCTGCCCAGTAATGAAGAAAGTGGGAAAGCAGCAGGGTCAAGAGGTTCGGTTCCCACTCACCGTTCGAGGCAGATGGTCCCAGCTGTCTATCGCGCTGCTTGCCGGTCTTTAAAGAAACATTAATCTATGTGGCTTCCAGGCTATCTTGACAGTATTGATTTTTAGAAGCTGTTATTGCTCAGGATATCATTTATGGTTATTTTAATTAATACAGTCCTCCTGCCTTCACTAAATGCAACCTGCAGCTCACTTAAGTTGCTGATGAAAGGAATTGTTTCCGCCAGCGTGCTGTAAGGCAGAGGGTCCTCCAGCTGTCTCGCCCTGCGGGCTGTCCTGGCACGGCTGTGCTCGCAACAGCTCCCAGGCTGCACTCTGATACCCTGAGAATTTGTTGGTGAAGTAAGTTTTTAAGTTTGAGTAACAAAAATTGGGGGGTGGGAGGGGGAAAGAATGTGACTAGTAAACACCAAATGTATGCCGATCTAGGCTACTTGCAGCTAAGTCACAAGTAGTCCTACCGAAGGTGACAACTGCCCCTTCCTAGTTTTTAAGCCAAGCATATACATAAATCTTTGCCAGGCTAAGGTCTTGGTTTATTAATGCACTAAAAATTGTTGCATTTTTACAATTTAAAAAAATCTACTGCTGCATTATAGCAAGCGTATGAACAAAACCAGAATTTTCTCATCTGAAATATTTTTCGGTTTTCGCATTAAGTGTGAGGGATCTGCCTTCCTTCCGAATACATTCAAATTCTTCAGAAGTTATGTTGTACGCTACAAAAGGGGCACGTTTTAGGCTCACAAGCAAAGGTGCAACGTTTGGGCTTCTGTACAAAATACTGCTCGGATAATGAAACGGATTTGTTTAGAAGACAAAACACAGATTTAGGAACCTTATTCTAAGCACGCTCTTTTGAAAGTTACTCTTTCTACCCATCTCACTTTCCAACTCGTCCAGATTTTAAAGATCTTCCAGATTATAACGTACACGCCCTGGTTTACAGTTTGCATTTCATTCATCACTCCCAGCGTACAGAACACCAGCGACTCTCATTTTCCTTTGTTTTGGACTGTCTTCCAGCTGCTCTGTTTGGAGGAGGATGGAAACATGGGTAACGCCAGCAGGTTAAATGTCACTGTTTGCTGCCACGTTTGTTCAGGGTAAAGCGCTGCTGCCCGAGCCCGTGTTTCACACGACAGGTCGGATCTGCAGGAGCCCAGCTATCTCCTGCGTGACAGCAAGTCCCTGATCCTGCCCTGGGCACAGCTCTAACTTTGCGTGTCTCTGTATTGACTCAAAGGCGCTGCTTCCGTGCCAAATATTTGCTGTAATGCAGGTGGGACAGCAATACCGTACATAAGCCCATTTCGTAAAACTCCCGTTAGCGCAGCCATCAGCTGAAAGCAACACCCTATCAAGCCCTAAACCGGGAAGCTTTTGTGCATTCGGAAACTTCACCCACCCGTCTTCGCCCTGCTTTGCCTTCCCCTTTTGTTCTCAACATCTATTTATCCGCGCAACGCGCTGCTCCCCGGCCAGACCTCCGGAGCGCTGGAAGCCGCTTTTGGGAAGGATCGGTCCTGCCCCGCAGCGAGCCCCGGCGAGCCCCGGCGAGCCCCGCGGGCCGGCGGACTTGCCCCGGCGAGTTCTGCAGCGGGGCCGCGGGCCGAGCCGGGGCGGGGGCGGGGGCGGGCAGAGGGTCCCCCGGCCAAGAAGTGTTCGAGGGTGCTGGGGGCGGCAGCCGCCGCTCGCTCTCCATCCTCTGCGTTCCCGCCAAACTTGGCTATTCTCATCGGAGATTTCTGTGCGCGTCCCGCCGCTTCCTGCGCTCTGCCGGCGCCCGCACCGCCGCGGCGCCCCCGACCCCGCCGCGCTTCTCTCCCGCGGGGGAAGGCACCGGCTGAGCCCCGCTGCCCGGCGCTGCGGGGGCGGCAGCCGGCGGGGGCCCCCCCGGGCTGGATGCGGCCGGGCCCGGCCCTGCCCGTCCCGCGGCGGAGCCCGCTCGGCGCCCGGGGCCGGGTCCCCCCACAAAGGGCCGAGGCCGGGCTGCGCCCCGCGGGACGAGCCCCGGGCGGGGCCGAGGGAGAGGCGACCCCCGCCCGCCCGCCGCCCCCTTACCAGCTCCTGCCTCAGCCGGCGCAGGTGGTGCTCCATGGCCCGGCGCAGCGCGGCCCCTCCATGCCAGCGCTCCGCCCGCCCAGCCGCGGGGCGGGGAGGGGAGCCGGGCGGGGGGACCCCGGGGGCGGCACCGGGGGGCGGCGGCGGGGCCCGGGCGGGCAGGGGCAGAGCCCAGAGCAGGGGCCGGGCAGGGAAGGGGCAGAGCCCGGGGCCGGGGCAGGGGCCGAGGAGGGGGCAGGGACAGGGGCAGAACCCAGAGCAGGGGCAGGGGCCGGGGCCGGGCAGGGGCGGGCAGGGGCAGAGCCCGGGGCAGGGGCAGAGGCAGAGCCCGGGGCCGGGCAGAGCTCGGGGCAGGGCAGGGGCCGAGGAGGGGGCAGGGGCCGGGCAGGGCCCAGAGCAGGGGCAGGGGCCGGGCAGAGCTCGGGGCAGGGCAGGGACCGGGCCGGGGGCCGGGCAGGGGCAGGGCCCAGAGCAGGGGCAGGGGCCGGGCAGGGCCGGGGCCGGGCAGGGGCAGAGCCCGGGGCAGGGGTCGGGCAGGGCAGGGCAGGGCAGGGCAGGGCAGGGGCAGGGTCCGGGCAGAGCCCGGGGCAGGGGCAGGGGCAGGGGCCGGGCAGGGGTCGGGGCCGGGCAGGGCAGGGGCAGAGCCCGGGGCAGGGGCAGGGCAGGGCAGGGCAGGGACCGGGCAGGGCAGGGCAGGGGCCGGACAGAGCCCGGGCCAGGGCCGGGGGCAGGGGCAGGGGCAGGGCAGGGGCCGGGCAGGGCAGGGCCCAGAGCAGGGGCAGGGGCCGGGCAGGGCAGGGCAGGGCAGGGGCCGAGCAGGGGCCGGACAGAGTCCGGGGCAGGGGCCGGGCAGGGGCAGGGGCAGGGGCCGGGCAGGGGCCGGGGCCGGGGCCGGGCAGGGCCGGGCAGGGCCCAGCGCCGTGGGGCGGCCGGGCCGCGGGGCTGGAGCCGAGGGCGGTGCGGCGGAGGGGGGGGGGGGGTGTCTCGTCTCTTGCCCCCTCCTGGCCCCGGGGCCTGGGCGTCCCGGCCGAGGCGTCAAACGGCGAGAGGCTTCTTGCAGCGGGGCCAAACCCAGCCCAGCGCTCGGTAGCATCCAGGGCGCGGGAGTTTGCGCCGGGAATTATCCCTTCTCCCCGCAGGGAAGTTGGGCGGCTTGCTTTTGTTGTGGTCCAGATTCTGCAAATTGCTCCGCAGAGACAGGCCACCCCAGCAAAAGCATGGATTAACCTACGTGGCCTTCCTCGCGACAAACCGCAAAGCCACCCAGTTGTGGATTTTCCCGTTTCGTTCTACGCGGGGGCCGGGTGGGCGCGCGGAGCCGCGTCCCTCCTGTGCCAAACCGCGCGTTGGCACCTCGGGGGGGTCGCGGCTCTCCCCGGGAAGGTGGCACTACCACGAGCGCTTCGCACGTCACCGCGCCGTTATCAAAATGCCCTGCGTCAGGAATAGCGCCTGCTTAGAGCCCTGCAAGAAGCAGGTGTTGAAAATTCTTAGCATGAGTTTTATTTTCAGAGCAGTAAGTTTTTTTCCTCGCTGTGTTTTACCAGCAGCCTTTCGGCTGACGGGAATCTACACGCACAGCAGCAGCTGGAAGTGTCCTGGATACGAGGGGACATTATCAGTGCTGCGGCTGCACCGCTCCAAGGGCAGGATTTTTTCACCTCCGATCAGCAGCCTCTGATACTGCTTGTCGCCCTAGGAAATCATACAGATGGGCAGGTGAGCCAGGAAAAAATACAAGCGCTTTTGCATCATCAGACTTTGTAACTGCGTTGAATTTGGAAGGGTTTGAATTTTTCAGCATTTCTCTCATATATGTGTATTATTCTCGGCTTATGTGCAAAATGTGCTGCTTAGATGATAAAACGCTGAGTCCCCCGTAATGGGTTAGCAAGGCTTGTCTGAATCATTCTGCAGTGGTAAGGGACTTGGTAGGATGAGAAATACTACTTTGTGTTTTCAAATTTGGGATGAAAAAAATAATTACTTGCTTTTTCCCATACATTTGAGTATTGACAAAGACTGGCTAAACTCTTTGCCTTTCCAGGTCTTCATTTTTTGAAGGAGAAGGTTTTTTGTAGCTGGTAATAGGATTTGGTTGGTTGGTTTGTAGAAATCAGCCCTGGTGTTTTTGAGAGCGGCCCTTGGGTCAGTTTCCAATTTAAAGAGGAACTTTGGGATCTGGCCTTTCATGTAGGCTTGGGAAATGCTCTGGAGTTAACGTTTATTGATCCTGCCAGCATCTCTTTTATTGTTGGTCAAAATTTCCTGTCTTTCTGCTCATTTCAGGGTTTCCATTTCCTATCTATTAAGGAAGCATGAAAATTGCATCTCTCATCTGCAGAACGTGGGGCAGTAAACATATTAACGTATTAAAGAAATGACCTGATCAAAAAGTTAATCACTTCCAATGGGGTATGCTATGCTGTGAGTGGGCTACCTGCCAGTCTTTCTTAAAGTCTAAGGCAACTAGCCCAACTATAATTTTTTTCTTGAACTCTGGCTGGGTTTGTTGGCCAGCTGGTTGTTCCCCACGGCCCAGGGTCGGGGGGTGTGTGTCCCCAGCCTACCCGAGCGTATCAAGTATCATATGGCAGGTTTGAACAGCCAGTCAGTGGTAAAAAATCAAAAAGATGGCACCACGTGGAGACTACAAGCTGAACCGCCTGCCTCTGCCAATTACTAATAGTACGGGGAAGGACCCAACTTCCCTTTCCTCCTCCCGTGCCTCAGACAAGGATCCGTGCTCAAGAGCCACAGTCTCAGAGTCCAGGTTTCTGTGTTGCTTGGGTGGCTCAAGACCTAGGTTCAGCTGGTTTGAGCTGAAAACTGGCCGTGAGCTTAATTTATCCAAGCCAGCTTTGAACAACAGTATTTTTAGGTATTATTTTACATTTGGTAATAGGGAATAGACTAAGAGCGGGCACCAACATGGAATGACTTCTGTTCTCCTGGGTTACTGTGTCTACAGAAAGCAGACTGCTGATGAGCACTATGGTCTTGGCATCTTGAAAAACTGTATGAAATCAGACCAGGGGTTATCCTAGGCACAGGATGCTCTCCCCAACGTTTTCTTTACAACACCATATTTTTTTTAAAAATCATATCGTTCCTGAATTTGTTTTAACTGATACTTTTTACAGTGCTTTGAATATTTCAGTACTGAAGAGATACAAAAGACACACATGGTTATTTGAAGCATCAAATCTAAGTTAAACAATATTATATTTTCCAGCACGTCTAGCATTCAGGAGGCCAGCCGCACATGTACATGGCAGTTGGCAGATGCTGTGTTCCAGAAAGCTCCTGTAACACTTGCAAGACACTGAACTGTGTGATCTGCCGGTAGATGAACAGGGAAGAGTTTTTAGCCCCCGTTTGGCTTCTGTTTGAGGTCATCTTTTTGATCTGGTTTTTAGCCTCTGGGGCTGCTCATGTCCCGTGAGGCTGGTAAAGGAGATCATGAGCACAGAATAAGGAAAAGAGCAGAATATTTATGTGCTCCAAACTCCTGGGACCTTGCAAGAGAAGGGAAAAATCTGAAGTATTTTCTCAGTAGGATTTCCCCACTAAGCGACATTTTTCTCTTCTGCGTAGACAACTGGTTCAAAGCAACATTGACACTTCATGCCAGGCCCTGCACTCCTTCCACTCCACAGCGGTGCAAACCATGAGCAGATGGTGCAGTGCAGTGGAAAATCAGGTCTCCAGTACAGAGAATAAAACACCCTCAGGCAGAAAGCTACTTGGCTTATTTCAGGATAAAATGAAAAACTGAGATCTTGGGCAAAAAATAGAAGACACTTTTTAGAGCGGTGTATTCCACTTCCACAAACTGCCTCATTCCTTCCCACTTGAGAAAACGTCCATCCCTTCACAGCTGAAGGCTTATCTCATTTGTTGTCTTTCAGTTCGTTGGTCTGGTTTCTCAGGGCTTTCACGCGACACTTACTTGCTGAACTAACAAGCGTGGTTATTGCTGAATTTTCTTTCATTTTTACTTTCTCGTGCACTGAAGGCAAACCTTTCAGAATTTCTTCCCACTTAAGCTGCAGCATGACCTGAATTGCATCCATCTTTGTCTAAATCCACTGGGGCATAAACATCCAGCCAAAATAGGTGAGAATACAATGTTAAAACTTTAATTCTGGTTTCGTATTTGCACATACAGAGATAAATTACCCCTGAAAATGTGACCATTTCTTCCATTAAGCCTCATTTATTGGATGCAGTCTCTGCACTTCTGGCCTTTAAAGTTCCTGACATGCCCCTACCTCACTATGCCACCATCCCAAAAGCGAAACTTTTAATTCTGCTCCAGCCAAATTCCATCTCCTGACATTCCTCTGCTTGCACAGGAGTGCCAGGAGTAAGTACCAGGGTAGGGAAACTCCTGGTGCATTCACTGTGCTGTCTTGTGTTAAAGAACTATTGGATTACGTCTCGGCTGGCTGCATTTCGGTGACCTAGATCCTGTTCATACTAGCTGGAAAATAATTTAGCAAACCTTGGTATAAAAGCATATCTGAGATTAAAACGAGCTGATATTTATTTATCTGGAGGAAAACAACAGGAGCGAACTACTGGCACTTCTCACTGGTGTAGCTGAAATAGCTACTCTGACCTGGTATCCTGACGTCTGCTTTCTTTTTATTTGTAGCTGCGTCTGTACCTGCACCTGCAGTGACCCCGCCTGTATACTCCAGATTTCATCTGAAATTTGTGGAGTTCTTCGGGAATCTTCTGAAGGACGTGCCTGACAACGAACCAAATCCATTCAGCAGAAGGGCACTGAAGTGAGCCTTAGATGGCTGTAAGACCCCATCATCATCATCATCATTTATAACAACTCCACGCACCAGGCTTGCTGGAAAAAATCCAAGACTTTACCAATTACTAGAGCAACAAAGAAGATTCTGCTGCCCACAGACTTGCTACTCATTGGTAACTTGCCACCCAGCTTTTTTTCCCGAAGGGAAACTGAATGCACAGGGTGCTTGGACACAATTTGTGCTGGTGAATATGAAGTCAGTGTCTGTGCTAATATCAATGGCCCTTTCACTGCAATGTGCTTTACTGTACAGGGAACACAGAGAGTTTCCATGGCAGTGTAAACACAAATACATACCGCACTCCCAAGAGTGAGTCACACGTGCTGCAGAGGACGGAGAAAGTTCACTGTCTTCATCTGAACACATCTGGGAGAGGAGGATGAGATTATCTCACTTTAAAATTATTTTATAAATATTATGTAAACCAAGATTTGTTCTGAATAATTCCATGTCTTGGCAGATATGAAAGACAAATCCTTTGAAGCTAAAGGAATAAGACAAGGCAGGTGCTTGTTTATAGTAGCAATGTTCAAATCTATAATGAATGTATTCTCAAAAGATACACGCAGCCCGATAGTCCTGGAAGCCAATGCAAATTCTCTGCGAGCAGTTTGTCCCAGTCTTTCAGAAGAGTTACAACAAGAACTTAGCTGTTGTCAGTGAAGAGTAAGTTCCACACACAGAGGAGATGGATAGATCTGTGGTGACTACTTAGTGCTGGTCAAGATGTTTCTTTGCACTGCACGCGTTAGCCTTAGGAGGTCTTGGCACAATGCAAACTGCACGTGGAACGTGTGATACGGACCTTTGCCTTGCTGCTGGGAGTCTGAAGACAAGTGCTTGACAGTCTGAAATAGCGAGAACCTGCCCTTGAGTATCAGCAGCTTGCACCTCACAGGTGTCGTGTAAGATCATTTATCCAAAGCTGATAAATTCAGAGGAAAATTAATCTTGGATGGAATTAAAATCTAATATGTAATCTGCATAGGGACAAAAAAGTGGTAAGCCCTGTCTTGGGGGAATGAAATGAGCGCTCAGTCGACATGGGAGCAAGAGTTTTCCCTAGCAAGAGTTTTTTCCTAAGCCCCAAAATCTAGAGGTTGGTTTATGACCCCAAGCTAGAGAGTTTATATCCCTTCATAAGAACCAGGGTTTTTTTAATACTACAGCTGAGAAGGAGGTCTTATCTACTTCCTTTACTAACCTAAATCCTTTCCCAGGACCTGTTCTGCCTGCAGAGTATTCAGATTAATTGTCAAGATTTCCAAAGGCTGCTTTGAACAGGAATACTTCCTTTGGATCTTAACTGCAAGCGAAAGCAAAGCAATGTCATGGCAAAACGGCGGATTCCTCTTGGCTGGGCTGACGTGAACGACGACAATGTGAATTCAGTATTTGAGAGTCACTGAGGTAAAACGAGGCCTGAAGGTGGACGATGCTATTTATACACTGGTTCATGGCAGAGCACACAACCTGCAGAGTTTAAAACAAAGTTAGTAGCAGTAGCAGTTAAGATCTACAGGAATAAGGGTTAGGGGAGAAACAAAACCTTTCAATAGATCGACTGATAGAGCTGCAGGAGCATGACCTAAATCTGACACAGCCCCATCAGTAAGGGCCGAAACCAAAGGGAGAGGGACAATAAATCTGCCAGTCATGGTGTCGAAGGGTTTCTCAGCATACAGACATTGAGATGGTCTGGAATCCGTGCCTCCAGCATCCGATGGAAAATCAGATAAATACCTACGAGCAGCAGCATCTTTCTGAATTGAGGTGGTGTGTCTGAATGTCTCATTACCAATGCACCACAGAGAATAACGTCCGTCCCCAAATCGCCTCGGTTGTATTGCAGTGTGCATGCAGCCTCAGGGGAGAAAAAGTGAGGAAAATAGAGGGGGAGCTGGCTGTTTTGGGCTGGATTGTCACCTCTTCTTGCCCTTCCCCCATGGGAACAGTCACTCCTGACTGCTCTCCGTTGTCTGTTTCAATCACATCACTTTAAAAGGGTTATGAGAGGCTGTATTTAATCAAACGTTTGTTATGTCCAGGTGTCTTTGTCTGTCTCCTTTCTCAGATTTATCCAGAGATAATTATCTCATGTTGGAGACTCGTTTCCCCTTGAGGACCAGTGGGAATATCCACTTAAAAATTAAAAAATAATTGGAACTAACAGAATGCTTGTAGTTAGCTCTCTGTTACCTCTGCTCCGGGGCACAGCTCTCGCCCCTACCATCTGGTCTGTCCCGACTCGGTAGAGGCAAGCTCTCCGAGCTGAAACTGTCTTCATTGTCCGTGAGGCCCCGCTCTTGGTTGGTACTCAGATATTCATATGAAAATATCGTAATACTAAAAAATAACAACTGGATAGAATGTGCCAGACTTGTTCCCTCCCATCAGGAATATAAACGTGAGGAATTTCGAAGGCGTGACAAAGACTGTGGTGCACCAAAGCCATTAAAATTCATTTAGGCTTCCTGGCAATGTAAGAATAATGACACAGTGTATGTGCTCGTACAGTAGAAGCCACTGTTGAGATTTTTGCAATCCCATTGCAATGAATGGAAGCTGCGTGTCCAGAGCCTCTGAACTGCTATGACAATAAAAGCTGATGTGCATGAAACCACCCACGATTTAAAATAAGTGCTCTACAGAGGGTAGTAAGTAATCCACCTACAACAGATTAACACGCTTGGCCTTTGCTGGAGTGAATGCTATACTATTAATTTTTTGCAGTACCCGGGCTTTTAAATCTTGTTTCTGCGTGCAGTACAGCTGTATCCCAGCCTCACAGTGTTTCACGAGAAACTCATTTCTATTGCCGGGGTGGCGGCAGGAGGGCTGAAACGAGAGGGGTCAGAACAGAGCGTCCCCGCGGTTTCCTTAGGGAAGGATGGCCGAGAGATGAGTGGCGTCTGCTTTCCCTCCAGATTAACAGGGATATTGGTACTTGGGCGCCCGCTGTCAGCAAGCTTGTTGACGCTGTTTTGCCAACATGATCCATTTTGTCCTTCTCATCCTCTGTTTGCCCTCCTCATCCTCTTCTGCAGCCTTCACCATTCCTTCGCTGACCCTTCCCTTCCTCTTACGACTCCCTCTTTCCCTCTGCTCATTGCTCCCTTTGACCGTTCCCTCCTGCCCTCCAGCCGCTGCTGGCCGGGTGCTGGCTCTCGCCCGCCTGGCCCTCGGCCACGCTCCGCCGTGCCTCCAGCCCGGCTTCTCTCTGCCGTTCAGTTACGCTCCCGTCAAAGCTCGCGCTTGTGGAGCGGGTGGCAAGGCCTCCAGCTCCCACCACTTTACTGCCGCTCACGTAACACAGAGCTTTTGTCCTCTGTGATATTTCTAAGTTTAAGCTTTTGTGCTGTCCATGAAACAAACAGCCCGGGGAGGTACGAAAGGCTGGTTAGCTGCAGCGGCCTATCGCTCTCCACCTGCAGGACTGCTCTTCCACGAACATCACCGTTAATTGCTTCTGTGTGGAGCAGCACAGAGACACACAGCGGGGAGTCACAGCCTCAGTTCCTGGGATAAACAGGCAATAAATTGCTAACGTTAGTGCACGGCCGGTGTTGGTGCACGGCCGGTGTTGGTGCACGGCTAACGTTGGTGCATGGCCGGTGTTGGTGCACGGCCGGTGTTGGTGCATGGCTGATGTTGGTGCACGGCTAATGCTGGTGCATGGCCGGTGTTGGTGCACGGCTAATGTTGGTACATGGACGATGTTGGTGCATGGCCGGTGTTGGTGCATGGCTGATGTTGGTGCATGGCCGGTGTTGGTACATGGCTGGTGTTGGTGCATGGCTAACGTTGGCGCATTGCCAATGTTGGTGCATGGCTGATGTTGGTGCATGGCTAACGTTGGTGCATTGCCAGTGTTGGTGCATGGCTGATGTTGGTGCATGGCTAACGTTGGTGCATTGCCAGTGTTGGTGCATGGCTGATGTTGGTGCATGGCTAATGTTGGTGCATGGCTGATGTTGGTGCATGGCTAACGTTGGTGCATTGCCAGTGTTGGTGCATGGCTGATGTTGGTGCATGGCCGGTGTTGGTGCACGGCTAACGTTGGTGCATGGCTGATGTTGGTGCCTGGCTGGTGTTGGTGCACAGCTAACGTTGGTGCACGGCTAACGTTGGTGCATGGCCAGTGTTGGTGCATGGCCGGTGTTGGTGCACAGCTAATGCTGGTGCATGGCTGGTGTTGGTGCACGGCTAACGTTGGTGCACGGCCAATGTTGGTGCATGGCTGGTGTTGGTGCACGGCTAACGTTGGTGCACGGCTGATGTTGGTGCACGGCCGATGTTGGTGCACGGCCGATGTTGGTGCATGGCCAACGTTGGTGCAGGGCCAACGTTGGTGCATGGCCGATGTTGGTGCACGGCACCCACGCGCCAGCCCCAGAAGGCGCGCGCCTCCCGCCCTGCCGCGCGCGGGAAGGCGGCCCCGCGCGCCCCCGCCAGCCAATCGGCGCCCGCGGCGCCCCCTGGCGGCGCGGCGCGGGGCGGGCGGGACGGGCCCGTCCGGCCAGGGCGCGTGCGCGGCGCGGGCTGAGGGCGCGTCTCGCCCGGCGCCGGTTCCCCCCCAAGATGGCGGCGGGCGGCGGCGGGGCGCCGGGCGAGGGCCGGTTCCGCACGCACGATGTGCTGGTGCCCGGCGGCCCGTCCGACTTCGGGTCGCTGCTGCTGTCGGCGCCGGTGCTGGCGGGGCTGGAGGCGGCCGGCTTCCACAGGCCGTCGCCGGTGCAGCTGAAGGCCATCCCGCTGGGGCGCTGCGGCCTGGGTGAGCGGGCGGTCCGGGCGCGGGGCCGGGCGCGGGGCTGGGGGCAGCTGGGGCCTCCGGTGACCTCTGTGGCGGCTCGTTCCAGATCTCATCGTGCAGGCCAAGTCCGGCACCGGCAAGACCTGCGTGTTCTCCACCGTGGCCCTGGACGCGGTGCTGCTGGAGAGCCCCGCCACGCAGGTGAGCCCCGGCCCGCCGTGACCGGTACGCGGGGCGGGGGGGGGCTTTGCTTTCTGGGAGAGGATCGCTCTTTTTCGTGAGGAAATGACGTTATCGCCTGTGAGAAATCACGACTCGACGCCGGGCTTTAATCTTTGGAACCGTTTTGCAGTTTTCTGATCTAATCCTTGGTCCTTACAGATTCTGATCTTGGCTCCTACACGAGAGATCGCCGTGCAGATTCACGCTGTAATCACAACTATTGGAATAAAAATGGAAGGCTTGGAATGCCACGTCTTCATTGGAGGGACTCCTTTGAGCCAGGACAAACTCAGACTGAAGAAGTGCCATATAGCGGTGGGCTCCCCAGGTACGGAGGTGCTTCATTCTGTTTTAGATAATACTTCATAGTACAACAACTGGTGCTTTTGAAATCTGGGTTCCTTTTTTTTAATAATAGGGGGTAGTCTTAAAGGCCCAGTGCCAGAGACATTTAGAGCAGGTATTTTTAGTGAGAGATTATTCTCAATGTGGCCTTTTCAAGGCTTATTAAAATTATTTGGTTTAAAAATTACAAAATTAATCATTGGAACCTTTGAATTAATATTTTTCAAGTTCCTTTTACTTGTTCTTCATATGTAGGTCGAATAAAACAGCTCATAGAGTTGGACTACTTAAATACAGCCAGTATCCGGCTTTTTATTCTTGATGAAGCAGACAAGCTTCTGGAAGAAGGCAGCTTTCAGGAACAAATCAAGTAAGAAAAACACTTCTCATGCATTTATCAGTAGATTAGATGCATATTTGTTATTCATTTCCATTTCTTTATCTCACAGTTGGATTTACTCTTCGCTGCCGGCCAATAAACAGATGCTTGCTGTTTCAGCTACTTATCCTGAGTCATTAGCTAATGCTTTGACCAGGTACATGAGAGCGCCAACGTTTGTGAGGTTGAACCCTACTGATCCAAGTCTCATTGGTAAGTAGAAGTTTGTTTATAGTGATGTTGTTATCAGTAGATTAGGACGAGTATACTAAAACCAAAACATGCACCTTTAAAATTTGTGATGCTTCATACTTTCCCTCCACAGGTGAGTTGATCAGCTTACAAAGTATTTGCTTCCAGTATGGATGTATTTAAAACATCAGTGATGAATGTAACTTTGTTTTTCCTATCAGTTCCAAAAATATTTCAGCCTTTTAAAAAAGCTCCTGTCGTACAGGCACATGTGCGCACATGTGTGCTTATTTAAATGTAAAGTCTTTGTTTTAGCTGCAGTGACGCATGTTGACAGCAGCATAGCGCTGTGCATGTTTTTATGGAAACCCTTAATCTGATAGTGTTTTTGCTTTCATGCTCAGGGCTGAAGCAGTATTACAAAATTGTGAATTCCCATCCGCTTCCGCATAAAACATTTGAGGAGAAAACCCAGCACCTGCAGGAGTTGTTCAGCAAGATTCCATTTAATCAAGCCTTAGTCTTCTCAAATTTGCATAGCAGGTAATAAATTTGAAATAAAATCTGTAAAAAAGCATGTTCAAAAGCAGTGGTTGTAATGTCCAGTCGTGGACAAGCTTATATAGACGTTCTGTAAGGTCTTAAAGCAGTGTGCAGGCTTTGGATCTGAAATACAGCCAGAGGAATGTGGTATGAAATACTGAAAATAAATGAATGCTTTAGCGTGAAGGTACCTCATATGCTGTTACAGAGTACAGCGAGACCTGATATCCTGTTGTCCTTTTCCATCTGCAAGGTGGCTGTTCTAGACACAAAGATGGAAGTGACAGTTTTGGAAAGTAGCCTTTGGCTGTAAAGAATAGCTTGTTGTTAAGAAATACACAGGGGTTGTTATGTCCGCGATTTTATTTATAATTTTCATTGTGTATATTCTGTCAGGGCTCAACATCTAGCTGAAATACTAACGTCCAGAGGCTTTCCTGCTGAGTGCATTTCGGGTAAGTCCATTCAAAATTTTGTGAGTCTATTGAAGTTGTGCTTAAATGTGAGCTAAAATAGGAAAATTAATCTTGAATCTTGGTTTGCATGGCCTCTGATTAAATAACTAAGAATAGCTTTTGAATCTTCATAGGTCTTTAGAACTTAAATAGGAATTAAGTTTTATGTTGAATAAGTTTCCTGTTTTCAAATATGTTTGAGTTATTTTTATGAATGTCTAGATGACTGTGTTGGCTTTTTTGTAAAGAGAAAGTTTACTTACATTTGCAGGGTGAAGCAGTGTTTCTTTGGAATGTTGAATTCGGCAGATGTTGAATTTAAATTTCTTTCATTTCTAGCGTCTCTATAAAAAGCTGATAGCTGGCACCTGATGTTTATTAGAAACCTTGAATTTTTACTTCAGTGTTTTCCATGGCTTATATGTTCAAGTAAAATTTGTCTGAAGTCAGTGTTGTTCAAGTGGGTTAAGTATCTACATAATTGGTTTCTCTTTAAAAACAAGCAAAATAATTATTTTTGTAATGGATTTTTTTATTTTCAAGTTTTTGTTCATTCCTTGTTTGCTCAGTTGGAACTGATGTTTGAGGAAGTTTCTCTCAACCTTATTTCTCATCTCATCTGCAGTTTTACAAAGCAGTGTTTTCCAGAATTTGAGGGGCATAAAACTGAAGAATGTAATCTGTTTCTAACTTTTGTCTTTCTAGGCAGCATGAATCAAAATCAACGACTTGATGCTATGTCTAAATTAAAGCAATTCCACTGTAGAGTTCTGATTTCCACAGACTTGGTGAGTTACTATTTTACAGCATTCATGAGTATTGTACATAAAGTTACTTCAGAGAATTAGATTTGACTTGGAATTGAATAGAACACAGATGCACTGGTAAAGCATGTGACTTGAGCACTGTGTGCAATTTATTTTCACTGTGAAACTTAGAAGTTGTCCCCTCCTCCTCAAGTGGCTCAAAAATAATTTTTAATTTATCTGGTTCTTTGCAGACGTTTACAGATATTTCAGAGTAGTAGAGTTACTTACTTTGGATAGGAGCTATGGGAAGGAATAGTTTGCTTCTCTAGTACAGTGTGCTCACAATAGTAACATCCCAAACAACTTTAAATAGAGTGGTGGTTATGCTTTAGGCACTTCCAGCTCTTTCGGGGTTGATCTTTTTTTCTCTTCAGTTGATTGTCTGAGGTCCTGTCATTAAAAGATTACTGCTGTTGGTTTGAATTTTTTGATGCTGGGGGGGAAACACGCTTGCTTGTATTTGATACATAGAAGGTACAAGAAAAATTGTCCCTAATTTTCCTGGTGGCAATGCAATATGCCTGTTCTACATGTAATACTGTAAACTCGCTGGAAAACTGTAGGTGCTTTATGGTGTGTTATAACAACTACAAGTTACTATATGAGCGGTTACTCCTAAATATGTTGTGTTTATTTAAAAGATCTGTTCAGCATATTCAGTTACCTATCCCCTTCTCTCCTTCTCGCTTTCTCAAGACATCTCGCGGAATTGATGCTGAGAAAGTGAATCTGGTTATCAACCTGGATGTACCTGTAGACTGGGAAACATACATGCATCGTATTGGCAGAGCTGGGCGCTTTGGTAAATACAGTCACGTGGATTTCTTGAGCTTGCACTAGCTTCACCGGCTCTCGTTAGGTAATTACACGTTCTGTTGTGTGTCACAGGAACTTTAGGCTTATCCGTGACATACTGCTGCCGCGGAGAGGAGGAAAACGTGATGATGAAAATTGCTCAGAAATGTAATCTTCAGCTTCTTCCTCTACCAGGTATGCTCTGTCCTATGAATGCAGCTGTTGTTTTGTTGGCTGTTTTCTGTTTATTCAGAGCTTCAGACGAGCCTGCAGGGAGCTGACATGTATCTTCTCTGCTGAAGTTGCATTAATTTTGGTACAGGTTTTTCATACTCTGTGCTAATGACTACTTGTGTAACTGCTGCAGTTGTGCAAAGCAATAGAAAATTAATTTAGTGCATGCCTGTGGATAGGGCGACAAACTCTGCCTCCAGCTGTTGCTTAAGCAACCGCATAACTACTTGGATTTCCAGAAATCTAATAGTAAGCCTTTCTCAGGCTGTAAGATACAGTAGGAGAAGTAAGGAAGGAATAATTGAAACAGCAGAAAATTTGCTATCCTTGCTTTGCCAGAAGCTGTTCTGCTAGAAATACAGCTTCTGCCTTCTTAGATAAATTCTAATTTTTTACCTGGTTAAGTAGGATATGAAAAATAGGTGACAGGTAATGCAGTGCTGCTTGTCTTGATCAACTTTTTGATGCCTTCCATGAAGAAAATGCTGTTTGAGCTCTTCCAAGAATTGAAGGGGTCCGTTTGTAGCCCTAACTTAACATGTCTTGACATCTTATCTGCGATTTTGCAAAGCTTTACGTCAGTACTCGGTTGAGTTCTAGAGGGAAGGATGCACTTAATTGAGTGCCTGCTTGTTTCCCTTTTGTGCAGAGCCTATACCTCCTGGAATGATGGATCAGTTTGAAGATGGGGAGGTAGAAGTCAAACCTGTTACACATACAGGTGCCTCAGTGAATTCTGACACTGTGTGTCTTAGACCAGAGCAACCAGTACTGGAGCCTGTCCAGAATAGTTTTTCAGAGGCACCTCAGCCTCTTTCTAATCTTCCAGGTGATAATTCTTCTGTAGAAAGGCCAAAAAAGGCTCCAAAGCAAAAGCAGATTAAAAAGTGCACAAATTCTGCAAATACAGACAAAAGTAGCAGAAACTCCCAAACTTCCAGTCGCCACACAGAACAGAGGAATCAAGTCAAAACTGTCTCCAGAACGGATGGACAATATAACACTCAGCCTCCAGATGAGGAGGCCTTAAAAAAAAATCTTCCCAGAATTCCATGCTTGTCTTCTCTCAAAAACCAACAGAACAATCCCTGGAATTTCTCAGAGTTTGTTGAAGACTATGAGTATTTCATTAAAGAAGGGTTGGAGAGAGAGGTTGAAATTTTAAGGAGCTATTCAGGCCCAGGAGAACAACGTGAGCTCCCCAGAAATGGTGGTGTGGAGTGGAAAGATGTGGAACATAATACAGAGATGGTAGCAAATGGTGTTGCGTCTGGTGACAGTGATGGTTCATACAGTTCCAGGGCTTCCTCCAATAGTAGGGAGAATAACTCGTGCTTTGAAGCATTTTCAGATACACAGGAGAAGAATGCTGTTCCCACAGCGCGTCAGGGTCATGCAGGCTTCTGTCCTACGCCAGAGAAGCCTCAGCAGCTCTCGCAAGTCCCAAAGCAAAATCAAGCGAAAAAGAAAGTTCTGAAACAAAACGCTAAACAAAAGAAAAGCCATTACCATCAATTCCCTAGTCCTCCCATGAGAAAACCTGAAGATGACTGCTCCTGCAGCTCTTGGGATGATGGTGTTCCGTATGAGGCTTGGAGTTACAAAAACTACTGGAAATCTTATTATCAGGCATGGCAAAACTACTATGCTGCAGCGTCTTACTATAGGAAAAGTTACAGACAGTTTAACTGGATGAATGCCTATCACGTCAACGCAGTCTATCTTCAGGAACTGCTGAAAAGTGGTGACTGATGTCATGACGCTGCCATTAGGGACGGGCTGGTTGGTACCGTGAATGGACGCTGTCTGTGAAAACGTAACTGCTGGTCTACGAGTACACTGACAAACGTGAACGGACCTTGTTTAAGATTGGAGAAAAATGTTGTCTTTTTCATAAGTGAACTATGTCTAGGTAAATGTTTTACATGCGTTCCAGTCATGGTGTTACAACAAGTTGTTAATAAAAGGAAATGAAAGACAGCTGGATGTTCAGTTGCAATTTTTACAATCCAAAGTAAACGAAGATAAAAGGCAGCCACTTACATGTAAGAAATCTCAGTAAGGAGAAAATACAAACCAACCCCAGTTTCATTTGCTTGACTTGTCTTCCATGTGACTTTTGGGTGAAGATGAATTCACCATAAGACTAAATAGTCTGTTTATAGTTGGAGATCATATTTTCCATAATTCTCTTATTAAACATCAGGCACTGATTATATAGCAGTTAAGTGGCAAAGTGATACCTGCATCTCAATGCCTGTATTGCTAATTTAAATCCAGTTAATTAACATTGTTTAAATAACATTTCTATAGCTAGGTGTATGGCAAGCTGTGCAGTAGAGGACGCTTAATTATGTAGAAAAAGTGCAGCAGTCATAATTGGTCTGTCCCTCTGGGTGCAGCAATATCAGACTTACCACACTTACAGGAAAGCTTTAATTAGAAATGAAATTGCCTATTAGTACTAAAACTAATTGGTATTTCCTGTTTGGCTTGCACTGCTCTGTAGGTAGCTGTCCTGAGGCAGGAAAAGGTGGGAGTACCGGCTGGCTTAGGGTATTGACCCTAGGTTGACTCTCTCCTAAATTTGAAACTTCATCCTCCAGCTTTAGTATGGTTGGGATCATAGAGATAGACTTCTTCAGCTAGTTTCTTTGATTTCTCAGTTCACCTGAGCAGGTAGTCTGTTGGTTTGTTGGGTTTTTTTGGTTTGTTTTTTTTTTAACTTGAGCAGAGTAAGGCTGGAATTTTCTTAGTAAAACCACTGCTTGCTACCTACTATGAATCGTACTTCCAAGGAGACTTGCTTCTTTAATTTGGTGAAATGGATGTCTTCAGGGATGCTTGGTTGCTGACCTTCAACAACTTTCAAAGTAATTTTGAGAAATACAGGATGTTTTCACTCAGCTGACGTAAGTCACTTGCTGCTTGAGTGTTCCTAACATTCTTACAAAATTCCCTGTGCAAATCCTGTGGTGTCCCTGGCAGCACTTCCGACCCCTTTGTGCAGTGGTGGGTCTAACCTTTATACCACGACATTCAGACTCTCCTCACTGTACTGGAGAATTGTAAGATTGATTTAGCTCATGAGTAGCATGGAAATATAGCACGAAGTGGGCACCAAGGATGCTGTCCTGCCTTGGGTGGGTTTGCGGCTTTCCTGGCAGCCGGGGCAATGGTGGCCCCTAGTGAGTGTCAGCCTTTACTGCAAGAGGGAAAAGTGGTCTGGAAGCTCTTCTGTCACCTCTAACTCTGTGGGTGTTAGAAGTCACCTAGTAAGTAATTTCAATTTCTGCCTAAAGAATTTTGAAAATTTTAAATAATGCCTCTCAGTGACATTATGATATGGTTAAGATGAGATCAGCTCTACTTGTTTTGCCGTCGAAACAAGTGAACCCTATCTGCAGTATAGAATGCAAGGCTTCGGCCTAAAGGGAATTGTCAAGATGAGACTGCCTTTTAAAAGAAGGGCATAAGATATGCTCTTTAAATATAATAAGTCTCTCGTTAGGGGTATTATTCTTTCTGTACTTCTTTTCCTGCCTTACTCCCTTTGTGTCACAAATTATGCCAGGGAGGGGCCTCGCCTTGATTTTGTCAGCATAGTTTGGAAAGGCCAAGACGATATGGTTTTGTTTTCAAGATTACTTTTGTTGCAACTCTTAACGTTCAAAAGGAGGATGCTGTAAGAGATGCACTTAGGTATCTGCATTCTTGCTCTCCTGTAACATCTCGGTCGTCTTGCTGCTTTCATTAATGGTTGCTTGGGTAAGAGTTATTTAGCATTGAAATGCAACTCGAGTGCCTTAGGCCAACACCCAAAGTTCTCCAAAAGAACCTCCCAGAATTTTTTTTAGAAGAAATCTACAGCATCATCTTGGTATTTGTGGCACATACTCTGTTTAATCCAGATTGGATACATCAGGTACAGCAGTGGCACAAGACTCAATACTGTAAATGATATACAAGTTTCAACATATGCACTACAATTCCAAAAGAAGACAACAGGAAACTTGGTTCTTCTAGAAAGTTGTTCTCAAATGAAGCTACCTGCAGTTGTATACAGTACATTTTTGTATCGGTCCTCTGATGTTCGTAAGCAAAGCCCATTTATAGTACGAAAATAGAAAATAATAAGGTTGAGAGCTTCTTATAACATAAAACTCCTAAAGAAAACACCATTGCATTGGAATGACTTACTGATTTATCAAAAATATACCGTCACACGCATTTTTGTAAGATACTTCATTGGTCCGAGGAGCCCGTGGGAGCTCCCAGTCATAGTTGCAACAGAACGGAGAAGAGCGTTCGATATGGTTGTTAACTTCTCACCCAGGCAGCCGTGTGACTTCTGTGACTAACACTAGTTTAGATCAAAATGAAAAGAAACACGTGCACACATATACACACAAAGTAACAGACTATTGACTGAGAATAAAACTCAAGAAGGAATTTTCACAAGCTCTTTGTCACCTGGTCTTTTGACTGATCCACCTGAAATTTTTCTGGCACAGTTTTTGCATTCTGAATGTAAGTAGCAGTACTTTTCTGGTATGCTTTCTCAAGAGTTCTCTATGGTATTTTGTAGGTGTTCATGAATCGAGCTTCACTTATTGAAAGAGGAGGTATTGAATTCTATACAGCTTGTACAATTGGCAAAGAGGTGAAATGACTTCTTCGAGGTCACTTAGTGATTCATCAAGACAATCGGGAGTAGAACATAGGTTCCTGATGCTAACTCTCCTAGCTCTAATCAGTGTGCACACTGCCTTCTGTCTGCTTTTAAAGTTTTATGAAGCTTTAAACCATTATGAAGAGTGTTTATGGCATCATTAAATGTGAAGCCTGAAAACTTGAGCTCTGAAGTCATATATTTAGTGCAGTTCCTTAGAGTGTTGGAGAAAAATAAGTGATTTAAAAAAAAAAAATCAATTAAGGTATATTTGATTGGTAAATTATGTGGAAAAGGTATATTATTCACCTAATTTTAAAAGCAGAATAAAGTCTTCAGTTCAAAGCCACTGATGTTTGCAAGCCATCTGTGAATGCTGACTTTGTAACTCTGCCATAGTCCGACATAGAAAAAATATTACGGGATCCAAGGGATGTTTGCAACCCGTAAATTAAATGTGATTTTTAGTATACTGAATTTGCTCTACAATACATGTAACATACAACATGTTTACAACCTCTTTACTTAAAAAAGCAAAATATTTGAAGAAACATTGCTTTCTTTAGCTGGTATTAATCTGATTTTCATGCACACCCCTTAAGCTGTCTAATCTAGAATGATAAATGCTGGTTTGCAGTACTAGTATATTATCAACTGTTTTAGGTTAAACAAGTAGCATTGATTCAAATTTAGTATTTCTGGCAACTGTAAAGAAGGATGTATGGATGTATTTTGAATTACCTGTTAACTTTATTCCACACTAAAGCCACGTGTGTTACTTAGTTTACCTTTTCCCCATTTCACTTTTAACAATGCTAATTGTTTGACAGACAAAAGTAGTCTCAGGGATAAGTATTTGCTGTAGAAGGTTTTATATTCCTCTTATGCTTGTAGGCAGCTAACTTGCAATGTGGAAAGGAGAATAATTTAAATGGTGCAAGAGAGGAAAAAGTAAGGAAAATTATGGCTGAACAGCAGGGGGAAAAACCCTTGACATTGGGATCTGCTAGCCTGGAATAAGCGGGCCAGGGAAGCGGTGGGAGTCCTTTCCTTGGAGAATTTTAATTCTAATCTAGAGAAAGCAATGCAACATATTGCAGTGAAGGATCTTGTGCTAGTGGAGGATGGATTACATTTTTTAATTCTTTAGTTTTTATGTACCAAGATGTGTTATCTGTGGCCTCCTCTTTATGGGTGCCCTTAAGATTTTTAAGGAAAAGGAAAGTAAAAGGTGGATTTTGGAAAGAGTAGATGGAAGTCAAAGCCTAGACATGAAAGGTATTTCTCATCATTCTTTGCCAACTGGGTGCAATTCATTCTATTAGCAGCCCAGTGCCAGGTGAGAAGAGAGTAAATCTATTAATAGAATATGCTGAAAGTCTGTGAAAATATTTTTCCCTCAGAAAAGACTTTGGAAAGGAAATAAAATGCACGGAAAAAAGTGTTGCTCCTTTGATATTTTAAATATTGCTTTATGAAAGACTGAAAAAATAATCCCCTTCCACTTGCTTTTTGTACAAACAATCGGTTTTTATCTTTTTTTAATGAACTTTTCTAAAACTATAAAAAGTTGTGAGGAATTAGGGGGAGGGGGAAGGCTTTTGAAATGAACTGCCGACACACTAGTGCCATTTTGGTGAGCAGTCTTGCTAATTGGGCTGTTTTGTACCGCCTGCCTTTCAGAAAGGTATCGGGACTAGAACCTACCTATGTTTCTGGATGCTTCTCCTGGAGGCAGCCCACACCTGAAGAAGCCGCCTTCCATTTGCATCAGGAATGACCAGGATTGCAGGGGTATGTGCTGGTTTTTGTATCCGCATCAATGTATGTGTGTGGCCCTGGGCATGCATGGCAGTGGGGAAGGGGAGAGGGATGCTGGTAAGACAGGGCAGTACTGGGGACTGCTGGAGAGAATGGTCCAGATCCTTCAGTTGGAGTTCTGGCCTGGGAATTTTCAGGATTGACTTGGCCTTATCTCAGCAATGGTTTATAAGTTGCTATTTAAAGATTATAAAAGAGCCTTGCAGTTTAGTAAAGCTAATTGCCTCCCTTTATTGTAGGAATAAGTGGCTGTAGCACAGTTCCCATGCTCTTCTGTGCAAATGCTTTCCCTTCTTCCCTGCATTTCTTTTGAAGGATGCTATGTTATGCCCTACCAACCACTGATACGATGGCGATAGGTTCTTGTCTTTGCTGTTTCAATGAATGCACAGTGCTCATAATGAGGATGTAGCTGTGTTGGGCAATCCAGGGAGGTTTTGTACAAGCATATTTTCAAGTACTTTTGGAAGCATTACTCAGTCTACTTCAAATCAGTCTATAAAGGGAGCTAATGCTTCCATTAAATATATTTTTAGCCCTGTTCCTCTAGGCTCAGACTTCCTTAATTTTGTCTGTCTCTATCCTCTGAGAGTCTGTGCTGAGGTACTGACTGCATGGGGCAGCACCTGCTAAGTTAATGGTAGAAGAGGCAAGCCACATATTTTTGAGCAAGGATAACAATGATTCCTCTTCCGTGGAAGAGAACAAAGGCCATGGCTGACTTGACAATCTGAGCCCAAGAAGCCAGCCAGAAACCTCAAGGACTGGCTTCCCTCCCCCCCCCTTAAAAATGTTGTTGATGTGGTTTGTTTTTTTTTTTTTTCCCCCAAAAAAAAGCATTTTGATTGATAGCAATTAAATGCACCAATCGTGCTTTAGGCAAGGGCTGCCCTGATTGCTATTTACAGATAAAGAAATGGGTGCAGAGAGATGAAGTGGCTTGTTTACCACTCCACGGTAAATCAGGAATAAGAAAGGCAGCACCGAGAATCCATGTTGAGTCCCTGATTCTTTGTAATCGTTTACTCCTGCGGATTGGAAGGAACACTGTACCCTATCAGCACGGTAGCATTTAACCCTCGTTCTGTGCCAGTGTAAATGAGATTGCAAGGTGGTAAGTGGTGGAGAGCAAGGCCTCTGATCTACAAGGGTGAGGGTGTTCAGATGGGGAGCAGATGATGACAAATCACAAAATTAAAGCAAAGGAAAGATTAAACTAAAACATCAAGAAGAACTCAATAATGGTAAGATTAACTGCAGTATAACCTCCTACAGGAAGCAGCAAGGGCAGAGCATTTTAATCATTTAAAACAGGACTAAACATAGTTTTGGGTAACATACTACAGCACTGGAATAAATGACTATAAGCTGGTGCAGGTACTGAAGGCTTAGCCATAGCCCTAATATTCCTAGAATGTTGTAGGTTTCTAAGGAGGGTATTGAGTTAATGCATCAGCTGTCTGAGTCCACTCTATAGACTAATAGGTTAGGAGTGGTAACGAAGCAGATTGCTAGCTCATTTGTTTAAGTCAGCATGTAGGTCTATTAATCTATCTATACATGTATGTGTCTGTATTTATTTATATGTGTATGTGTGTATATGTGTATATAAATATTACATCAGGATAGATTATGACAGATGTTTAAAAAAAAAAAAGTCATCCCTTTGCTGAATCAGCCTCAAACATGCTTTGAGTAGTTCTTTTAGCTCTAATGTTGGTAGAGTCACTGTTCAGAAACAGGACACTTGAAACGTTTCCTTATTATCTACAGGCTGTTGGGGCTAGGTGCGTCGCCATTCGTGGGTGTGTACAGGGCCTTGAAGGGACGTTTGTGCATCACCTCGGTAATTAGCCAAACAGTGTACGACAAGTGAAAAGGTGGGTGACGTTGTTCCTCACTCTGCCCTTCGTGGATCCTGTCTGTTATGAAAAGGCGACTTGAGAAAGGCAGAATAGAAGAAAAAGGTTACTCCTTTTTGGGGGTGGGGGGCGAATCAGTTATGTTTCAGGACCATGTATTTCCTTACAATAAATCTTTCCTAGAAAGATCTCCGAAAGAGGTGCTAGGGCTGACCACAGCTTAGTTAGAAGTATTGGCTTCTTGGCAGTACCACAGTGTTGCTTCAGTTTTTGGTTGACTAGAAGTGCGTGACTTTTCCCAAACTAAGTGTAGAACTGCAAAAAGAAAATGCTGTCTGTACCACACTTTATCAAATGTTTTCCAAACTCCAGTACTGCTTCCCCTTCTCAAGTGGATGCGTGCTGTAGGTCCTGTGCTGGGACTGGAGAACTTGCTAACCTAGCCTACACCCAAAATCAGTGCAACCCAGAAGCCATTGATGAGACAACTGGAGCCCTAAGACTGTGAAAAAGCCAAATACCTCTCTGTCCATGCAAGATACTTGGCTCTGGGGTTAATTATTATCAAGTATAGATCCAGACATTATTTGGCTACTATTTACAATGGGTTGTATGTCCAGTGCTAGCAAAGAAATGTATATATAGAAAACAAAAATAAAAAAGCATGGGCATACATTACAAGAAACCTCTGTTGGACTTATGAACGCTTGATGCAGTTGAGTTCAGTGCTTTCTCATTCTTTGCCATTTGTGTGTACAGTATTAAAAAAGAATCCTATCTTTTTTTTCCTTTTTAAAAATACAGAACTGGTAGTCTAGTCACACTCTTACAAGTAAGTGATAACAAAAATATAAAGCAGATACCCATGTGGGACTAAAACTCTACTAAAGCCTGTCTTTTTTTTTTTTTTTTCCACAAATATGTTTTCACAGACAATAATTAGCAGACAAACACACTGTTTGCAATTGCACTGTATTGACTTAAAAGGCGGATACAAAATTGTCTAAATAAAGAATGCCATCCAGGGTGAAATAGTTGTGTGTGTGTGTGTGCGTGTGCACATGTATGTGCTGACACATGCTTGTATTTTCTTGCTGCGCAC